>NC_084835.1:72640280-73354447 GCF_033115175.1 Lepus europaeus
TGATAGGGAATGCTGGCATCGCAAGTGGTGGATAACCTGCTGCTCCATAATGCGGGCCCCCACCATCTAACTCTTGTCTGTTGTTTTCCTGCACTTAACTATTGTTTATCCCTCCATCATTCATAGAGTTCTGGAGAATCAACAAAGGTATGTAAGGAGTGAAGAGAAATTCAGTGGACCTGATTTGTCCAAAACCTGCCTATTTCAAAAAAGTTTGGCCCTTGACCAACATTTAAGCTCTTGGAATAGAGATAACATTAAAGCTATTGGGATAGCTTGTTAGGTTTTTTTAAAAAAATTAGTTTTGAAAGTCAGAGTTAGAGAAAGAGACAGATCTTCTATCTACTGGTTCATGCCCCTGATGGCCGCAATGCCCAGTGCTGGGCCAGGATGAAGCCAGGAATGAGGAGCTTCATCTGTGTTTCCAACCTGGGTGCAGGGGCCTAAGCACTTGGGCCATCTTCCACTGCTTTTCCCAGGCCATTAGCAGGCAGCCGGATAGAAATGGAGCAGCTGGGACATGAACTGGTGCCCATATGGGATGCCAGCATTGCAGATGGTGGCTTTACCCACTATGCCACAGCACCGGCCCCTGTTTTGTTTCTTAACCTGGGATGTGTGATTTATAGTGGGGGCCTTAATCATGGATAGCAGTATGACGTCAGGAAGAGCTGGAGACTGATTATCCTGAGCCATGTGGGCACTGTGTGCCTGAACTTCAGCAAAACCCTAGATGCAAGGGCTCTGGCGAGCTTCCTGTTTGGCAATACTTCATGCGTGTTGTCACACATCATTGCTGGGGGATTAAGCCCTGTCTGCATGACTCCTCAGGGAAAGGACAACTGGAAGCTGTGCCTGGTCTCTCTTAGGTTCTGATCCATATGTCTTTTGCCTTTACTGATTTTAATCTGCTTCCTTTTTCTATAATAAACACTCAGGTTTCTAAGTCCTGAGTCCTAGGAAATCACTGAACCTGAGGATAGTCTTGGGGACCCCTGACAGGAGTAAGGTAGCTCAGTCTCTCTGGCTCTCTCTTGAGGTCCTTTCTGCTGGGGCGAGGTAGTGTGGTCCGAGCAGGCACTTATCACCTGTAATACTAGGTTGATGCTATGAGACATGGAGTTGGTTTCAATCAACCCAATAGCTTCCTGTTACAGCTAAGGGTATGGACAAACAATTTCTTACCCGAATAACCTCTGCCAGAAATTCCAGGCTCACAATAATCTGCTTTAACTATGAGTAAAGACAGATTTTGCAGCCAAACATGCATATAATCATTATTATAGAGTAGGGATACTTCTATTTGACTTGATGTGGCCTAGCTTGTCTCTCTGCAGGTGTTTCAACCCATAGGGCCCTTAGATGTCTGGAGATGGTGAGCCTAACATTGTCACATGACTCATGTTTATGATCCCAAACACCAGGGTGTGCTGTTCTGGAAGCCTATCTTTCCATTAAATATTAACTCAGCACACAACGGTAGTAAAAACTAGGACATATTTGTCAGTTTTGTGAGCTGGACCTGGGGCTTCTCACAGTAGTGTGTGAGCTTTGGAGATTTCTAGTCCCATTGGACTTTAGAATTCCTACTGAATCTAACCTAGGATTTGGCAAACTACTCTATAAAAGAGTCAAATGATAAGTGTTTTAGACTTTGCAAGCCATTTAGTCTTTGTTGCAACAGGGAGCAAACCTGCATAATGAGCTTTTTCAACTAAGTTTGAACTTCCCCCTGGAATACCCTTCCCCCTCCCAGTTGTCACTACGTCACCAGCTCCAGCACTGAGGGCACGATGATCTTTGTCACATCCCACTCACTCTGTAAAGATGAGCACCCACCCTCTGTCTTGAGTTAGGCTCATTTTGCCCCTTGGTGTCTTTGCTAATAGACCTTTGTCCACGGTAGCACTGGGTGGGACAAGACATGTACCCTCCAAGGATATGACAACAGAATATAGCACTCAGATTCA
The DNA here is from genome assembly GCF_033115175.1 of Lepus europaeus. NCBI lineage: Eukaryota > Metazoa > Chordata > Mammalia > Lagomorpha > Leporidae > Lepus > Lepus europaeus. The sequence continues at coordinate 72,642,251 of NC_084835.1, forward strand.
AAGCTCTCACCTGGAAACCCTAAAATGTAACCCATGAGGCAGACCCCATCTCTTTATCTACAGAGTCTCTAGCAATTATCAAAGAAAGGTCAAAGGACGACAGTCACCATTACTCTTGCTATAGGAAAGACTTTTCCTATTTTAACCGATGTTCATGGTTCCCAGCCCGTTGTCTTTGTAGACCTTATTGCTGTAGCTTATACCTTCTGATTTGCTATCTGCCAGTATCTGCACTTCTTTGCCCAGTGGCTTTCTCTGGTGGTCAGTGACCACTGTGCATGTGCATCTCTGGCTGGGAATGCCCAAGAATTAATGCCACCCTCAAACCCCAGCAGTCTCCAACCAGTGACTGATGGCTCCCTCACAACTAAGAGAATAACTGTGGGGGCACAATCTACACTGGCTTCCAGAGGCTCCCGGTGGGATTAAGCTTCATGTAACTTGACTGGCAGCTTGCTTGACAATGTACCTTTAGGTGGTCTTCCTTTCCCCACTTACTCAGTATATCCTGGAATCACCTGCCAATGATCTGCTTCAGGGGTAACACACATTAGGAGAGCTGTCAACTTGTTTAGTGTTCCTTAGCTGCTCTGGGCTCCTCTGCGACTTTGTTGGTTTTGAATATGTACTGCTTCCCAGTGCCTAGTTAGGCAGCTCTGGATGGTAAGCCTTCATATACAAAGTTTGGGGCCCAGTGAGGTGGAGGGCAGATCTGGTGCTGCACCACTGGTTTTGTGACTCTGCCCTCTTGGGCTGCACCAGGAGTGTGCCCTTACTGCACAAGCTTACAGAGATGGCCCAAGCAAATACTGTCTCAGCCTTCATTTTTGTGTTTTTCTTCTATCTCTTGCTTGAAATTTTATGTCTTCAGCCTTTCCTTTACCAAAGCCCTCAACCTTCCTTTTCACAAGATTTCTTTTTCCTATCAAAGAGCTCATATTTTATTGTATTGTGCATTTTTTAATAATGCAGTTCTTCATAATATGTATTTCATGAACTTTTAAAATAAAAATCTTTTTAAAAAATCATCTTATTTTTTATTTGACAGGTAGCGTTACAGACAGAGAGACAGAGAGAAAGGTCTTCCTTCCTTTGGTTCACTCCTCAAATGGCCACAACGGCTGGAGATATGCCTATCCGAAGCCAGGAGCCAGGTGCTTCTTCCTGGTCTCTCATGCAGGTACAGGGGCCCAAGCACCTGGGCCATCTTCCACTGCCTTCCCAGGCCACAGCAGAGAGCTGGACAGGAAGAGGAGCAACCGGGACTAGAACCCGGCACCCATACGGGATGCCGGTGCTGCAGGCGGTGGATTAACCTAGTGTGCCATGGCGCCAGCCCCCTTAAAATGATTTTTGTAAGATTTACTTACCTATTCGAAGGGCAGAGTTAGAGAGAGAGAGAGAGTGAGCGAGCAAGAGAGAGAGAGAGAGAGAGAGAGACAGCAAGAGAAAGAGATCCTCCAAGCATTGGTTCACTTCCCAAATGGCCAGGCTGAAGTCAGGAGTCAGGAATGCCACCCAGGACTCCTGTGTGGGGGACGAGGGTCCAAGTACTTGGGCCATCTTCTGCTTTCCCAGGCACATTAGCAAGGACTGAATCAAAAGTAGAGCAGCCAGGACTTGAACCAGCAACCATATGGGAAGAGGGTGTCATAGGTGGCAGTTTAACCTACTGCACCATGACACTGGCCACAGAATCTTGCACTTTCTGCTGTTTCTCATGAGCTGCCTGCTTTCTGCTAAGAGAGAGGAATGCGAGTGTTGGTCCTAGGAGAGAAAATGTCTGTGTGTGTTGGGGTGGAGGTTGTGGGGGCAGTAGGGGCAGAGGACATGCAGGTGAGAAAATGTGGCTCTACCTGTTCTTGTCCTGTGGTCTCTGGAATCTAAGTGCACTAGTGGTAACAGTTAGACAGAGATTAATTGCTAAAAAAGACTCATACCAAAATGACAATGCTTACAAATCTGTGGCTTATTGCAAGAAAAGCATCCACTATGATATTGCACCAGCATTGGAGCAAGGAAATGTATCCCAGCCAAGGCCTGCTTGACCACCAAGGGTCTAGAGAACCCAGGCCTGAGTTCCAGATGTCCTCTCTCTGTTAGGGTCACACATGGGGTCTTCTTTTTAGGACCAGGGACCATTGACATATGCATGGGACAGCTGGGGTTTCTCACACCTTGCTGATCACACAGGCAAATTCTTGCTACATATGCAGCTCCAACAGCAGAATCCGCTGGGGTCTCCTGGAGACCAGGTGCAAACCATCAGTCTCACTGGTAACCATAACAATGCTGAAAGCTGGAACAAGCTGCCCTGAAACTCCTCAGACCCACAGCTACAAAACAATACTACTAATCAGTGCATCTTATGCCTCCACTGGAGAGCAGTGCCTTGCAGGTATTTTAACTAAACAATGAAGAGAATTCCAGACCTTCTGTAATTAGCCCTTATAGCATATTTCATCCCTGCACTCTGCCAAATCTAGATCAGAGCCTTTGTAAGGCCAAAGGCTAACTCTTGGTTTGACAGCAATTACTTGCCTTACACCATCATGTAATCACATAGACAATCAAATCAACTATATGACAACTATATGGTTGGTATGGGTTTAAGCAGACACCTGTGATAACTGGTGAGAGATTGGTATAGATTTAAGCAGACAGCCTCAAGCGGGTGTTTGGGGCAACTGTTAAGATGCCTCTTGGGATGCCCATAGCCCAGATCAGAATGGCTGGGTTCATGTTCCAACTCTGCTTCCAATTCCTGCTTTCTGTTAAGTTGGCTCAAGTACATAGGTCCTTCCTCCTCCTGTGGGGGACCTAGTTGGAGTTCTAGGCTCCTGGCTTCAGTTTGGCCCAGTGGTGAATGTTCTGGGCATTTGGGGAGAGAGGGAACAGGTGGAAAATCTGTCTTTCAAATAAGTAAAAATAAATGAAAAATGTAAAAAAAAACCCAGGCAGCTGAACAATACAATACTAGAACAAAATAGGACAAACTTTTTCATTTTAGACTAACTCTATAGTCTTTTGCTCCCTGATTTACAGTGATCTATACTAGTTGTCACAAAGTACTAATTATCATCAAGTCTAGATCTTCTTTGGGCCAATTTTCTTCCATTGGGATGATAGTGTGAGGGGGTTTTCATTCAAACTCACAGTGCATTTGCCAAACCATCTAGTATTGTCATAAGTTTCCTTAGTTTCTATTATATATTATCTATGATTTCTATATTATTTCATACATAGTATCATAGTACTCTGTGATATGATAGAAGTCAGACTTAATTATATTTCAGTTTTCTTCCTTCCAACAAGAGTCAACCTTTTCTCCCAGGAATATAGGTTACAGGCCATATCTCTGTCTTTGCAGTATTCCAAGTCTCCTGTAAACATAGTCAACTTCCTTTCCTCTCATTCCGTGGTCTGACAGTACTTCCACATTGGAAGCCCTGTAGCCATGAGCATTTTTCCAACACTCAGCTCCAACTTGGCAAGGTGCAGGTAACAGAACATCCCTCCTATCAAGCCCTGTGAAATTGTTGCATTTATGTTTTCTGCTTTTGAGGAGGAGAATGGTTAGAACTCAGCAGTTGTTGCAGTTGATTTCTCAACAATGTTGCAATGGATTCATTTCTGAGAGGAGCAGCGTGGTGGGGGCAAGAGGCACGGAGTCACCACACAGACCCTGGGAGTTGGGTGAAAGCGGGCTTCAGGCAAGCAGCCCACAGACTTGTTTATTTCAGTTAGCATAACAGCTTATATAGTCAAGAGCAGCCAATCCGGTCAAGGGGGGCGGTCTATGCCTCAACCAATCACAGCCTGTTGCCAGGCAGTTTCCAAAGCCATCCAATCACAGCCTGTTGCCAGTCAGGCTCTTGTTGCCAGGCAGTTTCTGAAACCATGCAATCACGGCCTGCCGTCAGTCAGGATCTGTTGTCATGTGGTTTCCTCTGTTGTCATGTGGTTTCTGAAGCCATCCAATCACGGCCTGTTGCCAGGCAGTTTCTGTTGTCAGCGGCCATCTTGGCATGATCTTTTCATCTCAGTGGCCATCTTGGCATGACCTTTTCACCTCAGTGGCCATCTTGGCATGAACTTTTCACCTCAGTGGCCATCTTGATATGACCTTTTCACCTCATTCCACCACAAGCAGTGGCACTAGCCTTGTGACAAAGTGCCTTGGTGGGTTGTCATCTCTAATCACAAATTTCCACAGACTGAGCAGCCCATAAGCCTCCCCTAAGTGCACAGGCTGAGCTTCTGCTGTGAGAAACTCCAGCCTCTGGGCCTGGGATACCTTGACCTCCATTTGGACCAAGGTATCTAGTACTGCAGCCATGTGTCCATGCAAGCTTGTTCTGAGCACATGGTTTGGACATGCTTTCCCAATGTCTGGTCTAATTGCAAGACCTGTCTTATCAGCATTATGTCACGATTTCTACCACTATCCTTGTCCTTCCTCCTGGGGGGGATGCCTTGGAGAGTCCCCTTTTGTGCCAGACATCTCCCCCAACTTGCCCTGCAAATATGCCTCCTCGTTAAAGGTGAATTTGTCATTGATTACTATCAGCCCAGCTCCAGATTCTCTTAAGCCCCTCTCATTTCAAGCAGGATGATGCTGTTTGATCCATCAGACCTCTTAGTGATCTTGAGTACCTCGTTATGGTTAGGAAAATAAACTCGGGCTCAACAATGTTGACTCCCTCAGGCTAAGATCGCCTGCATAATAGTCACTGCCGAATGGATTTTGGATTGGGCAGTATGGCATGCCACAGCCAGTCATGTGGAATTTCTTCTGGCTTTTCATTCTCGGTAATGCGAAGCCATCAAGTCAGGCCAATTTATTTTTCTTTTTTCATTGATCTAAGTGTCTCAATTATCCCTCTATTTATGCAAGAAAGCTAGTTTTACACACATTACTTTGACAGATGAGATATACAGCAGACTTAAGCAAACTTACACCTTTATCACTACACTTAAATTCCTTCCTTAAACTTTCATCATCACAATTAAGTATCTTCCTTATAGCTTAATCATCATGGCTGGCAACACTGGCATCCCATATGGGCATGGGCTCATGTCACGGCTGCTCCACTTCCTATCCAACTCCCTGCTAATGGCCTGGGGAAAGGTGATGACTCAGGTGCTTGTACTCCTGCTACCCATGTGAGAGACTTGGATGAAGCTCCTGGCTCTTTGAGCAGCCATCTAGGGGAGTGAACCAGCGGATGGACAATCTCTCTGTCTCTTTCTCTCTAACTCTTTCAAAATAAATAAGTCTTTAAAAAATCATCATCATCACAATTAATGCAGTATGCTTTCAGATTAGTATCAGTATTTTCCAGGTTCAACTGGATACACATTTCCACACTTTGTTCTCTGAGGTCTTCAATAATAGCTCTGTCCTGTAGAAGGGGACCTAAAAGGCATGGCCACATCAGGATTGTTTCACAGTTCTAGTCAGTGCTTCCAGCTGTTCACTCATCTTGAGGACAGAGACCACTCTTGGAGGACATGTGCGTTCACAGTGCTGGCTGCTGTTCAACTTACTTCTTGGCTCATCAAAAGAGGAGGTTTGGAAAAACAAAGTCTTTCACTCCAAGGGGTAACTGAATAAAAGGTAAAAGAGAATATATTCTTTTTCTGAGGGGCTCTTAAGATATCACCATTAAGTTACAATTTTCCCTTTTATAATTCCCCTTTATTAACCACTCTTCTTTCCACAACAATTTCATCTTTGTTCCATTTATCATGAATTTAAAGCCAAACATTTCCTTCTCAAGTAAGTTCTTCTGGTGAAGTTATGAGGCTAGTGTGTATTGCTGGTAGCAAGATGACGTAGGCCAGGGTTTCCCCTGGGGTTCAATCCCAATCACAGGGGGTCAGATGGGATGAATGCGGAGGAATGAGACTGTCCTCACAAATCAGTAAAACATTGCATGGTTAGTTCTAGCTTGGCCAGGTGCAGGGAACAGAAAACTATGTTATCAATTCCTTTGACATTTTTGATTTAGCTACAAATATACATATTATCGTCTTTGGGATATTGCTAGACTTGGGATCCTTAAGGAGAGTCCTGTTTTCAGGGACTACTAGATTCACTATTAAAAAGGAAGATTGTGTGACAGAGGGAAGACTTGTATGTAAATACCTGTGTCACCTCTTACCACTCTCCCTCTCATTTTTTTTTGTCTGCAAACTATTCTTTATTTTTGACACTATAATTCACATGTTTGTGGAGTACAATATGATAATTCAATATATGTATAAAATGTATAATGATTGAATTAGGGCAATTAGCAATTCCATCTCCTTAAACTACACACTATTTCTTAAAGGGCTAATATATTAGTTGATTTTTCATTACGGCAATGAAATACCTGAGGCTGGGTAGCTTATCAAAAAAAGAGGTCGACGTTGGCTCGCAGGTCTGGGGGTCCAAGGTTGAGGGACTGTGTCTGGTGAAGGCCTTTTTGCTGGCAGCGCTAAGGAGGTGGGGGACATCACAAGGCAGAAACAGAGCGTGCAGATGTTATGTCCATATCCTCTGCTCTCTCTCTTCCCCACCCTCCTTTATGCAGCAACCACGACCCAGTCATTGGGGCTCTGTGCTGATGAGCGTATGTAACCCTGATTACCCGCCTCCAACCACCACACACACAAAGGCTCAGCATTGAACACCATAGTTGGATTAGGTTTATACCCTATTATTACCTCACAATGAGAGGTTACATTTAATCACAGGTATCCTCAGGGGCAAACCCAATTGCTAGCAGCCAGATAGTGAACATATTAGGCTTGCTTAAGTCTTGTAGGTGTTTGATGCAACTACTCAAATCTGCTGTTGTGACACCAAAACAGCCATAGGCAATATGTAAACATATGTCTCACCTAATGCTACCAAAGAAGTAAATCATTTAGCAGAACCACACTTTTAATCCCCTCACTTTAAATTGCCAAGCACAATACTGGGGGTTTTTAGAGCTGCCCTTTGCTTCTTTGTCATGTTCATCTTCTCTAGTAGATGTTTTGGTTACTCATTCCAATTTCTATTAACCTGTTATGCTGAAAGAGAGGTAAGGGAGCCAGTGTTGTGGCGTAGTGGTTAAAGCTGCCACCTACAGTGCCAACATCCCTTATGGGTGCCGGTTCGAGTCCTGGCTACTCCACTTCTGATCCAGCTCTCTGCTATGGCCTGGGAAAGTGCTTGGGTCTCTGTACCTGCATGGGAGACCTGGAAGAAGCTCCTGGCTCCTGCTTTCAGAAGCAGCCATTTGAGGAGTGAACCAGGAAATGGAAGACCTCTCTCTGTCTCTGCCTTTTAAATAATTAGAAAGAGAAAAAAAAAATCACAGAGGTAAATAGTCTACTAAATATGAATTTGATGTTATTTAACTCACTGTGGTCTGCCTGAGCAGTGAACTGAGGGTCTTGACCTGAAGTATCATAGGTAGGGAGTTCCCCACGCTACTCTTAAGTTTCTCTTAGGCCTCAGGAGCCGGCGCCTTGGCTCACTTGGTTAAACCTACGCCTGTGGTGCCAGCATCCCATATGGGTGCCAGTTCTAGTCCCAATTGCTCCTCTTCCAGTCCAGCTCTCTGCTGTGGCCCGGGAAGGCAGTGGAGGATGCCCAAGTGCTTGGGCCCTGCACCCGCATGGGAGACCAGGAGGAAGTACCTGGCTCCTGGCTTCTGATTGGCATAGCTCCGGCTGTAGTGGCCATTTGCAGGGTGAACCAATGGAAGGAAGATCTCTCTCTGTCTCTCTCTCACTAACTCTATCTGTCAAATAAATAAAATATATATATATATATATATTGAAATCTTTACCTAATATATACTAAACTGATCTTCTGTATATAAAGAGAATTGAAAATGAATCTTGATGTGAATGGAAGGGGAGAGGGAGTGGGAAAGGGGAGGGTTGCGGGTGGGAGGGAAGTTATGGGAGGGGGAAGCCATTGTAATCCATAAGCTGTACTTTGGAAATTTATATTCATTAAATAAAAGTTTAATAAATGAAAAAAATACAATAAAATTGTATGTTAGATAAATAACTGGAAAGCTTGTATGAATTTTAGTAAAATTATGTTTTATGAAAAAGCTTAGGAGAATGTTTCTCTTAGGCCTCAGGTAGGGGGAGGGAGGGGGTGGGGAGAATCTCAGCTTGCCCCCTGTTCATCAAAGTGGGTTGTTCTATGGGAACTGGCGTCTTTCTGATGGTCAACTTTAGGCTGAAGACAAAGGTTCTGAACTCGTTTGTAATTGTATTTTTATCCCTAAGAATATTTCCTTGATATTGAAGTGCATACTTGATGAACACATTTTAGCTAGAATTGTTCCATAAAGGAGTGCCAGACTGAAGTTAGCAAGTGAGAAAACTTTTTCCTTCCAGTGACATTATAAAGAAGGGGGATATGGAATCAAATCCTATTTCTCTTCATTTCAGTGTATTTAAAAGCAGTACAAATGAGATTAATAAATTATGGAGATGTAGAACAAGAATTCTTTGTAATTCAATAGACTAAGTAGATCAGGTAGCGTTAGTATATAAGAAGTGTTTTAATATAATTTTTAAATATATAATTCTAAGATAAAAAAGTGGGTGAAATTAATGTATGGTTTTCTTTTTTTTAAACTCATTTTGTTTTCATTTTTTTGGAAAAAGAGAGAGAGGGAAGGAGGGAGGGAGAATATGTGTGCGTGTGTGTGCGAGAGAGAGCGAGCGAGCAAGAGCACTTCTATTTGTTTCACTCCTCAGATGTCTGCAACAGCTGGGGCTGGGCCAGGCCAAAGCCAGAAGCTAGAAAGCACATCAGAGTCTTCCATGTGAGTGGTAGGGACTTGCTGTCTTCTAGGGTATGTGTTAGCAAGAAGTTGAAAGTGAACGTGAAGACAGGACTCAATCCCAGGCTCTCTAGTAGGGCATGTAAGCATCCCAAGTTGCATCTTAACCAATGTACCGAATGCATACCTCTAATATGTGCTTTTTGATGTCAGGATAAGACTCACCCTTGAGAGTTGAACCTGGGAAAGGGAATTTTTGAGGTCTGAAGAATCCTTTAGTTTGCCTTTGTTTATGAAAGATAGATATACCAAGTATAGGCTGCTAGGTTGACAGCTTGCCTTCGAATGCTTGAAAGATGTTGCAACCACTGTTTACTTGCATGTTGCTTCTGGAGAGAAATCTGATGATATGTCGCCCTCTACCCACAGCTGCTCTGAGGATTTTTCTTTCTAATGTTGGTTTTGAGAAATTTTTTTTAAAGTGCCTTGTGTAGTTTTCTATATATTTGTTGTGTTTAAGATTCATTAAGCTTCCTAGTTCTCAGTTTTCAAATTTTGAGTTTTGGGCCATTAATTCTCAAAGTTTTTTCCTGTTTCCTCCTCTCATCTTTCCTTCAGGGACTCCTCTTAGACATAATTAGATTACTTGAAGTCATCCTATAACTTAGAGATGCTCTGTTAATTTTCTAGAATTCTTTTATTTCATTTTCACTTTAAGAAAAAACATTTTTGTTTAATTTGAAAGGCAAAGGAAGAGAGGGAGTAGGTAGAGAGAAAGAGAGGGAGTGTGGGAGAGGAGATGAGACTCCCATGGAGTCTCCCATGTGGGTGGCAAGGATCCAAGTATTGGAACCACCCAGGGTATGCATTAGCAGGACACTCAGTCAGAAGTGGAGTAGCTGGGACTTGAACCACACACTCCGGTATGGCATGTGGGCATCCCATGTGGCGACTCATTTGCTGACCAGATACTGAGCCCTGTGTTTCTTTTTGAGTGGATTTTATTGCTACAAGTTCAAGTTCATTAATTTTTTCTTCTGCAATACCATGTCTCTAATTCTTTCTAACATGTTTTCAGTTTAGACATTCTAATTTTCATTTCTAGAAGTTTTAAGTCTTAAAAAGATCCTCAGAATATTTATCTTTTTGAAAACATGAAATCCTTGGACAGCTATCATGACTGTTTTTCATACCCTTGTCTATGAATTCTAATATCTGTGTCAGTTCTGGATTGCTTTCAATTGATTGATTTTTCTCCCATTATTGGCCAGTTTCTTGTCAGGCCTGACAATTTTTAATTGGATTCCAGAATAAGTTTTACCTTGCTGGGACTGAATATTTTAATGTTCTTGAACATTCTTGAGCTGTGATACAGCTGTGGTTAAATTACTTGGAAACAGTTTGATCATTTTAGATCTTGCTTTTTGTATTTGATGAATTTAATATAGGACTAACTATTTCCAACTCCCAAGAGAAGATTCTTGTAAGTATATTGCCCAGTGCCCCATAAATTGAGATTTTTTTATATCTGGTTGATGTGAGCAGGCACTATAATCATCCTATGGGCACTGGATACTGTTCTTTCCAATCTCTCGCTTTTTAAAAGTTTACCTATTTTTTTGAAAGGCAGAGTGACAGAGACAGAGATTTTCCATCTGCTGGTTTACTTCCCTGTTGCCTGCAACATCCAGGGCAGGTCCAGATGGAAGCCAGGAGCCAGGAATTCCATCTGGGTTTCTTACAAGGGTAACAGGATCCCAAATGGTTGAGCCATCATCTGCCGCCTTCCCGGAGTTCACTAGCAAGAAGCTGCATTGGAAGCAGAGGTGGGAGTCATCCCAGGACCCTGATATGGGATGGCATTCCAAGTGGTGGCTTAACCCGCTGTACCTCAAACCCTAACCCTTGAGTCTGCGTGACTCTTTCTGCTGCCCGAGAGTGTTTCCTGTGCATTGTGCTGGTCCGTCCTCTGCGCATTACCTGGGGGCCTGGGTTGAGGGGTGCCGACTGCAGACTCCGGAGCTCTCCCTCAGTGCATCTCTGCAGCTCAGAGTCCTCTCTGCTACCCTGGGCCCTCAGCTCCAGCTCCCCATTCCAGGGAGTCTGTTGGGCTCTGCTTGGATTTCCCCTCCCTGCCCATGCCCAGAGACCTGGGGCCACCGCAGGCCTCACCTTGCTTTTCCCTTCTGCGGGACTCACGGCCCTTCACCATCTCATAACCAATGCCTTGAGAATGACTCTCCACTTTTTGATTTTTTTAGATGGGATCATAAAACTCAGCCATATTACCCCTTATGGCCAGAAGGGGACTTTTTCTTTTCTAGAAAACTTTAATAAATATAAATTTCAAAAGTACAACTTTTGGATTATAACGGTTTCCCTGCCCATAACCACCCTCCTACCCACAAACCATCCCATCTCCTACTCTCTCTCCTATCCAGAAGGGGACATTTAACTGAATCTAGGTTAGCTTTAAAAATGAATCTCACTAGGCTAATCCTCCACCTTGCAGCGCCGGCACACCGGGTTCTAGTCCCGGTCGGGGCACCGATCCTGTCCCGGTTGCCCCTCTTCCAGGCCAGCTCTCTGCTGTGGCCAGGGAGTGCAGTGGAGGATGGCCCAAGTACTTGGGTCCTGCACCCCATGGGAGACCAGGATAAGCACCTGGCTCCTGCCATCGGATCAGCGCGGTGCGCCAGCCACAGCGCGCCTACCGCGGCGGCCATTGGAGGGTGAACCAAAGGAAGACCTTTCTCTCTCTCTCACTGTCCACTCTGCCTGTCAAAAAAAAAAAAAAAAAAAAGAATCTCATTTGAACCCAATCTTTTTTAACCTATGAACATGGCAGTGTTTTCTAGTATTACATAATAGTGCCCTGTTAATAGGAGATGGATGAATGACATTTGAATGTTTAAGAGATGAGCTGGTGCTGTGGTGTAGCAGTTCAATCTGCAGCCTGTAGTGCCAGCTTCCCATGTGGGTTCCGGTTTGAGTCCTGGTTGCTCCACTCCAGCTCTCTGCTATGGCCTGGGAAAGAAATAGAAGATGGCCCAAGTCCTTGGGTACCTGTGCCCACATGGGAGAACCAAAAGCAGCTCCAGGCTCCTGGCTTCAGATTGGCCCAGCCACAGCCATTGCAAATGTTTGGGGAGTGAACCAATAGATGGAAGACCTACCTCCCTCTCTCTGCCTTTCAAATAAGTAAACCTTAAAAAAAAAAAAAAAAGAATAGAATGTTTAAGAGAAGGGGCTAGAGTATAGCACAGCAGGTTAAGCTATAGGCCACAACATTGGCATCAGAGTGCTGGTTCGAGTCCCAGGTGTTTCTCTTCAGATCCAACTCCCTTCTAACGTGCCTGGGAAAGTAGTGGAAGATGGCCCAAATGCTTGGGCCACTGCCAACTGTGTGCGAGACTTTCGTGGAGTTCCTGTCTCTTGGCTTCAGCCTAGCCCACCTCTGGCAATGTTGGCCACCTTGGGAGTGGATGAGTAAATGGACGATCTCTCTCACTCTTTTTCCCCTCCCCTCTTCCCTCCCTTCTCCTTCTCTCTCTCCCCCTCCCTCCCTCCAACGCTGTGTCACTCTTTCAAATAAAATAAAATCTTACAAAGAATGTTTCAGAGAAAATATTTCCCCATTTTTGGCAAGTACTTGTTTTTGAGAGTCAGTTAAAGGGAAACTGTTACCACAAGTTTCCTTATCAAGAATCAGGAAGTACTATGAGATCATCTTGAGATTAAGGAGTTGTTTTAAAAGTGGGAGAATGTACGTTCTGGGCACCTGGCTGGGCTACACACGACTCAGGACTGTCTGGCTGGACTCATTTGCTCCTGTGAAGCTCCTCATCTTTTAGGGTGATGTCCAATACTAACAGCACAACTCACTTAACACCAAGCGATAGTATTGCTTTAGCATTTTTAATGTCCTTACTAGCTTTTTTTATAGCGGTAGGAAATGCGGTGGTCATTTTAGCTTTTGTAGTGGACAAAAACCTTAGACATCGGAGTAATTATTTTTTTCTTAATTTGGCCATTTCTGACTTCTTTGTGGGTAAGTTATATCTTTATTTAAAATACTCTTCCAATTATAATTTATTTCTGAAACCATAAGATGCACTGAATGAGATTGGGGAGGATGAAAACAAAAGCAATCACTACTGAAGTCTTGGGAGGACCTTGTGGCTTGTTAAGGGAGTGCTATGCAAGTGAAAGTCAGTATTGGAGGGGATTCTCATCTGAACACAGTTTATTCTTTTTATAGAATAGTCCAGAATAATTTTTATACAATAGTCCAGAATAATAGAAAGTCCAGAATAATTATAAAGATCCTGAGTGTGGTATATTGTTTTATAGGATGTCGTAAAAGTATTACTTCACTTAAAATTATTTATTTATGTATTTAATTATTTGAGAGAGTGAAAGAGAATGAGAGCACAGGAGTATGCAAGTGGTTCCATCTGCTGGTTCATCCCCCAAAGTCTGCAATGACTAAGACTAGGCTGGTGCTGAAGCCAGGAACTAGGAATTTAATCCAGTTTTTCCTCACAAAAATGGCAGGAACCTCATTACTTGATCCATCACCACTGTCTCCCAGAGTTTGCATTAACAGAAAGCTGGAGTCAGGAGCTGGAACTGGGAAGAAGCCAGGTACTCTAACATGGGTTACAGAATCTTAACCAGCATCTTCACCAATAGGCTAACAGCTACCTACCCCTCTAGTATTATTTAATCTGGCACATTCAGATCATTTTTGCTTATTGCTAATTAAGCTTATATTTATGTTAAAATGAAACTTAAGGACTATTTTGTTTGCTGAACAAGAACTGTGTTCTAGGCAATAAATACTAGCCCCCTCTTTCGATTTCTCTGCAATTATGTCACTCCAAGCCAAGATCTCAAACTCTGTCACACTACCTACCATCCCTAAGTGCTGTCCGGTGTGCAAACACTATTAGCTAATTGGCAGATCTATTGGACAGTGTATTAGTTTCTTCTTTAGTTTCTTTTTCAAAGTAGTGGAGTAGATAAGAGAAATTCATAAGTGACTGTAGCAGTGAGACTCTGTGAAGACCTACCACATTCTATGGGTACTTGGAAGCAGGGGCGGAAACACATTTAGTTAGCGGCTAGTGGCATTGAAACACACTGTGAAGGACATACAGAATTTCCATAGACAGATGGGGACGAGAGGAACATCCAAAAATCAGCAGTGGAATGCTGATAAAAAAAAAAAATCATTGTTTCAGTGCTGTTGTTGCGGCACAGAGGGTTAGGTCAAAGGTTGCAATGCTAGCATCCCATATGGGAGTTCTGGTTCAAGTTCTGGCTATTCTGCTTCTGACCCAGCATCCTGTTAACTTACCTGGGAAGGCAATTGAAGATCGTTCAAGTATATGGGCCCCTGTTGCTCTTATAGGGGACCAGGATGGACTTCCTGGCTCCTGGTTCTGGCCTGGACCATACTTAGCTGTTATAGCCATTTGAGGAGCGAGCCAGCAGATGGAAGATCTCATTGTTCATATCTTACTAAGTGTAAGCTTAAAGTTGGCTGGTGTGGAAGTGGTTGAATGGGAGCACCAGGGGATGAAGTTGAAATCTACAGTGAAGGCCTGTGAACACAGCAGTGAGGCTGCATGGGAGTTCAGTCAGCAGGTGATGTGGAGAGGTAGAGGTGCATGGGTTGAAGCTTTCCTTTAGAGGCAGAAGAGCTGTCGGAGGTGGGAAGCTTCAGTATGTGGCTGCGTGGTTTCAGAGAGGGTCCTGTGGCAATCTAGGCAGGAAAATTGGGTAAGATTCTGAGCTAGGGTGAGGGCAGAAAGAGAGGCCAGGAGACAGAGCTGCAAAGGGTGTGGCCACACAGGAGAAAGAGAAAGATGAACTGAAGACTGGACTTCTCAGGTGAAGAAGCCATGGCACTCTTAATAGAAATAAGAAGCCTTGTGTTGTTTTGATGCCGCATTGAACGTTCTGTAGGAAACATCCGTGGAGAGACTGGTTTAGGAGTCATGGCTGGCATGGAAATGCCAGGGTTGCAGATATAGCAATATAGATATGTCAAAGAATGCAATGATCTCCCCATTTCTCGCATCAATTCTTTCCCTCCAGGTAACCAACATTTGCAGCTTGATGTAGATCCTTCCATGTCATTCTCTGTCTTAATGGACCTGTGCAGATGTACAATATTTGTGAATGTAGAGAATATTTTGCTACAAATGTACTTATCAGTCTCTCCCTCCTCAGAATTGTGGGACTTTTAATTGATACCAGCACTTAAAATACATGATATTGTTTGATTCACCCAGAGAGGGAGGGCTTGACTACCCGACATGGATTACAGAATGTGGGACAAAGGTGGCTCCAGGCAAGAATGAATATCTGTGCCTGGCCAAGGTCAGCTCCATGGCAGCCCCATCGTCCAGGGCTAAGCAGCACAGGCAGAGCCAGGGCTAGTCTTTTTGAAATGACCCTGCTGGGAAAGCAGTTGGCCTATTGGTGTTCCCTCCCCACCAGCAGGTGGATAGGAAAAGAATGGGCTTCGCTCCAGATGAGAGGAGTCAGGGGCAGGTCAAACAGCATTTCTATTAATCTACCAGTATTTACTTTCCTCTTCCCCTGCACCCTGTCAGTGTTACCCCCAGCTTTGCTTAACACAATACTTGCCATGGCACAAGAATTACAACAAGCCCCAAGAGCTTTTTGTAACGAGATTCAAGTTCTCTGCTAAGGCTGTGCTTTCACGTTACCATGCTTGGAAGCGGCCCTTTTGGCTTTGAGCACAGAGGAACACTTGGAGAAAGTGGAGAGGACAGGGCTCATGGGAGGTTTTTGTCACTGTAAGCCAGCCTTTCTTCACGTGTGGGTCAGGAGACCCAGCGTTCCAGAACCATGTAATGATGGCAGGGCAGATTAGAACCTCACACTGGCTCAGTCTGGTCGTGGGCTTTCTGGCCAAATGCTGCCCCCCCCCCCACCCCCACCCCGCTAAAAATCTAGATTTGTGACATCTGAGTAGCTAGCTTCCCAGGTTTATGTCTGCAAGGTAAAGAATTACTGGAGAACAATTTCAGGACCAGTTTCACCAGATACTGGTTAAATATGCCTCATCTCTAACTGGGAAAAATGCACCATCCATATCCATACTGATAAAACCAGTATCAGATGACCCATCTGTCCCCCTAGGTGTGCTTTGTTCACATCTGCATCTATGGCCTCAGTAGCATCTTCAGGGGGAGAAGGTGGGGGCTGCCAACAGAGCCTGAACCACGTTCTCGGGATGGTAAAGTGTACCTTCATACCTGCGTGTCCCAGCCAGGGCTCTTCTCTTGCCTTCTGCCTTAGTCTCCTTGGGCTGCCATAACAAACTACCATAGACTGGTGACAAGCAGCAGAAATGTATTTCTCAGAGTTCTGCATGTTGGGATGTGCCAGGTCAGGGTTGTGGCCAGTGTGGTTCCTGGTGAGGGCGCTCTTCCCAGCTTATAGATGGCTGCCTTCTCATTGCATCCTTACATGGTCTTTCTCCAATTGTATGAAGAGAGAATCAGCTCTGATATATCTTTCCCCTCCCCCCAAAAATGTATTTATGTATTTTGAAGAGAAAGAGAGAGAGAGAGAATCTTCCATCTACTGGCTCACCCTCCAAATGGCTACCATAGCCAGGGCTGGGCCAAAGCTGGGATCTAGGAACTCCATCTGTGTTGCCCACATAGATGGCAGTGATCCAAGTACTTGAGCCATCATCTGTTGTCTTCCCAGGCACATTAGCTGGGAGCTGTATCAGAAGCTGAGCAACTGGAACTTGAGCTGGCACTCTGATATGGGATGCCATGTCACAAGCCGTGTCACAAGCAGCAGCTTGTGCTACATTGCCATCCACTGGTGTCTCTTTTTAAAAAGTGTTATTTGGCAGAGCAACAGATACACACAGAGAGGTATCTTTCATCTACCTGTTTACTCCCCTAATGGCCACAACAACGAGGGCTGGGCCAGGCTGAAGCCAGGATCCGGCAACTCTACCTAGGTCTCCCATGTGTGTGTCAGGGGCTCAAGTACCTTGGTCATCTTGTAATAGAGCAAATCTCCCAAAGTCTTAACAGGACTTAAAGAAAAGGGTCACTTCTCAAATACCCTCAATAGCCAGGGTCAGGTCAGGACCAGAGCCAGGAGCAGGGAACTCATTCCAGGTCTTTGATGTGGGTGGCAGGGACCCAATTTCTTGAACTGCTACCTGCTGTCTGCCAGGGTGTGCATTAGTAAGAAGCTGGGTTTAGGAATGGAGCCAGGACTCAATCCCAGGCACTCTGATATGAGATGTGATTCCTACCTGGCATCTTTACCCCTCCAAGAAATTTTTTTAAAAATTTTTAAAATTTTTATTTATTTATTTTTTGACAGGCAGAATGGATAGTGAGAGAGAGAGACAGAGAGAAAGGTCTTCCTTTTTGCCGTTGGTTCACCCTCCAATGGCTGCTGCGGCCGGCGCATCTCGCTGATCCCAAGCCGGGAGCCAGGTACTTCTCCTGGTCTCCCATGCGGGTGCAGGGCCCAAGCACTTGGGCCATCCTCCACTGCCTTCCCGGGCCATAGCAGAGAGCTGGCCTGGAAGAGGGGCAACCGGGATAGAATTCGGCGCCCCGACCGGGACTAGAACCTGGTGTGCCGGCGCCGCAAGGCGGAGAATTAGCCTGTTAAGCCACGGCGCCGGCCTCCTCCAAGAAATTTTATTCTCATTCTCCTTCCCTCTCTTTCACCTTTACCTTCACTTCCTTTTCCCCCTTCACCTTCTTTTAGTGTAGATTGTTTTCCATCACTTTTAAAAATCTTCAGACATTCCAAAGGCTTATTGTTCTTTTCTAGGAACTGGCTTTTAGTTTTATGAAGGAAAATCAAGAAAAATTGGCTGGCCCAGATAGAAGAGTCACTTTTTGAAAGTCCTTTGGAGTGAACCACAGACATTACACCACAAGACAGAGGCACTGAGCATGACACAAAACATCACATAGAACACAGGGTGGCAGCACTGTTTTATGAAAAAAAGTCGAAGAGCTAGAGCAGAACCTGTTTGAAGCTAACCACTCAAGCATTGCTAAGGTTTTTAAAGATCTATCTATCTATCTATCTATCTATCTATCTATCTATATCTATCTATCTGAAAGGCGGTGGGGGGGGGGAAGAAGGATAGGAAGAGGATCTTCCATCTGCTGGTTCATTCCCCAAATTAGGCTCCTTTCTCTTCATGTTATTCAGGAAGTGTGTGAAAAGGGGCAGCTTAATTCACACTCTTCCCTATCACCTTTGCCTTGGAGGAGTCTGCAATGCAAGTGACTACTCGCCGCCTCACTCTTCTCTCTCACCCTGGGTCAGATATGAGTGCAGCCGTGGGAAAAACACACGTTGCAAGCACTGGAAAGCACAGCTATGACTCAAAATGTAAAAAAGTCTTTGAGGTACTTTGATTTGTCTCACATTAACTTGGCGGCCTTTTTTACACCATAGCCACCTTCCTCAACACACATACATGATGAGATGAATGGTACTATTATTAAACTTACTTATTAGACATATAATTGCTCTGGTTCAGATGGCCACATCCCATACTGGGGCACCTGAGTTTAGGTCCTGGTTCTACTTTCTACTCTGGATTTTAGCTCTCTGCTAACATACATCCTGGGAGGCAGCACGTGATGGCTCAAGTAATTGGGTCCCTGCCACCCAACACATTCTCCTTCTTGTCTCGATTGTGTTCCCAGCTTTTGACTTTGTCCTGGCCTAGCGCTAGCTGTTGTGGAGATTTGGGGAGTGAACCAGTGGGTGAGCACACACACTATCTCTCTGCTTCTCAAACAAATACATGAAAATTTAAAACATATGGAGATATTCAGCAAAATCAAACTTCAATGGAGCTTCCACTTAATCCTATCATCCACAAGTAGGGACACCGCTCTGAATTATCAATGCTATTAAAAACCCATAAAAGCTGGCCGGCGCCATGGCTTAACAGGCTAATCCTCTGCCTTGCGACGCCGGCACACCAGGTTCTAGTCCCAGTTGGGGCGCCGGATTCTATCCCGGTTATCCCTCTTCCAGGCCAGCTCTCTGCTATGGCCCAGGAAGGCAGTGGAGGATGGCCCAAGTGCTTGGGCCCTGCACCCGCATGGGAGACCAGGAGAAGCACCTGGCTCCCGGCTTGGGATCAGCGAGATGCGCCAGCCGCAGCGGCCATTGGAGGGTGAACCAACGGCAAAAAGGAAGACCTTTCTCTCTGTCTCTCTCTCTATCCACTCTGCCTGTCAAAAAGAAAAAAAAAAAAACAAAAACCATAAAAGCTAAAGATGAAAGAGCCCAATTTAGTCATTTTTCACAGGCAGTTTCTATGCTGGACTGAATCACTGTGGTAGAGTTTATCATCTATTTGTTCATTCAGTGAAGGTTTGTACTTAAAGTCAGAGGCTGTGAAATCAAACCACCTGTGTCAAATCCAGTCTTCTGTATTTACTAGCTAGGAGAAAATAAGGTTAACAAAGATAAGAGGGTAAATGGGGGTTGAGTGTAATTGTCTAATTGGACTAATTATGTCTCCTTGTTGAACTTCAGATTCTGTTATCTCAGCATGGTTCCTCCCTTACAAAGTTTCTGTGAAGAGTAAGTGAGGCACTATTTGAAATGCACACAGAACAATGTCTGGCATTTAGTATTTGTATAACAAATTAAGCTTACTTATTAAAAAACAATTGCTCTGGTTCAGATGTCCACATTCCATTCCGGAGTGCCTAAGTTCTGGTCCTACTCTTAGCTGTCATGAGTTTAAGTGAAATGTGCAAGTCTTCAGTCAACATTAGATGTTGTAGGAGATACAAACATTGACTTACAAGCTGGTCCTAATCTTGAGGAGAGACGAATTAGAAGACCACTATTATATGAAGTCAGGCAGTTGTGGCCAAGAGAAGGGTGCAGAGAACAGGTACTCAATATGGAAAGTTATGAGGAAACATGGAAGGTACATTGTTTGTGACAGCTATTATGGAAATGGCATTTAAGGGGGAAATCTGTCCAGAGATGCTTGATGAAATAGGACTTTAAGCTTTATCCAAGCCATTTTTAGTGAATTCAGATACGTCATTGTGTTGTGTATCCAGTAAGAAAATATTTCTTTGTATTCGTTATTGTGGGCTATTTTTTTTAAACCTTTATTTTTTCCCTGAATAGGCGTGATTTCCATTCCTCTGTACATACCCCACACTCTGTCTAATCGGGATTTTGGAAAAGAAGTCTGCCTGTTTTGGCTCATCATTGACTATCTCTTATGTACAGCATCTGTGTATAACATTGTCCTCATCAGCTATGATCGATACCAGTCAGTCTCGAATGCTGTAAGTAAAACTGTTAATTTATCTTCCTTAGAAGACAATATAAATGTCAATTTTAGATCTCCTAGCAAAAATGCTTTTAAGTTTTTTTTTTTTTTAATAATTGACAAGCTTTAGAGGGGCCTATCCTTTTATCTGCTACAGAGTTCTCATTAGCACTTACTTTGTAAGATTTGGGTAAGGTGCCCCACTATGTGTTACTAAAATGGGAAAGTATCAAAGAAAAGCCAAGGTGAGTCGTCAGAAGTATTGTAGGGACTGGGTAGCAGACTGGATATACAATAGATTCACAAATTTATCAGTTTCACTCTATAGACAAATCGAGACCTAAATATGCTCAAAGTTGAAAATTGATGGGCAAGTCGAAAGAATTCAAGACTTTTGAATGGGATTAGAAAGTCAATTCTGAAGCTCCAAAAAAAAAAACAGATAGGTTATGTAATGAGACCAGCCAGAAAGACCAAGACCCTAATACCAACTTAGCATCCATGCCAAGAAAGTCTGAACTCACTTAGATCTGGAATAGCGTCATTAACACACATATTGGGCCTTTCATTATTGACGTAAAGTGCCTGATAATCTTATAAATAGGAAAGATTTAATTAGCTCACAATTTTGGAGGTTCAAGTCCAAGATTGCATGGCCCCATTGCTTTGGCCCCTGGTGAGGACAGCAGATGGCAATGGGGGAGCACGTGTGGAGGAAAGGCCACATGATGAGCCAGATGCAGAGGGAGGAGCTGGGCCCAAACTCAGGTTTTTATAACAACCCTTTGAGAACAACTTTCCAAGGGCAGGCGACCAGTGACCTAAGGACCTCCCACCAGACCATTTCCTAAACACCATATTTGGATTCAACTTGCATCCTGTTAGTACCATTAACTTTGCAGTTTAAGGTCCTGAGTGAGTTTGGGGAACAAATCACATTTAAATTCTAGCAATGAGTTATTGACAATTCTTAAGCAAGTAAAGTTTCTCAGCAACTCCCAGAACAAAGGAGAAAATAAGGTTGACATAAAGACAAGGGGGTGAAGGGGGGCTGATGAATTCGGGGCAGGGATCGGAACTCTTTGAGGCCTAGATGGGAAGTGTCCCTCCTTCCCATGTCCCAGGGACCCCATCCTTTGGGGGACTCCTGTATGACAAGCATCTTGCCAAGTGCTGCACCACAGAAGGGAATAAGCAGAGTCCGATTTTGAGGAGCCTAATAATCTATGTGGAGGCAGATCTGGAAAAACATGGGTTCAGGACCACAGACTGAGCGCTGTGCTGGCAGCATTGGAGGACAGGCCCATACTGGCCAGGTAGGACTGTGTGTTCTAGCATCCAACAGGACTCAGAGAGAGTGTTAGATAAGATGAAGGACAAGCTGCTGGAATAGAGAGACTCCAGAATGCTGAGCCTCAAGCAAGACAGAAGTTTCTTCTTTTGTCACAGGCCAGTCCAGGAAAGGTGGGAGACTGTGCTCCAACAACTCGCCCAAAGACCTCCACCAGCAGAGGGCTTCTACATCCTCTAGTGTAGGGAATGGCAAAATTTTATGCTGAAGGATCAGATAGCACTTATTTTTGGCTTTGCAGGACTTAATATTCTGTTGCAACTGCTCAACTCTGTGCCTTTGTAGCACAAAAATAACCACCCATGATGTTAAAAAAATGTGCTTGCCTATGTTTCAATAAAACTTTATTTACCCAAACAAGTAGTGGGCCACACTTGTAGCACAGGCAGCAATTTGCTGGCCCCTGCTCTAGGCCATGGTCTTTCTCCACGTAAGTTCAGGTTGTCACACCTAGTTCTAGACAGGAGGAGTGAAGAGTGGAAGTTGCAGGCAAGGGATTTTCTTTTAAACAAGTAGTGCAGAACCGCATAATCATCTCTGTATTGAAGAAACTTTGACTCATGGTTCCATCTCACTGCAAAGGAAGCAGGAAAACAGAAGTCTCTAGTTGGGCTGTCATATGGCCAGGAAGGAGAGAATGGATGTGGTAGGACAGCCAGGTTCCCCTACACTTGGCATTGGGAACCTCACTGATACTAGGGTCCACTACACTGTGCATTGGTCAGATCATGGAGAAAGCGCCAACCAATTTGAATCAATAATTCAGATGTTGATAATCTTATATCTTTATTTATTTTTGATAGGCAGAGTGGACAGTGAGAGAGAGACAGAGAGAAAGGTCTTCCTTTCTCCGTTGGTTCACCCCCAATGGCTGCTCTGTCAGCGCGCTGTGGCCGGTGCACTGCGCTGATCTGAAGCCAGGAACCAGGTGCTTCTCCTGGTCTCCCATGTGGGTGCAGGGCCCAAGGACTTGGGCCATCCTCCACTGCACTCCCTGGCCACAGCAGAGAGCTGGACTGGAAGAGGAGTGACCGGTACAGAATCCGGCGCCCCGACTGGAACAAGAACCCAATGTGCTGGTACTGCAGGTGGAGGATTAGCCTATTGAGCCACGGCACTGGCTGATAATCTTATATCTTTAAAACTATAAGTCAAACAATTATTAATCTGTAAAGTCAATTCAGTGAGCTGTGACCATTTTTTTAATGAAAAAATATGGAATGAAACAGTGGAGAAAAATAAACCAGATTAGAAAAACATCCGAGTACCTGGTGTATAATAGAAGTATTGCTACAAATGCTTCTATGTACTTGTCATCACAAAATCATTTTCTTGCTTAAAGTTAGAGATGTTTGCAAACAGTGTGCTGATTCCAAATGTTTCACATTTGCACTTTAAAACTTCCCTTTCTTTCTGTGCTAACGTTTCATCTTCAGCGAGTGGCTAAGCTTTTTTTTTTTTTTAACTTCTTTTTTTTTTTTTTTTGGTTTTTTTTTTTTTTTTTTTTTTTGACAGGCAGAGTGGACAGTGAGAGAGAGAGACAGAGAGAAAGGTCTTCCTTTTGCCGTTGGTTCACCCTCCAATGGCCGCCGTGGTAGCGCGCTGTGGCCGGCGCACCGCGCTGTTCCGATGGCAGGAGCCAGGTGTTTCTCCTGGTCTCCCATGGGGTGCAGGACCCAAGGACTTGGACCATCCTCCACTGCACTCCCTAGCCACAGCAGAGAGCTGGCCTGGAAGAGGGGCAACCGGGACAGGATCGGTGCCCCGACCAGGACTAGAACCCGGTGTGCCGGCGCCGCAAGGCGGAGGATTAGCCTGTTGAGCCACGGCGCCGGCCTATGGCTAAGCTTTTTGAATCTATCCTCAGGTTGGTGTTGCAGAAAAGGGACAACTTGCCCAGCTAGAAAAAAACACTTAGAGAAACAAGGAGGGATGTCCAGGAGGAAAGCAAAGTTTGTTTCATCCTCTTTGTGCCCAGAGGAATTCTTCTGGCAGTGCAGGCTGGGAGGGATGAGGTCGGCTCGCTCTGGGTCCCTAGAGCACAGTACAGCGTCAAGTTGGTGATAAGGACTCCACAAGCGAATGCCTGCCTGCTGGCCCGGGAGCTCAGGCAGCACCTGCAGCCCTGCATGCCATCAGGGGGAACCAAAAGGATGCCTTCCAGGACCACCGGGTGCTTGGAGGCAGTGACCGTGGGGAAGCTGAACTCTTACGTAGCTGAAGGTAGAAGAGACAGTGTGACAGGGGCCAGGGGTCTGCTGGGCCGGGGACATGGAAATCTGACAATGACTTGGAGAAGCTCAGTGTGGGTGGCCACTGACGATGACACGGCTCAGAGAAGCTTTCTGGAGGAGCAGATGCCACATGGTTGAAGCAAGAGTGGGTTGAGGAGGACAGCCAGGCTAGGGGAAAGCCCGGAGGGCTTGGCAGTCAAAATGCAGGACGGAGAGGGCGGGCATGGCATTTCTGTACCAGTGAAATCACTGGGGCTGCGAGCCCTGGCTAGGGCACCGTAGTAGTTTCCTTGGTGCTTCGGACAACAAGAATGTTTTCCCCTGCTTCCAACAGTTAGGAGTTTACCATCAAGGCGTTGGCAGGGCCATCCTTTCTCTGAAGGCTCAAGGAGAGGATGTTCCATGCCTTCTCTTAGCTGCTGGTGGTGTTGGCAGTCCTTGATGTTCCTTGCCTTGAAGATGCTTCACGCCCTGAATTCCAGCAGTGGCCGAGTTCTCATCCACTGAGGCTACACGCATCACCCAGAATACCATCTCTTCTCACCCAGCTTCCTTCCCCACCCCAATAAGACACCCAAATGTTCTGCCACCCGGCTTTCCTTTGCGAGGCAGGGCATGATGCTTCACTCGGCCTCCGTCACCACGTGGTGCTCTCTGCGTGTCTATGTCTCTTTTTCTTAGACGGACCCTTGACTAACAGGAGCTCATTCTACCAAAATGATATTCACCAAGACTGTATTTCCATATAAGGCCATAATCACTAGCATTGGTGGTTAGGACTGTAATATATATATATATATATATATATATATCTAAAATAAAATATATTTAATATATAGAGAAAATATATATATATTTGCCAAGTAGAGTTAGACTGTAAGAGAGAGAGTTATAGACAATGAGAGAAAGACAGAGAGAAAGTTCTTCCTTCCGTTGGTTCACTCGCCTAATGGCCTCTATGGCTGGCACTGTGCTGATCTGAAGCCAGGAGTCAGGTGCTTCCTCCTGGTCTCCCATGTGGGTGCAGGGGCCCAAACACTTGGGCCATCCTCCACTGCCCTCCCAGGCCACAGCAGAGAGCTAGACTAGAAGAGGAGCAACCAGAACTAGTACCTGGCGCCCCAACTGGGACTAGAACCTGGGGTGCCGGCACCGCAGGCAGAGGATTAGCCAAGTGAGCCACAGCACTGGCCCATGGACTGTAATATATTTTTAGGGGAACACAATTCAACCCACAACAGGCACTTAGAATGGGCGCTGAAATCTCATTCTTCACACCAGGTGCCCTGCCTCACAAAGGAAAGCCGGGTGGCAGAACATTTGGGTGTCTTATTGGGGCGGGGAAGGAAGCTGGGTGAGAAGAGATGGTATTCTGGGTGATGCGTGTAGCCTCAGTGGATGAGAACTTGGCCACTGCTGGAATTCAGGGAGGCCACTCCCACCAGCCTGGGTCTGGATTCAAGCAACACTTGAACTGTCAAAAACGCTTTCCACAAGGGCAGGTGTCACGACACAGCAGGTTCAGCTGCTGTTTGTGATGCCAGCATCCCATATCAGAGTGCCAGTTTGAGTCCTGGCTCTTCTGCTTTTAGTCCTGTTTCCTGCTAAGTGCCTGGGAAGGCAGGAGATAATGGCCTGAGTAGCTGGATTCCTACCACCCATGTGGGAGAACTGGATGGAGTTCTTTGCTCCTGCCTTTGGCTTTGTGAATCAGCAGAAGGAAGCGCGCTCGCTCTCTCCCCACCCTCACCCCCTTGTCTTTCCCTCTTTGCTAAAACTGCCTTTCAAATAAGTATTTTTAAAAGTTTTCAATGCTTCCCACAGATGATAACACTTGTCTCTTCTTCTCAAATCCCTTGGCTGTCTATGATCTCAAATGACCTATGCATGATGGGAGAGAGGTCCTTTACCAGCATATGCTTTATATCGTTACAAAGGCTGCACAGAGCAATTAAAACACTAAGTGCAGTTTTATGGCCATGTGGGCATTGTTAGCATCTTGATAACCATTAGACTTAGTGCAGGAGATGTGCTAATGAATGGCCCAAGAAACAGAAGGCAAAAAAGTTTATCATGTACAGGAACTTGCAGTCAACGTGGGAGGTTGTGAGCTTGGCTTGAGAAGTGCTAGTTGTTCAGAGTAAAACAGCTATACTTCCCAGTAATTAAAAAGGAAATGACTTGGTTTCTTTGCTTTTATTCTTAATCAGGTTCCTCTGACGTCATGCTGTTAGTGAGCCCTTCTCAGCATGTACAGTCTTCCAAGAAAGACAACGCAGGATAATGTACATCTGTGTGAAAACACTGTAGATTGAGACTTAAAAACTCAGAAGATGGCATGAGAAAGGGCAAAGGGAAGCACATTCTCATTTTCTGAAGGTCATTTCCTTTCCCACAAGTGAGGAAACTTAGGAAACGTGTAACAGTAAAGCTGGAAGGAAACTTACAGACCTAAAAGAGGTTCCGAGAGGTTGGCTTAGAAAAGCCAGAGAGGTCCCCTTAAAAAAATCCTTGATTTGTATGTTTATCCTTCATATAGTGTGGTTGGTATTAGGTGTCTTTTGATTTAGAAGATTTTTTAAAAGATTTATTTATTTGAGAGTCAGAGTTACACGGAGAGAGAAGAGGTAGAGAGTGAGAGAGGTCTTCCATCTGATGGTTCACTCCCCAATTGGCTGCAATGTCCAGAGCTGTGCCGATCCAAAGCCAGGAGCCAGGAGCCTCCTCCAGGTTTCCCACGCGGGTGCAGGGGCCCAAGGGCCTGGGCCATCTTCCACTGCTTTCCCAGGCCATAGAAGAGAGCTGGATTGGAAGTGGAGCAGCCGGGTCTCGAACTGGCTCCTCAGGCCAGGGCATTAACCCGCTGCTCCACAGTGCTGGCCCCAGAAGATATTCTTAAGGATTTCAGGATTGGGGCCAGTTGTTGTACAGTAAGTTAAGCCAGCGCTTGTGATGCCAGCTTCTCACACCAACGTGCCAGTTGGCTGTTCTTCTGACCTAACTGCTAGCTAATTTTGTGCTCTGGAAGGCAGCAGAAGATGGTACTTGGACCCTTGCTACCCACATGGGAGATCAGGATGGAGGTCCTGGCTCCTGGCTTTGGCTGTTACAACTATTTGGAGAGTGAACAAGTGGAGGAAGATCTCCACCTGTCAATTTGTCTCTCTCTGTTGCTCTACTTTTCAAACACATAAATAAATAAATTAAAGTTTTCAGGATTGATGCAAGGATACTGGGTCTTGTGGGTGGGGGGCAATTCTCACTCAAAGAATGTCATTTTCCCTTATGGAAGCCTGTCTTTGTGACCAAGTGCAGCTAGAACATTCTCTACCCTTAAAGATTATGGCTCTTAGCCCAGTCCAGTCTTTCAAAGTGTCTGGCTATCACAGCTTTGTCATCATATTTGTGAAGTGAGAACACTTGGGGAAAGCGATGACTTGGCAATGCTCAACAGCTGTCCCACTTCTCGCAGCAGGTTCAATGTCTTTCTGTTTGTGCTGGATCTTCTTGGGAATGATACCAGAGTTTTCCTTCCTCCTCGTGACCCCACTTTAAAGTCTCAGCTTAGACTCCAGAGTAGATTCTTTCTGAGTACTGGAATCAGTTAAGGCAGTGGCTTTCAACCTTTCTTTGACTGTGCCTGCAGTAAGATATGCATTTTACACTGTAACCCAGTGCCTGCATGTCCCTCTCGCTATGTCCATGTTCCCACAGATAATGTGACTTTATTTGGTGAAGTATCATCAAACAATGCCTATCCTTGCTAAGTGTGGTGCATTCTGACATTGGTTGTTCTATTTCATTGACAAGACATGACCTGGTCTGCAGATTGAGAAATGCTGTGATAGGGTGCACCCGATTTCAGTAGGTTAGTAACTCAGATTGGTGTCTGTGGATTAGGAAAAATTGCTTTCTTCTTTTAGATACTGGCCTCGACATCTTCTGTAGTGCCAGAGTTTCACCTCAAGGGTTATAGTCTTTCCCTTGAAAATCATTAAGAAAGTTTGCATTTTGGCCCAGGCTCTACTGAAGTTGAGTCTTTTGTCCTGACCCAAATCTTGATACCCAGGTTAGTTACCACTCCCATCTCCTGCACACCCCTGAGAGTTCTGAGGATCTACGGGATGCCCTATGCAATCATTATATGTTCATTAGACTGGAAATAACTTCTCTGATCTCTTCTAGGTATCTTACAGAGCTCAGAACACGGGGATCCTGAGGATCGTCTTCCAGATGGCGGCTGTCTGGGTGCTGGCCTTCTCAGTGAATACGCCGTTGATTCTAATTTCAGAGTCTTGGAAGAATGGCAGTCAGGGATGTGAACCCGGATTTTTTTCAACGTGGTACATCTTAGTCATCACGGCACTCTTCGAAATCCTGGTCCCAGTCATCTCAGTTGCATATTTCAATGTGTATATTTACCGGCGCCTAAGGAAGCGTGGCAATGTCACCAGGGACGGTGGCCATCCCAGGCTCCCTGCTGTCCCTTCCAGTGTCTGTGGATACTTACTCAGATGTAGGCTGCTCTCCAGGACAGCTCTTCCCACGTCAGAGGAAGCAGAGAGACAGGGGAACAAAAGCAGCCTTTTGACTTCCTTGCAAACTCAGACAAAGAAAAATATAATTGCTTCTAAACCGGGTTCTCTCTCCCACTCTGATTCCTTATGCCTCCGCCAGAGGGAACATCTCAAACTGTTTAGAGCCAGTAAATTAGCCAAGTCTCTGGCCATCCTCTTAGGAGTTTTTGTTGTTTGCTGGACTCCCTATTCTTTGTACACAATTGTTCGTTCAACTTACCCCCAAGCAGAGCGCCCTAAGTCAGAGTGGTACGAAATCACATTCTGGCTTCAGTGGCTCAATTCCTTTGTCAATCCCTTCTTGTACCCATTGTGTCACAAGCGTTTTCGGAAGGCTTTCTTGAAAATATTTTGTCTGAAAAAGCAACCCTCACCATCACAAACTCCATCATTGTCATCTTAAAGATAATGTCGTCCCTTCTGTAAATTCGTCTCCCTTTCACCTTGGTGAATTTAAGCTGGTTTTCACTTTACCCTCTGATTCTGTGGAAAGAGTCATAAAATTGTAACACTTGAAACACTCTAAAAATTTGAAGCTGGAACTCAGTGGAAAAGCATCCCAGGGCATAACCACCCTATACTGATGGACAATATTTTGGTAAACTCACAGTCACAGTAGGACTGTATGTTTTTTTAGTTGTCACCTCTTCCTCTCGAGATCTTAATAGAGCATTGATTGTGAAAATGAGTTTTGTTTTCCTTTCTAGGTTCAGTGTTTGTGGTACATTCTTCATTCCTCTTTTATAGTAATATGCACACATCCCATCTGACAATCACTCCCTAACGTGTACAATAGAGAAAGGCACCTCCTTGCTGGGGGTGGGCAGATCTGTTGGGGTTTGAGTTGGCGAGAGCGGGGAGCTGGAGTGTGCCAGGGTGAGCTCACGTGCGTTTCCACACGATGCCGCTGATCCCAGGAAGGAGGAAGCACAGTGAGAGAGAGAGAAGAGATGGTCAGGCAGCTCTCAGATGTCCTCAACGACATTATGTCAGAGGCCCCTGTGGCCATGGGGTGCAAGGGGAGGGCCCAGCAGGAAAGGATGGTTTGTCTTCTGCCTGTCCCCTTCCCACTTCTACATCAGCTCAAACTTCCCTTCGGGAGCAAACCGGGAGAATGTGCAAGGCTAAGACCTGGTGAGAGCACGGTATTGAAAATAGTTGGACTAAAACATTTTGGTGAAAAAAATTTTAAATTCATGAGTGCTTTTTTCATCTTGCACATTTTCCATAAACTTTTCAAATATCCCTTGAATGCATGAATTATTTATTTTTTTGCATCAAAATAAGTTTATCTATTAATTTCATGTTCCCATGGACGTTTTAAAGTGGCCTCATTGTTAGGGGTTGAGTAGGGTTTGTCTTCTCTAAAGCTTTGCAGCTGTTTAAACTCTGGTGTATTAATGTCGATGGATTAAAGGTGGAGGCTTGGTCGAACTGCGGGGTTTTGGAGGCGGGTCTGGTGGGAAGTGTTCGGGTTGTCCGATCCGGAACTGTAATCTCCAAAACTGTGAGCTGAAATAAACCTGTTTTCCAAGAAACTCCTCACAGGTACTTTAGTTAATAATAAAAAGTAGACTAACGCACATGGATACCTGGCATAGCACTCACTGAACAAGTAGATGCCAATAGGTATTAATAATGGTTGTATTCCTTAGATGTCTATGTCATTTGTCAAATATTTTACATTTTATACACAGGACTCAGAATTATTCCCCTATTTTAAAATTTTCATAAGTTATACTCTGAGGATTCACATTTTCTTAGCTTGGTGATGTTTGTCCACTTTATTTCATTTTATTCTTTTCTTCATGTTAATTCTTTTTTTTTTTTTAACTTTTATTTAATGAATATAAATTTCCAGTATACAGCTTATGGATTACAATGGCTTCCCCTTCCCATAATTTCCCTCCCACCCGCAACCCTCCCCTCCCCCGCTCCTTCTCCCCTTCCACTCACATCAAGATTCATCTTCAATTCTATTCATATACAGAAGATCAATTTAGTATAAATACTTCAACAGTTTGCACCCACATAGAAACACAAAGCGAAACATACTGTTTGAGTACTAATCACAGCACTGAATCAAAATGAACAGTACATTAAGGACAGAGATCCCACATCAGGAGCAAGCGCACAGTGGCTCCTGTTGTTGACCCAACAAATTGACACTCTAGTTTATGGCGCCAGTAATTCTATCTCACCTATAAGGTTTTACCAGTGTTTCCCCTATAATTCCTCAGTTTGTGTACAGTCTGGCCATTTTTGTATTTCTTAGTTATTTTACACCCATGACTCATTTCAAACAGTAACATAAGAAAATTTTTTATGTACATAGCTTTTACATTCACTATTTCCATACATTAAGTTCAATGTAAGAGATACATGTTTAATATTTAGTAGTAAT
This sequence comes from Lepus europaeus, assembly GCF_033115175.1. NCBI lineage: Eukaryota > Metazoa > Chordata > Mammalia > Lagomorpha > Leporidae > Lepus > Lepus europaeus. Next base: position 72,672,956 of record NC_084835.1, read on the forward strand.
TTGAAAAAATCCAAGGACTCTTAGAAATGTATACTTTTGAGAAAGGCGCTACTTGTTGGCTGTTGGTTTTTTTTTAAAGATTTATTTTATTTATTTGAAAGAGAAAGAGAGAGAGAGAGAGAGAAAGAGAGAGAGAGAGAGAGAGAGGTCTTCCATCCGCTGGTTCACTCCCCAGAAGGCCGCAATGGTTGGAGCTGCGCCGATCTGAAGCCAGGAGCTTCTTCTGGGTCTCCCACGCAGGTGCAGGGGCCCAAACACTTGGGCCATCTTCTACTGCTTTCCCAGGCCATAGCAGAGAGCTGGATTGGAAGAGGAGCAGCCAGGACTAGAACCAGCGCCCATATGGAATGCTGGTGCTTCAGGCTAGGGCTTTAACCCGCTGTGCCACAGCACCGGCCCTGGTGTAACATATAAACTAGTGACTATGGATCTCACATCCCTGTGAAAGATCAAATGCTCATTGAGTGGAGAGGTCCCAAAACTTGTTCCATTTGACACTGGGGGAGAAGCATGCCTCAATAGTCAGATATTTTCTAAAGGATATATACAATTATAGGTTGTATAGCAATCTAAGATGCTGCCAGCTGTCACTGTGATAATATTTCTTTCAAAGAGAAAATGCTGCAAATTGTAACACAATACTTTAAAATATCATGTTGATAGCAAGTCCCATTTTGATTGCAGAGTTGGGAAGTGAGCAAGGTGTGTCTTAGAAGTGATGAAATGGGCGATGTGTTTGATACATGAACCAAAGCTAATCCTCTATAAACACATGTGGATCAGATATTAGCTACTTATGGTAAAGAGGCCTCAAAGCCTTGCCGGTAACATTAGATTCCCCAGGAGCAAGAGTTTTACTCTGAGTTTCTCCTAGCGCACTGTGAGGCACTCCGGGCACGTGGGATAGACACTAAGAAGTACATCCTAGGCCTTTTCCTTAAACCAGAAGGTGTAGACAAATGGCATTTTGTCAGGCTAACACAGAAAAGGAAATAATCAACACTGTGCAGAGAAAACCTACAGAATGGGGGGAAATATTTGCAAATTATTTATCTGACAAGAGGTTAATAATCAGGTTATTATAAGGAACTGAGACAACTCAATAGCAAAACTATAAAAATCCAATTAAAAAATGGGCACTTGGGGAAGGCATTGTGGTAGACACCCACATTCCATATCCGAGAGCTCAGGTTTGATCCCCAGCTCTGCTCCTGACTCCAGCTTCCTGCCACTACAGACCCTGGGAGGCAGTACTGATGGCTCAAGTGATTGGGCTCCTGCCATTCATGTGGGAGACCTGGATTGAGTTCCTGGCTTCTGGCTTCAGCTGGGGTCCTTTGTGGGTATTTAAGAGTGAATCAGGGGATGGATTTTTCCATCTTTCTTTCTCTCTGTCCCATTGCCTCTGAAGGTAAAAAAAAAAAAAAAAAAAAAAAAAAAAAAAGATTTAAACAGACATTTCTCAAAGGGAGACATACAAATAGACAAGGGTGCACAAAAAGATGTTCAACACCACTAATCATCAGGGAAGTGCAAATCAGAACCACAATGGACTAATTAAATTGGCAGTGATAAAAAAGAAAAACAATAACAATTGCTGGTGAGCATGGGGAGAAAATCTTTGCATTTATTGGTGGGAGTAGAAATTAGTGCTGCCATTGTGGACAACAGTATGGAGACTCCTCACAAAATTAAAATAGAACCACCATGTGACCCAGCAGTCCTACCATCCAGGAAATGGAAACCCTAAGTGCTCATCACTGATGGGCGGGTAAGGCAAGTGTGGTGCATACACACGAGGGAGTCCTGCTCAGCCACAGAGAGGCTGGAATCTCACCTGCAACAGCATGGATGGAACTAGAGGCCACCCTGTGAAGGGATGGAAGTCAGACACAGAAAGACAGAGTCTGCATTGTCTCACTCCCCATGGAATCTACAACAGTGGATCTCACAGACGTTCATGGTGGTTAGCAAAAGTTGAGGAGGGTAAGAAGAAGGGAGGGCTAGGGAAAGGCGGATTAATGGATATTAAGTTATAGTTAGAGGAATGCTCTGGTATTCTAGTGCATAATAGGGTGACTCTAGATAATTACAATGGACTGTTTTGAATGTTTTCACAATAAAGAAATGCTAAGTGGGTCTGGCACTGTGGTGTAATGGGTAAAGCTGCCACGGAGGTGCTGACATCTCATATGGGCACTGGTTTGAGTTCCCACTGCTCTACTTCCAATCCAGCTCCATGCTAATGGCCTGGGAAATCAGTGGAGGATGGCCCAAGTGCTTGGGCCCCTGCACCCCATGGGAGACCAGGAGAAGCACCTGGCTTCTCAGACCTGGACACTCAGGCCATTTATGGAGTGAACCAGCAGATGGAAACACACTCTTTTAAATAAATAAATCTTAAAAAAAGAAATGTTTAATGTTTGAGGACATATTTGTCCTAATTGGACATTATATTATACAAATATCAAGCCATCTCATGGTACCCCATAAATATGCACAACTTTTATGTGTCAATTAAAAATTAAAAGCTAGGTAAAATTCATGTATTTTAAATTTTACCTGGAGGTTTTTCATAATAAAATATGTACTTATAAAATATTTGCTCTATACAAAATGCATAATGATTAGTTTGCTATAGATGTTTCTCCAGAAAAAAATGTGATATGATCCTATTTTCTAGAAATTTATGTTTAGATATCTAAACTATCAAACTTTTCAAGATATCCTCTGGTGAATCCTTTCATAAAATAAAGGCTCATATTCTAGAATGAGCAATTACCATTTTCTCTTCAAACAGAGCTAGTTTACAAAATTTATTTGCTCATCTGAAATTTCAATCCAACTCCACTAGCATAACTGGTAGAAAATTCCTAAGAATGTTGGTTCCTAAGTGTTGGCTGCACTGGTCTGTATAGAAACAGCCTCAGGAAGAGTGAGAAAGGACTTGGGGATATAAATACTGGATATGAATGACACCTTGGGTCAAGCATTTTTTATAAGTCATGGATGCTTCAGACAACAGTAAGCAACCATAGTATTGACTTTACATAATGACTTTCATGACTGGTCACAACTTTTCTGTAATACAGACCTTGACATTTTAATAAAGTCTTTTTCACATTATGATTTCATTAAGAGAAGATCTGGCATATGAAACATACTTTTTATTCTAATAATTGCCATCAGTCAGCATTGCATCAATAGAAGTCATGTTAATTATTTCACAAGGAAGTTGATATAGGAGATTGGTTAGTAGCAGATATTGGGAGACCAAAGGGCGAAAAGTGGATGTTGACATAACCCAGAACTTAACAGCTTGAGATAGCAACTGTCATCTATCGGGGAAGAAGTAGTATCAAGATCTTGGGGACGTCCTTAGAAGGCTGAAACTTGGACCTCTGTGGTTAGGGCTTGGGCAGCCAATGGGGTGGACCAGCTGGTGTCCAGACTGCTGAGGGCAGGGATAACTGTGGTGTGGCTGTTGCTGGAACCTCGGGGACGGGGGGGGGGGGGGAGGAGTGAGCATTGCTGCTGCGGGGATGGCACCTCCAGCCAGAAGCCCTCCGAGAGTGACTTCCTCCGAGAGTTAAACAGCACTTGTGCTGCCAGCCACAGTGCAGTGTGCACAGCTAGACCGGCAGTTCAGAGACAAATAATTGACACTGGTGTCACATAGTTAAGCAAAATCCAGTAGAGATTTGTCCTTTAGGGATTAAACTTTTACAGTTTCAATTGTACTGTAGCCTGCCAGTTAGTAACATTGTGATTTGTGGTTTTCTTAAGACACAAACTCAAATCATGCACCATTAGGCTGATTTGTTGAGTGACTTGGCCGCTAAACCCAGCATCCCGATTCCCACGGAGCTTTCTCCATCTCTGCTCTTGTTACACCAGCTGCAATGCTTGTGGCCTCTGTGTTGTTCTACTGAAGGTGGTAGAGAGAGAGGAATGAGGAAGTGATTCTGTCATTGGTCAGTTTTGTAACTAGTGGGTTCATCTCATGTCTCCTAATAGAGGCTCAGAGTGAGCGAGTCACAGGTGTATCTGGTCTATGTGATGGGTTCACATCATCAGGATTTATAAATCTGAGAATCTAACCTTAAAATTAGGATTTTCAGCTTTCTTTCTGGGACTCCTGGTATATCCTGCAACCGTGGGCCTGCATTCCTTCGAAGAAAACAATGTTCTGATCTGAATGGTGGACAGAGAGCCACATGTTGGCCCTCTGTACTTTCACCTTACCTCATGTAGGCCCTTTAAGATAGTCAATGTATTTGTGTCACAATTAGCAGGAAGCTGGAGCCAGGAGCTGGAGCCGAGCAGCGATTTGTGAAGCTGTTTTAGTGAGCATTGCAGAAGGTACAAACATTGCCCCTTCTGTCTGAAATTTTACGTTCTGGGAGCCCAGCAGGTAGGATTCCATTGGTTGCCAGTGACACACACTTTAAATCATCCATGCGAAAGTGAGCTCATGGGTTCACATGACCAAAATGCAGCAAGGTCCAGGGTCGGCTGAGCCTGGGACCTGGACAACTTCATCTCAGACAGCCTGGGGGGGGGGGTCGATGTGTTCTGCTTTTAAAATATATATATTTATTCTTATTTTATTTGAAAGGTGGAGAGAGAGATCTTCCATCTGCTGATTCACTCCCCACACTCTGCTTGCAACAGCAGAGGCTGGGCCATGCGGAAGCGTGGAGCCAGTGCCTCCATCCAGATCTCCCAAATGGGTGGCAGGGACCCAACTACTTGAGCCATCACCCGCTGCCTCCCAGGGTACAAATTAGCAGGACACGGAAGTCGGAAGCAGAGCAGGACTCAAACGAGGTGCTCCAATGTGGCACCTGGGCATCACTAACAGTGCCTTAACTGCTAAGCCCAGCTCTCATTATTCTTAAGCAGATAGCAAGAGTCTCTCCTTGTAAAAGGAGGAAACAAATCAACCAAGTCCCCAAATGGTATCTTGTACTTGTCTCTGCACCTGTCCTGACCTGCCCCTGTGTGACCGGAAGAGGGCGGAAGAGTTCACTCAACGAAGCAGTGCATGGCTACAGAGGCAGGGGTGGAGATCACAGATGTGTCCCCTGTGGGTGTTTAGCAGCAGGACGCATCACGAGGACCTGACACTCACCCTCACGCACACCTGTGTGGCCAGAGTTCTCCACCCCTTCCTGCAGCCCTGCCCTTTGTGCGGCCTGACTCTGCAGCTCCTCCCATCAGAGGGACTGGCTTTGGCCAACAGATGTTGCCCACAGGCAGCACAATGGACAGCTTGCCAGGCCCAGGCTGGGGCCTCCAGAGGCTGCTCTCCTCTCGGAGAGGCCTGTCCTGCTGAGTGAGCACAGCCCAGGACAGCTTGCTGTACGGCAGCCCACGATTGCATGGGCAACCCAGGAGAAGCATGGCCAGCAGACAGAAACCCCCAGTGTGGCCCAGACTGGAACCACTCAGTGACCCAGAGACTCCTGAGCAATGACAAGACTACACGTCTATAGAGAGACAGAGAGAGAGAATCAGTCAGTCTTCCATCTGCTGGTTTACTTCTCAAATGGTTGCAACAACCAGGGCTGGGCCAGGCCGAAGCTAGGAGCCAGATGCTTCATCTGGGTCTCCTACGTGAATGGCAGGGTCCCAAGCACTTGGGCCACCTTTTGCTGCTTTCTCAGGCACATTAGCAGGGAGCTGGATCAGAAATGAAGCAGCCAGGACTTGAAATGGCACCCCTGTGGCATGCTGGCACTGCAGGTGGTGGCTTAACTTACCAAGCCACAATGCCAGCTCCATAGAAAGGAGTTTTTTAAGATCATGTTTACTTCTGTACAGGATCATGTTCATTGCAAAATGACTCAATGGTGAGAACTGAGTCTGATATATCGTAAATCCCACAACTTGATAATAGCAGGGTAGATGCACCTGTGAGGGGGAGTTGCCTTGCGGGGAGAGAAAGGGAGTCGTGGGGATGAGAAGCTGCCCCCAGCTGTGTGCCACCATAACTACCTCCTTCAGTCTCTCCATTGCCTGTCTTCAGACACTGCAAGCTAAGGAATGGCTATGCACTTTGTATTCAGCAGTCTCTAATTTATACAAAAATTAAAACATTTATTTGTTGGAGGGAGAGTGAGCAAGCCAGAGCTCGCATCCTCTGGGTCCCTCCCCCAAATGACTCCCACAATAGCTGGGCCAGACTGAAGTCAGGAGCTGGGAACCAACTCGGGTTTCTCACACAGGTTGCAGAGACCCAGCCTGCAGCCATCACCGCCACCTCTCAGGGTCTCCATTGGCAGGAAGCTGGAGCCAGGAGCCGGGATGTGAACGGAGACACTGTGATGGGGTCGTGGGCATCTCAACCAGCAGGCTACATGACTGCTTCCAAGTCTCTCTCTTTTTATTTGACAGGTAGAGTTATAGACAGAGAGAGACAGAGAAAGGTCTTTCTTCCATTGGTTCACTCCCCAAATGACCACCACAGCTGGTCCTACACCGATCCAAAGCCAGGAGCCAGGTGTTTCCTCCCGGTCTCCCATGCAGGTGCAGGGGCCCAAGCACTTGGGCCATCCTCCACTGCCTTCCCAGGCCAAGCAGAGAGCTGGACTGGAAGAGGGGCAACCGGGACTAGAACTGGCACCCATATGTGATGCTGGCGCTGCAGGCGGAGGATTAACCAAGTGAGCCATGGCACCGGCCCCCCAAGTCTCTCTGTAACAGGCTTCTCCTTGCTCAGGTCTGTAGTTGTTTCTTCAGGGGCTGAGACTTCCACTAGGGAGTAAGAAGGGAGAGGAGCTCACACCGAGCCAGCCAACTTGGTTCATGGGTGGTAGACCTATGAAAGAACCCGTGCATGGAGTCGATTCGTTCTCTTAAGTTCAGATTTCAATACTGCCTATTTTCTGTTCTTTTAGAGGTCATGAAGTCTTGCTCATAAAAAGAAAAAAAAAAAAATCCAGGGGCCGGTGCTGTGGTGTAGAGTTAAGCTGCTGTCCAAAGCACTGGCATCCCATATGGGCGCTGGTTCGAGTCCTGGCAGCTCCACTTCCAATCCTGCTCCCTGCTAATGCCCTGGGAAGGCAGTAGTGGATAGCCCAAGGGTTTGGGCCCCTGCACCCAAGTGGGAGACCCGGAATGAGCTCCTGGCTCCAAGTTTCAGCCTGGCCTGGCCCTGGCCATCGCAGCCATGTGGAGAGTGAACCAGCAAATGAAAGATTTTTCTGTGTCTCCCCCTCTTTCAATTTAAAGAAGTAAATCTTAAAAACCAGAATCCAGCAGAAGTTTAGAGTAACTGTTGACATATTTTTCTGATGTTCACACCAACTTAAATTTTCCAGTCAAGATAAAGACGTGAAAGATACGCTGTCTCTCCCACAGAAAGCATGGAACAGTTTCTCCCTGCAAACTGGAACACCAGCGGTTTTTAAATTACTTCTCTACCTTCCGGTTCCCTTGCCCCCGTCCAGGAACCGGGGTCACGGCTGTGGGGCAGGGAGGTGATTGTTCTGCCTGTCTTGGCTGCCCGCTTCCACATCCAGAGTCCAGTGGGTCTGAGGTCAGCTGCTTGTGGGGTTTGCTCTCCAGCTGCTCGTGAGGTCGGCCGCACTGCTTTCCAGGACAGCTGGAGCAATGCGCTGCTCTGAGAAGGCATCGCCCCGGGGCTCCCACGTCTGGTGGGCGCTGCGGGGCGGGGCAGGCGGACTCCTCGCCTTTGAGGGGCTCTATGCCTGGCGTGGAACCGAGGGGTCACGGACGGGACGGCACGCTGCCGGGGAGCGACGTGGGTGGACTGTTTGTTGCGCGGTGATGTTTATGGGGGATGCAAGAGAGGGCGGTGCCTCTCCAGCCGCCCTGCTGGGCCCTGTGTTTCTTTTGGGTGATCCTGTCTTTCCCTGACGGAGCTGTTGGCGGCTCTCCTGGACACCCTGTGGACAAGGCTTTGACCAGAGAAAGCTGGAATAGGATTAGCCTGGGTGTGAACACGCAGACCCTTATGTGGGTGCTTACTTGGCCAGTGCAGGCTGTAGAGACCTCATTCCTGAGAGGGTACAGAAGGCAGAGAGGACTTGCCCCCGGCGGCACACTCAAAGTCAGAACTGGAACTCACGGAGGCAGAAACCAGACGGTGGACCCCGCGCCCACACCATCTCCCAAGACTCAGGAAGCCCTCTGCACTCCCCCTTCCACATAGCAAAGTTAATTTACAACGTGAAGGAGGCGGCGAGCGGTAGGTGGACTAAACAAAAACCCTGAATCAAATCAAATCGAAACAAGAAGATTCTAACCCAACAAAACCCAAACCGGAGGTTTTTCCCCCTCCACAGACGCAGTTTCTATGCTCTCCACCAGATGGCAGTAGTTCCACGTGGTTTTTTTAATCTATTCGCAGAGCCACAATTCAAAGAAATTACAATTTCTTTGTCTTACAATTCAAAGAAATCTGAATTGTCTTACAATTCAAAGAAATCTGATAACAATTCCTTCATGTCTCAATGTTTTATGCTGAATTACTCAGAAAATCAGTTAAAGCTACACAAGCCCTGTAACCAAAGAAAACAATGATGTGGCAAATACATAGGATGTTAACAGTAGGGGGAACTGAGTGTGGAGTATGTGGAAAGTCTACTACTGCACCATCTTTGTTTTGTAACAAAACTATTCTGAAATAAAAAGTTAAAAAAAGAACAGTGACTTTCCCGAACCCCACCAGAAGGAAGCATTGCCCCAAGGTTCAGGTCTGAGGGCATGCATGGATGCATGCCTCCCCACACCTGTGAGGTAAGTCAAGTTTTCGGTACTTGTGTCACTGGTGTCACTTGCTACTCTTCTCCTTGTAACGATATTTCAAATTATTGGCTTAAAATAATTGATTTTGGGAACTCCAAAGTCCTTAAACATCTTTCTTCCCCAAAATTCACTGAAAAGGAGTAATTATATTCTGATTCACACATCCACAAACCTATGCCCATCTTTCTTAAACAACAATTTTATCGGCATCTCCTATATCTGCTTTTGACAATGACTCCTGAAAACTGTCTGCTTCTCATCATGAAAGCCACATGCCCAAGTGCTCAAAGGTTAGCAGACACCCATCAACTCATGATCCTCTAATTGCAAACACTTTACTAAAAGTAAAATTTAATTTCGTGTTTGATCAGTTTAAGAGAGCACCATCTACTGGCTCAAATTGGTATTGCAGTTCAGTGTGACTTCTGCCTCAAAGCAGCAATAGATAGAACAACTTTTATAATCGTAAAATCAAGGTGTAAGAAACGAAATTGTCAGGGTGGGCATTTGGTGCAGTGGTTAACACACTGCACTCTTGAAGTGCCCGGGTTCCAGTGCAGTCGGCTCCACGTTGGATCCAGCTTCTTGCTAACACACACCCTGGGAATCAGCAGGTGACGGTTTGGATAGCTGGGTTGCTGCCATTCACACGGGAAACCTGAGTCCCCAGCTCCTCCTGGCTGTGCCTTGGCTCAGGCCTGGCTATTGTGGGCCCTTGGACAGTGAGCCAGTGGGTGGAAGATCTGTTACTGCCTTTCAAATAAAAATAACATTTTTCTTAAAAAATAAAGAAAAATTTTTATTACAAAGTAATTTTTAATTACATTGTACTCCATCTTCTGTGAGTCTGGCCATGTTTAAGTTTTTTATCATTAGCCATTGGGATGACTTCTGGGGTCACTATGGCAGTGTACATGTGGGGACTCCTTTACCAAATATCCACTTAGGTTCTTTGATTTGTACCATACCTTTAAGTAAAGGAATTTGGTAAACTCCCAGCCAACCTGTATCTTACTCAAAATTGTGTTTCTGAAATGAGGTTATCTCTTAAACTTTTTGCTCATGTGGTCCCTCCTTACTCGAGGTCACCCTTGGCCTGAAAATATTACATGGAAATTTCCAGAAATGATTCATGTTTTAAGTAACTTTCATTACTAGTTGTTGTTAATCTCTTGTTGTGCCCAATTTATAACTTAAGCTTTATCATAGGCATGTACGTATAGGAAGCAAAACCAGAATATTGAGGGTTTGGTGCTGCAGTTTCAGGGATCCACCGAGGGTCCTCGAACACATCCCCCACGGAAGAAGGAGTCTGTTGTATTTCTTTATTACAGTGGTGTTAGGGGGATTTAATGTATTTTTTGGTAAAATTGATCTATGGTCAATTTTTTAGGAATCAATCTATTTTATAATATGAGCATTATTTATGCTTCAAAAGAGAAATCCATTTCTCAAAAACTGTAGCTGCTGTTAAGAAGATACATGTTGACAGTTATGAAAGGTGTTTTAGGTTTTTTAAAACATTTTGACAGGGACTAGTATTGTGGCCCAGGGGGTTAGATCGATGCTTGGGACACCCACATCGCACATCCGGGTGCCTGGGACCAAATCTCATCCCCACTTCCAACCCAGCTTCCTGCTAATGCACCTGGGAGGCAGAGGCCTGGTGCCTGTCACCCGTGTGGGAGACGGAGAGGGACTTCCCGGCTGCTGGCTTCAGCCTGGCCCAGCCAAGCTCTGACATTTGGTGAGTTTATCAGTGGATGGAAGCTCTCTCTCCCCACCCCGTCATTATGCCTTTCAAATACATAAAGCTTTAACATTTTACTGAGTCCAGGTACTGTTAATGCAGATGCTATTGTCATTCAATCTCCAGTAATACTCGTATCTGTTCCATTCAAATTCTGTGAAGTACAATGAGGTTTCACCTCACCCCGGTGAGAATGGCTCACATACAGAAATCCACCAACAACAGATGCTGGTGAGGATGTGGGGAAAAAGGGACACTAACCCACTGTTGGTGGGAATGCAAACTGGTAAACCCACTATGGAAGTCAGTTTGGAGTTTCCTCAGAAACCTGAATATAACCCTACCAGACAACCCGGCCATCCCACTCCTTGGAATTTACCCAAAGGAAATTAAATTAGCAAATAAAAGAGCTATCTGCACCTCAATGTTTATTGCAGCTCAATTCACAACAGCTAAGACATGGAATCAACCTAACTGCCCATCAACAGAAGACTGGATAAAGAAATTATGGGATATGTACTCTATAGAATACTATAGAGCAGTAAAAAAAAAAAAATGAAATCTGGTCATTTGTAACAAAATGGAGGAATCTGGAAAACATCATGCTGAGTGAAATAAGCCAGTCCCAAAGGGACAAATATCATATGTTCTCCCCGATCAGTGACAACTGACTGAGCACCAAAAAGGAAACCTGTTGAAGTGAAATGGACACTATGAAAAAACAGTGACTTGATCAGCCCTTGTCCTGACTGTTGAGGAACAACTTACTACTTTATTCCTTTTAGTATTTTTTTTTGTTCTACTTAATACCATTGGTCGAACTCTTTAATCAACATACAATTATTCTTAGGTATTTAAATTTAACTGAAAAGTGATCCCTGTTAAATATAAGAGTGGGAATAAGAGAGGGAGAAGATGTACAGTTTGGCACATGCTCAATCAGACTTACCCCTAATGGTAGAGTTAGAAACATGGCAGGGGATTCCAATTCAATCCCATCAAGGTGGCATGTAACAATGCCATCTCACTAGTCCAAGCAATCAATTTCAGTTCACAATTGATCATAATGTTAGGATTAAGTGTCAAAGGGATCACATAAACAAGAACAGTGTCTGCCATTACTAACCGATAGAATAAAAAAGGGAGAGAACGATCCAACATGGGAAGTGGGATACACAGCAGACTCATAGAATGACAGATGTCCTAAACAACACTCTGGCCTGAGAATCAGACCTTAAGGCATTTGGATCTGGCTAAAAAGCCCATAAGAATATTTCAGGCATGGAAAGCCAAGACACTGTGGCAAAAAAAAAAAAAAAAAAAAAAAAAAGTGACAAGTGACCTAAATGAAAGATCTCCGTGAGTGAGACCCCAGTGGAAAGAACGGGCCATCAAAGAAGAAAGTACCTTTCTCTGAAGGGAGGAGAGAACTTCCACTTTGACTACGACCTTGTCTAAATAAGATCAGAGTTGGTGAACTCAGGAGGCTTCCACAGCCTTGGCAGCTCATGACAAGAGCCTTAGGTGATTACTGATGCCATAAACAAGAGTGTCAATTGTTAAACCAACAACAGGAGTCACTGTGCACTTACTCCCCATGTAGGATCTCTGTCCTTAATGTGTTGTACTGTGTGAATTAATGCTATAACTAGTACTCAAACAGTACTCTATACTTTGTGTGTCTGTGTGGGTGCAGACTGTTGAAATCTTTACTTAGTATATACTAAATTGATCTTCTGTATATAAAGATAATTGAAAATGAATCTTGATGTGAATGGGATGGGAGAGGGAGTGGGAGGTGGGATGGTTGCGGGTGGGAGGGAGGTTATAGGGGGAAAGCCACTATAATCCAAAAGTTGTACTTTAGAAATTTATATTTATTAAATAAAAGTAAAAAAAAAAAAGAGCAAAGTCAGAAGTGTCACACTACAAAAAAGAAAAAAAATTCTGAAGTATTATTCTGCAACTTGGAAAAGAGCAAGCAATTAATTTGGGGGAAGAAAAGCCAAGAAAGAGGAAGAGAAAGAAAGAAAGGTTTGGATAATCCGTATTCGCCTTCCTGGCTAGCATTTGAGCTCCTCTGGAATGAAGATCAGAAGTTGTAGAATTAGTTTAGACCAAGGGCTGGCTGAGAAGTAGATGGAACATTTCAAGAGAGAATGGGGAATCCATTGGCCAGATGTCCCAGTGTGACACAAAGCCAGGAGGGAGTCAGTCGGTGCCACCCACAGATGTCAGCCTTGCGCAGACAGCCTGGAGTCCAGTGTGACCCTGGGCTCTCCTGGGGGCCGTGGCAGTCCTGGGCCTCCCAGCCAGGAGGTCTCTTGTGTGGTGGACAAGGATGCGGGAGAGCTCGCATTTAGATGAGACTTAGCCAATGCAGCTGCAAGCTGACCACGGGCGTGAGGCTGGTGTGCGGGCACGGATGAGGGCCTCTCTTTGGAAAATATCATGAGTGTAGCCGGCACTGCGGCTCAATAGGTTAATCCTCTGACTTGCGGCGCTGGCACACCGGGTTCTAGTCCCAGTCGGGGCACCGATTCTGTCCCGGTTGCCCCTCTTCCAGGCCAGCTCTCTGCTGTGGCCAGGGAGTGCAGTGGAGGATGGCCCAAGTCCTTGGGCCCCGCACCCGCATGGGAGACCAGGAGAAGCACCTGGCTCCTGTCATCAGATCAGTGCGGTGCGCTGGCCGCAGCACGCTGGCCGCAGCACGCTGGCAGCGGCGGCCATTGGAGGGTGAACCAGTGGCAAAAAGGAAGACCATTCTGTCTCTCTCTCACTGTCCACTCTGCCTGTCCAAAAAAAAAAATTTTTTTAAAGCATACAAATTTCATATATTCCATACATATGGATTTAGGAACATAGTGATACTTTCCACCCTACCCTCCCTCCCGCCCACACTCCCACCCTTCTTCCTCATCCCTCTCCTATTCCCACTCTTAATTATTATAAATATCTATTTTAAGTATACTTTACTTAGTGTAGGGTTAACCTTGAGTATAAAGAGTTCAAGAAATAGTATGAAGAAAAAAACACTATCCCTCGATAGTAGAGACAAGGGTTATAAACAAGCATCAAATCTCAAAATGTCCATTTCACTCCCATATATTACGTTTTAGGTACTCTATTAGTTACCCCAGATTAGGGAAAACACACGATCTCTCTTTTGGGTACTGGCTTATTCCACCAAGTGTAGTGGTTTCCAGTAGCATCCATTTTGTTGCAAATGAAAGCATTTCATTATTTTTTTTTTTTTTTACAGCTGAGTGTATATATGCCATAATTTCTTATCCAGTTGACGGACATCTGGGTTGATTCCATATCTTAGCTATTGTGAATTGAGCTGCAATGAACATGGGGTTATACATCACTCTTTCATATGCCGATTTCTTTTCATTTAGATAAATTCCCAGGAGTGGGATGCTGGGACATATGGTAGGTCTACATTCAGATTTGAGGTATCTCCATACTGTCTTCCACAGTGACTGCACCAATGTACATCCCCACCAACAGATTAGAGTACCTTTTTCCCCATATCCTCTCCAGCATTTGTGGTTTGTCAACTTCTGTATGAAAGCCATTCCAACTGGCTCATTGAAACCTCATTGTGGTTTTGATTTGCATTTCCCTAATGGCTAGTGATCCTAAGCATTTTTTCCCCAGTGTCTGTTGGCCATTTGAATTTCTACAATTTTGTTTTTAATAAATTTGTGTGTGTATACATACATCAAGTCACATCACCGCCATGGAACATGCTCTGAGAAGTGTGTTGCAAGCAGATTTCTTGGCTACATAAACACTGCAGAGTACTTATACAAACCAAGATGGTGGCAATGTCACTAGTGACAGTCTTCTGGGACAGCTACCACATATATGGTCTGTCATTGACCAAAATGTCATTATGGGGTACAAGACTGTACGTGTATGTGCCCATATGGGATGCTGGCATCATAGGTGGCAGCCGAACCTGCTGTGCCACAGTGCTGGACCCTTAAAGTGCAATGCTTTGAAATACATGTAATACCAGTACAACTGCCAGCCACATCTAATTACATAACACGAGAATGCTAGGTTACTTAGCAGGCCTCTCCACTGTTACATCCTATGTTGTGTGTTTTATACATAGATCTTGTTACATGCATAAATTCTGTCTAATACAATAATTGCAGTCTGATTTATAGTTTTCATTACCTTTAAACCCTTTTTTCATTTTTTTATAAAAAAATATGAACACCCTTGGTTAAAGAGTGGTTTTTGACCCAATTTGAATCTTAATTGGAGTATTTAACCAGTTTGATTTTGACAACTCATTTGTACTTTTGCCAATTTTTAAAAAAGATTTATTTTGAAAGAGTTAGAGAGAAGGAGAGGCAGATCTTCCACTGGCTGGCACTCCTGAGATGGCTTCAGGAGCCAGTGCTGGGCCAGGCCAAAGCCAGGAGCTTCATCTGGGTCTTCCACGTGAGTCACAGGGGCCAGAATACTTGGACCATCTTCCTCTCTTTTCTCAGGCCATTAGCAGGGAGCTGTCTTGGGAGTGGAACAACTGGGACAAGCACCGGTGCCCATACAGGATGCCACATCACAGGCAGAGGCTTTATCCACTGTGTCAATGCAGGCCCCACTCTTGTCAATATTTTATGCTAATCTAGTACTTGGTGCTATTTTTCTTTTGTTATGTTTTCTTGTTCCTTCTTCTACAATCCACAAAAACTGGAACGTGTATATTCTGTTTTTGTCTGTGCCATTTATATCAATATCAAATTGACTTATGAACCAGGACACAATGCAACAACTATGACCTTTCCCCATGCCATATGTACACCACACATGATTTGCTTCTCTCCCTTTCCAACCAACAACTTAGAAATTTGCTTCTTATACTGTCAGTATGAATGTTGTGTGCAAGTTTACTACTATTTCTTCTACAATTGAACATAAGGGAAAGAATCTGACAAAATTGGAAAACAATCAAGTACAGTATTAATATTTAGAAAGAATTTACTCATGCCATCCAGTGAAGATGTCCTTCTATTTTACTTACACAGGTTGAGACATGCATGTATCTAATATTGTATGGTAATATTTGTTTGCACAGTACGTTGAATATTTGGCACACCCTTTCACAGTTCCAGACTACATAAACTGTGTGGTAGGTGTTTGACAGAGCAGCTAAGACACTCACATCCTGTATCTGAGTGCCCATTTCCAATCCCAGCTACACTGCTTCCTATCCAATTTCCTGCCATTGTTCATCCTCAAAGGCAGCAGGTTATGGCTCAAGTATTTGGGTCCCTGCCACCCATGTGGGACCCAAATGGAATTCCTGGCTCCTGACTTTGGGCATTTGGGGTGTGGACTAGTGGATGGAAGATCTCTATCTCTGTGCCCTTCAAATAAAATGAAAATAAAGAAGACTCCTATAACTTGAAGTTTTAGACCCAGTTTACAAGTCTACATTTGTATCTGGTTTTATTATTCCATATATAACAATAACCATAATGCTCCTTAACTAGTTTTAATGCTTGCCATTGGTTTTTTTTTTTTTTGACAGGCAGAGTGGACAGTGAGAGAGAGACAGAGAGAAAGGTCTTCCTTTTGCCATTGGTTCACCCTCCAATGGCCGCCGCGGTAGGCGCGCTGCGGCCGGCGCACCATGCTGATCCGATGGCAGGAGCCAGGTGCTACTCCTGGTCTCCCATGGGGTGCAGGGTCCAAGGACTTGGGCCATCCTCCACTGCACTCCCTGGCCACAGCAGAGAGCTGGCCTGGAAGAGGGGCAACCGGGACAGGATTGGTGCCCCGACCGGGACTAGAACCCGGTGTGCCGGTGCCGCAAGGCGGAGGATTAGCCTAGTGAGCCGCGGCGCCCGCCAGTTTTTTTTTTTTTTTTTAAGAGTCATTATTTATTTGAAAGGCAGAGTTACAAAGAGGCAGAGACAGAGAGATGTCTTCCATCCACTGGTTTACTCCAAGTGGCCACAACAGCCAGAACTGGGCTGAACCAAAGCCAGGAGCTTCTTCTGTGTCTCTCACATGGATGTAGGGGCACAAGCACTTGGCCCCTCTTCCACTGCTTTCCCTGGTCATAGCAGAGCACTGGATCAGAAGTGGAGCAGTGGGCCGGCGCCGCGGCTCACTAGGCTAATCCTCCGCCTTGCGGCGCCGGCACACCAGGTTCTAGTCCCGGTCGGGGCACCGATCCTGTCCCGGTTGCCCCTCTTCCAGGCCAGCTCTCTGCTGTGGCCAGGGAGTGCAGTGGAGGATGGCCCAAGTCCTTGGGCCCTGCACCCCATGGGAGACCAGGAGAAGCACCTGGCTCCTGCCATCGGATCAGCGCGGTGCGCCGGCCGCAGCGCGCCTACCGCGGCGGCCATTGGAGGGTGAACCAACGGCAAAAGGAAGACCTTTCTCTCTCTCTCTCACTGTCCACTCTGCCTGTCAAAAAAAAAAAAAAAAGTGGAGCAGCCAGGACTTGAACTGGCGCCCACACGGGATGCCAGCACTGCAAGTGGTAGCTTTACTTGCTCTGCCACAGCACCGGCCCTGCCATTAGTTCTTTAATACAATTGCCTTCCTATTATTTTAATTATCATTTTAATTCATGTTCTCTTGAATTATTTTAATTCATGTTCTCTATTGGCGACAGTCAATCGTTCAGTAAATTTTTCAGGACCTGCACATCTGAGGGTGGCTTCTGAGTTACCTTTTACAGAATAACTTGGCAGCTGTGTAACTCTTGATTCAAAATTATCTTTCCTTACAACTCCGTAGGTATTGTTCCACTATCTTCTCGTACTTAGAGTTGCAAGAGAAAAATCTAAAGCTGGTGTGAATCTTGTCTTTTTATACCTAACCTGCTTTCTCTCTCTCTGGATACTTGCAAAATTTATTCACCCTTGAAATTAAGTCAAGAGGCAGAGAGACCGAGGGAGACATGGGAAGAGAGCTCCCATCCACTGGTTCACTCCCCTCGATGTCCATAGTGATGGGGAAAGAGGCAGACGCAGGGAGCGGGGGACTCGGTGCAGCTCTCCCACCTGGGTGGCAAGGACCCAGTGATTTCAGCCATGGCTTCTGCCTCCCGGAATCTGACTTAGCAGGAAGATGGAGTCAGGATCCAGAGGTGGGAATTGAACTCGGGCATTTTGACTTGGGACGCAGGCATCAGGGTCAACCTTTGATACGCACCATGCAAAGGGAGCAGGTGTCATAGGGTAATTACCAGGTTGTTGGAGATGGACAGGGCATGGAACCCCCATCCGTATTCCAGCTGTGTCCAGGACTGGGTGGGAAGGGGAAGGGGAGGTGGTGGAAACCCACTGCCGGGTCAGAAGAGATCTGGTGAAGCCCACGCCTGTAGCTCGGCTGCAAGCTTCTGCAAGTTCCCGGGGCCCGTTCCTCCATGTCAGGTTCTGCACTGGCGCGTCCCACGTCCAAAGCCAGAGAGGAACTAAGACGTGCAGGGGGGAAGCCCAGGAAACCAGAGCCCGGCCCCGGCTCCCCCGGGCACACCTGCGCCGCTTCAGCGAGGCAGCGAGGGCGGGAGAGGGCGGGCTTGCCCGGGGACCCGGCCTCTTCACCCCGCGTCACGGCGGCAGGCGCCGGAGACAGGAGGCGATTTAAAACCCAGTCATGTTCTGCTCCCTCAGGCCTGGTTTCATCTGATTAATAAGCTGTGCTTTCTCAGCCCCCGGCCCGCAGGCCCAGCGCTTCTCCCCTTGGAGCGGAGCCCGCAGGAGCGAGCGGGGCGGCCGTGCCCGCAGGAGCCGCCTGGCGCCGGCTGACCTTGCCGGGAGGGCTCCGCTGGCCGGCTCGAGTTTCCTTCCTGTCTACCTTGGGGCCCTCTGGCCGGCCACGCTCCCCTTTGACCACCCCGAATAAATCGTCCTGCATCCCGACAGCTGCCGATTTGGCTGTGCTCTTTCCTTTTTTTATTTGAATTTGAACCTTCAAAGCGGCGCGGCCACCCGAGCGCTCTGCGGAGGGCGCTGCAGCTGGGCCAGGGCAGCCTCAAATGCCGGGGGCTCTCACGCGGGGTCCCCCCAGCTCCGGGGCAGAGGCTGCCCACACCCCCGAGCCGAGCCTTCAAATCTAGGGATGTGGGTGAAGCGGGTGCGCCTTGGGGAAGAGAGAGATGGAGATCTGTGGAAAAAAGTGCGAGTTTCCAGGAAGATTGCAAATTCATTTTTAAGAGTACTCTGCGGCTGTCTTTGTGCTACCTGACTATACTAGGGGAACTTTGAAGAAGGAAGTAAAATTATTAATTTATTTATATTTGTCAAGCGGGGGTGGGGGAGACTTCCACTGTCCAGGTGCCCAGAACAGCTGGGGACCAATCCAGGCCTTCCACTTGGGTGGCAGGGACCCAAGGACTTGAACCATCACTTGTGGCCTCCTGGGGTGCATATTAGCTGGAAACTGGAATTGGGATTGAGGCCGGGACCTGAACCCAGGCACTCTGACATGGGAAGTGGGCAGCCCAAGAGGCATCTTCACTGCTGCCCCCAGCGCAGGCCCCTCCTGTGCCTTTCTCTCTTTGCACACACACATTCACGGACACATTTGCAAAGTTACTGGCATCAAAATGCTCCACCCCGGCCAAATGCCCCAGCATGCATTTCCTAGTAAGGACATTCTTTTATATAAAAAAGATGGAACAATGGTCACATATAAGAAAGCTAAAAAATTCTAATAACGTTTGGTATATCCAGTCCAAATTAATTTTTCCAGCTATCCCAAACTTTATAATTGATTTTTTAAAAAAAATTTCCAGAGATACAGACACACACACACACACGGCGGGAGGGGAGCCGGGGGGCAATAGATCTTCCAACCACTGGTTTACTCTCCAGATGACTATAATGGCCAGGACTGGGCCAAGCAGAAGCCAGGACCTTCATCCGGGTCTCCCATGTGGATGCAGGGGCCCAAGTACTTGGGGAATCTTTTGCTGCTTTTCCCAGGCACGTTAGCAGGGAGCTGGGGGGAACAGCGGGGACTTGAACCAGTGTCCACATGAGATGCAGGTGTCGCAGGCGGCAGTTTTTCTGGCTGTGCCATGATGCAGACTCCTCCAATTTTTGTTTTGAATGAGGATCCAATCACGTTTCATCCATTACATTCAGTTGTTTAGTGTTTTTCCTTTCTTGTGGAGGTAGAAGTAAAACCTACACACAGAGTCTGCACCCTCCCACGTTATCTTGACGAGTTTCTACCTAAGCACATCCCAGTGTGTTCACCATGTTCACCAACCAGGTTGATATATGGATTTTTTATAAAAGGTTTTGTTATTCATTTGAAAGGCAGAATAAGCCGGTGCCGCGGCTCAATAGGCTAATCCTCCGCCTGCAGTGCCTGCACACCAGGTTCTAGTCCTAGTCGGGGCGCCAGATTCTGTCCCGGTTGCCCCTCTTCCAGTCCAGCTCTCTGCTGTGGCCAGGGAGTGCAGTGGAGGATGGCCCAGGTTCTTGGGCCCTGCACCCCATGGGAGACCAGGAGAAGCACCTGGCTCCCGGCTTCAGATCAGATCAGTGCGCCGGCCGCAGCACGCCAGCCACAGTGATCATTGTGGGGTGAGGTGAAACAATGGAAAAAGGAGACCTTTCTCTCTGTCTACTCTGCCTGTCAAGGAAAAAAAAAAAAAAAAGAAAGGCAGAATAAGAGACAGAAAGAGAAATCTGTCCACTAGTTCACTTTTCAAATGTCTTCGATAGCGAGGGTTGGGCCAGGCCAATGTCAGGAGCCAGGAACTTCTTTTGTGTCTCCTTTAGGTGAGTGGCAGGAATCCAAGTACTTGAGCCATGATTGGCTGCCTCCTAGGAGCATTAGCAGGAGCTGGACCAGAGTCGGAGGTAAGACCTGATCCCAGGCACTAGGATATAGACTGCAGTTGTCCCAAACAATGGCTTAACCCGCTGAACCACACACCTATTTTTTAAAAGATTTTATTTATTAATTTGAGAGGTGGAATTACAGACAGAGAGAGGGAGAGACAGAGAGAAAGGTCTTCCATATGCTGGTTCACTCCCCAAATGGTCTCAATGGCCAGGGTTGGGCCAGGCCAAAGCCAGGAACTTCTTCCTGGTCTCCCATGTGGGTTCAGAGGCCTAAGGACTTAGGCCATCTTCCACTGCTTTTCCAGGCCACAGCAGAGAGCTGGATGGGAAAAGGAGCAGCCTGGACTAGAACCGGTGCCCATATGGGATGCTGGCGCCGCAACAGAGGCTTAGCCTACTATGCCATGGTGCTGGCCCCTCCAAACACCTGTTCCGACAGATAATGGACCATTTCCATCACTCAGGAAGGTTTCCCCAGGCTTCTATCAGTGCCGTTTGTGCCTGCTCCCACCTCCCCCCTCGAAAATAAGCTGTTCTGTAGAACAAAACAGTCTCCTATTCTGGAAATTTAACTTGGGCCCCACAACTGGGGATCCATGGGGGAGCGGGGTCCTCAGAAACCCATTTTATGAGATGAATGAACTTCTCCCCCGTGCATTACAGCCGTGTTCATTATGTTCCATTCTGGGGAGAATTGAGTAAAGCTTCCCTCTGTTATCTGTGGGTCTGTGGTTCAGTTGAGAAACTCCAGTTGAGGGAGGCTCAGAGTTAGATTTTAAGACCATGTTAGTGCTGGGCGTTTGAGGCCAGGGTCATCGTGCCACTTGGGATACCTGCCTCCTGCATCAGAGCACTGGGGTTCATGGCCCGACACCATCCCCGATTCCAGCTTCCTGCTAATGTCCACCCAGGGAGGCAACAGGAGATGGCTCAGGTGCTTAGGTTCCAGCTGGGAAACTGAATTTGAGCTTCTGGCTCCCAGCTTGGGCCTGGCTCCGCCCCACTCTTGTGAGCATTTGGGGAGTGACCCAGCAGATGGGAGGTATTTGCCTTTCTGTGTGGGTCTTTTTCTGTCTGCCTTTCAAGTAAAATAAAAATTTGAAGATGCTATTTTTTTTTTTTGACAGGCAGAGTGGATAGTGAGAGAGAGAGAGAGAGAGGTCTTCCTTTTTGCCATTGGTTCACCCTCCAATGGCCGCTGCGGCCGGCGCATCGCGCTGATCTGAAGCCAGGAGCCAGGTGCTTCTCCTGGTTTCCCATGGGGTGCAGGGCCCAAGGACTTGGGCCATCCTCCACTGCCTTCCTGGGCCACAGCAGAGAGCTGGCCTGGAAGAGGGGCAACCGGGATAGAATCCGGCACTCCAACCGGGACTAGAACCCGGTGTGCTGGCGCCGCAAGGCGGAGGATTAGCCTGTTAAGCCACGGCGCTGGCCTGAAGATGCTATTAAAATCATTTTTGGCCAGAATATTTCATCAGTGGTACTGTGTACTCCCTACTTTACAATGCTGGGAGGCATTTCATATCAGATTGTTACACTGTCAGTGAGGTGCATGTGGAGTTTGATCATTCAGTTAAGGTGAAAACTACCCAGGCCTATTGCTCTAATTTCTATTGACACCACTGCCTAAAGTCAGAAAAAGCATCATTTTTAAAGAAAAGTTGATAAAAATTAAGTCATGATTTTTTTGAAAAGATGTTTTTATTTGAAAGTCAAAGTTACAGAGAGGCAGACAGATCTTTCATCTGCTGGTTCACTCCCCAGAGAGCTGCAACAGCCAGGGCTATGCCAGGCTAACCCCAGGAGCCAGGAGGTTCTTCCAGGTCTCCCATGTGAGTGGCAGGGGCCCAAGAACCTGTGCCATCATCAGGGAGCTGGATAGGCAGTGGAGCAGCTGGTGTCCACATGGGATGCTGGCATTGCAGGTGGAGGTTTTACTGCCTATGTCACAACATAGGCCCCAAAGTAAATGTAATGTTGACTTTACCATCTTCCCCATTTCTAAATGTACAATTCGATGGCATAAAGTACATTTACATGGTTGCAGGCCTATGACCACCATCTATCTTCATAATTCCAGTTATTTAAAAAAAATTATGAGAGAGAGAGAGAGAGAGAGAGAGAGAGAGTTGTTCCATCTGTGGTTTCACTCCCAAATGCTTGCAACAGCGCCTGGAACTTAATCCAGGTCTCTCACATGGGTGTCAGGGACCCAACTACTTGAGCCATCACCTCTGCCTCCCAGGGTCTGCATTAGCGGTTAGCTGGAGTCGGTAGCCAGATCCCAAAATGGAAAACAGGTACTCAGATGTGGGACATCCCAACTGGCATCTTAACTGCTCGGCCAAGCACTCTGGGTAGCAGGATATTTCTTAACAAGAACCCTTTTCTAGTCCCCACTTGAAGTGAAGCTAAATCATTGCGGCACTGTACGTGATGATAATTGAAAGAGAGAGTTGGTGTGCGGAAGAGCCAGGTTGCCCAAGAGATGGTGAGCAGTGGCAGTCGGCAGTCTGCCACCGAGCCTCTGTGCTCTCCCTTTGCCATCAGAGCTGCTCCCATCCCGTTAGAACTCCGACTGCTCATTAGTCAGCATGAAGATGGGGGACTATTTAGAGAGAAATGAGTGCTTATTAAAAAGGGCCAAGAGAGCAAGTTTTCAAGGCTAGAATGCTCCAGCAAAACCACCTTCCATGTAAGCAGGCCCTCTGGAGTTAGCGCGCATACCTGCACCTGGACCCCACCTGGACATAATTAGTTTCCCTCAGCTCAGAGCAGAGCAAACACTGAAGAAAATGATGTCCAGAAACTGAGCAATCTGTCATGATCTGTGCGGCACAATTAAAGCAGCGTGCTTTCTCTAAGAATTATGTAAGGCACATGACAGGGTGTTTAGATCGCCAGAACTGGAAGACCATCTGGCTATATTCTACTTCCCAACTACGATGTCTATTTCTTGAATTATACTGTATGGTTCGAGATAGAAATCACAGGAAGGAAGAAAGGAGAAAATGCTCTGGGGGATCCAGAAGATGGTCTTTTATCTGCTTGAAAACTAAAATGTTCCTTGTTACGAGGCTGTTAGCCTACTGTTAAAGCGTATTCATCCCATATCCTAACTCCTGGGTTCAGTTCCCAGCTCCAGCTCCTGATTCCAGCTCCCTGCTAATGTACACACTGGGAGGCAGCAGTGGTGGCTCCGGTAGTTGGGTTCCTACCATCCATGTTGGAAACCTGGATCGAGTTCTTGGCTTTAGCCCTGGCCCAGCCACAGCTGTTGTGGGCATTTGCGGAGTGGACCAGTGGATGGGGGCTCCAATTCTCTCAGTGCCTCAAGTTAAAAGAAAAATAGATGTTCTGTAGGTCAGACTTTTAATTCTAAACATGCAGAATCCTTGGTGCTTGAGGATAAAAATATGAATTAGCTAAAGGCTGGGTAGAGCTATAAATAATAGTGGCACAGTAATTACTGTACCATGAAACAGACAGCAAGATGTGTTCCACTGATGTCTGTTGAGTCATCTCGGTCTCTCATCTCTTGGGCCCTAAGTCCCAGGACAGCATCCAATCTCTGCAGTGGGTCCATCTTTCTGGATCTCACTCCTGTCATCCTCTCACTAGGAGCACACAGCTTGAAGCCAGGCAAGCAGTGTTGCTCTTACCAGCGACATGTTTATTGAATCAGTACTTATTGGCTAAGCTTGGTGTGTCCAGAGGGTCTAGTTTCTTGGGGAGGGTCACATGATAACTGGAAATAACTGATGGATAAATAGAAATTAGTGATGAGGAACAACTAGAAGCCAATGATAAGGGTAGGCTAGTGTTCGAGTGCCCTACTGGGAGGCTCAGGTGTATGGGGTTGAGGCCTGATCCCCAAGACTCTGTCCTTACTTGCGATGGGGCTATTGCTGTTTACCATCTGCCCTTGGGGATTGTCTTCTGAAGGCCTAAGGTTCAGATTCCAGGAACACAAATAATGGGTGCTCTTGGTTCCTGGCATCCAGCTAAGTGTTTCTATTGTTCCTTACCCAGAGTTCTGGGAGATAACTATCCCAGTTCAGAGATGAGGGGAACACATAGTGGGTGCAAGGTCAAATTATGATTGAGGGCCTTAGGTGCCTGGGATCTACTGGGGAGTGAACCAGAGAGAGACATGGGAAGCATGCTCAACTATCTTATGAGAACCACCTTCTGAGAGCAAGTCCCCAGGGGCCTAAAGACTTATCAGTAGGCCCACTAAAAGATCAAGTCCCATTCTGAGTCCATCAACCATCAACATAAAACTTTGGGATTCAAAAGAATGAATTGGTGGGGAGGGGTCAGGTCCTGTTCAATCCATAACAATGATTGACCAGCATACTTGATGTTGTCTCTTAAAAAGAAGTTGGCATGTTTGTAGGTGGAGTGGATCTATGTGACCTTGGAGTCCCCAGTGCCCTCTCTGTATGTCACAGGATGTACTATGAGGCCACCAGAAACCTTTGTAGTTCAAGTTGACCTAGATTCAATTCTTTGACCTGGAACACAATGGGTAGTGTCAATATATTTTCAAATTCCAAATGGCCAGCCTCCTCCTTCCTTTCTACTTCTGTAAAAAAATTGATCAAGTGGTGCTAGGCATACATACCAGGATAGCCATAAAAGCAAAGCAGATAGGGCTGGCATTGTGGCACAGTTGGCTAAGCTGACACATACAATGCTAGTGTCCTATATGGGTACCAGTTGGAATCCTGGTTGTTCCACTTCTGATCCAGCTTTCTGATAATGTACCTGGGAAAGTAGCAGAAGATAGTCTAAATGCTTGGTCCTTGCCACCCTCATGGGAGACCTGGATTGAGTTCCAGGCTCATGGCCTTAGCCTGGCCCAGCCCTGGCTGTTGTAGTCCTGTAGGGAGTGAACCAGCAGATGGAAGATCTTTCCCTCTCTCTTCTCCCCTCCCCCCTCCTCCCTCCCTATCCCTTCTTCCTCTCCCTTTCCCTCCCCTCTACCTCCTCCTCCCCCTCTCCTTCCCTGTCCCCCTCCTCCCTATAATCCTGCCTTTCAACTAAATGAATCTTTAAAAATTAAAGACAGAATAAAACAAGAAAGACAAGAAAGTTTGGCAAGGATGTGGTGAAATTGGGATCCTATGCACTGCTGGTGGGAGTATAGAATGGCACAGACATTGTAGGAGGGGGACCGGCAGTACCTCAGAGAGCCAAATATAGGATTACCCAAGGACCCTGCCATCCCATTCCTAGGGATGCCCTCAAAGGAAACACAGAGTCTCAAACATACACTTGTATACCAGTGTTCATAGCAGCAATAGTCACAGTGGCCAAGAAGTGGAAACACGTGTGCATCCAAAAAATGAATGTATACACAAAATGTGGTGTATACACACAATGGGATACTTCTCAGTCTGAAACAGGAATCCCAATAATGCTACAACAGATGAATCTTGAGATTATGCTATGTGAATTAAGCCACTCACAAAATATATTGTGATTCCACTTACTTGAAGTACCCGGAATGACCAAATTCCTAGAGAACAGATTAGAGGTTCATGGGGGCTGATAGGGAGGGAGGAGAATGGGTATTTCTTAATGGTTAGTTTCTGATCTGATGATAAATTTTTGGAAATAATGGTGATGTTTCCATACCCTGTCAATGTGTTGAATGCCACTGTATTTTAACAATTGAAAATGGTTAAAGGGCTGGCACTGTGGTGTAGCGAGTAAGGCTGCTGCGTGAGATGCCAGGATCCTGTATGGCTGCTGGTTTGAGTCCCAGCAGCTCCATTTCTGATCCAGCTCCCTGCTAATGGCCTTGGAAGTGCAAAAGATAGTCCAAGTGCATGGGCCCCTGCCAACCATATGGGAGACCTCAATAAAGCTCCTGGCTTCAGCCTGGCCCAGCCCTGGCCAGTATAGCCATCTGGGGAGTGAGCCAGCAGATAGAAGACCTGTCTCTCCCTCTCTTTAGCTCTGAGCTTCAAATAAGTAAATCTTAAAAAGAAACATTTTCTTAAAAAGAAAAAAAGGTTAAACTGGGGGCTGGGCATTTGGCACAGCCATTATGCCGCTGCTTGGAACACCACATTCCATATCAGAGTGCCTGGGTTTGAGTCCTGGCTACACTTCTGATTCCAACTTCCTGCTAATGCAACACCCTGCAAAGCAGCAGCTGATGGTTCAAGTGCTTAGGTCCCTGACACTTATGAGGGAGACCTGGATTGGGTTCTAGGCTCCCAGCTTCAGGCTGGCCCAGCCCTGCCTCTTGGTTCACTTCCCAAATGCCTACAACAGAAAAACTTTCTCTTTTAAATAATATTTAAAATGCAAAATTTTGTTATATTTTACAATTAAATTAATAAACCAAAACCTTTTGGATTGTACACTTTTGACAGGCAGAGTTAGACAGCGAGAGAGAGAGAGAGAGAGAGAGACAGAGAGAAAGGTCTTCCTTTTCCATTGGTTCACCCCGCAAGTGGCTGCTACTGCTGGTGTGCTGTGCTGATCTGAAGCCAGGAGCTTCCTCTTGGCCTCCCATGTGGGTGCAGGGCCTAAGGACCTGGGCCATCCTCCACTGCCTTCCCTGGCCACAGCAGAGAGCTGGACAGGAAGAGGAGCAACCGGGACAGAATCCGGCGCCCTCACCGGGACTCAAATCCGGGGTGCCGGCACTGCAGGCAGAGGATTAGCCTAGTGAGCCGCAGGGCTGGCCTGAACTGTACACTTTAATAAACAAATTGCATGGTGTATAAATTATAGTTAAATAAAGTATTTGCTTATGCCTTACAGACACTACTCCTTAACTCAGTATTTAGGCCAAAGGGAACCATGAAAAACCTGAACTGAAAAAATAATAAAGGGCAAGTTGTTGGGAGGAGGGATATACACACAGATTCAGACAATTAACTTAGAAACTTGCACGCCTAAGAGGCTGAAGGCCGTAGGGTATGGAAGTGGAAGTCCGAGTAGTTCAGGACTGTGTGAGCCCCAGGAGTTGCAAGCAGAGTTATTCTTCCAAGAGGCAACTTTTACTAGCCTCAGGCTCTTTAGGGAAGTTACCACGTGCAACAAGATAAGTAGGTTTTGGTTTAAGGCTTAAGACGAGCACTCTTTGAGTATCCACCTGAACTTCCACCGGCTTGAAAAGCAGCAGTGTGAATTTGTGTGGCGCCTGATGATGCACTTGTCTATCCCGTGCTGCGGAGTGCAGCTGTGTCCGAGGCAGGCAGCAATGGCTTGTTTTTGAAAGGTGCGTTGGGAGTTGTAGGAGTGGCTGTCAGGAGGAGTGCCCACAATGCACTGGAAAAGACGAAAACCTCCGTTCATTCGACAGCAGCACAAAGCTGCCTACACCAAGAAAACACATCCCCCAAACAGATGCTCATCAATCTGGTGCGAGCCGCAGGTTGCCGGGCAAAATTACTGTCGAATAGGCAGACGAGCACAGTTTGTCAGTCAGCATCGACTGTAAATGAGCAGAGATGCATACAAAGCCAGCAATGCGATTGTAATTAAGAATTATAGGCATCAAATTTCAACTCATGCTTTCTTAAGGTAGTAGGGACCCAGCTCTAACGAGCAGGTAAGGGATCCAGGGCAGAGTTAATGTCAGGAACCGTCTACCCTTTTGAGTTGCTCCTCATGTATGAAAACAGTGGGTGGACAGTGGCAAACCCACAAGAAGTCAGGCTCTACTTTTTCTATTTGTGTGACATAAAAAAAAATTTAAGCCTAATAAAGAGGAAATAATAGTAATAAAGATAATTAAGTGATGCTCCTGAACTTGCTATGTTCAATAGAACACCTTAGATGGTTTTAAGAGCGGTTGACATAATCATGAGGGCTAATATACCCTGGGTGCTGAAGTGAATGGAATTTCCTGAGTGTTGAATGCTGAAAATGAGTTGGTGCTGGCGCATGTAAAGGTGAACAGACATCGGCTTGCCTCAGTTTACACCTGAAAGAGGGAACAAGAGGCCAAGACAAATAGCGGTGGCTCTTATGCATTCATAGGAAGAGGAGAGATGTCCTAAGAGGTGTGCAGCGCTGGCGAGGTTGGATCAGGTTAGAAGCTGGAGGCTGTGCCATAGTCCGTTCCTGCTGCTATAGTAAGAAGACTCTAGACTGGGTAATTTATAAACAAGACAAATATGATGCTTGTAGTCCTGGAGGCTAGGAAGTCCGAGACTGGTCCAAGTCTGGGAGATTTGGTGCCAAGTGAAGACCTCCTGTCTGCTTCCAAGATGGCACCTTCTGATTTTGTCCTCATGTGGCAAAAGGGCAGAGGAACAGGTTCCTCTATCCCTTTTATAAGGACACTAACCCCATGTGTGAGAGCAATGACTTGACCACCCATAGGTCCTTTGTCTTTATTCTGTTGCTTTGGAGATTAGAACCTGAGACGCCATCACTGAGGCTGCAGCTGGCTGGGAGGGTAGGAGTGCAGAGAAAGCTTCATGGTGTACGAGCTGGCCATCACAGGCAAGCAGGAGCTATGAGAGGGTGGGAGGGTGGGCTTCCCAGGTGGAGGGGCTTGGGGCAAGGCAAAGCCAGCTAAGTCTCAGGAAACAATAAAATGAATGAGAGTAGAGGAATAGGAGACTGGACAACAGTCCTGAGCTCATTTCTTTTAAGATTCCCATGTCATTAAGAAATCCATCCTCGAAAGATTGACTTTGCTTGTTACCGAATGATTCAGTTCCCCATGTTTAGGAGGATGACGGAGGGAAAATGGCTGTTTTTTGACCATTCATCATCACCCATTGTGCCTTTCTAACAGCACCCACATTTTCTGAGCACCTCTTTTTTAGTATCACCCTATGACACACAATTGTTTCCATTGTTTAGATTCACAGTTAAACTTCTTGGACATAGCTGATTGTTTCAGACTAAGGGAAGTGACCTATTTAGGTTCGACGAGAATAAGGCTCAAGACTCTGGGGAGATTCTCAAAGAAGCTGAATACTTCTTTCCTGCTGGCCACAGAGGGTCCAAGTATTTGGTTTAACATTATTCTGGGCATGCTGTGAGGATGTTTTTGGGTGAGACAAACATTTAAACTGGTAGGCTGAATAGAGTTGATTATTCTCTGCAGTGTAGGGGACCTTATCAGTGGAGAGTTTCAATAGTGCAAAAAGACCATTCCTCCCTCGAGTTGGAAGAAATTCTTCCTATGTGTTGACTGGGATGTTGGCTTTTCCCTGCCTTTGTGCTAGAAAGTCCTGGGCTCTCCAGCCTTCCAGTTCATCCTGTATGTCTTGGGACATGCCAGCCCCCATAGTCGAATGAGATAACATCTTATAATAAATCTCTTTATAAGCTATATTGCCTGTTGGTCCTATTTGGAGAATCCCATGAGACTTTGTGGGAACTGTCCACCTGCCGCCATCTACACAAGTCTAGAGCATCGACCCTCTCCCTTTTCATTGGTCTTCCTTCATTATTTCTGAACTTCTGAAGGAAGTAACTCACATGTGCTTGCAAAACAGTGGTCTCCCAGCCTTCCAACTCGTTGCTTCCTACTCTCCAGTAAACCGAGACCCTAGTACAAGTGATCCTGTCCTATTCCTGCTTCCTAGAAGGCAGAAGAATCTCCAGGTCTCTGCAGACTTAAAGTCTTATATCTTACAATACCCTTCAAGGAAACAGCACCTGGATCCAGCATTGTGGAGTAGTAGGTTAAGCCACTGCTTTATGACACAGGCATCCCAGATTGGAGTGCCAGTTCAAATCGTGGCTACTCTGCTTCCAATTCAGCTTCCTAGTAGTGCACCTGGGAAAGCAACAAATGATGATCCAAGTGCTGGGTCCCTGCACTGATGTGGGAAAACCCAGATAGAGTTCCAGACTCCTGGCTTCAGCTTGACCCAGCCCTGGCCATTACTACCATTTGGGGAGTGAACCAGCTGATAGATATTTCTCTTGCTTGGCCTCTCCTCTATCACTCTGCCTTTCAAATAAGTAAAATCAAATAAAAAACCAGTATAGTCTCTTAGTGTAGGGCTTAGCCTGGGGCCCATAGGCTGGGCTCAGAGCTCAGTGCCATGATCATTTCGCCTTCTCACCATCTCTGCTTTGCATCAGGTTCCATTCCTCTAGACAAATAGATTCTTAGAGAGTGGTTGAGGGCCAGCCAGGCACTTAATTCCCGTTTCAGCTCCAACTGTGACCGTGGCTCAAATCCCTTACTTTGGAAATTAATATTACTTCTTTGTTCCTTATGTTGAAAATGAGGTGAATTGTAACTGTAGATGAGGCAGTGCCAAGACAAGAACATAGTCTTGCTCTTAGAAGTCTGTTGAAGAATTAGATCTGGGAGGCTGTTGCTGTTGCATAGAGGGTAAAGCCATTGCCTGCAGTGCCATCATCCCATGGGGGTGTTGGTTCAAATCCTGGCTGCTTCACTTCCAATCCAGCTCCGTGCTAATACACCTGGAATGGCAGTGGAAGATGGCCCAAGTGCTTGGGCTCCTGCACCCATATAGGAGACCTGGAAGAACCTCCTGGCTCTGGTCTGGCCCAGCCCTGGCCATTGTGGCCATTTGGGGAGAAAACTAGCGAATGAAAGCTCTCTGCCTCTCCCTCACTCTGCCTTTCAAATTTTATATATATATATATATATATATATATATATATATATATATATATATATATGCTAGATCTGTTTACATGGTCTGGAAGCTATTTGTTTTCTGAATTTTTAGATAGAACTCTAAGACAATAATGTAACCATTTTACACCATTCATTTTCAAAGTGAATGTTAGTGATAATTAAAAGATTAGCTTTTAACCACATGAAACTATTTGTAATATGTAGAAAATGGTCAAGTCTTGTCAATCCCCTGTGGCTCACTCTGAGGAAGAATACTTTGTGAGTGGTCCACTTTAATTCTGTCATCTGTAAGGGAAGACAATGAGGTGAAGTGGAGCAAAATTGTATCAAGGGTGCTAATTTAGGCTCCTCAGTCTTCACTTCCCCTCCATCGCTTCTTCCAGTTCCTCTTCCATCATGCCTAACTGCCTCCTGAACACCCTGCAGCCATCACCCAGTGTAAGCCTGTTCTAGCATAGAGGTCACTTCTCACTTACTAGGGCTTTGGCCTTAGGAGGATTGCATTTGGATGAAACTGTTGCACCTAGGATGTGAACGACTGACAGCTTTGTTCAATATTCTGTGGTATCATTACTACTCACAAATAACTGGATTCTCCTCTCCTCTTGGGCCAATGACCGGTCACATTCCTGTTTTTCCTTTTTGTTCTGTTGGGGTTAGATACAGTCAAATGCTTTGCTTTAGCCAGTGGAATGTGAATGGAAATGACACATGCTACTTTTGGGAGGAAGCTTTAAGAAAGAGTACAATTTGTAATACTCCCTTTCCACAGTAAGGGTGACTGAGGAAGTACATGCTAGGATGATGTGTCTGTCCCCACTGGCATTCCTACACTCATGTCCCAGTCCATGAGGCCCAACAGATGGGAGGGGACAGTCTAATCCACACAGTGATTCAGGAACCCAAGATCTTTCAAAGGGTGAGAATTCTAGGGCAGGGCTTAGGAAACAATAGCACTTGGGCCAAATCCAGCCTGTTTTTGTAAATAAGGTTTTATTGAAATGTAGTCACACTTAATAGTTCACCTAATATCCATGGCGTCTTTCTAGCTACAATAGCAGATTTAAGTAGTCACGACAGAGGCTGTGGAGCCCTCAAAGCCTATTTACTGTCTAGTTCTTTAAAGAAAAATGTGACCGACTTTTGCCCCAGGGAGTTTTCCACTGGATGGCAGATAAAGAACAGTATAGGTTGCTTGGGAAGTCCCAAAAATGGATTGTGACAATGACTCTCTCCTTCAGCCAAACCTTGAGTCAGGTTCCACTGAGTCTTTCTTGGACTCTCCTCTCATCCTCGTAGAGTCAATTTGAGCAAGAATACTGTGGTTTAATGAAAATCTCCTACATTTGGTATCTGACCACTCACCCTGGCCTGCCTTCTGTAAGAATTCCCTGTGCCTCTGATGTGGTCCTTTAGTAATTTTCCATCCTACTGATCTTCCTCCTTAACTACAAATTCCCACTTGCCCATATTGTGTTTAGAGTCCAGCCCAATCTCTCTCTCCCAGTGGAAGACCCAGTTACAGCAGTCCCTGTATCCATTGTGATGATTTCCCCTTGAATGAATCCTTTTGTTTTTAACAACTGTCATGATTATGTTTTTCTTTAAGTGTACCACATTGGTCCTCATTCTAATGGCCAGAATTCAGTCGCCTGAGCAGCTATCATTACAAGAGATTCTGGGGTATGTATTCTGGCTGTGTGACTAGGAGGGAAAGGGAGATGAGTTGGCGGACAGTCTTCCACATCTGCCTGCGTGTAGGCATTGGCTGCAGCGCACCCTCCAACAATCTCTGGGCGAGGCACTGACTGCTGAAAACTAGAAGCTTCCTTGCTCTGACCCACTGTGGGCCTGGAAACCCATTCCTCAATCCTCTGCTCCCACAGTGATTACGCACACGTAGTAATCCGTGGTTAGTAGCACTGGGTATGGTCTCGTGGAATGATAGACTTTGCTCTGTTCTGGGGAATGCACCATTGTTAGAACAAGTTCTGCATCACACTGCAGGAAACTCACGTCTGGCACAGAAAATGTTTTGATCTCATCCTCAGAATGCCGAACATAATGGTATCAATCTCTGAAAATCAAATGAAACCTTGTGGGAGTAAGATAGGTCCAATGAATAAAATTATATAAAACAATTTCATACTTGACATTTACTGAGAGGGGCTTAACTTTGCCTACACAGCTTCATCTGTTCAGCTGGTATTATTTATTCATGCCTCTTTCCCCATTTGGTTTGCAATTTATCTTTTGGGAACCCAAAATTAAACTGTAAAAATGTATATATGCTAGGCACTGTTTTATGTCCCATCAGCGGAGAAGTCTTCAAAATGTGTAACAGAACACGATTCTGCCTATTACAGAGGTGATTTAGCTGAGATAAAGTGTAATGTTTAACTCAGAGAAGCTGGAAAAAATGAGATTTAGGAATATGAAATCGAATAATTGGTGAAATGATGGTGGTTTCTTCGTCAGTCTCCCAGAAGAGAGACTATTAGGACATCAAGATTATGAACGGCCAAGGCCAAACGAGTATTCATAATAACCCAGCAGTACAAGTTGGCTTCCGATTCCTACGATAAAAGATCATTCCAACATTGACAGAGTTACATCAAGAGATCCTGTGTCCTGTGTCATTTCTTTTTGTTGAGCTGTTCCATTTTGTGGTGAGGAAAGAATTAATGTATACCAAATAAAACAACCAACCAGCCCTAGAGAACAGGGAAGCTTCTGTCACAGGTCCCTGGGAATGAGCTTTTATTCAGATATTCCCTAAGATGAGGGGAAATAGAAGAGATACTGTTTGGGGTGGAAGTTAGAGAAGGAAAATCCATAGCTAAGGGCAGTGCAGTTGTTTGTAGAGCTATCATCACGAAGTGCCACAAATTGCCCAGTTTGAAGCAACAGAAATGTGTTTGATCACGGTGTTGGAGACCAGGAGTCTGAAATGATGATGACTGCAGGATCACATCTGGGGTGGATCCTTCCTTGCTTCTTCCTGGCCTCCAGTGCTTGCTGGAAAACCTTGGGGCTCCTTGGCTTACTCACACACATCAGTCCAATGTCTTTCTCTTGTCCCGTGGTGCTCTCTGTGGGTGTGTGTCTGTTGTCTTCTTTGGATACTAGTCCTACTGGATCAGGTCCACCTTAATCCCATATGATTGCGTCTACAAAGACCATTTCCAACTACATTCACATTCACAAGGACCAAGAGCTAGAATTTCAATATGTTTGAGGGCATAATTCAATTATAAAAGTCAGTAACTGGAGTCTCTTTTGACAGGGCTGAGGTGGGCAGAGCAGTCCACATGGAGGGAGTGGATACTTGGCACCATTGCACAGGTTGCAAAACAATGGTGAAAATGGATCTTCAATGGGAATGGCAAGGAAGTAACAATGAACATTAATTATACCTACAGTCACTCCAGGAACTTTACAAGTGTCATTTAATTTCATTCTCATAATGACCTGATGTTGTAGGTGCTTTGATTGGTCCAGATGAGGAAATGGAGGGATAGAGAATCAAATGTGAAATCAGGACAATCCTTTAAAGTAACTGGAAGGGATCTTTGGTATGGAGACATATCAGGTAGGGCAAGAGAAGATCTAGCTGCCCACCCTGAGCACCTTGGGGTACAGGGGCATGCTTTCTTGACTGGGGCTCCCCTCTCTGTGTGTTCCCCTACTTATGTAAGAGGTTGCCTCAAATTCTACAATAGGGATTCATTTGTTGAGGCAAAGATTCGGACCACAGCCAATTTGAAAGGGATGTTGGATATTCAGACACCAACTGTGAGAGTCTATATTTGGGAATGCTTGGAGGCTTGGTATGTCTTGATCAGACCCACAGAGACTAGCAATTTATTTGCTGTCCAAGCTTTCTTGGAAGAGGATCCCCTGGGTGACCACAGATAAACATACTTTTATGTAAGTACGCATGGAATCATACATATGGAGTCAGTAGATTGCTGTGATTCAGATCATAGATCTGGGGCTGAGTGGCTCACATTCAGCTCCTAGCTGGACCCTCATAGCCTGGAGACCTGAGATGGATAAAACTTCTTTGTGCATTAGTTTCCTTGTCTTTAAAGCAGTGATGTGGCTTTAAGACATAAGTTAAAATGCCCACATCATAGAAGAGAGCCTGGGTTAGAGTTCTAACTTGGCTCCTGGCTCTAGATTCTTGCTAATGCAGATCCTGGGAGGCAGCAACTGATGGCTAAAGTACTTGGGTACCTGCCACCTACATAGGAGACCTGAAATGAGTTCACGGCCCCTAGCTTTGGCCAGGTTGTTGTAGGCATCTGTGTAGTGAACCAGTTAATAGAATTCTATCTCTGTTTCTCTGTCTCTCCAAAAAATAAAAACAATAGAGATAAGAAAGCGCACCTCAACCAAATTGGTGCCTCTCTGAAGAGTTGTGGCACAGGTTAAGAGTGGATGGGAGGTTCCAGCACTCTCAGCACCAGAAGCCAACTCTCCCTTACAAGAAATATGTTCCAACAAGCAAAACAATCCTACGTTCAATGTGGGTTGGATCATTTTGTCACAAGTCATTCTAATACCTGCCTGCCACCACACCTCCCCCCCCCCCCATTTCCACATCTGGCTGCTCTGCTGCTCTGGGCTGTTGCTTCCTATTTTTTGTTTTGGACTGAGAATTTGGATGCCCAAATTCATGCAGATGTTTGAACGATAAATTCCTTTGTTAAGGGTTGAGACTCGATCAACTTATGATGTCTGGGAGGCAGGCTGCTCAGAGGTTTTTAGGTCATTGGGGCTTGCCCTTGGAAAGTAGTTCTTGTGAGAGGGTTATTTATATAAGTGAATTTGGTCCAGCTGCTCCCTGTTTCCTGGCTCATTATGAGGTTCTTCTTCTATACCCACTCTGCCATTGCCGGTCCAGGATCTAATCCAGCATCATTTGCTGGATTTAGTCATTCTCTTTTTTCTTAAAGATTTGTTTGTTTGAAGGGCATGGGGAGAAAGGGAAGGAGAACTGACATCTGTTTGTTGACTCTGCAAATGGCCACAACAGTTAGGGACTGGTCCAGGACAAAGTCAGAAGCCCAGAACTCCATCTGGGTCTTCCATATGGGTGGCAGGAGCCCAAGTACTTGGGTCATCTTCTCATGCTCTCCAAGGCATGTTAGCAGGAAGCTGCATCACAAACAGAGCCAGGACTTGAACCAGAGCTATGATAAAGGATGCCAGCATCGTAGACAGCAGCTTAGCTTACTGCACCACAATTTCGGCTCCTGCTCTTGCTTTTAATTAGAAAAGTTCTTCATCCTTTGTCTTTGACAGCTTTGAAGGAGATAGGCCAGTCAGTTTACAGAATGTTCTTCAGTTTGCCTTGGTGTTTCCTCGTGATTATATGTATTTGGAAGAAATATCAAGGAAGTGATATTCTTTGTGCTGATGCCTCATTATTAACAATAAGCTTGATAACTTGGTAGAAGCTATCTCATTAGTGGCCAGGATTTTGATGACTGGGTAAACTTTCTCTAAATGTATCATTTTCTCTTTATAATTAGACATTTGTTGATAGATATTGAGTTCATACAGATGTGTTATTCCTCTTTAAACTATTATCCATTATTTTCCCCATCATTGAAACTTTTAAACCTTTATTCTTTTTTCTTGAAAGGGAGGGGAAGGGGAGAGAGCTCAATTCATCTTTCATCTGTTAGTTCACTCCCCAGTGCCCACTATAGCCAAGGCTGGACCAGGCTGAAACCAGGAGTGCAGAACTCCACCCATGTCTACCATGTGGGTGGTAGGGACTCATATACTTGAGCCATCACTGCTGCTTCCATAGTGTGCATTAGTAGATGCTGAATTAGAAGCATGTAGGAGCCAGGACTTGAACCCAGCACTCTGATACGGGATGCAGGTGTACCCTGTGGTGACTTAAGCCACTGTGACTCTACAGTGATGCATTCTAACTCCATCATTACTTCTAAACTTGGGGGTTGGCCTTCTTCTGCAATGGAGAGCCTTTCTGTCTCTACTTCACGTCCCAGTCTCCCCACCCCTCATCCCTGTACATCTTAGTTTGAAACTTTGGAATTTTATTTAAGAAGAGTTCATCCATTCCTATTTATTTTGATGCCTAAATTGTCCCAGATTTGACTGGTGGGAACCCCAGAGTTTGGTCTCTGTGTTCTTTTGACATTTCCTCATCACTGAACACTTCCTTATTGTCTGGCACCACAAAATATTCCAGGCATGGAGCTGGTATTGCGGCAAAGCAGGTTAAGCACTATCCGTGAGGTTGGCATCCCCTGTGGGAACTGGTTCAAGTCCTGGCTTCTCTACTCCCTATCCACCTCCTTGCTGGTGCACCTGGGAAAGCAGTGGAGGATGATCTAATTACTTGGGCCCCTGCCTCCCATATGGGAGAACTGGATGAATCTCCTGGTGCCTGGCTTCAGGCTGACCCAGCTCTGGCTGTTGCAGCCATTTGGGGAGTAAACCAGTGGATGGAAGATCTCCGTCTTTCCCTCTCTGCATGATTCTGCCTTTCAAATAAATAAATCTTAAAAAAAAAAAAAAAGAACTCTAAGCACTTCAACTTTTCCTGCCATAGTTTTTGAACCAGACTTTTCTCCAAGGACCTTGGATCCTTGTTATGGAGGGTGGTGTTCAGAACTACACTCTGGACTCCACACTTATTTTTGAGCTTAGCAATAAAGTTTGCCTCTTTCTGGCCAGAGAGGAATCTTAGATTCTTTGGTGACTGGATTCTGAGCCTCCCCCTGGCTGTCTAAGGTTACCATCCGGGTCTTCTGCATAATGGATGGTCGTGAACTCCCCCTCCCTGCTGCCTCAACATCTCCTTCTTTCCTAGGATACACAGCCCTCCTGAGCCTTCAGCACTAAGCTTATTATCAAGTCCCCAAGGCTTGCTGCTGGTGTGGGGTTCAAAGGCAGGAGGATGTCCCTGTGGTAGAATAAAGGAGTTGATGCAGAAAGGGTGAGAAAGAAAACTCGAGCCCAGGCAGACCTCAAAGTGTTGGAAAATAGCAAAAGCTGGGATACTTGTAGAGAATTGGGTGTTGTTAGGAAAAGTTATCACCGTGCTTTCAAGT
The DNA here is from genome assembly GCF_033115175.1 of Lepus europaeus. NCBI lineage: Eukaryota > Metazoa > Chordata > Mammalia > Lagomorpha > Leporidae > Lepus > Lepus europaeus. The sequence continues at coordinate 72,711,023 of NC_084835.1, forward strand.
TGTGGTCTTGAACCCAAAAGCAAGTTTCTCCTGTGCAAGATTTCTAATATTTATTAAGGATTGACAGCATGCCAGGTACTGTGTGAGCTGTGCAAGCTACACAGACCAACTCATTTCATCCCCACAGTGACACGACATGGGGTATCTCCTGTGTCCCCATGGAGGCACAGAGAAATGAGATAGAAAATGATGGAATTGAGACGTGTAGCCTTGCAGACTGACTCCTGGAACTGTCCTACTGCTGGGCCCACAGCCTCATGCAGAGGGCATGAGTAGGAAACGGGGCAGGGTGAGATGAAATCACTTCTGGTTGCATCCTACGAGGAAGGAGAAAACCACTGTGCGTGCCACAGATGATAAAGTTATGGAGGGGATGTCTGTCTCTGCATGTAGTGGGTACAGAGACCAGGGTACAACAGGTTTTATATTTTATTAAACATTGTTCTGATGACTATAGTTAAAACAGATTCTCTGGCCTGGAAAAAAAGTCAAAAGTATAAAAAAGGACAAAGAAAAACAGGACAAGGGGAAAAAAAGATTTTCTGTAGTTCTATTGCTCAGAGATTATTAACACTGTAGCACATTCCCTATGCTATTTCACCTGGTGGAGCTAATAGTGTATAACATTCTTTGGCTTGACTTTTTTCATTAAATTTGATCATAAAAGCACATTCCCAGGTTACTCAAAGCTCTTCAGAAGTGTTCTTTTTAGTGGCTGCATGGTATTCCATTTGATGCAGGTAATAGCATTTAGTTAGCTCTTCCCTTCATGTTGGGTATTTGTTTCCCACTTAAAACAAAAAAGCCTCCTGTAATGAATGCCTTTGTTCATGCACCTTCTACATTTCAAGTTACTTTCTTTCAAGGCAAATAATCTTACCATAAAGTATCAATATTCTATTATTTCATAGAAGATTTATTTGAAAGGCAGAGCTAAAAGAGGGAGAGACAGAGAACGAGGTCTTCCATTCCGCTGGTTTACTCTCCAAATGATTGCGATGGCTGGGGCTGGGCCAGGTGGAAGCCAGAAGCCTCGAACTCCATTTGGTTCTCCCACATTACTGGCAGAGGTCCAAGCACTTGGGTCAGCTTCTGTTGCTTTCTCAGTGCATTAGTGGGGTGTGGGATCAGAGCTGGAGCATCCAGAACTTGAACTGGTGCTCATAGGGATGCTGGTGTTGTAGGCAGAAACTTAACCCACTATACCACAGTGCCAGCCTATTTTATTATTTAAGTAATACTGGTATGTATAAGATGCAAAACTAAAATTATCTAAGGTTATACAGTGAAGTTCAGTATCAGCCTCAATTTGTTGCTTTTCCTTTCATATTACAAGCACAGATTCTAGCAGTTCATTTTCTGTCTATAAAGAGATGTGTTTCTTTTTGAGTGGTTCTGTAAGATTCAAATATGTATCTCTTTTTGATGGGCACTTACCTTAGTCAAAGTGTTTTTTTTTTTTTAACTGCTATCAACACTACTGTGCTGCATAATGCTATGAGGACCTTATTTATACAGCATCATGTCTCAGGGTTCAAACACTTATCAGAATGGTTCTTCCCCCTTTTGGCTCTTGGCTATCTTTGTTGACTTCATGCTTACAAAGTTATGATCTACATCCCTGCAGAGAGGGCCACCAGCTGCGCCAAGCATCTCTTTTACCATTTTTCAGTTAAGTAAGTGACATCTTTTTCCTCCTAGCAACAAGGTAATTCTTGCATACTTGATGGTGTTTCTGGCTACACCATAGTTAACAGGTCTACCTGTCTGCCAATTGCTTTGCACTGGAAATGAGATTGATGTTAATGTCTCTGTTGGGGCCCATGGATTTGCCTCTGTAGTGAGGAAGCAAAGCAAACAGACAGTGGGTGACCACTGAGGTGGCGGAATCAGGGCATTCGAGGAACTTTCCTGGAATTAGCTCAGACGTGCACCCCGGCTCTTGATGGAAGGACACTTTCTCTTCAATAAGAAAAAAAGATACCACCATACTTTGAGTGTACCTCAACAGTCTTGGAAATTTGGATATTCTTACCTTCTCTCCAACAAATTATGCAGGGCCAGCCTACTGCCCATAGCCTCTCTTGACTATTGTTGGGAAGCCTATTACATTATACAGATCCTTGCCAACATGGGAATACCATGAATTGACTTACCTCTAATGTGTCAGGAAATACTTGGCATTTTCTCAATAATGACACAGAAAATAAATTGAAATGAATTCTTTTCAGTTGATTAACTTCATGGCAACAGTCATAAGCTTTGGAAGTTAAGGATGTTGGAAACATGAGCATCCATTGAAGAAAAACACTGAATAAAAAGACTTGGAAGAGGAGAAGTCACACGCATCAGTGAGAGATGCTTTGACAGTAATGGGAGAACCAAGGGCTGAATTGGCCCTTAAATTGTGTTCATTAAGTGTTGTGTGTTTCTTTGAGGTTTATTAAGGCCCTCGAGAGGAGACTTACAAATTTCAGTGCAGAGAAATAAAAATGCTCGTTTAGGACTATAACAGGTCTCCTGCGAGTTTTTTAAATGTTATTTTTGACACACTTTTTTGGCGTTTTGACACACTGTGCTTACAAATCTGGTCACAGCACAGCGCTTCCAGTAGACAAAAGTCAACAGCTTTTTTTTCTTCATCCAAGTAAAGAGTTTGAAGAAATTTGAATTGACTTTCAAGAACTCTTCAGTGAAGTGAGAGAGTCGTGGTGATAAGGACGATACTTAGTGAAGGGAGGAGGGTCGTTCCCCACCTCCCTCTCCAGGAACCCGGAATCTGTCAGCTGAGTCACTGTGGGGGGACAAGGTCCCCCCAGCAGCATATCCTTGACCTTGTCCTCAGCATGTCGGAAAGAAGATCTCACACAGGTGCTGTGCACTTGCCAGAATTGGAGGGAGCTTGGCTTTTTGCCAGAGAAGCAACTTTGAGTGCAGCATCTCAAGGTTGTCATCAGGCAAGTATAGTGTCGTCTCGGGTAACAGTCAGGACAGCCCCCGAGGAAACGTGGGAAGTGGAGAAGCCATGTCTGCTGCAGTATTCCGGGCTGTCTAAGCTCTGAGGCCAGCTCCCACCCTGCTCCTCTCCTTCCTTTGTGATTTCCCGCATTTGTAGGAAAAGTGGAGTGTAGCGCACATGGAGTGACAGAGCCACGTGCAGTCTGTGTGCAGCCCCTAAGCCCACCTCTGCTCACACAGCAGACCTGGACGGACGTCCCCAACTTTCCCAGCCTCCATCTCCCCAGTGTATAAGCTGAGGATCATGACATATATCCTCTCTGTACCCAGCATGATGCTTACAGTGAGGCAGGAACTCAACCAGCTTTAGTTCCTCTTTGCTCTTTTCCCTTGACTGGGAGGAAATGAGACAATCAAATGAAAGAATGATTAGCATTAATAGAACACTCTGCAGAAACTCACAGAATCTTCTGATCTAGACCCTGTTTACCACAACAAACTGTGGCTTTGAGATTTGAAGACAACACCCACCCTCATTTACTCACTAGCAGAGAATAATCTTTTAGAAGTGTGTAGAAGCTGATTAAAAATACAATTCAGAAAGCGGCAGCACAGTGGGGGCCTGCAGTCCGACTCCCGGGGCTCCCAGCCTGGTCTGGCTTTGTACTCCTGGATGAGCTGTCACCTCTGTGTCTCTCTTCTCATCTGAACGTAGGGACAGCCATGGGGGATGCCCAGCTGAGAATCTGGAGCAATGAATACAGGTGTGCAGGCAAGGCCTGGCATGGTGCAGACACTTCATGTGCGCTGTGATTGACAATATAAAATGCAAATTGAGTAAAGTTGGCTTTGTGTGTGTTTGTCAGGGAACAAGGACAAGGAAACCATTTCTACCAGAATGCAGGGTATTTTTCTGCTCAAGCACTGAGCGTTCCAAGAGGTGCGAAGGCATTTGGGAGGCTGCCATTCGAAAGGGATTGAGCCCATGGTTGACATTCCTGCCTCCCCCACTCCACACTGCTGATCAGTGCCAACTTTGTGCACAAGGCATTACTCATACTGTCTCTTTACACAGCAGTTGACCTTCCTTGTCACTGCTTCCGGTGGGAGATCAAGAGCATTGAAATTACAGAGGTGGCACAATAAATCATGGTCACTTCTTGACATGGCCAGACAAAGCAGCTGGAGAGAATCTCGCTGCAATGTCAGCTCAAAGTTGAAATGCAAAGTTTTAACATATTAATTTTTTTTATTGTCATCCCAAGTTTTCCTTCTCTCATGACTCAAATGAGTCAATAGGAGATTGAACTCAGCAGCTTGGTGGGTTAAATCACCAGGCATGGCTTTCCTCTTTTTTTTTCTCCCCTCTCCAGTGTTGAACATGATGACTTAAGAATGAAATACTGGGGCCGGTGCCATGGCTCACTTGGTTAATCCTCCGCCTGCGGCGCCGGCATCCCATATGGGTACCAGGTTCTAGTCCCAGCTGCTCCTCTTCCAGTCCAGCTCTCTGCTGTGGCCTGGGAAGGCAGTGGAGGATGGCCCAAGTGCTTGGGCTCCTGCACCCACATGGGAGACCAGGAGGAAGCACCTGGCTCCTGCCTTCAGATCAGTGTAGCTCTGGCCATAGCGGCCATTTGGGGAGTGAGCCAACGGAAGGAAGACCTTTCTCTCCGTCTCACTGTCTAACTCTATCTGTCAAAAAAAAAAAAAAAACATGAAATAATACCACAAACCTGACTTGTGATAATGAAAGAAAGAAATGTCTTCACCTAGGAAATCAAATTTTAGCATCTCGCTTTCGAGACACAGTCTCCGAGAAGGTGAACTTTGGGAAGGTTGCCCTGAGACCTCTCACTGTGCCTGGAACATAGCAGGTGCTCATCATGTATCTGTGAATTGAGTGGATCACAGTTCTGGTCTCCTGGTTCTCTCGTACTTACTTTCATTTCTCCTGTTCTTTCCATGCAAATTCTTTGCCTGACATTTGAAAGGTCTCCCCGGTACCAGCTGGTCACACACCTCTGGACGAGCTGCCTTCTGGGCTCAGGTCTTTTCCTATCCCACCTGGATCCTGCAGCTTACGGCTTTCTAAACTCACCCTGTCACTGTTCAGTCATCTCTTCTTGCCTCCTCATACTGGACAATTGTCTCTTTAAAGATTTATTTTTATTTGAAAGTCAGAGTTACACAGAGGAGAGGAGAGGCAGAGAGAGGTCTTCCATCTGATGGTTCATTCCCCAGATGGCCACAACGGCCAGAGCTGTGCCGATCCTTAGCCAGGAGCTTCTTCCAGGTCTCCCATGTGGGTGCAGGGGCCCAAAGACTTGGGCCATCTTCTACTGCTTTCCTAGGCCATAGCAGAGAGCTGGATCGAAGTGGAGCAGCTGAGTCTTGAACCAGTGCCCATATGGGATGCTGGAGCTTCAGGCCAGGGTGTTAATGCACTGCACCACTGTGCCAGCCCCAGACAATTGGCTCTTATGAATCTCCCCCAACCCCGAGGATGCACAAGCCCACATGGTTTGGCACACTATTCTTTTGGACTCTTCGGGAGCACATTTATGGGTCCAGGATGAAGACGGTGCTTTTTGTAGCTAATGGCTTACTTATCAGTCAACAGCGAGCTCTCTCCCTGAAGGCAGGGGACAGTTTCTTCTCCACGCCTCTTCATCCCTCCACCTGCTATGCTGTAGCAGCTCCCTGCCCCTCCTCACAACTACTCCTCAGGACAGAAGTGCTCAGAGGCCCTCATCTGCCAAGGCCTGCACCTGACCCCACCGACTAGAGAGCTTAGCAGCTTTCATCCTGATCACCCACTCTGCTCCTCAGCTGGCTCTCACGTCCCTGGCTTTCACCACAGTGTTTGCCACTTGTTCTCTTCCTCCTCCTTTTCTGCCCTGGCTCCCCTTTGCTTTCTGTACCCTTGACTATGCATCTTTCTAAGGGCTGGATTGCATGCCCTCTCCTCATTCTCCACACTCTTTCTGAGGAATCACCTGTTCTCAGCTTCTACCACTGTGTATGCACTGCTGGTATTTACTTGCATGGCCCAGGCCAGTCCTCTCTCCAGAACATTCCCCCTGGCTCTCTCTGTATCTGCCGGTGGGAGGACTCCATCCAGTGTTGTTTGGGAATCCCACACTGCACGCATCGATTAGGGAGAGACCACACGTTCCTCACCCTGGTATTTTCTTGCCCCTAGAGGTCTCTATCCAGTGTAAGTGCTTCTAACTTTTCTCTATGCACTCACTCTCCACTCTGGAAAGAAGATACTCTGATTGGCGAGCTGCTCCTCAGAGAACATGCCCCTTTTTCAAAAATATACTTATTTTTAAAAATTTATTTTAAAGACAGAGAGACAAACCAAGATCTTTCATTCACTGGTTCACTCCCCAAATGCCCACAACAGCCAGGGCTGGTCCCTGTCAAAGCCAGGAGCCTGGAATTCAATCTGGGTCTCCCACCTGAGTGGCAGGACCCAAGAACTTTATTCCCGGCCACCTCCCAAGGTGTGCATTAGCAGGAAACTGAATTGGAAGCCTATCTGGGACTCAAACTCAGGCATTCTAATAGGAGATGTGGGTGTTCAAATTGGTGTCTTAATGGCTGTATCAACTGCCAACCCTGAGGGTGTGCTCTTGACCCCCCTGGAAGCTTGGTGGCCTTCACCTACCAGGGGAGTCTAAGGGTCTCCAGTCCTGCCAGGCACAGTACCACAGAGAGTCCAGTTCAGGGGGCTCCGTATGAACAAATCTGCTCGTCTGCAGGTGGCTCTGTGTTCTACAGTATCAACCATGTTAGACATAAGAATGTTTTGAGCTCATGTTTGCTTTACTGTTGTCTTTGATTTCTTCAGTAGTTCAGAACTCCAGGCCTGGCAAAGGCACATATTCAACTAGGGAGAGAGTAGGAACAGGGAAGGCTTTCCAGGGCTGCTGCGGTCCTGCACGGTACCCACCGTGTTCTCTGCCAGCACTTCCATCCTCTTCTCTGCCTTCACTTATCTTCTCATTCCCAGACTTCCTTTTGCTCCTGGTAGTGTTTCTAGCACTTAGCTCCCTGCAGAAGAATGTTCTAGAAACACCCTTACCTTGTGTTCACGGAGAAAGAGGGAGAGTGCCCTCCAGTTTTCCCATTCTGTCTTAACAGTACAAAGAGCACGTTGGTTCTTAATGCTCATGGAAAGAAATGGGACTCCTATGGCCTGTGATGAGCTGAGCAACCTTCCCCCAGGTTCTGTGAGGCAACCCAGAGGAAGTAGAAAGAGGGATCTTGTTTTCATGGAGTTGATCATTGAAGCAGGAGGATTACATGAGAGAATCAAAGGGACAGATAATGCTAGCATAGCAAGATGGATGGGAGACCTACAAGAATGGGTTCTAGTTGAAATGAGAGTGCTGGCATGACTGCAGGGTGGAGAGGCTGAACATATATTAGTGCCTTGCACTTGTAACTGCTGTTCTATTTCAAGGAGATCAGTGTTGGAGTGTTGGAGATTGTTGGAGTAGTCAGAAGACCAGGTTGACTTTTGCCTCTTAGATCCAAATAGATTGCATTGGTTTACTGTTTAAATATAGACCTGGTTTCTGTTTTATTATTCCCCAAACTATGTATGTCTTGAACCAGTTCTAGCAGGTGTAAACTCAGGGCAGCAATAAGAAATACTAGTTTATGTTTCCTTTAATTGGCGTCAGTCTGTTGCTGAGCCTTCATTCCACAGGGCTGTCCGCAGATTCATTATCAGTCATCGCTAAGCTCTCTAGGCTCCATCCTGGAATCACGCAAGGGACCTGGGTCTCAGAGCCTGAACCTCAGCAAAGACCATCTGATCGTTGGCCACCAGCCTGTTCCTCTGGCCACAGAAACCCCGTGTCCCAGTTATCAGGTTGGGAGCTTCTGTCCCTTGTGTGTGAGGTTTGGGCCCAGGCATCTTGGAGGAGGCTGAGCAATCCCTGTACTAGTGTAACCCCAGAGCCTCTCCTTCTAGCCTTATCACCTCCCTGGGCATGGTGGGTCTAGGCTGCATCTCTCCTTTCCCAGAAATAGGTTTCTCCGCAAGATGGGTTGAATTGGGTCCCCCTGCCTCCCAAAGTCAAACATGGAAACCCTAACCACTCAGCACCTCAGGATGTGGCTGTATTTTGAGATAAGGCCTTTAAAGAGGTAAGCAAACTAAGCGAAGTCTTAGGGTCGGTCCTATTCCGACGTAACTGGTGTTCTTGTCAGAAGGGGCGATCAGACAGCAGGCACTTGCAGGGACAGCTGTAGGGACGCGCAGCGAGAGGCTGGCCATCTACAAGCCCACGGGGAGGCCTAAGAGACAGCCCAGCCCACTCCTTGATCTCAGATTTCCAGCCGCCAAAGCTGGGAGACAGTACACTGCCTCTTGCTAACGCCCAGTCAGCCTTCAGCCTTCAGCCGACGCCCTCTGCATCTGTGTTTTGATATGCTGGGCTGTTACAGAAGGAGAAAGCCACTGACTTTCAGCAACTTCTATTTTCCTATTTCTGAAGCCAGGAAGCAAAATGATTGCTCTTTGGGGGGAGCGTCCTGGGGTGGGAGGAAGAGAGGGACATGCCACAAGAAGCCCGGCAGATTGGTTTATTAGGCAAGGAGCTGTCCATAGTCTGGTTTCTATTTTTCCTATTCCCCCACTTCCCACCCCTGCCTTACAGAACAGGTCTCCTTGCCTGGTCTATCCCTTGGCCCCATCCTTGCTAAGCATCCCCTAGCTGGTGCAAAGTTTTAGGTACAGCCATCTACACCTGCAGATTCCAATGTGGGCTCAACCAACTGTGGACCCAACACAGGGAAAAAAGATTGTGTCTGCGTTGGACACATACAAACTTTCTTTTCTGGTCATGATTCCCTAAGTGATACCAAACTCATTTACATAGCCTTGATACTGCATTCAATGTTATAATTACATTGTATGGTACTATATATGTTCTATAATGTTATTGTAATTATGACTTAGAGGTGATCTAAAGTATACAGGCAGATGTATATAGATTACCTGCAAATATCACTCCACGGGATCCGTGGCAGGGTCCTGGACTTCATCTGCCATGTATAGGGGGAATGACTATTGAGTTCCCCTCGAATTGACTCGTATTGGGAGGACTGAAAGATCTGAGGGCAATGACGTAGTAGACCAAAGGGGACTTCTGACTATACTTTTGTGCCAGGAGGCGAGTGGGGTTTAGAGGATGTGCCCTGAATAGGATGAGTCAGTTATTTTGTAGAAACTTCCAATATTTGAGTCCCTGGCCAAGCCGTTAAGCAAGTGAGCCAACGATCATGTTAGAAGTCGATTAGAATGGGCAGAATTTCCCAGCCATTTACAGCCACTTTACTTCCCTTCCTTTCTACCACCCTGTGATTTAGGGGACTGCATTACTGATTGGAAAAAATGGTTGTCCAGTGATATGAAAATGTACAGCCACTGATGAACTGTGACCAGCTCTGGGCTTTTTGCAAGATCTGGGAATATTAAGATGTCATTAAGTAGTTTCTCTTCCTTTGTACTGTGACTTCAGTGCTGTGTTCAGAGATCATTACTCAGGAATGCTCGTACAAGAGCGTGTAATAGAATTACTCTGTTGCCTGCTTTTTGCCACGATAGACCTTTCTCCTCCAAAAAAAGGCTTTACTGAGGACAAGTTATTTTAGATAAGACACATATTCTAGAAAATTTTGAGAGTCTCCATAATTTTTCACGAATGTTGGCAGGGCCAACATCCATTCTTAAGTTTTTTTTTTTTTAACTTTATATAAAAGGAAAAATTTCATGTATTTCACATATACAATTTTAAGAGCATAATATTTCCCAGCTTACCCTCCATTTCTAACTTTTTAATTTTTACAATGACACTTTCATTTTACTTTAAAATCATGAGCTTAACCCTCCACTAAATAAAGAATTCAAGTAGAAAAACCAGTGTTCGTCCAGAGTATAGACAAGAGCTATAAATAATAATCAAACCTCAAAATGTCAATTTTGCTTCTATATATTTTTTGGTACTCTGTATATTAGTTACAAGTCAGGGAAAACATGATGTGTCTTTTTGGGACTGGCTTATTTCACTAAAAGTTTATTTTTATTTTGTTTGAAAGGCAGAGCAACAGAGAGACAAAGAGATCTCCCATCTGCTGGTTCTACTCCAAATGCCTGCAACAGCCAGGCATGGGCCAAGCCAAAGCCCGGAGCCCAGAACTCAATTTGGGTCTCCTATGTAGGTGGCAGGGACCCAGGTACTAGGGCCATCACTCACTGCTTCCCAGGGTGAGCATTAATAGGAAGCTGCATCAGAAGCAGGGTGACCAGGACTCAGATCAAGCACACCTACACGGGACGTGGGGAACCCAAGCAGGAGCTTAACCTTTGTGCCAAACGCCTGCCATGCAAATATGTTCTTACAGCACTGCAGGCCCTTGTTAATATGGAAGCTAGTGAGTGTTGCTGGTGCTCCAAGGTGCTACAGTTTTCAAAGAGTGGGTTTGTAGGGTGGGTAAGTCTTTATATGGAGGAGACGTAGGAGGCATGGTGCACACAGGGGACAAGAAAGTGTGACACAGGAGTGACAAGGAAGAACGTTTGTAGGGTTGTGATCAATCACTGAGTGATGTCTCTACGTTTCGCTTGCTGTAGAAGTCCTACTTGGGAGGGTGTAGGCATTGCCTCGAGGAAGGTTAGGAAGATAAAAATTCGGCCATGAGGTCCCTGTCTGGCACAGCCTGCTTCCAGGTAGGGACAGAGGGGTCACTTCCAGGATTTGGGATCTCCACTGCCACCCTACCACCCGCTGCTCTGCAGCGGTTTGCTTTCATTTTCCTGTGTTTCTGTTGTCAACTTGGCCACTAGGCAGCTCATACACACACATTCTGGGCTCTCTTGCAATCAGACTGGACTCCATGCTATGAAAATCCGTATTCTAATCCTACTTGTGGTTTTTCCCAATCTCCTGTCCTCAGTTGCCTTTGCCCCATTCCTTCATTCTTTTGTGATGTATAGCTTTTTATAAGTCGCCTGAAATCCTTTGTGGATTGCAGGGAGGGTAAATACAGGCAAAGAGGGAAAATGAATTATGGCATTTCCATTGTGCTTGACAGTTCTGTGGAACAGGATGTTGGAGGTTTGGGTGTGACAAGGGACTTCTCTGTGAAGTATCTTGTATTAGGCACTGGTAGATATTTTTGGACTTTCAAATTGGAACACATTCTGAGACAGTCTGACAATAGCAACAGGAGAGAATATTTGGAATAAGCCAGCTGAACACAAGATAAATGGTTATACTATTTATAAATTAAATACATAAAGGAGAAACAGGGATGCAAGAGAAACAATTTCTTTATTTCTACAGTTAAACTGGTCAAATAAAATATGAACTTCTTAAGGTAATTTAAAAATTCATAGTATTGGGACCAATGCTGCAGTTAAGCAGGTCAAGTTGTCACGTGGGATGTTTGCATCCCATATCAGAGGGCCCGAGTTCCAGTCCTGCCTCTTCTGACCCAGTTTCCTGCTCATGTGCGCCCTGGAAGGGAGCAGGTAATGGCTCAAGTGCGTGGTTTCTGCCACCCACAGAGACCGGAAAGGGCTCCTGGGCTTCTGCATGACCTCACCCTGGCCAGTGTGGGCATTTGAGGGAATGAATGAGTGAACCAGTAGATGGAAGCTGCTCTCTCTGCCTTTCAAATAAGCGTTAAAATTAAAGTACTACTTAGAATTTTTTTTTTTTTTTAAATAAGCTTCTCACTGCCTGTAGTGGCCACTTGGAGGGTGAACCAAAGGAAGGAAGACCTTTCTCTCTCTCTCTCTCACTAACTCTGTCAAATAAAAAATAAAATAAATAAATGAAAAGAAATGTGAGGATCATCTAATCGAGTTCCCTGGTATCTAACTAAACTCTTAAAAAAAATAAGCCTCAGGTATCTTGAGTTGGAGGAATCTCATAGCTTATTAAAATTTTTTTAAATTTTGCTTTTGCATGCCACTAAGTGATACATTTTGAGATGTATAAGGGCATTGCAACAATTCTGTAGAAAAATGGAATTAAAAGGTAAGTTTGGGGCAAGAACTGAGCCTATCGGGGAAGACACCGGCTTGCTGTTGGGGTACCTGGGTTTGCTCCTTGACTCTGGCTCCTGACTCCAGCTTCCTGTCAATGCAGACCCTGGGAGGCAGTGGTAATGGCTCAAGTAATACAGCTCTTGTCACCCACGTGGGAGATCTGGATTGAGTTGCTGGCTCCTGGTTTCACCCCAATGGACGCCTTTGTGAGCATCTGGGGAGTAGATTTGCAGATGGGAGATCTTTTCTCTCTCTGCCTCTCAAATAAATGAAGATTGAAAAAAGGAGAATTTTGGTGCAAAATCATTTTGAAAGCCATGTAGTTTTTCACAATATGCTTTTCCATGAACTTTCTGAAGACCTGTTCACATGCATGGATTAAGTTTTTGGGTTCAAAATAAATTTACTTTTAAAATTCCTTTTTCTCTGAATTTTTGAAGTACCCTCCTATTCTGCACCTATTTCCAACACCATCCAGTCTGAAATATGAAATCCAGCATGACTGCTTTGTTTTGTAAAGAACAAATTGCTCTGGGGTAAATGTACCCCCAAGGATGCCAGTAGTGGGATTTTTAACTCAGACCAGGAAAGAGATGGTAGGTTTTGGCTGGCTGTTGGCGACTCAGCATTCCCACTGTAGTTCTGAATTTGTGAAGCACGAGTGGTTCCTTTGTTTTTGTTTTACCAAAGAGCAGAGGTAAGGATGCACTCTCACCACCTTCCCGCACACCCCAGAGACTCAGTGCACGGTCTCAGGCTTCTCCCGAGCTTTCCAGAGTTAATGAGCTAAAGCAAAAATCTTAGCAAAATGATTTTGGTCTCTGGAGCCAGCGATGCCACGTGGGAGAGGCCGGGACAAGAAAGGATGCTCAGGCTCCTCCAGCCCAACAGCAGAAATATTTGCTCGGCTGCCGAGCAGGGGCGGAGGTGAAAAGCTGAATCTGGAAACGGAGCAGGCTCCCCGTGCACTTGGTTGCAACGCTGTTCTCTGTGCTAAGGAACATTTTTAGGCAGCACACTGGTGAACCAAAACATTCGGGTGAAAGCCCCAAGGGCATCAGCCTCCATCCACCCTGTTCCCAGGTCATTAAGGAGTGTGTGTGCACCACATGCGAGCTGAAACCCCTCTAATCTCATCACCTCCGCTGCGCGGGAGGTGTGTGCTCCTAGAAATCTCAAGTTGGGACATACTTTCGTGGCTCCCTGGAGTTTATCACTAATGCCAGATTCCCTCTTTACTTGATATGGTGAAATAAACGGAACATGTTTTCTTTGGTTCTAAGCCAGGTAAGGGAAGGAGATCAGGATCTCGAAGGCTCTCATTCGGATGTGATCATGGTGCAATCAGCCCTGGGTGCAGGAGGTAGCAAAGGCCACTGTGTGCATGTGAGAACAGAAAGGGACAGGGCGCCAGCGACCATGGCTGGCCGTTATCTGCCCACCAGTGATTGCCTCCTAGACAACATCACAAGGTATATTAAAGGTTGTGGAACAGAGGTTCGTTAAAAACCAGAGACAAGCCATTCTGAAATATTACAGGGAAAAATTCTCTGCACACCTGGCCGTGGTCATTCTGCCCAGCCATGGGCACACTAAACCTCCAGGTGAATGCATTTCAGGTGTCATCCAGAACCACACTGACCTCTGGTGAAGACAATCAGGGCTCAATTTCTGGGGAGAGCATCTTAGAGGAATAGGCTAGAGTATCATTCTCAACTGGGTGACCCCGCCCTGTGGACATCCGGCAGCGGCTGAAGACCTTGGGTGTCCCTTTGGGGAGTCTGATATCACTGGCATGTACCAAGCAGAGGCCAGCGATGCTAAGAATTCTACAATACGCAGGGCAGCTCCCTGTGGTATGGTAAAGACTCATCTGGCCTAACATGTCAGTGGTGTCAAGGTTCAAGCCTTGGCCTGATGGAATATTTGTGTTCTTTTCATATATCATTTACTGAATGGAATGAATGGGCAAAGAGCGAGACTGGTGCTGTTTCTCTAAGTGCAAGTTAGACGGTAACTGGGGTATTAACATTGCAGGTTCACTACAGAAACAATTTCAGTGGGGCACTCTTTCTGTTGTCTCTAGGCAGTGAAGTAAGGATACTACCCTGATGTATAGCACACACATCTAATGGCATGAAAGAAATAGAAGCATCCAAAGCCCCATCACAATATGAAAGAAATGTCCAAAGCTTCGGTTTGCAACACCCACAAACCTATACCCCTTCAAACCCATCTTTATGTGCAGTTCCAGGTGTCTGCTCCAATCTCATCAATATGCACAAGAACATAGCTCAGCTTCCTCTAGACGGAGACCCAGAAGAGGATATCTTTAGTGTGATGGGCTACCGCCTAGTGCAGTTGGTATCTTGGAAATGGATCATTTCATAAACCAGTGCTGTCAGTATTCGTGCCTAGCACACCAAGTTTCCTCTGACAGGTCCTTATCACCTTTCCCTCATGCTGCAGTGGGCACAGCTCTCCTCTTTGCTTAAAACAATCTCCATGTAGCATGGCAAAGACTTAAAAGACCACTGTTAATTCTAAGTTACAGAGAAATCAGTGTCTTTCATGTGTAAGCAGCTTGCACAATTGATTTCCAAATTGGGATATGCCTTTTTTCCCCCCTCTTATTTTGATCCTGCATTTAAAAGATACCATTTGGGGACCAGCACTGTGGCGCACTGGGTTAATCCTCTGCCTGCAGCGCTGGCATCCCACATGGGGGCCGGTTCTAGTCCCAGCTGCTCCTCTTCCAGTCAAGCTCTCTGCTGTGGCCTGGGATAGCAGTGGAGGATGGCCCGAGTGCTTGGGCCCCTGCACCCATGTGGGAAACCTGGAGGAAGCACCTGGTTCCAGATTGGCACAGTTCCGGCCATGGCGGCCATTTGGGGAGTGAACCAGCAGATGGAAGACCTTTCTCTCTGTCTCCCTCTCACTGTCTAACTCTGCCTCTCAAAATTTTTTTTAAAAAAGATACCATTTGTTTTAGAGGGGGGTGAGAGAGAGGGAAGGAGGGAGAGGTACAAATGGGAGCTTCCATCTGCTTGTTCACTCCCCAAATGCTTGCAATGGCAGAAACAGGGTCAGGATGAACTCAATCCAGGTTTCACTCGGGTGGTGAGAACCCAATCATTTGAGCTACCACAGCTGCCTGCCAGGGTCTCCATTAGCAGGAAGTGGGAATCAGGAGTCAGAGGTGGGTACTACGCCCAGGTATTGGCCAAATGCCCATTCTGCAATTTTGTTTTGTTTTTTTTTTTTTTTTTGGACAGGCAGAGTGGACAGTGAAAGAGAGAGAGAAAGGTCTTCCTTTTTGCCGTTGGTTCACCCTCCAATGGCCACCGCGGTAGGCACGCTGCGGCCCCGATGGCAGGAGCCAGGTGCTTCTCCTGGTCTCCCATGGGGTGCAGTGCCCAAGGACTTGGGCCATCCTCCACTGCACTCCCTGGCCACAGCAGAGAGCTGGCCTGGAAGAGAGGCAACTGGGACAGGATCGGTGCCCCAATCGGGACTAGAACCCGGTGTGCCGGCACCGCAAGGCGGAGGATTAGCCTAGTGAGCCGCGGCGCCGGCCCAATTTTGGTTTTAAGAGGCATTATTTCTATTTGCCAATGACTGCTCTGTAGTATGAACCAGATAAGCATTTTTGTTACTGTTGGTTTGTTCTTTGATCAGTATTGATATTTTTAACTGTCCCACCCTCATTATACCCAAGCCTGCCCCAGCACTCTAGTACCTGCTGACTTATTTTAATCCTAAGGGCTAAGTTGATGTAAAGTCAAGTCAGAAACATGTAATGACTGGGGTTCCTTAACATTCTCTGTGGAGAACAGCCTAACTGCGTTTGTTTTTACCCTAGTGGTATGCAAGAGAGCTCCAATTCCCAGGAGACTAGTAGCCAATTATGCAATTCCAACAGAGTGGCAGGGGTGAGCATCTGACCTAACAGCTAAGATGCTCAACTGCTATATCCAGGCTCTGGCTTCTCACACCAGCTCCCTGCTAATGCTGATGCTAATCCCGGAAGACGGCAGTGATGACCAAGTAGCTGGGTTCCTGCCACCCACATAGGTGTCCTGGGTTGAGTTTGCGACTCCCTGCTTTGGCCCCTGGCAGACATCTGGGAGAGTGAATAGTGGGTGGGAGCTCTCTCTCTCTTTACCACTCAAAAGAAGGACCCAGGGGGAGCACAGGGAGTCAAAGTGCTGGTTTTAGAATTCCAGCTCCAACATGTGGTTAATTGCATGGATGTGGAACAAGCTACTCAGGTAAGCCTAAGTTTTTTCAGACTGGAGATCATAATACCGCATAGTGGTCATGGGGATTAGTAAGGGCTCAGCGGATGGTAGCTTTGAGAAAATGATGGATGCCTTTGCGCATTGGAAATCCCGCCTCCCGTTTGGGATGTGAGTGTTCTGTGGAGGAGGAGGGTGTGCAAGAGGGATGGCAGTGGATGTACACGGTGATTAGAACTCCAAGGCCGGGGTATGATACACTGCAGATAGTCTACACAACAGGCCATGGAAACCCACAGCAGGGGTGCTAGCTGAAGAGTGGGGTCTAGTTAAGAGGTATTGACATAACTCATTTTAAAAGTTGCCTTAAAATCAGGAAAAACCACCTCAGAAGAAGGTTAATTTAAATAGACTTCCAAGGTGAGTGTTTTACTCAGCAGTGAAGGTGCCACTTGAGACACCTGGGTTTGGGTCCTGGCTCTGCACCTGCTTTCAGCAGCCTAATGTGCACCTTGGGAGGCAGCAGGTGATGGCTCAAACACTTGGGAGATTGAGTTTCAGGCTCCGGGTTGGCCCAGTCCTGCCTATTACAGGCCTTTGTGGAGCAAGTCAACAGGTGGAATCTATTTCTCTACCCTTCAAATAAAAATACAAATAAATTGATGTTCATTTAAGATAGCCATACTTCTGTATAGTCCTTTCACATTATAAAATGAATGGTATGAAGTCAGATAAGAAGGTGTGGCCAACATCTGTTAACTCGCCAGCAAGGGTCCAATGCAGTCACGACACGGTCACTGTCCATCGGTTCTCAAGGAACTTTTACTTGTGGGGAGAGAAGGAAAGTGGGGAGAGGAGAAAAGAGGAGGAGGGGCTGTGGTGGCAGACGCAGGCGGCGCCCTCCCACCCAGATCCCAATGTCCCTTTATGCTGATATCGTCCAGTCAGATGAAAGGGCGCATGTAGCCTCAGGTCGAGAGTTCATCTGTTTCACCTGGTTCTTCCTAGTTGTTTATGCAGAGTCCATTCTGTTTCATCTGCTTCACCTGGCTGTTTTCGTAGGCCTTGTGGTCGACCGATTGCTGCAAGCTATGTAGATACAAAAATGAGGAGGTTCCCACAGGTGGCCAGCCTGCAGTTCCCCACAGCTCCCCCTTTTTTGTTATTTATGGCACGGAGTCGTGCCTGTTTTAGGTTCCCAGTGACGTGCCACCTGCTTACCCATCATCGAAACATTGGGAAGCATGTCCCAAGTTCTGTCTTCGGTTGGTAGGGGCACTCACCAGTGATTACCCGTCTTTGGCTACCGCTTCATCATGCCAAGCCATATCTGCTGCTGAGGGTCAGAGCGATACATGGCAAGCATAGCCTGTCGGACCACTAGGTTAGCGCGTTGCTGACTCCTGACAACTGCCAGGATGACCCTGCTGATTAGGAGGAAGGTAATCAATAAGACTATCAATAGGCAAAGAAACGGTCTCCATCACTTATAAGCTAGTCGCTTTCTATTGTCGATAAGTCTGTTGTCATTTCTACTGGGAAGGGTTCGTCAGAGATTTTTGCGAGGAGTATTCAAAAATTTTAGTCTATAGAGCTATAGCTAATGCATCGCAATTAGCTACCGCATATTCTCCTATTCCCCCTTTTTGTTTATTAAAGTTTTTAAGTACAGGTGAGTCCGTTCAATTATTGCCTGCCCTTGGGGATTGTAGGGCACACCTGTAACGTGCTTTATGCCGAATTCTTTTAAGAATGTAGCAAAATGGGCTGAGGTGTACGCCGGCCCGTTATCTGTTTTGATAATTTTGGGCACCCCCAAGCGGCAAAGGACTGTGGACAGTGTTGAATAACCTATTGAGTTCCTTCTTTGTTTAGAGCCGTGGTTGACAATTCCAGAGAACGTGTCCACCGACATGTGCAAACAGCTGTGGCGTCTTTGCATCTGCGTGATTTTAAGGCGTTCTTCAACCTTCTGTAAGATTGCAGCTGCCTCTAGGGTCAGCGTACGAGGTGAGGCGAGCTGTGAATCACCTTCCAAAATGTTAAGCAATGGCTGCATTTCATCAGTGGTTAGTTTACAATAAGGCCGTATCCAGTTTAAGTTACCGCATAATTTTTGGAAGTCATGTAAGGTTTTAAGTCCTGCGGTGAATATAACAAAATCTAAAGGGGCCACAGTAGTTGGTGTTAACCTTAGAATGCTTTCCTTGATTACCTCTAGCATCCTTTACAGGGCTTATTATTACCAGCTGAGCAACGGACTGCAATGGCAACAGCTGCACTATCCCCTTAGTAGATTGGAACATTACTTCGAGCTGTGAGCAAGGCAACTGAATAAGCCCCGTTATAACCACTAACCCCTTTAATGAATTTATAGCCCTTCCTATAAAAACGCCTAAACCGTGGATATCATCCATGGGCTCCCGAGGTTCCGTGTCTATTGCCTGGATTCCCATTTGAGGTGTTAATACTAAATAGTTGGTGGCTCGCAGCTCTGTGCAGTAAATGCTTGCCGGTTCTTTTGAGATGGTCCTACTCCTCCCATGGTTTGTCCTCTCACCCATTGAGTTTTCGGGCCCCTGGGTGTGGGGACCTGCCACTCGTTTTTTTGGAATGTACTATTCTGGCCACTTAATCTGGTGGGCAATAGGAGCGAATTGCCTGCCTTATCTTGCTTGGAATAGCACTCATTTGCTCAATGGTTGCCTTTACCACATCGAGGACACAGTCCTGGTTGGTGTCCCGATTGTCTCTGTTCTGTACATTCCCTTTTCATGTGACCTTTTCCACACTTAAAACATTTTCATCCTAGCCCGTTATTGCGTATAATTTTGGCCCTGGCAACTGCTGCGTGCTCTCCCGAGGCTACTTCATCCATGACATCCCCACATTTTTAAAAAGGTGGGAATGTCCTTCTGCTGCCAGGGTCTTAGAGCCTCATGGCAGGTTTCGTTTGCTTGTTCATAGGCTGACCTTCGGACTAAAGGCACAGCCTCATCCATGGTCTCAAAGATATTGCCAGCAGCCTCCATTAATCTGTTCACAAAATCAGCATAGGGCTCTGTCGGGCCTTGTGTAATCTTGGATAAACTGTGTCTGATCTCCCCTTTCCTTGGAATGACCTTCCACGCCCTCCAAGCTAGTTCTCTCACTTGCATCAAAACCTCATTAGGGCATCTAGCCTGAGCATGTTCGTCATTAAAAGCCCCTCCCCCATTTAGCATATCCTCATTCCAGGCTGGCTGACCATTCCTAGCGTTATCATGGGCCTGAGCCCTCTCGAGCTCTCTGTAAGCCGCAGACCAGAGGAGGAAGTCTCCCCCACCAAGCACTGCCTTAGCTAGGTTCCTCCAGTCCTCTGGGACTACTCCATTGGTGCCTATGTTATCTAGGACCGCTTTAGTAAAGTTAGCATGTGGTCCATATAATTGTACTGATTGTTGTAATTCCTTCAACAATTTATGGTCCGGGGGGGGGTCCATCCCCGGTTGCCCTGCGTGTCCACTATCACAGGGAAAGCCTGATTTATGTGGTGATATTCTTCCCACTTAGGGGGAGTGCCTCCTCCTCCTGCCCGTTTTTCTCGAGGAAGTTCTGGGGAGAAGCCCCCGCCTTTTGTCTCTCTCGTGGAGGAGTCCTCCGGAGGGGGAAAAGTCTTGGTTCGTATAGGGGGGTGCAGAAGGAAGGGGTCTCTCATCCTCCCTATCTCTCTGTCCCGACCCATGTTGGTCCTCTGTCTCCATCTTCTTCGTGTCCATCTAGGCTCCCAGATTGAGATTCTCTGCGTTTCCTCTATTACTAGACTCTAAGAGGGCTGCTATTTCCTTGGAGTCATTACGGAGAGCTTGGTCGATCAGTTGCCATAACCTAAGGACTTCAGGCGATTTCTCTGCTGCCCTCAATTGTCTTCCAACCCTACGCCATTGTTCCTGTTCTAACTCACCGCTTTACAGCGGCCGCTTTCACGGGTGTCCCCACTACTTTTTTTTTTTAAAGACAACTTGGTTGTCGAGGGATCCCTTTTTTCCACAGTACCAACCCTAGGCTTTTTATATCACCTGCCTAGATGCCCGTGTTTTACACATGTTCTAATTTTTCTTTCCTGCTTCCGGCGACCGGTCCGACTATCCGAGTCACGGCACCATTTGTTGGACCCTCGCCAGCAAGGGCCCAACGCAGTCAAGACATGGTCACTGTTCATCGGTTCTCAAGGAACTTTTACTTGTGGGGAGAGAAGGAAAGTGGGGAGAGGAGAAAAGATGAGGAGGGGCTATGGCGGCGGCCGCAGGCGGCGCCCTCCCACCCAGATCCCAATGTCCCTTTATGCTGATATCGTCCAATCAGATGAAAGGGCGCATGTAGCCTCAGGTTGAGAGTTCATCTGTTTCACCTGGTTCTTCCTAGTTGTTTATGCAGAGTCCATTCTGTTTCATCTGTTTCACCTGGCTGTTTTCGAAGGCCTTGTGGTCGACCGATTGCTGCAAACCATGTAGATACAAAAATGAGGAGGTTCCCACAGGTGGCCAGCCTGCAGTTCCCCACAGTCCAAGCTTGTCCCTTTATTTCCTTTCTGTCTGGGCTTCAAGATTTGAAAGCATCACTCCTGAGAGCTGTGGGATGACTTGGTTCTGGACTGTTAACTTGGCTTTGGGGAATGGTGGGGATGAAGCCACACACATCAGAGCAAGTGACATTCTGCTAACATGACCCACAGGGTGGCAAGATTGCATTGCCCCCTTGGTTATTTCAGCAATTCTCCACTTCTACAAGTCTTTTTTTCTAACCTAGACTACGGCCTGTCTGTATACAGGAGAGCTAGTGAAATCATTAAATGAATTCATGCTTGCACTCTTTCATTTACTATTGGTGGTAATGGTGATATTCTCGTATTTCACGCTGGAAGAAGAGTCTAGAAATCCTACTAACTACTTGCACCTATGTGCCTTTTCAAGAATAAACAGTTCTCTAGAAATAGCCAAGAGTTGTTTCAATAAATATGTCACTGTTACAAGACTTTCTGCTCTTTTGTATTAGTTTTAAAAGGGAACTTTTTGTAGAGTGAGAATCTCAGATATTAGTTTTGCCGAGAATATTGTGTGTGACTACATTTGTCATGGCACTGTAAGATGATGAATTGGAAGTAATCACTTTGGGTCTTTTGTTTCTGAACAGGCTATGTAAAAATGTCATTTGATGTCACTTAAAGACTTTATTTACTTCAGACAGGCAGAGTTAGACAGTGAAAGAGAGACACAGAGAGAAAGGTCTTCCTTCTTCCGTTGGTTCACCCCCAAGTGGCTGCTACGGCTGGTGTGCTGCGCCGATCTGAAGCCAGGAGCCAGGTGCTTCCTCCTGGTCTCCCATGCAGGTGCAGGACCCAAGGACCTGGGCCATCCTCTGCTGCCCTTCTGGGCCACAGCAGAGAGCTGGACTGGAAGAGGAACAACCAGGACAGAACTGGCGCCCCAACCGGGACTAGAACCCCGGGTGCTGGCACTTCAGGTGGAGGATTAGCCTAGTGAGCCGTGGCGCTGGCCTTAAAGACTCTTAACCTTTTTTTCTCCCCAAGGCAGATCCAGAGGGTGGGGGTATGAAGACTATTTGGATGACCCCTTTAAATATTTTGCTTTGTTTGCTAGTACTGCAGGAATATAATCAATGTATTTAGTAGAAAAAGCCTCTCAACAATAAAGGTATTTTTCAATGTAATTGATCAGTAAGGTGGTATTCGAGAAAAATATTTATATTAAATTTGTCTTACCATGAATATTTCATTTAACATGAGGGAAGTGAACTAAGCTCCGGTTTGTACAGAACAGTCTAGTCTATTTTGGCAAACCTTTAGACTGGCCCCTGGTAAGCCTGTCGTGACCCGTGGGAGTGAGAGGAGGGCTTGGGAAACAGGAGCTCAGGGACCTGCCATGAGCTCCTGTCCAGTCTCCTGGGTCACCGCTTAGAACTCTGTCAGCTGAGAATGCCACTAGCCCAGTTGGCTAGTAGGCACCAGAACATAGACTTTTGTGTACAAACTACAGAAAGATGGAATTTACCCCGATTCAGTCCCTCAACACTGCTTAACCAATGTGGCAACCTTTTACTGCTCCAGCCTGCTTTCTGAGACAGTTAAGATCATCCTGTGGCTTTATGCTTCCTGGTATAACCTCGATGTGCAAACCAAACCAAAACTGGGTTAGGGGCAAGCATTTGATGCAGCAAAGGTGCCGCTTGGAACGTCCCACCCCATACCAGAGTGCCTGCGTTCCTGTCCTGGTCTGTTCCCAGTTCCAGCTTCCTGCTCATGGGCAGCCCGGGAGGCGGCAGGTGACGGCTCAGGTCCTTGGTTCTCTACCGCCCACATGGGAGATCTGGATTGTTTCAGGTACCTGGCTTTGGCCTGGTCCAGCCCTGGCTATTGCAGGCATTGAGAAAGTGAACCAGAAGATAAAATATCTGGGTCCCTGCCTTTCAAATAAAACCTGATACAATTAAGAAGAAAACATAATTGGGCTGGGCAGGCCTACAGGTCCCTATTTGGCAGATCCTTTGGGACATCATGCCTGGAAAATCCTTAATACACAGTCATTAGCTTTCTGAGTAAGAAAACGCCCGAGCCTTGACTGTGCGTTGAGCATCGTGCCAAGTGCTGGGGACAAAACCCTCACCTTCCACGTGGTTCTCTGGCCGAGAGCATCCCTCAGCCTCGTTCTTGCAGCTCCTCTCCCCTTGTTCTCAGCTGACTTACAAGCTACCTCCTCTCCCGTGTTCACCAGCTGTGCATTTGTTGCTATTCTTCCTCCACTGCGTGTCCCCTGGCAACTTAGTACCTGCTCCTTTTATAGATGGGGCAGAGAGTCCCGCCCGCCCCCATTCTTGAGCAAAGCCTGTTTTGGGGGAGAAGAGCGTACCCCTGCACTGAAGACACACAGTTCAGGCATTTGTAGGAAGTTCAGGAGGTCTCCAAAGAATATCACTCTGGTTCTATCATATCCAGGTTGGGGGAAAATGACAAGGTGCATCCTGGTGTAACTCGTGTGACCACTGGGTGTCACTATTGCTCCATAGAAATACTATGGCCACAGCCACTGGGCTCTAAGACTGGGAAGCCTTGCTAGGTAGGTCTGTTTCTGCATTTTAACACCTTTGCTTTGTCCAATTTGCATTACAGTCACCTCTGAGCTTCCACAAAACAAGGTTGGATTATAAATAAGCGACCCAACAAAGAAATAAAATTCATCTTACCAAGGAGTAATCATGGTTGATGACCTGATTTAGGGGTGTTTGGGTGCTTGCAAACCATTCTCAGAACAGCCTGAGTGAAAGCCATTCTCTCTTCCCTTTGTCTGATACCTCAATTGTCAAGAGCCAGTGCCACACAGAGACCCAGCACAGTATTCATGGGATGGAAGAGTCACACTTTAGGGGTCACTTCTCCCACATATCCTTCCCAAGGCAGGAATCCTGCCACCCTCATCCAGGAACCTGGATGAGGGACTGCCCACCTGCTTGAATCACCCAGAGACCGAGTCCCAGATTCCTAAGAGAGAGTGCTGGGATGGAGCTGGAAGGGATAGGACGGTCCTCAACTCCCATGTTGCCCTTCCTCCGTGGCTGCTGTTCGATGTAATACACTTGTTTGCAAAGGATGCTGTGAGGGTTTAGAGGAAGGGGCTTGGCCCAGCCCATCGGGTGTGGGAGGGAGCAACTGTGGAACCTGCAGTTCCTGGAGCAGACTGAGTGGGGCCTGGGGTGGGAGGGGGAGGCCATGTGCCCTTTGGCCTCTCACAATGGATGCTTGCAGCTGCATGGAGGTGCTGTTCTTCAGGTAGATGCTCCTGGCAAACACAGCCGTTTCGTTTAATTGAGTTCTCTTCCCCAGAGCCATGTACAAGGCAGAGTCTTGGTCTTGCGCTGCCTTCTGGTGTATAGCTGCAGGCCACTGCTGCCGAAGACTGCATTTGAAAGTCAGGAGCAAGCCTTCCCCGCTTCGGCTCCTTGCTCACCTCCGTTCTTTCAGTGTGGACTGGGCTCACCCACGGGCAGGAGCAGCTCTCTCCTACCCATTCCCACCTTTAGGTACCCAAGCGGGGCCCCCATCTGAGGTCACTCAAGACAGGAAGAAGACTCCCTGTGGCCTTCATCAATAAAATGCTTTACCCATCACTGATGGACACTCTTTTTCTTTGGCTCATTTCTGGTTCAGACTTTTTGTGAGATGACTAAGATCTGATGTTAGCTCTGGCTAGAGAGGTTTAACGCTTGGCTGGCCTTCTCTCTAGCGCTGTGAGCCTCAGGCCGATCACTTAGTTTCTTTAAATATCAGCTTTCTCTTTGGTAGAAGGAAGACAATGAGAGCCCTGTCAACCCTCTAAGCTGGTGCTGAGGACGCACTTGGGGTGCATAGCACAACACCTGCATGTTAGACACGTCCAGTGTGCTGGCTGCTCTTACGGAGTTGCATACGTTGACTCACGAGAAGATAGAAAGAATCTTCTATTGCAAGTATGAATTTTAGAGTGCCTCAAACAGCAAATGATTAGGTCCTTCACTCGTGTTGTTAGCATTTTTAAAACTTTGTTGAGGCCGGCGCCATGGCTTAACAGGCTAATCCTCCGCCTTGCGGCGCCGGCACACCGGGTTCTAGTCCCGGTTGGGGCACCGGATTCTGTCCCGGTTGCTCCTCTTCCAGGCCAGCTCTCTGCTATGGCCAGGGAAGGCAGTGGAGGATGGCCCAAGTGCTTGGGCCCTGTACCCGCATGGGAGACCAGAAGCACCTGGCTCCTGGCTTCAGATCAGCGCAATGCACCGGCCACAGCGGCCATTGGAGGGTGAACCAACGGCAAAAAGGAAGACCTTTCTCTCTGTCTCTCTCTCTCATTATCCACTCTGCCTGTCAAAAAAAAAAAAAAAAAAAAACCAAAAAACAAAACAAAAACTTTGTTGAGTGCAACGTGTAGAGAATTCTGTTTTAGAGTAGCCGAGACACATCCACAGATAATTACATGATAACACATGTGGTGGATGTATCAGTAGAAACATGGCTAAAGGTTAGACCATCTAGAGGCACTAAATTTCCATGGTTGTAAATTTAACATAAAGATAAATGGAACTTTTAAAAATTCACTAGATCCTGGGGCTGGTGTTGTGGCATCCTGGCAGCTGCACTTCCCATCGAGCTCCCTGCTGGTCTAGGTAAAACAGTGAGAGATGGTCCAACTGCTTGGGCCCCTGACACCCATGTGGGAGACCTGGAGGAAGTTCTTGGCTTTGGCCTGGCCTAGCCGCAACTGTTGTGGCCATCTGGAGAGTGAACCAGCAGATGGGAGCTCTCTCCTCTTTGTAACTCTGCCTTTTCAATAAATAATTCTTTAAAAAAGAAAAAATTCCCTGGATTCTGTTATTGCAAAGTCTGGGGAATGTGGGTTGTGGTGTAGACAGGATTGCGTAAACAAGTGATCACACACAGCCCAGCATGCCAGGCGGTGGAGCTAGGTGCATTGTGTCAGAACAGACCTGAGAGGCAGTTTTAGGGCTTTTAGGTTTCTTCACTATATAAATATTTATAGTCAGAGCAATAAAATTAAGATTGCCAGAAAGATATCACAAGCACATTCGAATTTCCAGTTGACAAAACCATTCCCATCCGAATGTACTTCCTGTCAGTCTCACCGGACTTCGACACAAATCACCTCGATATGTAAACTGCGTTAAGTTTACATGAGCCCGCACTGTGCAGACTGAGAAGTATGGCAGAATCCGCTTCCTTTTACTCAGCTAACTACTGCAACAGCGCCGTCTCTGCTGCACACCAGCGCCGTCTCTGCTGCACACCAGCGCCGCGGCCCTCGGGCGACGTCCTTTTCCACCAACATTCAACGGCCGTTCTCATCTGCCCTGTCGAAAATGTTAATTGCAGCCGAGACTCCAGAATTTATTTCTCAGCAGCGTAGCCCGATAGCCATTTTTTTTTTTTTACTAGCATTACTGACATACACGATTCATCAGACACAAAAATCACACATGGAGTCTCCTTTTCCACTGCACAAAGGTCAGCATTGCATTGCTCAGTCCAACGTGATGTCAACACCAGGCATGGGGGCCTTCAAAGTTTTTTTTAAAAATTTATTGTAAGTCAGTTACACACACACACACACACACAAAGAGAGAGAGAGAGAGAGAGAGAGAGGCAGAGACAGACAGGTCTTCCATCCAGTGGTTTACTCCCCAGTGGCCGCAACGGCCAGAGCTGCACCGATCTGAAGCCAGGAGCCCCTTCTGGGTCTCCCATGTAGGTGCAGGGGCCCAAACACTTGGGCCATCTTCTGCTGCCTTTCTCATACCATAGCAGACAGCTGGATCGGGAAGTGGAGCAGCTGGGACTTGGACCAGAGCCCATAAGGGGTGCCGGCACTGTAGGTGGCAGCCTTACCCACTATGCCACAGTGCTGGCCCCAGTGAGTTTCTTAGGATGACCTTGGAAACACATTTTACAGCAAAAGCCACTGAAATGATCCACATTCTAAGGTACCAGAAGGATCTCATCCAAAAACAGTGGGAGGAGCTTCTGAACTCCATCAAGTGACTCCAAGAGAGGGGATCCTTGCTCTTCATGCAGACCCGCGCAGCTTTTTCAGGATGGATGTTGATTGTGAAAGCCATGAAGATTACAGCTCAGCCTTAAGAACATTTGCCTTCTTAGGCGTGCTTCAGTAGAGGAGGCTGAGACATTGGCTTCTTGTTGAAGCAGCGTGGGGAAAATGCACTCTGGGGCAGTTTTGTGGCACAGTGGGTTAAGCTGCTGCCCATGTGCTGGTGCCCATGAGCGCCTGTTCAAATCCTGGCTGTTCCACTTTAGATCCAGCTCCCCGCGAATGTGCATAGACATCTGTATGTTGATTGTAGGAGCATGCAGAGGTGTCTGGCATACAAAGGCAGGGCAGAAACTGAATTGGAGCCAAGTGGCTAGAGAGAAGAAGCCAGATTTCTCGGTGTGACTCAGATTGAGGGTGGTGGGGTTTCTGAAATCAATATGGGGTAGAGCAAACTTAGGAGGAGAGTTTGAGGAGGAAAGAAAAGAAATGGGGAGATGAGATGGAATGTAGTTTTTAAAGGTTTGCTTGGAAAAACAGAGAGGGAGAGACAGATCTTTCATCCACCGGTTCACTCCTTATATGGCCACAATGACCAAGGCTGAGCCAGGCCAAAGCCAGGAGCCAGGAATTCCATCTGGGTCTTCCACGTGGGTAGCAGGGGTCCAACTACTTGATCCGTCTTCTGCTGATTTCCCAGGTGCATTAGCAGGGAGCAAGATTGGAAGTGCAGCAGCCAGGATTCAAAACAGTGCTTGTATGGGATGCCAGCACGTGGGCAGCAGCTTAACCCACCATGCCATAACACTGGCCCTGGAAGGCATTTTCCATAAGCATCTTCAACAAGAAGCCAGATGCTCAAGTCCCATGTAGCAAGTAATGTATTTACATTCAAGCATTGTTCTTGCCTAGGCAAGCAAATGTTCTAAGTATTCTTAAGGTTGACCTACCCCCCGCCCCCAACACACCCTCAAAGCATCTAGAATGAAAACCTTTTCAAAACCCTTGTTCTTATTTTTCCACCGCCTGCAAGGACAGACAGCAGGGGCAGGTGCTGGTCTCTGAAACAGGTGGTCTATGCAGCTCCCTGTGGAGGCTGGAGGTGCTGGACCCCAGGGCACAGGGTGAACACCTCTCCCCGGGGTTTTCTTTGACTGCTGTAACTGTCCTGTTAACTGTGAGGTCCTAAGCTTCTGAAGAAGATACTTTGTACTCCTCCTTTCCTATTCAGAAAAAGTAGTTGTTGGAGTGGGTGGGGTGGGGAATAGTGTTGGAGAAGTCACACAGAGTATGGTGAGTGGAATTTTTTTTTATTTAAAAATTTTTATTTCAAAGGCAGAGTTAGAGGGTTGGAAGAGAGATAGGTTAGGGTTTTCCATCTGCTGGTTCACTCCCCAAATGGTCACTACAGCCAGGGGCGGGGCCAGGCTGAAGCCAAGAGCTTCATCTGGGTCTCCCAGGAGGGTGCAGGGGGACTCAGGCACTTGGGCCATCCTCCACTGTGTTCTCAGGAGCATTAGCAGGAACTGGATCAGAAATGGAGCAGTCAAGACTTGAATCGGTGGCCATATGGGATGCTGTTGTCACAGATGGCAGCTTAACCCACTACATCACAATGCTGGCCCTGGTGGGTAGAATTTTTGCTCCTGGTTTCTTTCTTATTTGAGAAAGAGAAAGATCTCAGAGCCAAATACCCACAACACTCAGGGCTTGGACAGGCAGAAGCTAGGAGTGAGAACTCTGAGTCTCCCATTGGGTGGCAGGGCGCAGGACCTGAGCCATCGCTGCTGCTCCCCAGGGTGCACGAGGAGAGAGCCAGGATTCCCACGTGTGTGTGAGTATCCCAAGTGGTAGCTTAACTGCAAACACCTGCCCCTCTTTCTTTTTAAAAATTACTCAGTTAATATGAATGTCACAGTTCATTTTCTTATTTTTTGTATTCTCTTAGGCATGATTTTTTTCTGAATTCATTATTTATTTATTTATTTATTTATTTTTTGACAGGCAGAGTGGACAGTGAGAGAGACAGAGAGAAAGGTCTTCCTTTGCCATTGGTTCACCTCCAATGGCCGCTGCAGCTGGCGCATTGCGCTGATCCGATGGCAGGAGCCAGGTGCTTCTCCTGGTCTCCCATGCGGGTGCAGGGCCCAAGGACTTGGGCCATCCTCCACTGCCTTCCCGGGCCACAGCAGAGAGCTGGCCTGGAAGAGGGGCAACCGGGACAGAATCCGGCGCCGCAGGCGGAGGATTAGCCTAGTGAGCCGCGGCGCCGGCCTGAATCCACATCTAACACGTGGTCCTCCCAGGTCAGAAAGTCTCTGCAGTGTCACTTCCATGGTTCGAATGCAGCTTGAGGATGCAGACACAGGCTGAACACAATTCTGCACATGTAAGATGTTCTTTACAAAAAAGTTATACGTGTGAGCCAGGAATCCTGAGAGGGGATCCTTTGAGCAACCTTGGATGCGACTCTTCTCAGCCGATTCCATGTGTCCTGACTTCTCATTTACTGTGGTGAGCTGGAAGCCCCGGGTTCGTCCCCTGGAGGGGGCGTCCTAAGGCAGAGACCAGGTGCTTGTGAGAGGCCTAGCATTGTTGTTGCCACTCAGAAGCCCTGAAGCCTAACACAGGAAGTGGAAGCTGTAGACCAGATGCATGTATACAGTCAGCTATTTAAGTATTCCGTATGAGGCACTTCGAAAGTGTGAAAAATGGAATTAAAAGTTGCCTTGGTGCAAAACAAATGGAAATCCACCCATGAGGTTTTTTCCATACTGTGCATTTTTCATAAACTTTTTGAAGCCTCCTTGTATTCATGGATTTGAAAATCTTTTGTACCCTAATCAACTTATTTGAGATTTGTTTTATTTATTTGAAAGGCAGAGTGAGAGCGAGAGAGGTTGATTAATCTTCTATCTACTAGATCACTCCCCAAACAGCCTCAGCAGCTGGGGCTGGGCCAGGCCGGAGCCAGGAGCCTGAAACTCCTTCTGGTCTCCCACAAGGTAGCAGGGGCCCAGGTGCGTGGGCCATCTTCCACTGCTCTCCTAGTGCATTCGCAGGGAGCTGGATGGGAAGGAAAACCAGGGCTCGTGCTACAACATAGGATGCAGGCACTGTAGGCAGATTAGCCTGCTGTGCCATAATGCCAGCTATCAATCTATTAATTCTACTTTCCATGAGCTTTCTGAAGTCCCCTGATCCATGCAGGGACTTCAGGGTGGCTTTGTGTGACACTTCTAGGCCTGCCCTTCACCTCCCTCAACCCCACCCTTTTCTTTTTTTGCTGGTTCAGAACCCAAGAGCATAGAAACCTTGGAGGTGCTGGTGGAGGCAGACAGCAAAGAGCCTGGCCTCCTAAGTTACTATGTAGAGGAGGATCATCTGCTGAACTTGACCTGAGGGAGAAGAGAACTTCCTTGTGTTTTTGAGCCACTGTACATTTTGGGTGGGTTTTTTTCCAACAGTTAAAGTGTCCATAACTAGAACAGGGTTCACAGTTTTGAACCTGTGAGTCACATTCAAGAAGTATAGAAATTACAGAATGTTATATTTGGAAGCCACCTCGAGGTTTCTTAGCTAGATTGGGGAATTATAGGGTAATGAGGATGGAGTGAGCTGGGGAGGAGGGCCTGTGTGGTGGGGCGGCCTCAAAGGCCTCTCCTGTCACTCAAACCCCTATCCTGATGGAGACATTTGGATCTGGCCCAGGACGGGGAAGGTCTTACTCCTGGTCTTGGGTATTGGCATCCCCAGCACACCAATTCCAGCCCTAATGATGACTTGTATGTTCCTCCTCCCTGGGAATACCTGCATTTTAAAGGAGACTAGAAGAAAAGGAAACTTCTTAACTCCCAATTGTGTGTGTGTTTAAGATTTATTTGAAAGTCAGAGACAAACACAAACACATGCACACACACATCTTCCATCCTCTGATTCATTCTCTAGATGGCTTCAATGGCCAGACTGAAGCCAGGAGCTTCTTCTGGGTCTCCCTTGGGAGTGGCAGGGGCCCAAATGCATGAGCCATCTTTTGCTGCATTCCCCCCGCCACACACACTGTTAGCAGGCAGCTGGATTGGAAGTGGAGCAGCTGGGACACAAAACAGCACCTGCATGGGATGCCAGCATCGTGGGTGGATGTTTTACCTACTACGCCACAACGCCGACACCCCAGTTCTGTTTTAAGCGGTGTGTGTCTTTGCAGTAGTGGTGGTGTGGGGGATTTATGGGACCCCCTGCAATCCCAACACTAGGTAGCTGCCTATTCTGTCTTTGAGTAGAGCACAGGTGAAGGTGAACATTCACTTAGCAGAGAAGGAGTGAATCCTGAGTGGCTGGAAGCCAGTCAAGATCATCTGATATACTGGAGCTATTGTATTGGCACAAAAGGGCCAAGTAGCCGAGACAAGATAACAGAATCCTAAACATGCCCAGCCAGCCTGTGCAGCCCTCAGTAGGGGATCAGATTATTTTTCATCAGCTAAGAATAAAGCCATCTTGGCTATAACATTCTTAAGCAAAGATTTTAATTAGCCATACAATTAGTTCACATTTTCTTCTGAGAGCTTCCTAATTAATCGTACAACCGAATCTCCTGGAAACAGCATTAGCAGAGAGCTTTCCGATTCTGCCATAAATTAAGCAGTACAGAGGGGCACCTTGATTTCCTCCTTAACACACACATTGGTAGACTTTAGGATTCGTACGATTTATGACCTCATTTCCTGCCTAGACCTTTCCTGCCAGTTTCCTTGTTCAGTTTTCATAACCTTTGTGGAGGCCCGGGTGCCGCTACGTGGATTCGGGCTGCATTTACCTCGGGATCTGAGAGGGTACCTAGAGTCCAATTGTTTTAGGTGTTGCTCTGATTAACACCTTCCGCTCAGGGCTTTTCATGCTGAAAACAGGATGGCAATTGGGAAGATGAGGGTAGTGATGTTAACTAGCCACAGGAGGGAGAGAAGCCATGTGCCCGGGAAAATACCAAAGCTACAAGAAATCAACATGTAAATTCATAGGGGTTCAATGAGTTAATGAGGGGTTAAATGGGCAAAGATTTAAACAGAGGGCTTTGTCTCGGGATAGGGCAGCGCCACGTTTCAGGCTGGTAATTGAGGAGTTAAGCTTTTAGGAGCCCAAAGAGCAACAGTGGAAAAAAAAAAAAAAAACCACTCCGAGCCCAAGCAGCAGTTCTGACCTTTATCTCCAGGGTCCAAATCCAGACAAGGGTCTTAATTAGCTGCAGAGAAATCTAGAGCTTTGGCAACAAACCAGCAGACATTAACAAAACAACCAGTAAATAAAAGGGCCATTTTTTTTGGTTGCTAAAGTTAAGTAGGAGCAACATTTATATAACCTTGTGGTGTTCCTGTTTCCCAATTTCTCACTCGTTGTTTAACATTGCCATTGTACTTAATTTCTTTGCTTACATTTTCTCCCTCAATTGTTTTTTTCTGGTCTCCCTGTACCATCTTAACACTTGTTGCTTTTCCACGACCTTCATCTTATTCTATTGTTTTTCTTACCTGCTTACAATCCCTCAAATCCTTTAAATGTATTTTGTCTATACTTCATTATAAGACAAACACATGCTTATGGTATAATTTCAAGTAATATAAAGTACATAAAGTTACAAGGGGCCTTTTATACATCCAGACTTTGTTGTATAGAAGTTTAGTAATATATACGCTTTGAAAAATTTGACGTAGAAAACATACAGGTGATTCTGCAAATGCCTTTTTCATTTACTGGCGTCGTGAGACCTCATTCCAGAGGGGTCCTCTCATTTAGAGAGGGAAGGAAGACACAGAGAAGCAAAGAATCTGAACAGATGGCTATTGGTACATTTCTTTTATGCTCTGACAGGTCCTACTCACCTGTGTCCAGACTTTTATGATGGTCACCTTATCAAAGCTAAGCAGGAAAAGTTTCCTTAGATCTTTATTTCTAAGGGCTCCCATGTCACGTAAATCATTATGTGTATTTGTTGTTTTTCCCCTGTAGATCTGTCTTTTGGTATATGGATCTTAGCCATGAACTTGCCATGGGTAAGAAAATTATATTACTTTCCCTCCTGACAAAAGTTATATACTTTTTCATTTAGTTTATGCTAGAAAAATTTTAAAAATATTTATTTATTCATGAGAGTGAGCCAGCATGCTCTAGCTGCTGGTTCATCCTCCAAACGCCTGCAAAAACTGGAGCTAAGACAGGCCAAAGCCAGGAGCCTGGAACTCCATCCAGTTCTCCTACCCAGGTGGCAGAGACCCAAGTACTTGGGCCATCACCTGCTGCTTTCCCAGTCACATTAGCGGGAAAGTGGATCAGAAGTGGAACAGCCAGGATGTGAACTGGTACTCCCATACTGCATGCTAGCATAGCAAGCAGCCACATGGCCCGCTGAACCACAACGCCAACCCTTTGCTGGAAATTTTCATGTGCTTATGTCACTTCACAGCCTACGTGGATTGTGTTTGCTGTCCTGTCAGACATCTAATACCTAAGATGACTAAGAACAAGGATCCTCCCCTCCTTTTATTTTCATCTACTGGAAAGGCAGAGTGACAGAGAGGAAGAGAGAGAAGATGAATCTTCCATTGGCTGGGAAGCAAATACCTACAGCAGCCAGGCCTGGGCCACGCGGAAGCCCAGTCTAGGAATTCTATGTGGACCTCCCACGTGAGTGCCCAGAGCCCAGCCATCACCCTGCCTCCAAGCATGCGTTAGTAGGAAGCAGAATCAGAAGTGGAGCAGCTGCAGGCAGGCATCCTATGTGAGACTTAACCTCCTGTGCAGCAGTACCTGCACCGGGGCTTGACCTAGATACCATCGCTGTTGGAGGTTTCTAGGTCCATCTCGACTGTTTCAAACCCCACAAGTTAGATGCTACATTGTTTTAAGAAACTCACGATTCTCCAGCCCCCATTCCTTCTTGCCTTCTTGAATCCAGACCCTACGCGTGGGGAAATTTTCATTCTTCCTTAAAGACAGGCTTTGGAATTTCATCCTGCACGAGTCAGTTGACAGGAAGTGCCTTGGTTACTTTCTGCTTTTGGAAGCACTTACTTTGCTTTTAACCTGGAATGTTAGAGACTACCCATGATGTTATTTTCTTTCAGTTCATTGAAGATACCATCCCACCACTTTCTGTTCTCACTATTGCTTGGCATTAATTTAATTGTAGGTGCCCTTTGCTTGTTTCTGGTGTTATTGATGACGTGATTAGTGAATTTCTTCATCAGTCCTTCTTTCCCATGTTTTCAGGGTTGGGGAGTTCCCAATACTTGCTTCACCCTCACTTCCTCGAATCTGTTCTTCTGAAACTCAGATCAGTTTACGTCAGAGCTTGATCTGTTCTTCCTTCCTCACACTTCCCTTGTGCCGGCTTCTCCGGGCCGCGTTCTTGGGAACTCCTCTTGCTTTCCAAGTTTCCCGGCTGTTTTTTCAGCTGCTCTGAAGCTGTGCTTTCACTCAACTGTTGATGGTTTTCTTCAGTTTCAGTTCTACACCTTAAAAGCTCTATTTAGTCCTTTAGAAATCTATTGGTACACACTGGATCTTAGCCAAAAGGCTGAGAAGCGAGGAAATCGATTGGTAATCTTTAGCAACATCTGAGTCCTCAATACGATTCTGAGATCATTAAGTTTTCTTCAGTCATAAGAGATTTGATTTCTAGTCATTATCTGACTTTTTAAAAATTGATTTTATTTGAAAGTCACTGAGTTGGAGGGGAGAGGAGGGTGAGGGAGAGAGAGGCAGAGAGAGGCAGAGAGAGGGAGAGTCTTCTATCCACTGGTTCACTCCACAAATGCCCACAACAGCCGGGGCTGGGCCAGGAGCCCAGAACTCTATCCAGGTCTCCCACATGAGTGGCAGAGACTACAGTGTTTGAGCCATCATTGAGGTCTCCCAGGCTGTGAATTAGCAGGTAGCTGGCTGGGAAGCCGAGCTGGGACTCAAACCCAGGATGCTTCGTCCTGATTGATGTGTTAACTGCTGAGCCACATGCCAAATGCCCATCCCATCTTCCTATTTGTGATACCTGAAGGCTTGTGAGTGCAAGTCTACAGTTTGCCATTTCTGCAAACTGATGGTAGATGCTTGTTTCCTCATGCATTTAGGGATTGGGAACTCATGTTCCTCTCAATTTTGTTTTTCAAGATCTAAGCTGTGTTCTTCCAGAGAATAGCTTTGGGTTCACTCAAAAAAAAAAAAAATCACTTTAAAGCCAGTGTTTAGCTTGAATTTTATTGGATTCCAATAGTTATGAATGACAGCCCTAAACATGCATAAAAATGAGCTAATGGTTAGGAATGACTGGGGGAAGGATTCTTTTTTGCTCTAACCGGATACAAGGCTGACATATGCAAATATTGCCACTGCCCCCATCTCAAATCTTTACACACACACACCCCAAAGGTCCCACCTGCAGAGTCTTGACTTTATGATACGACCTCTACTTGTTTGACCCCAGGTTTTGTTTCTTTCCTCACTAGTTACAGGATTAAATGTCTAGCACACATCTGCTAGACAGTCAGTGCTCAGGCTTGGCTGTGTCTCTGCATATTAGAGTCCTCATGCTCTATGGTCTTCTTTATCACCAGCTTAGCCATGCATTTGAAAGATGCCTTTGACTAAAGGACCCAAAGGCAATATCCAAAGTAAAAAAGCGACTTCTAGAATGGGAGGAAATGTTTGCAAATCGAATATCTGAAAAGTGATAATTCAGAATAAGGAATTCTTACAATTCAATCAACAAAAACAATATTAAAAACTGGACAAAATATTCGACTACAGATTTCATGAAAGATACCTAAATGGCTGAAAACAAATGGGAATATGTCCAGTATTACTCATTATTAGGGAAAAGTATACTACAATCATGATGAAATTCCACTTAATTCTCATTAGCGTGGTAAGTTACGAAAGAACATGCAAAGTAACAAACAGTCGCTCAAGGTGTGGAGAGATTAGAGCCCTGTGCACTCTTGGTAAGGATGTAAGAGGTTGCATCTGTTTTGGGAAAACAATGGTGGCTCCTCAAAAAATTAATAGAATTACGTATGAACCAACAATTTCACTTTCAGGTATACGACTATTACCAGAAACACTGACCACAAGAATCTGATCAGGTACTTGTACACCCTGTTCATAGAAGCATTGTTTACAACAACGAAAAGGTGGAGGCAATTATGTATTCATCCCCTGATAAACATACATGGGTAAAAGGAGATCCATGCATATAACAGTGTATTATTCAGCCATGCATAGAAGATGCTGACATACACTGCATGGGTTCAGCTTAAAAAAACTAAGATGAGCCAGCCAAAAAAATATGCCCAACTTCCAAAGTGACCACTGCAGCTGAGGGGATGGTCAAGTAGGGTCAGCAACATTGCAGGCAGAACTGTAAATTTCTTGTTAGAGATGCCCCCTGCCTTTACCTGGCCAGCTCTCCTCCCAGGCCAGCCAAGTAATGAAAGTCAACAGAGTGCCTTCCCCTAGGAGGTTCACACCTCCCTTAGGATATACCCCATGTGAAGAGATAAATAGGTCTGGGCCTCTTAACTTACAAGGCCTAAAGCCCACCAGATTATTATCAAGCCCCTTCTGTGAGGTTCTATTTGCCTCTCAGTCAGAAAACTTAATTGTAGCTTAGCACCTTTCTTAGCTCCTCTAATAATGACTCTGTCCTTTGTTTTAGACCCTGTCTAGCATACTTGGGCCTCATTCCTTTGTAATCATAACCTCTACCACCAATGGCTCTACTCCCAACCTGTGTGTACTGATGATCCTCTTCCCCACTTAATGCTGTATAATTGTTCAGACCTGGTTAATGCCAATGTTAGGATCATTGGTTACTATCCTCACTCTGTCTTTTATGACCTTGTCTAAATATGATCAGAGTCGGCAAACTTGGAAGGCTTCCATAGCCTTGGCAACTCATGACGACAGCCTAGGATGGTTACTGGCACCATAAACTAGAGTGTCAATTTGTTGGGTCAACAACAGGAGCCACTGTGCACTTGCTCCTCATGTGGAATCTCTGTCCTTAATGTGCTGTACATTTTGATTTAATGCTATAGCTAGTACTCCAACAGTATGTTTCACTTTGTGTTTCTATGTGGGTGGAAACTGTTGAAATCTTTATACTAAATTGATCTTCTGTATATAAAGAGAATTGAAAAGGAATCTTGATGCAAATGGAAGGGGAGAGGGAGCGGGAGAGGGGAGGGTTGCGGGTGGGAGGGAAGTTATGGGAGAGGGAAGCCATTGTAATCTATAAGCTGTACACTGGAAATTTATATTCATTAAATAAAATAAAAAAAAAACATTAAAAAAAAATATGGTATGATTCCGCGTGACACTGAAACAAATTCAGGAGCTTCTTCCGGGTCTCCCACGTGGGTGGAGGGGCCCAAGGACTTGGGCCATCCTCTACTGCTTTCCCAGGCCATAGCAGAGAGTTGGATTGGAAGAGGAGCACCCGGAACTTGAACAGGTTCCCAGATGGGATGCCAGCGCTGCAGGCAGAGGCTTAGCCTACTATACCTCCCAGGGTCTGCATTGGCAGGAAGCTGGAGACAGGAGCCACATCTGGGAATCTAACCCAGGTACTGCAATGTAGGACATGGACACCTTAACCACTAGGCTAAACTGCCACTCCTGGATATTTTATGTCATTATTGATATGTTCCACTTTGGTCTTCAAAGTACCAACTCTCCATCCTTCCTTCAAGGACTAGGTCCACATTCACATCAGAAGAGTAACAATAAATGTCAGAATAATTTGACTTGAATTTGAATATCATTTGGGTGTGTGCATAGGTGCTTCATTCATTCAGCCAGTCAGTCATTTTTTTTTGTTCCAGAAGTCTTTGTTGTTACATCCCAGGCACTATCTAGGCACTGGAGATACAGAGGTGAGCGAGACAAATTTGTGACCCAAATTTTAACCGGGGACAGTACTCCTGTCAGACAAACAAGGAAGTGTCAAGTAATACATC
This sequence comes from Lepus europaeus, assembly GCF_033115175.1. NCBI lineage: Eukaryota > Metazoa > Chordata > Mammalia > Lagomorpha > Leporidae > Lepus > Lepus europaeus. The sequence continues at coordinate 72,748,890 of NC_084835.1, forward strand.
TACAAAGAATATGAACCAGGAATAATGGGATGGGTGCGACAGTGAGAAGGGGAGGCTGTTGGTTAATGTGATCAGGCAAGGAGTCTGGGGATATTTGGGCTGAGACCTGATGGTAACTAGATTGTGCGAGTATTTAGGGGAAGATCTCTTCGAGAAGGGGAAGGGCAAGAGAAAAAATGTGACCTGGGATTAGTTTTAATGATCTAAATCCTATCAGAGAAAAGGAAACCATCTAGTTCAGTGAAGACCAGTTTGGTAAATATTGTCCTTACTGCATGTGACTTCTTCAAAAATGTACTTGTTGGGGCCATGTTGAGGAGCAGTGGGTTCAGCCGGTGCCTGAAATGCTGGCATCCCATCCGAGAGCCTGGTTCAGTTCTGGCTGCTCCACTTCTGATCCAGCTCCCTGGCTATTGCATCTGGAAAAGCAGAAAATTAAGGCTTATGTGCTTGGGCCCCAGCCATGCATATGGGAGACCCGGATGGAGTTTCACATCCCTGGATTTGGCCTGACCCAACCCTGGCTGTTGGTGGCCATTTGGGGAATGAATCAGCAGATAGAAGTTGTCCATGTCCCTCCCCTTCTGTAAATTTCCCTTTCGAATAAATGACATTTTAAAAATGTATTTGTGGAATAAAAATACCAGACCACTCGTTTAAGTCAATGATGACAACTTTCGCACACTAAAATCAGGAGGCATTGCCTTCCCCCTGGCATTCTGGTCACAGCGGGAGAATCCATCTTTCACTGCCTGGTCTATTGTACATTTCATAGGCAAACTATGAGGGCTGCAACGGTTTTGCATAGAGCTTTGGAGTCGGCATAATTCAGGTTTCTTGGCTAATTGGAGGGCCTGAACTTCCCAGTTTGGGTGTATCAATCACATTTCACGTATAACTGCCAACCTGCACCTCCTTTGTGTGCTTGATAGACGAAAGTCGCAGGTATAATCACAGAGATAGGGCATGGACCCATCAGTCAATTTGCTAGTTCAGCGTTTCTTTCATTGGGAACAATACCAGGCCCGCCATAGGCTCTCCTTCTGTGTCTGTGATTTATGTACTACTCAATTAGTGCCCCATTTAATCTGCTCACCTGTTGTTGCTTTGTGCTGCATTTCATGGCTCTGTTGTTTTAAACCCTCTGCCGCATGCTTATGAGGAGTGAGGCCCATGGCAGCCACCCCTCGGTTTGGGGAAAGCTGGAACACTGCCATAGTGCCTGAATTGCCCGAATAAAGAAAAGTAGGTCCTGCCATTATTTTATTTGCTCCCCAGCATGTGATCTCTTCTTGATGACACACACACAGGGTGCTTTCTCCGTCAAATGGCTGATCCCTCAACGATGGCATGCATGTCACCGTCACTCTGCTCCAAGCTATAGTGAGGCGACTCTAGTCTGGGGGAATGAGCACGGGCTTGTCAACACGTGTGGAAGAGTTACCCACAGACATGCTTGCCGGACTCAAGGAAAGCCCGGGAAATTAAAAGGACCAAATGAGTCGAGACCGTAGAAGGAGAGATTAGAGAGGCACACGATAGGAAGTTTAGGAGAAGCCCACTGACCTCCAAACTTCCCTTTCCTATCTGAGCCCCACTTCCCCAGGAAGAGGCATTCAAGACACCAACTGTTAGATCGGAAACATTTGACATGAAGAGAGCTCCCTTTTCCTGGTGCTCCTTTGTGAAGTAAAGCAAACACGCACACCGACAGGCAACGAAAGTAAATGAAGGGTTTTTTTTTTTTTTTAAACACTTCCATCAAAAAATGCATATCAGTGTTTACTTACTAGACCAATTATTTTTAAAGCTGGATTTCAAGGAACAAGTGACTGTCTGGCTGAGGCATTCCACGACAAGTTCCGTTCCACAGTGGATTAAAATGGTCGAGAGGAGATGCTAACGTAACTTCAACTACAGCAGTGTGAACACACGAGTGTAATAATTCATTTAGAATGATGACACCTGAGACCTAATTTAAAAGTCCTAGATGAATACCAGACTCACATTCAACCCTGAGGGCTGCTGCAAACATACCTAAGAAAGTCTAAGAACCATAGTGAGTCTAATTGAATTGGACTTAAACGGACCATTGAGATGGCCTCACTGAGCTCGGGGGAATTCATATTGTCTATACTGTATCAGAATCACAGCTTGAACTGCATAACTGGCTACATTCAATCATGTTACTGTAACTCATGCTTGAGGTAAAGGCGAAACCTTTTGCCATCAGCAAGACGGGATGGAAAACAATTTCAAATCACTTTAAACCCAGTTGGCAACTACTTTGCCAATTATGGAATCCGGTGGGAAAGGTGTGTGCAAGGGCTCAGGACTCAATGATTTATGTCAGGCATCTGGGCCTCGGGAGGAATGTGGGAGGGTGTGCAGAGGAGGGGCAGGTGGCTAATTATTTCTCCCAAGAATACTTTAGCGAGGTAATTTGGGCTTGCAAGATGAGTCACACTGCAGGCCGGATAAAAGGCGAGGTAAGCACAGAAATTCCTAAGATCCATTTGGAGATGGATAAAGGGGGAGCCGAAGGATTCAGCACACTGGCTTTCTCTTCTCCTGGAAACATTTGGAGATACAAAATATAAAGCACGACTTCAGGTCTCTGCCCTAACAGGCAAGTTGGGATCAAAGTCTGTAATTGTATGGAAGGTATTGCATTGGCTGCTTTCGAATGCAGAGTTCCTGGCACAGCTATGACTGCTGTAGCTCACCAGATGGTAGAGCGTGAATCTGGGGTCTTTTATAATGATCCTAAAAGCTCGCTCACGCTCTTTTTAGTCCTACTTTGTTTTTGATGCCTCTGGTTGCAGAGCTAGGAATCACTATACTCTCCAATGCCTTCCAAAGTAGGATGTTGTCATTCTCTAGATTTCAGGGATACAGCTCTCCAACAGAGAAAAATTAGCCCAAGCATCCCAAGCTTCCCTGCCCCACTCCAAACATGAGAGGCATCATAGACTTCCACTACTGAAATTTATAGTAGCGGTATACAGGTTTCTTGAATCATCTTTTCAGATCCATTCTTTAGATAAAGTATTTTGAAGGTGTTTTTAGTAATCTGGAGACTGAGTTAATGCTGTAATTATATTAAATCCAATGAAGGCACACTTGGGTGTGTTGCTGTAAGGCTAGCACCCACTCTCTTGCCTTCACTCTTTAACAGCTGCCTGCCATCATTATGACTAGTATACTGGATTAAACTTTTGGGCTGGCTGGCGGCTCCAAGTATCTCTCTAATGGTTTTCATCGTACGCATCCCTAGAAAACACTTGTGACCAATGAACCTCTAACTGCAAATGACATAGGCAAGCTTCATTGAAAATGACACCCCTGGAGGGAACCCTGCACTCACGTGGGCTGTGTCCTCACTGGGGAAAGAAGGCCATCTCGGCAGTTACACCAAGGGGATGTTGCCGTGTGGCTTTGCATTTGCTAAGGCACAGAACAAAGCCGTGGGGGCCGTTTGTGCTCCGAAAGGCTAACTACGTGCTCAGCTGTGTGACACCCAAGCAGGAGTCCCAGCTCATCCAGAGGGAACTGACAAATTGCAGTCCCCCCCTCCATTAATCCTCATCCAAGCTAGGGAACATGGATGGCTGTCAACCTAGACCATCGGGAAGCAATCTGGCTAAATGCAGAGATTGGGGGAAGATTGTGGAAAATGGGATGTAAGCACTGTCTGAGAGGGGAGAGTGGTACGGGAAGGACCCCAGCACTGGTCGTTGGGAGCATTGCATTCTAATTCTTGGCTAAAGCCAAAGATGTACAGTGACTCTGATGAATTTCTTCCCCTTAGTTTCCTTTGACATGAGGGAGGTAGACCAGATGATTTGACCCAACTCTGTTCATTGAGGGTTCAACACATGCCAAGGTTTGTGTCAGGTAAGCTATGGGAAGAGGTTGCAGGCTGTCTTTTGGACTTTATACTCAGACTAACCTTAGAAAGATGATAATTTTAGGGGTGGGTGTTTGGTGCAGAGGTAAAGACATTGCTTGGGGTGCCCACATTTCATATTGGAGTGCCTGGGTTCCAACCTTTTGCTAATGCATACCCTGGGAAGCAAATGTGCTGGTTCCTGTACTTGGATTCCTGCTACCCACATGAGATTGAGTTCCAAGATCCTGGCTTCAGCCTGGGCTGCCACAGGGATTTTAAGGTGATGCATTTTGGGAAGTGGGACATGCACAGTGGATGGGAAGATGTGGGTTTCTGGAGTTTCCTACTTTTGTGGGGGACATCAGTCTGTGTGGCAGTGTGGTTGGGAGGTTGGCCTGCAGGTGGCCAAGCATGGTGGGGATGACTGCTTGCACGTCTCCATGCTTGTTTCTGTCACATCTGTGCAAGATGTTCATTGTCCTCTGCCCCTCTGAAGAGGGGGGCACAGGGATGCTTCAGGGTTGTCCTTGCTCATCAGTTGTATCTTCATTATATAAGGGACACCTGCAATTGTCATCACTCGGGTTTCCATCCTCTGGTCTGCAAAGTCAATGGCAGAGATGGTTTGGAAGAATGCAACTGATGAAATCTTTACTTAATATATACTAAATCGATCTTCTGTATATAAAGATAATTGAAAATGAATCTTGATGTGAATGGAATGGGAAAGGGAGTGGGGGATGGGAGGGGTGCGAGTGGGAGGGAAGTTATGGGGGTGGGAAAGCCATTGTAATCCATAAACTGTACTTTGGAAATTTATATTTACTAAATAAAAGTTTAAAAAAAGAATGCAGAGGGCAGAACGACTCTAGCACTAATCAAAACAAGGATGCCATCTTCTAGTTCTTGTCTGTTCTCCTATAGCAGGTGGCAGGCCCTGTGTGAACATCCTAGACATATGGCAAATGGCGGGAAACACCTTCCGAGTATTCCCTGTTTTACAAGAACCACTGTTACCATGTTCGTTTCAAGCAAATTCCCAAAAGTGATTGAAAATGATAGCGAATTGTCATTTGTAGCTAAAGGTCCTTTCGAGTTGTCACTTCTCTGTGGTTCTGTGCTAATGTTTTTCTGATTGGCCAGACCCCACCAGTGATGATGTAAGAGTTATCCACTCAGACTGCGTGATGAGTTACTGTGATGCAAGAGATGGCGATTCTTTAAAACCTGTTACAAAGATCTTGGCAGAATCAGTAAGATGACCTTTTTTAGAGGTAACTTATTTTAGAACTACTTCCCCCCCCCCAAAAACATTTTACACTATTGTCAAATGAGCCCACTAGTCACAGCCCCATTCAAACATGTCCAGCTGTGCTAGACAATGGTGACATCTTCAGCTTGATGTGGTTAAGGCAGTGAGGTTGATACAGCATCAATACATGCAATTCCTTATAGGCCTGGCTTGGCTTTACTCCATTTTCTCCTCTTGGAGTCATAACTGATTGTATTACCAGTTTTCATCCCAATCGGTTGCAGAATGGAGTTTTTTGGGGGTGGGGGCAGGAATCTCTTCATTCTCAAAGTCTTGCAAGAATACACAGTGAGGAAAAGTCACTGTGGGGTTGATGGGTTGAGTCCCGGCTGCTCCTCTTCCAATCCAGCTCTCCACTTTGGCCTTGGAAAGCAGTGGAAGATGGCCCAAATCCTTGGGCCCCTGCCCCTGTGTGGGAGACCCAGAAGAATCTCCTGTCTCCTGGCTTTGGATTGGCCCAGCTCCGGGCATTGTGGCCATTTGTGGAGTAAACCAGCAGACAGAAGACTTCTCTCCCTCTGCCTCTTTCTGTAACTCTGCCTTTCAAATAAATAAATCTTAAAAAAAAAAAAAAAAAAGCCTGCCCTGCCCATTTGCAGCTACAAAGCATCCTGTAAGAGCAGAGCAGCAGCAGACGTGTTTCCACTTTGGGTTCTTCATGCAGCCATGTCCTCTGGATTAATGAATGAACTCCCCCTCTTCCCGGGGAAGAGGGCTGGCAGAGCCGCCCAGGCCGGCTATCACTCCCTTGGCTGAAGGGGCCCGCCACGAGCATCCACATCTATGCATTTGTTTTTCTGCTTAGGGTTATAGAGAACTTCATTTGTCTTGCTCGTTCACTAGTTCCTCAGTGGGAATTGCTGTGTCAGATTGTTTGGATGGTGCATTTTGAAGCAGGGAGAGGGCTTGAGGGAACAGACCAGTGAGCCTGGCTGGAAGCCTGGCTGTGTTGGGCTCTTCCCAACTCTCTCCCTCCCTGCAGGTACCAGGTGTGATGCTAGGCACTGGGAAGACAAAGGATAACCCCATCGGAATCTGGGCCTTCCGCACAGCATCAGCCAAGGCCAGGAGACAAGGGGAGAGAATTCCACCCTGGCAGCCATGTGTCCCTGGAGGCCCAGAGCAACTCACCTGGTCTCCAGGGAGGTGGTACCTGTTCACAGCAGGAAGGAGCCTCATCTGCTTGCGCTGTCACCTGGGAACAGGAACATGGGAGGGCATGGTAGGAAAGGGGAAGGGGCTCCAAGGTCAAGTGTGCCCCTGCCCTTGACCTGGAACCAAGCCTCCACATGGGTGCTGGTCAGACTCCTGCCTCTCCCCACTGCGAGAACTGGGCCAGAGCTGGTGACCCCTTGGGCCCAGGGGGACTCAGGCTGGCATCTCAGTTCCAAGGAATTTGAGCAGAGGTAACAGAGCGTGTTTCTCCCAGCCTCAGAACCTGGTTTTCTGATAACTTTTCAGGCCCTAGTTGGAAAGCCTCGCTTGTGGAAACCCAGTTTCCTAGCTTCACTTTGCAAAGAGCCAGGGCTTTTTATTTGCTACCCACTGCTTAATTGTGGTAACTCTCAGCACAATTAAGGTCTTATTGGGGAAGAAAAGGCTTTGATCACCTTTAACGACTTTTGGCAACCCCTCTAAGTGCCTCTAATTCTCACCTCTTAATAGTGGCGATGTGTTCGGTCGCCCCTGCCCTCAGACCCTGCCAGGTTGTTCCCCAGCCCTAGATACTCATTGACTACATTATCCTGTCAGCTATTGTTAAAGGAATATCTGCTATGCCAATAGCATCAGGGTGTCTGAGTGCAGCCTGCAGGGAGCGAACAGTGTGGGGAGCTCGCAATGCTGAGTCTCATTCCCAGGCTGGAGCGCCCTGCCTTCCTTCCTCTTCGGGTGGTGGGGATCATGGGGCCAGAGCCTGGCTCTGTCCACACCTTCCCACCCCCTAACCTGCTGGTTTAGAATAATTTCAGCAGGCCCTGGGGATAAGCGAAGGCTCTGGTTGTCTGGTTCCTGGTCTTGGGGTGATTAGGGCAGGTGGAGGTGGTGTTCAGGGTTGGGAGCACTGGGCTGGTTGGTTTGCAGGTGAAAAGCCCCTGGGCAGGTGAGCTGTTTAGTACCTGCAGAGGTACTTACTAAACAGCTGCTTAGTACCTGGGAGGAGCAGTTTCACTGGGGCATAGGCATGGCCTCAAGGTGTCAAACCATCCAAATAGAGACAACCTCAGGGGTGGTTAATACAGGGGACAGACAGCATGGCCTGACGCCAGCCCAGGGTCACAGGAGTCATCAGTTCACCTTCCCTCACCTACTGAAATCTATCATCGAGGACCAGACCATTGACTGCAAGTTCAGCTCTTGAGTCGGTCCCCTTGTCTCCACCGCTCCCGCTCCCACCAGCGTGCATCACTGAACTCTCATCTGGGCAGTGGCAATATCTTCCCCGTGGGTTTCTCGGTTTCTACTCTCACCGTCTCTTGCAGGTCTGCACGCAGCAGCCAGAGGGAGTCTGTGAGTCAGCTCACATCACTATGGAGTACTTGGCTTAAAACCATCCAGTGCCTTCGCAGCACAGTTAGAAGGAAACCCAAAGCTCGTTTCCATGGCCCACTAGGTGCTGCTTGCACTGCCTGCACACCCGACTCCCCCCCCCTCCCCCCCCACCCCGTGCCCAGCCTCACAGCCTGGGCCACCCCCAACATTCCCTTCCCTTCCACGGCTGCTTCTCCCCCTCCAGGTCTCAGGCTGAACAGCAGCCTCAGACTGGTCACTTCCTCTAAATGGAGTCTAAACACCCCTCTCAACAGGCCTTTCCCAAGCCTGCTGACCACTAGTTGTAGTAGTTAACTGCTTTGTTGTTTTATTTTCTCCATCACCTAACAGACCAGCTTAGAGAGTAAAAGCGTAGTTCTTGGATTAGGGTGTCACAATTGAAGTCTGTATGGTTCCTTAACTCTGACTTTGGGTTGACTACTTTTTTTTAAAAAGACTTATTTATTTGAAAGAGTTACAGAGAGGGAGAGACAGAAAGAAAGGTCTTCCATCTGCTGGTTCACTCTCTAACTGGCTGCAACGGCTGGAGCTGCGCTGATCCGAAGCCAGGAGCCAGGAGCCTCCTCTGCATCTCCCAGGCAGGTGCAGGACCCAAAGACTTGGGCCATCTTCTATTGCTTTCCCAGGCCAGAGAGCTAGATTGGAAGAGGAACAGCCAGGACTAGAACCGGCACCCATATGGGTTGCCGGCGCTTGAGGCCAGGGCTTTAATCTGCTGTGCCACAGCGCCAGCCCCTGGGTTGACTACTTTGAACCTCAATGTTTCCATCAGTAAAATGGGTGTAATACAAGTGCACTCTTTATAGGACCATCATGAGAATGACATGAGATAATGCATTCAGAGTGTGTTACTTGTGACGTCGCATAAAGATGAGCTGAGCTGGAAGAAAGGGCGTTGTCTTGTCTGTTGCCTTTCTAATCCTTCAGACTGCCTGGCACGTGAAGGGCTCTCAGGATGTATTTGCTGAGTGAAGGAGCAAGCTTCTCAGGCAGCTCTCCGCTCAGGGACAGTCACGACTCCTTATCTCAGCACAGCGACCTTTTGTCTACCAGTGGACGCACAGGACGGGCTTTGTCGTCCTCATGAACGTCGAAGCTGCAACCCGTGAGCATGGAAAGCCCCCATCCAGAAAGGGGAAAGAAGTGGCCTCTGGTTTTAGGTTTGTCCCCGACCATCTGGGCCTCTGGGACCAGCTGGGCTGCAGCTATCACCTGAGCAAACGGGGTGCTGGAGCAGACCTCCAAGGACACTTCCGGGGTGACTTTTCTTTTAGCTTTTTTATTTGAAGACAGGGTGGGGTAAGAGAGAGAAACACTTGCATATGATGGTTTACTCCTTAAAAGCCCACAGCCAGGAGCCAGGAACTCCATCTGGGTCTCCCACATGGGTTGTAGGGACTTGAAGTGCAGTCTCCAAGACTGGAACCGGGCACTCCCAAACAGGGGACAGGAGCATCCCCAGGGGCAGCTTAGCCCGCTGAGCCGCAACACACACCAGTTGGTCCCTCACTTGACCTCTTTGGAGAAGTGTATATTCAGGCCCTTTGCCTTTATCTTAGTTGGGTAGCTCATCTTTTTATTACTGGGTTGTCTAGTCTGGCTATAAGTTCCTTTCAGATACACAGTTCCCAAGAGTGTCTTCCCACTCTCTGGAGTGTCTCACATTCTTCATATCAGTTGTAGCACAAGCCTTTTTAATTTTGAGGAAGTCTGATCTGTTTTAGCGCTTGACTTTTGGTGTAGAAATGGTTTTGAGGATCCTAATATTTTGGGGTGGGTGTGTGGCACTGTGGGTAAGTAGCCGCCCACATCCCATACAAATGCCAGCTCCTGCCTTTGGCCTGCCAGTTAGGGAGTGCATCCGCAGATGGAAGATCTCCAACTCTGCCTTAGATCTTTAGAAAAGTCTCAGTATTTTATGTGTTGCAGAATGACTGTAGGCATTGAAGAAAAATACCACATAAAAGAACAGGAATAAATGAACCTCCTTGTAACCCCTGACATCTGACTCCTTCCCTTAGGCAATAGCCTTTTTTTGATTCTCTATATTTGCAAACACACAAGCATATGTAACGTGGATAGAAGCATCTCACGCACTCTGCTCTAATCGCCCCCATCCGGCTACTTTCAGTGATCAGCGTATCTTGAGACACCTTGGCCTGTATTTGTCCTTGCGGGCTTGTCGTTCTAGAACATGACCGTGTTGTGCTCAGTTGTGTGTGGCTGTCGATATCTGCGTAACCACTTGGCGACAGACGTTTCAGGCATTTTTCTGTCTTGCTTCTTAGTAAACAGGGCTGTGCTGATTAGTTTTACATAGGTTTTTGTAGTCCTGTGCCAAGAACATCCTCAGAATGAATTTCTAGAGCCGACTTTGTGAAATCAATGAGAGGACCAATTTGTGCCATTCACGCTTCAATAGTTTATTATTGAATTTTGGATCTTTGCTAGTATGAAAGGCTAAAACCTTGTGTCTTAGTTTTATTTATTTGAGTTGAGCATCATTTTATATTTTTTCTAGGAGTATTCTTTGCATCTTTTATCCCTTTTCTTTCTACCTTTTTCTTATAAATTTGCTCATTATATGCTTCAGTTTATATGTTAGAGATTAGTCTCATTTTTGATGCAATTTTTTATTCTATTTTTATGACTGTGTTGTAGGATTTTTTAATTTCTTGGGCTCAATTCTGGTTTTGAAGTCACAATTTTTCACTTGTTTATGAGTCTAGTCTTTGCACCTTGCTTAGAAAGCCTTCCTTACTCCAAGTTCTTTCAAAAATCCCCACTTTGTCTAATAGCACTTATGAGGGTCTGATTTTAAACAGTAGCATCTGAGATGTACCTTGAGGTTAGGAAGTAGTCAAGGTGCTGCCTTCTCCATCCTCACTCCTCCCCCAATGGTTATTGCAGGAGATCAAGAAAATATTAATTCTGATTTGAAATTACTCTTCTATATTAAATGTCCTTATCCATTCTGGTCCACTTCCAGATAATATTTTTGGTTTCACTGCCCTCTTTCTACAAAAAAATTCTCATTTATTTGAAAGGTAAGGATAGAGGTAAGGGGGTTGGGGGGAGAGGATGTCTTCCATCCTCTTAGCAGGTATAATCCTGCATCTTTTTGTAATTTGTAAGTACCAGAATATTAAATGACCTTTTCAAGATGGTGCAATGTATAGATACTGTAATACAGGTAATATGTTTCCTGTAATGAAAGAAATACTGCTGCATTGATACAGATTTTAAACAGTTCCTAACAAATATAATTAGAAATGAGATATGCATATTTCATGAAAAATTTTAGATTTGAAAGGAATAGAGCCAGAGGGAGACAGACCTTCCGTCTGCTGGTTCATTTCCCAAATGACTGCGACAGCCAGGACCAGGCCAGGTTGAAGCCAGGAGCTTCATCCAGGTCTCCCATGTGGGTGGCAGGGGCCCAAATACATGGGCCATCCTCTGCTACTTTTCCAGGTGCATTAACAGGGAGCTGGATTGGGAGTGGGAGCAGCCAGTGCCTATGGGATGGTGGCATTGCAGGTGGCTGCTTAACCCGTCAGCCACAATGCCAGTCCTTTTCAGGACCTTTTTGAAAGCGCTACGTAGTTCACAGTTGTAAGTTTCACCATTACTTATGTTTTCTTTTCTTTTTTTCTTTTTTATTTTTTTTTGACAGGCAGAGTGGATAGTGAGAGAGAGAGACAGAGAGAAAGGTCTTCCTTTTGCCGTTGGTTCACCCTCCAATGGCCGCTGCGGCCGGCTCATCGCGCTGATCCGAAGCCAGGAGCCAGGTGCTTCTCCTGGTCTCCCATGCGGTTGCAGGGCCCAAGGACTTGGGCCATCCTCCACTGCACTCCTGGGCCACAGCAGAGAGCTGGCCTGGAAGAGGGGCAACCGGGATAGAATCCAGCGCCCCAACCGGGACTAGAACCCGGTGTGCCGGCGCCACAAGGCGGAGGATTAGCCTGTTAAGCCATGGCGCCGGCCGCATTACTTATGTTTTCTAATAGGATGAAGTTTAAAAAGCAAATCCAGGGGCTTTAATCATTATGTTTCCTTATCTTTATCGTGCAAGTCACTAAAATAATTTACCTGATGTGGTCTCTTGGTTGGCTCAAGTTGGAAGCCTTTGTCTTTCCACTCATAAGGATTTGTTTTCAAGTTTACTCTGCTTAGCATAGGCACCAACAGAGGTTTCCCTTCCCATACCTGTGAAAGTAGTCACTCACTTTAATGTACTTGCTCCAATGGGCGAGTGTGGTCAGGAGAACACAGACTGTGTATACTGAGGTGACTTGAAGGAGACGTCAAGGAAAGGATCCTTTCGAACAAATTTTTATTTACATATGAGGCCGGGAGAGGGGAAGACAAAGCAGTCCCATCCGGTGGTTCACTTCTCAAATGCCAAAGTGGCCAGGGTTGAAGCCAGGACCCAGGCACTCAACCGAGGTCTCCCCTATGGGGGGCAGGAGCCCAAAGACTTGAGCCATCACTGCTGCCTCCCGGGGTCTGCATTAGCAGGAATAGAGTCAGGGACCAAAGCCAGGTACTCCGATATGGGTATCTTTACAGCGAGGCCAAATGCTTACTCCAAGGGAGGGCTTTTTTTTTTTTTTTTTTTTTTTTTTGCCAGGCAGAGTTAGTGAGAGAGAGACAGAGAGAAAGATCTTCCTTCCGTTGGTTCACCCCCCAAATGGCTGCTACGGCCAGCACGCTGCGCTGATCTGAAGCCAGCAGCCAGGCGCTTCTTCCTGGTCCCCCATGCGGGTGCAGGGCCCAAGCACTTGGGCCATCCAAGGGAGGGCTCTTAAATGGGAAAAGCAAGCCTTGTCCTGCCACCTTCTGAGACAAAAGACACAGATTTGACTTGATCTGTTCTGTTGACCGCAGAGACGAAGACAAAGCCTGCCATTGTGTGTGTGTGTGTGTGTGTTTAAAATAATTCCAGATGGAAGACTAAGATGATGAATATCGCTTCCTGAAAGTTAGCTTTAGACCTCATTTTCTTCTGCTTCCAAGCTGGCCCCAGGCAAGACAGCATTTTTGTTCCCAGAGAGATGCTGAAGTTAGGGGCAAGGCCGTGTGGCGTGGTGAGCACACAGGTTGGAGGGGAAGGTGGGGCCTGGCACAGGTGTTTCTAGTTTGTTCTCTTTCCCGTCAGAGGGAAAAGGGGCTCCTGGAGGGGGAGTGCAGGGCAAAGCCTGCAGGAACATCTGCAGAGGAGCTGCTTTTTTGGCAGGTACAGAAAGGAGGTACTGGCTGCAGGCTGAAGCCCCTCCCCTCTGTTGTGAGATTCCAGCTTACCAGGTAGGTCGTTGTTGGATGGAACAGTAGTATAGGTACTCCAGAAGCTCAAAAATCTCATCTAGGTGGATTGTTCCCTCTCTCCCTTTCTCTCCCCCATGCGAGGCAAGCCTTGAGTTTGTGAATTTATACCCATGAAACCACATATCTGGCCTGCCTCCCTTCTCCAAAGAGGGATCCTCTTCTGATCCACATACGACAGCCGAGGGGCTGGCACTGTGGCATAGTGGGTAAAGCTGCTGCCTGCAGTGCTGGCATCCCATATGGGCGCCAGTTTGAGTTCCGGTTGCTCCACTTCCAATCCAGCTCTCTGCTGTGGCCTGGGAAAGCAGAAGATGACCCAAGTCCTTGGGTTCCTACACCCGTGTGGGAGACCCAGAAGCAGCTCCTGACTTTGGATCGGCACAGCTCGGGCCATTGTGGCCAACTGGGGAGTGAACCAATGGATGTAAGACCCCTCTCTGTCTCTCTGCCTCTCCTTCTCTCTGTGCAACCCTTCAAATAAATACATCTTAAAAAAAAAAAAAAAGACAGCCGAGCTGAGGGCTGATGAGATACAGTCTGTGTCCTCTCCAGGGCTGGCTGCGGAGCAGTCCTGGAATCTTTTTCTCTCCTGTGTAGGTGTGTGACCATTGTCCTTAGCTGGTCAGCAGCCCCCACAGGGAAGTCTCCCTTGCTCTAGGCTTCCAGTGGCTTCAGATTTTCCTCCTCAGTTTTGAGGGATTCCTTCTCAAATGGAAGTTGAACAGAGAAAATTTGGGATTTTTGTAGAGTTTTAAGAATGCATAGAAACAAGTTTTTAAAAAACAAGGGGGGCCCAGAATTCAGCCTATTGGAGAAGATGCACCACTAGGGGCACCTGTGTCCCTGGGTTCAAGTCTTGGCTTTATTTCCGATTCTGACTTCTTGCATGGCAGCAGGTGATGGCTCAAGTATTTGGACCCCGAGATCCGCATCAAAGAACCCAGACTGAGTTCCTGGCTTGTGGCTTCAGTCTGGACTGCGGTGGGCCTTTGGGACATGAGTCAGTGGAAGGGAATTTTCTATTTGTCACTCTGCTTCTCAAAACTTAAAAATCCAGAACAAAATAAAGACTTTTGTAGAGCCTTAGAGGGAACACACAGAAAACAAGTTGTTACATTCAAGAAACATGAAGTGAACTCATACCCTGCTGGGCTCTATCCTAGGTACGGGACAGAGACAAACAAGGCATAGATGTTCCTTGCTCTGGGTTGCTCCCGATTTGTTACACAATAGTGTAGCTCAGGCTACACTGACCAAGAACAGTTTGAGTTTTCTATGGAGTACTCCCTGCTTAGCTGAGTTCAACCCAACAAGGATTCACAAGCCAATCTAGAAGTGAGATGAACAGGAAATAAAGTCACCAACTTGTGAATGTTTCCAGATTGTTAGGATGGTAGAGAAAGAATTTCTGAACCCAATTCCTTTCAATTCTTCTTGCTCATGAAATTGCAATCAAGAATGACTGTACATGACAGCAGAAAGTTGAGTATAAATGTTGTCATCTAGGGTGATGAATTCTTTCAATTCCTTTTCTATTATCTCGAGGAAAAAAAAAAAAAGGAGAGTACACCATTGCATTCACAAGCCCATCCTCAAGCTTCTTGCCATAGATTTGGTTGTTTTTCTGTGAATGAAAACAGTAATGACGAGGCAGGTTTTTTGTTGGTGGTGGTGGTGTTTGCTCTAAGTGTGGATCCTGGAGCCAGACTATCTGGGTTTGAATCTTCACCTTAGGAATTACTTATTCCTCATGTGACCAGGGTAAAGTTATATAGATTCTATGTACCTATTTTTTCAAATGTAAAAATGGACATAATAGTGACATAAGTATCTTTGTTTTGTTGTGAGAACATTCTAGATATCTAGAGCAATTGCCTGGCATGTATTAAATACTACAGGAATGTTTACTGTAAAAATTCCGATTCCTTAATGCAGATCCCTGGCATGAAGCTATCTATTTCTTATTCTGTTGTGTGTCCCGAGTACATGTTTACACCTAAAGCTTTATCTCTTGACTTCTTGAAATGTACTTTTAAAATTTGTCACTTTAGAAGTTTTGCAAAACCCCAGGACCAGGCGATTTCTCAAATTGCCTTTCAGGTTCGGTACTTGAGTCTTTCTGTGAATGTGACAGAATCCTGTGGGGTCTTATACATATTAGGTTTTAAAAGCGGGGGATTGTGGGAGAGAGGGAACAACTCCCAAATCTCCACCTTGGCTGGGGCTGGGCTGGGCCTGAAGCTGGAACTTAATCCAGGTCTCCCATGTGTGTTGTAGAAACTCAGCCAACTTGAGCTATCACCTGCTTTCCCCCAGGGTCTGTATTAGCAAGAAACTGAGGTCAGGAGGCAGAGCCAGGGCCAGAACCCAAGCACTGCGCTGCGGGGTGTGGGCCCTAGTATCTTATCCCTTAGATACCATGCCTGCAAATCTTGGTCGTGGTTGTGAAGCGGCTCTTCTTCTTGCTCATTGTTTCTCTACTTCCCTCTGGCTGATGGATTCTTGCAACTAACATCTCCAGGTGACTCTGCCAAGATTTTGTGAAGTGAAAAGAAGGGACAAAACTGTCACTATAGTGCATGGCAGTAAAACTGACAAGTACTATAGTCACCAGGACCTCCCGTGAAGAGCCTCATTGAAAAGGCAGCGTGAGAGCTTTAAGGGAAGAGCTATGGATGGGCATGTTGGGGGTAGGGTGTGGCAGGAAGGGACCTGCGGAGTAGGAGAGGTCTGAAGCCCACTCCCACGGAGGGAACAGTGCAGGACCTGGCATTCTGAGAGAATGGCGAGTGTCATCAATGTAGAGGTAGCTGGCGGGGCAGGAAGATGCTGGGGACAGAGGCCATGAACAATCCCTTCTCTCTCTCTCTTATCAGTCCTGGCATCGCCCCTCTCTCACTGCACTCAGATGCTCCAGGTGCACCTCTCATGGAGTTCTTATTTTCATGAAGATGTCCCTGATGCAATGCTTTAGCTTTGCATGTTGGATAGGAGGCTGGAGACCACAGTGTATAACTCAGTTTATCCAATGCACCAACACTAGGAGGTTAGGCCATGGTTTGGAAGTTTCAGGTGCCTTCGTGTTGTAGTTCAGAGCACATCCACCCAGTGAGGAATGAGTTATTTTGTTTCCCTGAACGATGCTGGTGGCAGAGACCATTATCTCCCTCCACAGTTGGAAAGACAAAAACTTGCCCTCGCTCTTGCTGGATGGATTCCCCCCAGCAGCGTTTCTCTGCTGCCTTCAGAGTTAACCTTTGCCCCACCGTGAAACCCCACAGTCAGTTCTTGATGAGAATCACAGGCACTGGGCACTCCCTGCATAGCTCCAGGTCCCACTGGGGCCTCTGCTTGCACACATCCACGGAACTTGAGCGAGGGCCTCGCTTGCATTTCTCTTCTCTGCGTTTCCCCCAGGCTGCTTCTGCAGTCACCTGATCATTCCTT
Source organism: Lepus europaeus (assembly GCF_033115175.1). Lineage (NCBI taxonomy): Eukaryota > Metazoa > Chordata > Mammalia > Lagomorpha > Leporidae > Lepus > Lepus europaeus. Next base: position 72,765,419 of record NC_084835.1, read on the forward strand.
TATCCAGCAACCCCCTACTTCTCTATGTCTCCAAGACAGAACACACTGCCTGGGCTATTCAGAGCAGATTGAATCGTTAGGATTGCAAGGCCGCCACAAAACACACCAAACATCGGAGTAAGGGGAAGGGTTTATGGACAGGGGGAGAAGTTGACATGTCAGAGGGGAGGGGTGAAGATAAGGCACATGAACAGGAGGTCCTGTTCTACCTTTGCGGGGAAGTAGGAGCAGCGAATTGTGTTAGGGTAGGGGTGGAGCTGACACCGGTGGTTGAGCCATAGCGTTTCGGACTGAGGCCTACTATGCAAGGTGGAGATGGGGGCCAGGGCCTAGGATGGCATCCGGGGCATAGATGGTGCCACAGACAAGACAGCACTATCTTACTAACCAGGATAGTTAGGGGATGGTTTCTGCTGGTGGAGTTCAAGTTCAGTTGTGCTGGTTACTAGTGCTTTGCCAAGTGGCTCTGGGTCTTTCCTTGTCTGCACTCCGTAGGATTGCTCAGTATCCAGATTATCCACATTGTACTACCGAGGAAGCAGCTGTTCAGGGAACTTTATAGATTTGTCCACTGTCATGGTGCTGGGCTTTGTTGATGCTGGTATCTGTGCTGCTTCTCTCCCTGGGCATCTTGATAGGCGGAGCCCGGGAGGTTGACAGCAGAAGCAGGGGCAGGACGAGTGCCAGGTGTATTTGGGAATCAGATAAGCTCAGCAGAAAGTAGACAAGGCAGTGAACCACGAGCAGGTGGAGGTGAGGCTGGAGTATGGACCACCTTGTTTGCCAGGGCCAGTGATTTCGGATTTCTGCCATTTCTTCTGATCTGTTTTAGCAAGTGGGTTAGATCACATCTCAGTTTTTTTTTTTAAATCCATCTTCTGAAGAGTTTTGTCTATTAAACATGAACAAGATAAAATGGTCCAAAAAAGCAAGAAGAGTTTGGGTGAGATGTTCACCTACCAAGCACTATGCACAATTCCAGGTACTGGGGCAACCATGCTGGACAAGGCCAGAGCTAGCTGGAAAGTGGCGATTCCCGAGTGGAATAGCTCATAGGAGAACTCGGCACCCCTCTCTGGACAGCAGACTCTCCTGTCTTGTAGAGTTAAGAGATTGTCTTAGCTTAGAAAACAAAAGTGAAGTAGCGGCTGAGAAAGCAACTGTTTTAGATAGAAGGTTCAAAGAAAAGGCTGCAAACTTCCAAGAATATAGTCAACACATATCCTATTGTCATTAAGGAGAAGGCTCAACTGGTGTGGGTTTTTTGTTAAAGCTCCTTCAGAAGCGGTACTGTAGGGCAACTGAAAATCGTGCAATTAGACGGAGCAGGAGCTTTGGCATCTTGCTTGAAGCCTGCTGAGTGGCAAGACATGTGACTGAAGGTCAAGGAGAGCACGCAAGTAGATATGGATTAATAAACACACTCGAGTGTCTTACTGAGATAGAAGTGTTTTATAATCCAAATATTACTAAGAACTATTTGAGCCCATGATTAATTGAGGCTCACAAATTTCAAGCAGTGAAATGTGTTTTACTGCAATTGCTATTAAGAACTCCTATCAGCTATCCGATTCCTTGATTTCCCTAGTGAATTTTATAATCTACATTAAACAGAGAATAGTATAAATTCTACCCCCCTCCTTTTTTGGGGGGTAACTGATTAAAACCAGTATCATCTCAAAGTACTGTTACACAGCAGTTATATCTGACTATGAGACAATTTATTACATCTGATTACTTTCAGTATTTTTACGAATTGATCATAAGCCAATTTGAAGATTTACTGATCTAAAGTAAATTCGATAACAGAATATACTGCTTGTAAGAATTATTAATGAAATAAATCAGGATCCATGGAAATTAGCATCTCTCCTTGCATAAATTACATTGTCCCAAAAGTATGAATCATTTCTTCTAACATATATCTAACTCCTCATATATTCCGTGGTACTGGCTTCATCACCAGTTCACGCAAGTATGCCTGAGTGAGGGCTATTTTCTGAACATATTTCTTGATTTTTTTAAGAGAGGGGTGTGCATTTAGTCTAGCTCTCACTTGCCCACGTCCCACCTCAGAAAACCTGGGTTCAATCCCCAACTCCCAACTCCAGCTGCCTGCAAACGCAAACCCTGGGAAGCAGCAGTGATGGCTCATTACTTGGGTCCCTGAAACCTAAATGGAAGATCTAGATTCAGTTCCTGGCTCCTGGCAGTGGCCGTGGCTTAGCCTAGGCTCAGCTGTTGGGGACATTTGGGAGAATGAATCACTGGCTGGGAACTCTCACCCCTCTCACACATTTAAAAAAGAACAGCAATAAGAGAGGAGGTTCGGTTTTCACACAGCTATCTTGTCGCATGAGGAGAACCACACACAGTTCAGGATGTTTCCCACACCATCATAGATTGGGAGGTAAGAGGAAAGTACCCCCAGGACACAGGGGCTGTTCTGACACCCCTCTTCTCCCTCACAAGCACTGCAGGGGGACTGGGATCTGCGATTTCCCTCAGGGTGCAGAAGAGTGACATCTGTTTCTCCTATGTCTTCCAGGAATTTTCCTGAAGGGCGGGCAAGGATTTTTATTCTATATGCTAGGGTCAGTTGGATTAACTTTATGGAGTGTCTGTGATGAAGCACAGGAGCGTGGGGAAGTGGATAATTAGGGGCTGTGGCTTTTTGAGGTATGTGTGTTGTTTAATTCTCCCTTTGCCCCTTAGGCTTGACCTTCATCCCAAGATCCCTTGACCCTTTGCTCCTCCCCATCTCCCCATTCCCTGTGTGAAATGCAACTGAGCCAAGAACTGCCACGACTTTTAAGGGCTCTGTGCCTCGCACATTCTAGTCAGCTTATTCTTGGGAGTCCCTGAAGTTCACACTGGCACTTTTAGAGGCCCACGTTCTGTTGCTTGTTGGCGACTTGCACTGATGGTAGCAGTTGCTCTGGTTGGCTCTTTAAGTTCTTTCCTTTCAAGCATGATCTATGTTACCGCCTGCCCATGTAGGTCTCTCTCTCTCTCCCCTCCCTATGTCCATGCATGCCTGAGGGTACTTGGACAAGGCATCTCAAGTCGCAAAGGTTGGTGGCACCAGGCAGAGCATCTAAATACTATGCTGCCCAGTGATAGAAGGATGGGGTCAGCGATGGAGCTGCCGAAACAAGCAGTAGCATAGCGGCTGAGAGATGTCTTCCTGGGTGGGCCGGGAGATGGGGAAGTTCCCAGCAGTGGCACAGAAGCCAGGACTCCACTTTAGGAAGACAGAAGGCTGTCAGGAGGTTAGGAAGGCTGGACGAGGAAGAGCGATCTAGCCATGATACAGAAAATTAACACAAGACTGGACAAAGACCAACAAAAGCAACAGGTGGAGGGAGGTCTGGGCAATGAACTTTCTAAAGTGTGGGTGGGCATGTCTGCTGTGTACCTTCTTTTGGGCCCCCAAATAAAAGCTCCTCCAAGTGATGCTATGACTGGTACTGAAACAGTATTTTTATACTTTGCATTTCGGTGTGGGCGCAGACTGATGAGGTCTTTGCTAATTATATACTGAAGTGATCTTCTGTATATAAAGAGAATTGGAAATGAAAAAAAAAAACAACCTGGTGTTAAAATGGAAATGGCATAGAAAATTAATTAATTTGAAAAAAAATTATGTAGGATCTCTGTCTTTAATGTGCTGTACATTGCTATTTAATGCTATAATTAGTAATCCAATGGTAGTTTTTTCACTTTATGTTGCTATATGGGCAAAATGTTCAAATCTTTACCTAATATATACTAAACTGATCTTCTGTATACAAAGAGAATTGAAAATGAATCTTTACATGAATGGAAGGGGAAAGGGAGCGGGAAAGGGGAGGGTTGCGGGCGGGAGGGAAGTTATGGGAGGGGGGAAGCCATTGTAACCCATAAGCTATACTTTGGAAATTTATATCCATTAAATAAAAGTTTAATAAAAATAAAAAAAAGCTCCTCCCTTCAAAACACTAATTTCTCACACCATAGAGTGCTCTTTTGATTAATTCATAATACTTTCTTGGAAAAAGAATCTTATCTAGAAGTATCAGAAGTGCTTTCCTCAAGTACTTTTAATAACACTAATGATTATTTAGCTTAAGTCAAACTTAATAGTTACACATGCTTCTAGGTATTTAGTAGAATTTCATATATATATGTGTATATATATATATCTGAGTACTTGAAAAAGTTCATGAAAAGGTGGACTTAATTTTTCTGCTCCAAAATCAACTTAAATTCATGCAGTATTTCTGTAGTATGCATTTTCTGTGAAACTTTTGAAGACCCATTTATATATATGCTTAGATTTCATAATTTTGTAACACAGTAACTTTTTAATTTCATTTCCTTGAGATTTAAGTATCTATAACATTTTATACTTGTTATAGTTATATAAAGTGTTATATAAGAATTGAGCATGTGTATCCATTTATCATTTAACATAATTTGATGATTATTCCTAGAACCATATTTTAAGAATAAGTATCAGGAAGAGTTGGTATTTAGCCTAGTTGTCAAGATGCCCGTGTCCCACAGCAGTGTGTCCGAGTTCCACTCCCCGAGTCCCGACTCTATCTTCCTGCTAATACACACCCTGGGGAGCAGGGGAGAGGGCTCAAGCAGTCGAATCACTGCCACCATGTGGGACATCTGGACTGAATCCCTGGCTCCCAGCTCAGCCCTGACTATTGCAGGCATTTGGTGAATGAATCTAGACAGAAGCTCTGGTCACTTTACTTCTGTCTCTACCTCTCAGATCAGCCTCTCTATGTACCAGATACTATTCTAAGAAGCAGAAAGAATGGTTAAAAAAAAGATAAGACTTCTATCCTCAGAGGGGAAGATGAGGTCTTTGAAGCTGAGCTCTATGAAACAAAGTGAAGTAGGTAGAGAGGGAGCTGCTGGCAGCGGTTATTTAGAAACGGCCACAGAAGGCCATGCTGGGAAGAGGCATCTGAGCCGAGACTGGAATGAGGTGACCTCACGATTACAAGTTTGGGAAGATATTGTAAAAGCATGTAAAATGTGGCTTCAGGAGCCACATGGGTAGGTAACAATCCACGGATAGGTTGTAGAGACCAAATATACATCTGTAAGATGAACGTGAGGCAATATTAACTATTTTTGCATCTTTTATGCCAAAGGGCACTTGTAACTTAAAATTTTCTGATATCCATGGAGCATAGACTAAAAACTGGCCAGGTTCAGTGTCTCAATGGGGCAGTCTTGCGATAGAGAGGATATCAACATAAAAGACAGCTGTGAAGAGCCCAGATGAAATCATGGTATGTGAGTGGAAACGAGTCTTGTTCCTAGGTTAACCCATTTTATAACATGATCTTTAAGTCTGTATATCAACATAAAGTACACATTTCTATGTTAAAGACATCTCTAAACATCCATACATTTGAGTCAGTACCAACTTTTCCTTTTGGGTTTTCTTGTTGGGAAATTGGCGATTGCCTTACTTTGGAGTTGTCTTGTGTTGCACTCAGTCGACAGGCCTGGCCCGCAGCTGAACTATAGATGCCAAGTATAGTCCTCTCAAAGCTGCTTTCCAGAATTTAGCGGGAAGCAGGTGCTTGGGAACTGTGTGTTGAATGCTGGCTGAAGCCTCTGTCCCTAACAGATTCCTGAGACTGAGTGGCACACTGAACCATCTGCTGGTGGAACAGCTGTCCTACTGTCTGAGCAGTCTGTGAACCTGAGGAGTGGCCAGGACGTTCTCTGCTTTGTGCGGCTTCGTATGTGTGAAGCCGAGCCTAGGGCAACATTGCAAAAGGAAGCTGTTGCTTATCTGTTGCCCAGGCTGGGTAGACACTGTAAATGAGATCCAAGCCTTTACTCTGCTTCCTGATAACATGCTAACATTGACAGGGTATACATCAACCAGAATTGTAGTAGGAAGGCACTGCGATGCGATTGAAGGTGCAAAAATTACCCCCAACCTAATATATCTTCCTTGCCAGTTTCCTGAAGTATCTAATTTTTCCGCTGATAGGCATCTTAGAGCAAGTTGGGGTCCAGCCTCCCTCCTGTCAATTGTGGACGAGCTCTTATCAGAGCAGCAGATGAGATGGTTGAAGGGCAGCATGTATCCCAGTGATACTTGGATGTTTGTTCTCTTACCTGGTTGGCCAACAGATAACCTAGGGGAGGCTTCCTGGGGTGGGATAAGGAGTTGAATTTGGCTGTATTCAAATCCACTAAGTCTTGGGGACTATGGGAAGCTAAGGGCAGATAAAGGATCCCAGAACTTCGGAGAAAGCAGATACATCTCTATGAGAGATAGATTCCTATAAGGACCTCCTGAGACCCTCACCCTGGTATCATCTCCCCCCTTGAGTGTGGATGGAACCTGTGGATAGGATGAGATTTCACTCCTATGATATGTTGTATGGTACAAGGGATTGTTGCAGATGTAATCATTCTTCCAAATAAGTTGACTGTAAGAGGGCCATTATTTGGTGGGCCCTTCACATCTGGGGCTGGAGGTCAGAGTTGAAGAAGTCAGATACAGAGCATGAGAACATTCGAGGCACCATAGCTGGCTGGATGACGGAGGGGGCCAGGAGGTAAGCAATGTGGACTGTCCCTAGAGCTGAGAGCCCATGCTTGGCCAAGAAAAGGGACCTCAAGTCCTCCAACCACAAGGAAATGAGTTCTGCCAACAAGGAAGACTTTGGGGAGTGGGTTTTTCCCTGGAGCCTCCAGATGAGTCCTCACAGACCTCGACTCTTGCCTTGTGGGATCCTGTGTGAGAACCCAGCCACACCATACCGTACTCCTGACCTACAGGTGAAGCTAATGAGCAAGTGGCTTTGAACCACTAGGCCTGTGGCAACTTGTTTTGCAGCAAAAGAAAGTGAACATGTTCTGCAAGTGTCAGTTTCCCCTGGATGTACTTATTACTATTGAATTACTTTCTTCCTTATGAAACAGATTAGGGGACAGCAACTTTAGGGCAGTTCCTTGTGTTTTGTGGCTGAGAAAACAGTTGTGGGTGTTCCTTTTCTCCCTCCCCTCTCTTCAAAGCAGTGGTATTGGGCCCTGATATTGTAGACATAGGACTAAAAGGTTTTTTTTTTTTTCTATTTGGTTTTGCAAGCTACGGAGATTTATTACTCTATTATAAACAACAAGGGCCAAATGTAGGCACTCAGTAGCACATTTTGAAGCTCCCTGTCTTGCCATCTTCTCAATGCCTTGCTACGTTTCCAAGCCTCGCATTGCTTCTCATTCCAGCTCCTTCATCCTGGATCTGAAGTCATCCCTGTTCACAAGAAAGCACCTGTTCCGTGAGTACCACCTCACCACCATGGCAGAGCACTGTCCCGTCCCCTCTCAGGTATGAACCGTTTTCTATTCCACCCGGGGATCCCATGTGTTTCCAGGCAATAGGTCCCCTAGAGCCCCTCCCCAGACATCGCTTGAACCTGCACATTCACCAGCAGCAGCTGCAGACCAACAGTGCTTTGGTTTCCTTCCCAGCCATTGGCGAGTGGGAGAAGTTCACCGGCCTGGCAGCATGAAGGTGACACGAAAGCAACGTACTTGCTAGTGTTGGGGCTCCAAGGCCCTGAGGTCCAGGGGTTAAGCCACTTCTCATGGTGATCCTAGGAATCAGATTTTAATTTCTATGCCAACCCCAGGTGGACATTCAATCCAGGTTAATTGATAACGATGACACATCTAGGATTTAGATCTCATGAGCTGTGGATCCTAGGGAGCATGAACCACTAAAGCTGAGATGAACACACAAGTGATCCAGTCAATAGGAACATTAAGCACTTAGCACTTTCTCTCTCTCTCTCTCTCTCTCTCTCTCTCTCTCTCTCTCTCTCTCACACACACACACACACACACAGTGTGTGCGTGAAAAGAAACAATTTTAAGAATTGGTTGATTCAAAGGCTATTTTGAGTTCTCACAGCCACATCTCACTGTTTTTAGGAGAAGCGAGACTGGGCCAGACTACTTGTTCCAATGTGTTGGGGAGCAGCAGCTCCCACCTGCAACCTGGGAAACTGACTGCCTGCTGTGGTTCTCACTCTAGGTTATAGTAGCCCCTCCTCATGCTTTCTTCATTACATCTTTAAAAAGAATTTTTTTTTTTTATTTAACAGGTAAAGCTATATAGTGAGAGAGACAGAGAGAAAGGTCTTCCTTCCTTTGGTTCCCTCCCCACCCCCAAATGGCCACTATGGCTGACACTGTGCCGATCCGGAGCCAGGAGCCAGGTGCTTCCTCCTGGTCTCCCATGCGGGTGCAGGGGCCCAAGTACTTGGGCCATCCTCCACTGCCCTCCCTGGCCACAGCAGAGAGCTGGACTGGAAGAGGAGCAGCTGGGATTAGAATCCGGCACCCATATGGGATGCTGGTGCTGCAGACGGAGGATTAGCCAAGTGAGCCACGGTGCCGGTCCCTCTTCATTACATTTGTAAACATGATGTGTATGTATACACATTTGCATGCAGCATACACTGATCAGCAGTAATAACCTGCACTACATTATTATGTAGTCAAATCCAGTTCATGTGCATAAGGCATGAGACTTGAGCAAGTGGGGAGGAAGCACACCTCTTTTACTCTTATACCCACAGGTTGACTGGTGGGGTGGGGCAAGTGTTCCATTGGGTGGTTCTAGGCCACGTTGTAGCCTTGCTGCGAGTTGAGCTCACATGTGTGTCATGAGTATTCATTTTAGGGCCCCAGGAGAAGAGGCAGCTCAGAAGAATGCCAGAGGTGCACATGAGGACAGCCAGGCTTGGGACTGGTACCCTTGTCATGTCTGCCCACATTTCACTGAATAAAGCCCAACATATAACTGAACTCCAAGTGCAGGGGTGGGGAAGTCTACCCTAGCCCAGGGGAAAGGCAGGGGGTAAGTAGTTTTGTTTTTGATTGATTTTAGGGGGTAAGTTGTGGTATGTTGGTTAGTGCATTTTCCATTGTTATAACAAAAACACCCTAAGTTAGGTACTATATGAAGAGGTTTATTTAGCCCACAGTTCTGGAGGTTCAAGAGCCCATGCCAGCATCAGCTCTGGTGAGGGCCCTGTGGCAGAGGGCATCACAATGGTGGGGATGCATATAAGAGATCACATAGCAAGAGAGGAAGCAAGAGCAGGGAGGGGCCAAGTTCTCTTATGTGAGCCAACGCACTCCTACCAGACCCGACTCCTTCGCAGGACAGTGTTAACCCATTCATGTGAGTGGAACCCTCAGGGCCTAATTACCTTCTGCTAGGCCCTATCTACTAAAGGTTCTACCACAACACCACCACACTGGGGACCAAGCTTCTAGTATATAAGCCTCTGGAGATGGGAGATGGGGGATGGCAAGCCACACCTAAACCATAGCAGGTATAAGTATATCCTGCTTCTTTAATGTTTTAAAGGAGGGAGGGAGGGAGGGCGGGCGCACAAGAATGCATTCCCATCTGCTGGTTTGCTCCCAAATGCCCTCACTGGCCAGGGCTGGGCTGGGGCCAAAGCTGGGATCCAGGGACACAATCTTGGTCTCCCACGTGGGTGGCAGGAACCCAGTGACTTGAACTATCACTGCTGCCTCCCAGAGTCTGTGTTAGTAGGAAGCTTGAGTCAGGAACCAACACCGGGAATAAAACTTGGGTACTATGATGTGGGACATGAGTGTCATAACTGCTAGGCTAACCACTCCCTGTATTGACTCAAGACAGTCAGTGATCGCTCTGAAGTGCTGGAAAATTTTATTTGGAGAATTTCTGTGTGTGTGTGTGTGTGTACATACGTATGTTAGAAACGGGCAAACAAAAAGGATCCTGACTATTGTTCAACTCTTTTAGAACTAGAGCTGACCCTCTATGAATTTCGTCTATTCTTTATTCTGGTCTTTCCATATTAATTCAGGTCACTCCATTTAAAAAAAAAGACAAGAGTCTCAAAGAAAAATGCTGTCTATAAAATATTTAAACATTAAAACTACCAGCAAGAGGCAGTTGAGTGTTTTATGGGATAACTGGTGCTTAATCCATGGATCCTTTAAGTAGGAAGGGAGGACCTGCAATGGTAAAACTCATGCTGTAATTATTATTTAGCTGCCCAAGGAATTTTAGGGTACATTTTGTTCCAATACCACTGCTGAGAAGTTGGTTTCTCTGTTCAATGGAATAGAAGGTGAGAGTGGCTCGTACCTTTCCCTAAGGAAAGGAGCCATGGAACGGGAAACATGTGGCCGGGCAGGTGGGGTATTAATATTTATTAGGGATCTGCCATGCACTAGGCATGGCTGCTGTTGTATACCTGAGGGAACTGTGGTTCAGAGAGGATAAGGAATTTATCTACGATCTCATGATTAGAAAGAAGCGAGCCAGGATTCAAGTTCCAAAAACCTACGCTCCTAGGAACGAGGCTATGTGTGAGTGCTGTGGGGTTCTTTCCACACATGACACTGTTAACTAGCTCATCGCTCTTAGGGCAGGGTACAGACAGCTCAAGTTCATAACAGTGACCTCATTCTGACCTTTGGGCTGTGTATTACTTGTAGAATACTATTCAGCAACTTCTTGTCTCCAGGCAAGTTCCTTCAACTCCTTATATGACATGGTATTCAGTTACAACTAGCCTAGTTATCCCTTGGCAGATGAACTCTGACATTTCTTAGGTGGCAAGAAGTCCAAAGCCAGAAGAACTCTCCCAAAAGGCAGGCAAGCCCACTCGCTTTGTCTTAGTACTTCCAGGGTGGGCAAAGTTCTGACTTGGACGCTTACCTGGAAGTGTGGGCAGCCTCTTGTTCACGATGCTGTGTGGACCTGATGGGAGGCAGGGCTGCATCGGGTCTGTGAGCTGCTGGCCTGCAGCCCCGGTTTGGTAAAGTTGGCAGCAGGGTCAGCTAGGACTTGCTTCTCTGTTAGTCAGACATTCACAATGTCACTTGAAGAGACACAGAAAAGCCAGATGGACTGAGAGAGCACCCAAAGTGCTGGCATTCCCCAGTCTCCCCCCACCCCCGATGGTAGCATCATAGGAAGTCAATAACCATTTAGTCTCTGAATATCTCAGGTGTATAGGATATGCCATTTTCACTACTACATAATCGTGGTGGGGATTACATACAGGTCTCATTAGGTGTGGATTTATGAATAAATACAAAAAGATAAAAAGATGTACTTTAAGGAAATACAGTAAGGAAATGGGTTTGCTGACATACAGATACACGAAACCCTGTGGCTTGATAGTCAATAGAAAACAAGTTTGTCTTACGTGCTGGGAAGACCTTCTTCCGTTTCTTTTGTGTTTCAACCAAAGCTGCATTTCCTGGATGCTGCATACAACACATGTGTTTGAACATGTGACTGCTCTGTGTGCAGGCCTCTCTGTATTTACTCAGTATCCAGGCTAGAAGCAGTGTCAGTTTTGTAAGTTTATTTGAAAGTGAGAGGGAGAGGGAAGGGAAAGCTGTCTTTCATCTGGGTCCTCCCCCTAAGTGACCATAAATGGGCTGTAGCGGGGCCAGGCTGAATCCAGGAGCACCCGAGTCTCCCATGTGGGTGAAAGGGACCCAGTCCCTTGAGCCATTGTCTGCTCTCCTCCAGGATGCTTCTTAGCAAGAAGCTGGATAGGAAGTGGAGGTGGGCTTCGATCCCAGGCACGCCAATACAGGGGCTCCCCCTAGCGGTAGCCTAACCTACTGCACCACAGTGCTCACTTCTTGAAGGTTTTGTGCCCTAATGACACAGGTCATCAAGTAGAAAAGGGATTTTAGCAAAACCCTACATTATAGATTGTGTTCCTGCCCCTCAAATTCCTATGTTAAAGTTTTAACCCCCAGTGCCTCAGAATGGGACCTTACTTGGAGATGGTCTTCACAGAGGTACGGACTTAAAATGAAGTCATTAGGTTGGGTCTTCTCATTAGTATTAGGTTTAGAACCTGTAATTTTTCATTTTATTTGAGAGGTGGAAAGAGAAAGATTGATCTTCCATCCACTGGGTTCACTTTCAAATATCTGCAATAGCTGGGGCTGGGCCAAGTCAAAGCTGTGAGCCTAGAACTCAGTCCTGGGCACCCACATGGGTGGCAGGGACTCGAATTTTTGAGCCATCACCTGCTTCCTTCCAAGGTGCTCATTAGTAGGAAGCGAGAATTGGAAGTGGAGCCAAGACTTGACACCAGAAACTCTAAGATGTGGATGTCTCATGTGGCACTTTCAGTGCTGTGCCAAATGTCTGCCCCAAGTTTGAGTCTTAATGCAATGACTGGTATCCTTATAAGAGGAGTAAATGGACAGGGACAAGCATCGAAGGGACAGAGAGAAGATGGACCACCTGCAAGCTGACGAGGGGGCCTGAACACATCCTCCCCTCCTGGTCCTCAGGGGCAATCAACCCTGCTGGCACCTGGATGGTGACCATCTAGCCCCTAGCACTGCGAAACAAGGAGCTTCTCTTATTTAAGCCACACATGGGTTATGGTGCTTTGTTACAGCAGCCCGGCAAATACATGTACCCCATTCCGAGAAGTGTATGTGTGCCAGCGAAGAGGGGCGTGATGGAGAAAGACCTTATTTGGGGGGAACTTCATGATGTGTTTGAATATGATGGAGGCTCAGCTTTGGAATGCAGGATGGATAACTGATAGCGTGTCCTGCCGAGATCATTGGCGGGACTGTTCACTGCAAATATACAAAAATAACCATTGTCAGCCTAGACTTAGATCTCCACCTGATGTTTGTGCATTCATTTTATAGTAATTTTAGGTAGAATATTGCAGTCCACAAAGCAAGGACAGACAGGCCACGGGGTGGGGGTGGGGGCGGTTGCCTTCGTGGTGGGACTGTGCATCAATTTGACCATCTCTCCCCACCACTGGACGCCCCTGCCAACCTGCATTCTTTTACAGGGGGCCCTGGGCCTCTGAAAGCCGCCACAGTGGGTTCCCGCAGGTGGGGATTTGATCGGGCTGTTTCTATTCTGCTTTCCGTTAAGATGATCGGCCAGTGTGTGTGATGTCCAGACAGCCACCTCGTGGAGGCCCAGGAAATGCTGCAAGGCACAAAGGAGGCGACCTCCTTGAAGTGGCTTGTCGGGGCCTTCTGAGGTCAGCAGGAAGGAGCTGGGCTCTGCAGTGGCCCTGAGATCCGAGTGGGATTGCCCGAGTGGCGGGTACCTGCTCCTGCCTGCCTCCCCACATACTTGGAAATCACAAAAAGCTTTAATGTGCTCCGCAGCCTTGAGCTGGCTTTCATCATTGGCGCCAAAGGCCTGCCACTCTCGGGGAATAAAGGACATGAGGATCAATCCTGAGGGAGAAGACTCCAGTTCCAGGACGTCCCTTTGTCCGGAAGCAGCTGCGTGGAATTCAAGACCATCCAAGGATGGAAAGATCACAGGCTTGCTTTCTTTCATTGTCTACTTGCTCGTCTGGGCCCCACACTGCGTGCCTGCCATCCAAGGCGCTGCCCACCACAGCGAAGGCTTGAGGCCATAGGTGAAAGATTTATTCTTTTCTACAGCAGCTCAAGGCAGTTGTTAACCCTCTCCTCACCTTCCTGTCATTAAAAAAGATGTTTTCTGAAAATACATTCCTATACATATACAAATTATATATTAAATGTAGAGAGCAACAAAGCAACCAATTCTGTTTGTCTACCTCTAGTTTCAAGAGGGAATACAACATCCTTCAGAGGAGAAAGCCATTTAACACTAGCGGGACTTATTTCTCTTTGGAATACCGTCTTTTGACATAGCTGTGTTATTCAGTCGAGCTATGAAGCTCAGAGGATATTAAGGTATGAGAATAATTAACCTGGGTGTTAATTATTCCCACTGGTAGACCAAATATTAGCAAAACAAAGGCATAGCCCTGTGACAAGTCAGGCTGTTAGCATATGCAGTTGAAAAACAAAACAAAAAACCCAATCTGTTTCAAAGTTGGTAGGAGTAGCTATGCAGATTAAGATCCATCCCTGGGGGGGGGGGGGGGAGGCGGGGGGCGGCACTGTGGTGTAGCGGGTAAAGCCACTGCCTGCACTGCCAGCATCCCATATGGGCTCCAGTTTGAGACCCAGCTGCTCCACTTCTGATCTAGCTTTCTGCTATAGCCTGGGAAGGCAGAAGTTGGCCCAAGTGTTTGGGCCTCTGCTCCTGCATAGGAGACCCAGAAGAAGCTCCTAGCTTCATATCAGCTCAGATCCGGCCCTTGTGACCATTTGGAGAGTGAACCAGTGGATGGAAGATCTTTCTGCTTCTGCCTGCCTCTGTGCAACTCTGCCTTTCAAATAAGTAAATCTTAAAGTCAAATATTGGATGGATAGGTATTATCTAGAACTCATGAATTACTAAAGTATTTGTTGTATGCCTACTTGGTACTAGGTACTCAATAAACAGACCCAAAAGGAGATGGGGGAGGATGGGTAGGAGCCAGGAGCAGAGCTGTTCTCTAGTTGAATTCCTCCCCCCAGGTTAAAGCATCCTTGACCCTTAGTGAGATAATGAGTGATGACCTTGTCTCAGGTATCATAACTGATTAGAGATGATTTGTCATTATCATCTTCCTAGATCCACAGTTTAATTACAACCCCACGCCATCCTCAACATGGTATAGACTCAACAAGTATCTTGATGTATGTGCCCAAGAGGTCTTCTGGTACTCTCTGGGGGTGGCATATAAGCCATGATTCAGGAGGAGCTCCCGGTCCATACAGGTCTCCAGCCAGGCCCAGCTGAACAAGTGCCAGTCTTGGAGTAACAGCTTTGGGAAATGAGATGGCCAGCAGATCTGCCCCTGGAAACTGGGAGTGGGGTTCAGGTACAGCTTATGGGGCAGAGGGAGTAGAAGTGGCTTTGGCATGAGTTTTTCTTCCCTAGCTTACCAGTACTTCTCTGGGAACAAAAGATGGGATCCCGAATGCTGATGAGAGTCGTGTAGCAGGTACTGAACTCAATGTAACCTCATCACAAAGCCTGTCTGGATGGGTATTTTTATCCCTAGTTCAGAGAAAGAAATGGACACTTTGATAGGCTAACGACTTGCCCAAGTTTTCGCAGGCTGATATGTGAACCCATCCTGTTTCCAGTATGGTTCAGCCTCACTTGGAGGTTGAGCACCCTTGACAGCACTGTGCCAGGAGATGCCACAACAAGCAACCTGTTCCACACCACCCGTGACTGCCACAGAGGCACCTGCTGCTCCCAGTACCTCTAACCCTCTCCTGCTCAGGCCTGGACAAGCAGCAGGGCCAGTTCTGGACAGAAATGCAAAGTTGGTTGCTGTTCATTTTGTCATGGCTTTTCTTACCCTCTTCAGTATTTTCTTTTGGAGGTGCCCAGTGCCACTGGAACAGGAAAGCTGGCTAACACAAGGGCTTGTGGATTTCCAATAGAACCAACTCTGAAACCAGAATTCAAACTTCACATTCTTCATCTGTATAAAAAAAAAATGACATCATTAGGGTCTGCCATGCATGGAATGTAGACTGTAGCTATAGAGTGTGGTATACACAGAACTCACTGAGTGAGACCCACACTGCATGCCTTCATGACCTTGGCCAGCCTTTCCCTGACAGCAGCTCTGTACAAGGCATGATTTTCGGTGTTCTTCCCTGACTTAGAGTTTACTTTCCTAAGGCATCTATGATTACTAGAAGTGACATGGGTAGCTCTTACTGAGAACATCTTTGCGCTTTAGTAGGAATTTTCTAGAATATCTTAGCTCAAAGAGTGACTCTCTGCTGGTGACATTTACCAGGATGGTGCAGTGAAGAAGCTGTTTCCAGGCGAATGGACGCCTACTGATTTCCTGAAATCTCGAGTCCATTGATGCTGGTCCAATATCTGACCCATTCTGTCTACTGTGGTTGGCTTCACATGCAAGAAGGTGGATGACCGTTGGAGAAACATGTCACTCTAAAGAGCCATTTAAAACTGGAGCCTATATAACCAGCTCTGTACTCCTTCTGTTAATGTATGTTATATGAAAGTAGGTATGTATCACAATGCTGGAGACCCTTAGACACAAACCTCATGACTGCTAAAACCAACAAATTAGGGAATTTATGACATTTTAAGTCATGGATAACATCTTGTAGCTAACTGCTCGCTTTGTCCCCACCTGGATGGTCATTATGGTCACACTGCTGTATATGATCCTTTGTCAACTATTGTGTTTGAGACATAATGAGAATTCTCCATGAATGCACATCTTAGTGTGAGACCAATCCATCTCTAAAGCTACCAACTCCAGATCAATTTCTTTGAAATAAATTGTGTTCTTTTGTGTAATCACTTTTGAAGCACAAGTGTCTGGAATTTCTTTGAGAAATTAATCACCCACACACAAAAATGCCATCAATGCTATCCAGATTTTCATGATAGAGCGTTTTAGAGTTCCACAGGACTTTAGCAATGATCTAAATTCTTCACTTGTAACCTCAGCCTGTAGAATTTAGATGGAGAGGGAGAGGAGAGCTGGAGTTTGTAAGCTTGGTAGTGGCTCAGGGTTCTCTGGCTAACTCATTCTAGTATCCAACGGCATACAGATTCTTCCTCCTTCCCTTAAGTTCCACATGCTTTTCTAGAGATCTTGTCCACAACGTCACTGGCTCCCTCCCTTTCTTTAGGCATTTCCCCCCAGCACCCAGTATAAGGTAGCATCTCTCTTTAAGTGCCATAGCACTTACTGTTTCCTCTTATGCATGTTTATTACCCAACTCCAACTAGAACCTAAACTCCATGGGAGAAAGGGCTTTGTTTCGTTCACTGCAAGATCTCCAGTTCTTACAATAGCACCTGGTACACAGTAGATGCTCAATAAATATCTGTTGAATAAATAGGCTAGTATCTATGAATGAGAGGCATATACTGCAGAAAAAATGGGAGTAAAAAAACCCTCAGTGGCGTGCCCTCATGGAACCCCTAGCTTAGTGGAGAAGGCACCCAACATTGGTAATAAATGTGGCAGGTTCCACGAAGGGCATTGCATGGGGTCACATGACCGGGACCAAGGGTTCTTTACGTGGTCTAGGTGGCTTCCTTTAGGTACTGTGTATGGACTCCAGCAAATCATGCTTGTGGGGTACATACTTTCCTGGGTAAGGTCAGAATAACGTTCTCTTGAACACAAAGTTGATTTGTTTGTCGTGTGATGAGTTTAGTCTGCCTGTGAACTGTGGTCATTTAAGAGCTTCGTGGTCATGGGGCGACCTTTTAAGTAGAATTGTATAGATGTATAGATTCTGTCACCTGTTGCAAGCAAGAAACCTACACTTGGCCCATGGGTTGTTATTTTGTTTTAAAAGAAAGGAGTTATGCATTTACAGAGTGCCACCTGAGAAGTTCCTAGTTGGGAGAGAAGACCAGTTAGCTACCAGAGTGACCACATGATGTCGCTGTTGCTCAAAAATGTAGAGGCCAGAAACCCCATCTTTTGTGAAGACCAGTTTATCAGGGAAGTTCAGGAAGGTGGGAGAGGGTTTATTCCAGGAACACTTCTATACACTTGGAAGGGATTTCTGAATGTAACCATGGCTGATCTAAACCTCAAGGCCACCGTTTCCATTTGTAACTTTTACATTTCTCAACAGTATCACACCTGTCTTGGCCTTACCCAAATTTGGAGTGACATTATATCTAATATTGTCTAGATCTACAAAGTTTTAAAAAACGTAAATGGTCCAGTGAAACACTGTGAAATACACAAAGATACAGAAGGAAGGTGACGTGTGTTGAGAACCGGATTAGGATTTCCTCATCTTCCTGCACCTCCAACTCTCCAAAAATGGCCCCCAACAATGGGATGGGCATTTGGTACAGGTTAGACACCACTTGGGAGGGCTGTATCAGCTTCAGAGGACCTGGGTTTGAGCCCTGGCTCTGTTCCCAATTCTAGCTTCCAGCTAATGTGCACCCTGGGAGGCAGCTGTTGATGGCGCAAGTGCTTGGGGTCCTTGCTACCCACATGGGAGACCTGGATTGAGTTTTGGACTCCTGGCTTTGCCTAAGTGTCTACTGTTCCCAGGCATTTGTTGGAATAAGCCAGCAGATGGGGGAGATCTGTCAGCTTTCTGCCTTTCAAAGAAAATGCCCTCTCCCAAACAGAAATTCTGTCTACAGTACTCAAAAGGTACCTTAAAGTTTGTCCATTGTCCAACTTTTTTTAAACATCTCACTTTTATTACTTTTTACTTCTTTATCTGAGCCTTTTACAGTTTAGTTTGTTTGAAAGGCAGTAAGAAAAAGAGTGCTCTCATCTACTTGTACACTCTCCAAATTCCTGCAATGGCTGAGGCTGGCTGGAAGACCCAGCCAGGAACCAGGAACAATATAGGTGTCCTATGTGGGTGGCAGGAGCCCAATTACTTGAGCCACCACTGGTGCCTTCCCAAGTCTGCATTAGCAGGAAGCTAAGAGAGTCAGGAGCTGGAGCCAGGAATTGAACCTAGGCACTCCCACATAGGACACAGGCATCTTGACTCTAGAACACTCACTTGCCATTTTTTCGAAGTCATTTCAGTGATTTGTTGAAGTTTGTTCATTCCTCATTTACTATGTACTTCCTACACATGGGATCTTATTCCAGGTACTGTAGAAGACAGGAAGTATCTGAGCATATGAGGACCTTCGAGTATTCTAAGGCTGTAGGACCAGTTCACAGGAATGAGTCCTCAGTGCATGTGAGCTTGTTGTGTGCTATGTCACTTTAACCCCATGACACCTCTCATTAACCCATTTTATAGGTGGAAAGTCAGGTGCTCAGGGAGGTGCTGAGACTAAATGAGTCTGGACATGGTGGGGTTGAGACTTGAATCCCAGTACACTTGCCCGCAGAGCCTGAGCCCGGCTTTACAGACTTCAGTAATATGTGTATTGGGCAGAATGCAGTGAAGAGAGAGGTTCAAGTGCTAGGGGTATTCACTCAGGGAGATTCAACTGTAGGAAGAAGTCTTTGTTTGGCTTTCAAGGATGGATACAACTTTCCCCTGGTCAAGAGAAGGAAGTCCCAACCTAGCAGGGGCTTAGCTCTCATGATTTACCTCCAGAAGAGACCAGCAAGGGGTCTTGATGCCACACGTGGACTCAGGGACCCAGGCTGAAGCATCCCTGCCTTGTAGTTGCTCCCCTTGGGGCCAGCAGGAGAGAACAAGATGCCTTGGAGATTATTTACCACTGTCCAGAAGGGCCTCATAACTCTGCTCAATTTTCATTGGCCAGAATTGGTCATGTGGTCCTGGTTAACTACAAGAGGTCTGGGAAGTCTAGGGAACAGATGGAATGTTAGTGAACATGCTTTCACTCCCCTACTGTTGTGTTCCCTCCCTGGAAGTCAGGAAAACATGGACTATTACCAAGATTTAATCAGAATTTGGTCCAGAAGGGATCAGTGGGTCACTCAAGATTCCAGGGTCACCTTGGTCATAGCTACCAAGAGCAGGTAGAACAGGCAGCCATCGGCACGGCATTGTTTGTTATTTCAGGCGGCTCTTCTCCCCACATCTTTATTTCCTCTTGTGATCAGTGGAAAAAGATGGAAATTCTATGATTAAGTGGTTTTCTTTGGCTTATGCCCTGGATGATTTAAAAATTAAGACAATTTTTAGAGAAATACCATATCCAGCTTGAACCACAAGTTCAACTGTCTTTTGGAATGAAGAGAGGGGAGTTTTTTTTTTTTTTTTAAAGAATAAGCAAGCAAGCAACTAACATTCAAAAATGTTCCTCTCATTTCAAGCCTGGTGTTTCCCAACCTTTTCCACGGGAAGATCAACTTACAGAAAGGCACATTTCTCTCATCTAGCAGGTGTACCTCTGACAAGCCTATCAGCAGTACTGTGCAAGACAATCTACAGAGTGACCCATTGTTGTCTGCAGTGAATGGAGCATTGGCTCGTTTTAAGTGACATACTAGGCGACTCTCTTGCGAACAGCAAGGTGCTTACCCATGTGGAAAAAAAAATGAAAGGAACAGCCAGATTTGGTTACTGTTGGAGCCACATGATTCAGAGATATCCTTGTTAATGACAGTTGCACAGCTGGATAATTAATCAAAGGATGCAGAAAATACAGAGCACTCTAATGCACACAGCTCCAGCCAGTCTCCCCGGGATCGGGCCATCATCTGTTTATTCTCCTTTGGAATGGCTTGAGATTATTCAATTATTCAATAGCTTCCCTCCTTGCTGTGATGGGATGTATGGTTTTTAATTGGCACCGGGGTCTTTCAGTGCCTATGAACTTTGCTCATCACTCTTGTGATTCTAGTCCCTGGAAGCCTGCATGTTTGTCTTTATCTAGAGCTAGGTCCAAACAATGCCCCTTGGAGTGCCCATCAGCTTTTTGAAAAAGAGAAAAAAAGTTCAGCCCAGCAATTGGTAGCAAAATCATGACAAAAAAATCTGCATTTCAGTCCTGCACTTTTTCTTCCTACTCAGGGTGTTCTCACCGGACAGCATAGGACGAAGTGTCTTGCTCTGGCAGTAATTTTCTTGGCTGTTGTGGTTAATTTTGTAACCGTTGTCTTTTCCTTAGGAGAGATTTGAGGTTTTAATATTATACTGGTGGATAAATATTTGCCCGCGATGGTGTTCCTTTGAAGCGCTTTCTGGGGTAGCAATGCAATATTTCTAATGTACAAATGTGATGTTTTTCCAAACTTAGGAGATTATTATAAATGTTCAGAGACATTTAAGACATACTTTATTGCCTATTTTAGAGCTTTTGAACCCAAAGTCACAATGAAATCTCATTAAGTGGGCTGTTTTTGTTCTAACCTCTCTAAATATTTGCCCTCTGTAGTAGAATTTTTCTCCTTGAGATGCAAATTCTTCCAACCTCCTGTATTAATTAACTCAAAATGTTCTTTCCCCCAGCTTGGTCCCTGCATAGCTGTGCCAGACAATATCCCTAACACTTTCTTGCTAACACTCTGTGCTGCTCCACTGCCTGATCATTTCAGGAGTAATTAACTTATCACAAGTACAGCTCCCAAGTCTGGTTTTCAAGACCATATTTAACCTGACCCCAACCAAGGAGCCTGCCTTTTCCTTTCTACCTCCTTGCAAACATCTTTTCAGTTCATCTCCTTTATCTCCTTCTAGGTGCTTTGTAATCAAAGTGAGCTTTCCACACAGCAGCACTGCCACTACCCGGGGAACTTGCTCACCAGCAGAATCCTTGGTGTCCCAGCCTGGGGTGGTGGGCGGAGCCCTGTCCAGGTGCTGCGTTCTCCCCTGTGCCATTTCCTCCCTCTGGAATGCCATCCCTGCTTCCCTCTTCGGTGCATTTTTTTCCAGTCTTTTTTGGCTAGCTGGTTCAACTCTCACTTTCTTTAAGCCTTGTCATGATCCATTTTAAAATAAATGAGTTATTCAAATTAACACATAACACCTGTACACATTCATGGGGCATAGTACAATACAATGCATACTCACAATGTAGACTGGTCGTGCTAGGTAACCAGGCTTTCCCTTTCCTTACCTTTTCTGTGCATCTGGAGCTCGTTACGCTCATCTTCCAGTTCTTCATATGGTCTATAATCCATTATTGTGAACCAGAATCCCACTGTACTGTGGGACACTACAACTTGTTACTTCCGATTGTGTTTTGGTACCCATTTTCCAACCTGTCTATATCCTCTTCTCCCACCCTTCCCTTCCAGCCTCTAATCATTGTTATCCTAGGTTCAGATCAGCCATTTTTCAAGCTTCCATATAAGAGAATACTCATTATTTGATTATTTGTCTATGTCCAGCTAATTTCACTTAGCAATGATTCTAGTCTGAGCTAGTAGTTTTAAATAGATTTAAAAAAAAAAAAAAAAAGAGGAGAGTGGGGCAGGCTGAAGCCAGGTACCCATAGCTCCATCTGGGTCTCCCACAGGGGTGGCAGGGGCCCGAGTACTTGGATCATCTTCTGCTACTTCCCCAGGCACATTAGCAGGGACCTGGATTGGAGCAGCTGGGACTTGAATCAGTGTATATAGGGGATGCATGTGTAGGTAAGCAGCTTAACCTGCTGCACCACGATGTTGGCCCTTGGAGTCAGGTTTTTTAATGTAGGCCATTGGACAATAATTACATAGAATTGAAAGTACTCTTGGAAATTCTAGTTCCCCATTAGATGAATTCCTTTATCTTCTGCTGTCCATTAGGAAGTTTGAAGTTTTCTCCTGTCATTAATTGGGCTGTTTTTGCTTGGAAACCACATTCACTGCATGGTCCATGCTTAGCTATAATGCCGTGTGGAGGGTATGTCTCCCTACCTTCCCAGGAAATGTAACTGGACTTGCAAGAGTTAAATACATGTAAGACGTTAATTCCCTGAGGTCTTAACAGGGCAACGGAAACCCAAGTGGAGGTGATACTGGTGAAAGCAAAGGTGAATTTATTGGGACTATTTTGAAAGATAGGTTTCCGATTGTTTTGTATTCACTGTGAATCATTCTCTTTTCATTAAGAAAGGATCTCCAACATTTAATCACCCAAAATAGAAAAAGTAACTGAAAACGGTATTTTAACATCACAAACAAGACTTCTGTGGAACAAGGGAGAAGAGGTAGGAACAACAACAACAACAACACTGCCACATGAAGTTTCAACAGCACAAAAACACGTCTTCGGTGGGTTAATGTTTCCTATTGTGGACTGAATCGGGTCCCCTTCCGAGTTCATGAGTTGAAGCTTTGCCCCTAATGTGGCTGGAGACAGGGCGTGTAAGGAGGCAATCGTTGCTCAAGACCCTGAGGTGGGGCCCTGGGGTGATAAAGCCAGCGTCCCAATACGAGAAGCCCAAGAGCTACCAGCACTTTCTCTCTGCAAGTGTACAGTGGAAAAGACCATGCGAGGACAGTGAGGTAGGGCCATGTGTAAGGGGGTGCAATGGAAGCAACCCTGCAGGCTTCTCGACCTTGAACTGCCAGCCTCAAGGCAGGACCTTAAGCATAGAAATGTGTGTTGTTTAAGCCCCCAGGTGTGTAGATTTTTTTTTTTAAATGGCAGCCTAAGCTGGGCATGTATTGTTTACCCAAGCTCACTGTCCTAGGGGCAGGATGGGTTGATGTGTCCCCAGGTCTCACAATTTTGATCATTTCCAAGGTTGCATTGCTGTCACATGACTTACTTTGCAGCTCTTGGTCCGTCTTAGCAACATCCATGCGATGAATGCAGCACACTTGCTTGTACATTCTTACAACCGTTTAGACTCTAGCCCGAAGCTGTACTTTCCAAATATTTCCCGATACATTTGGGGCTTTCAAAGGGATCAAACTACCCAAGTCCTGAAAAACGGTGAGGCAGAAATGGAGATCCATGGTTTGCAATGGTAACGAAGTGTGGGGGGAAAGCTGAACGACTTGTAGTTTCATTCTTTAATAATAAAATATCCTTCCAGTAGATGGGAGCAATAGCAGTGGGAACCTTTCTTCCTCCGATATGGCCTTCAATGAAGTGCTAGGTTCAAAGTTTACATTTTTCCTTTAATGATGAAAAAGAGGTTGGAGGCGGCAAAACTAAAAGTGCCGACACTGAAGTATAAGAGAAGTGGAAAACATGGACATCAGTGCACCCATTTGCTAACGAGGCCTCACTTCCAGCATTCAGATTTAATGAGGGCCGAATGTCTGAGGAGCTTGATTTGAGCTTCTATCTGGTGCGTGTCCTCAACTGTTTCGTTTCATGATATTCTGCATCTAGTACCCACTCCTCTTAAACAGCTTCACAAATACCTCTAATGTTATTTTACAGTTCAGGTGGGATGCGGTGTTGGGCTCAGAGCTGGGAGGCTTGGCTTCAGTCTGTCTCGGTTATATTGTTTCCATCTTGGCTTGACAGGTGCCCAAGGTTGTTATGAAGAAAATCATTGAAAGTGTATAAGTGAATATGATTGCTTAATATGACATTTCACTCATTCCAGCTTATCTTCAAGATGTTAAGATGCCAGAATGAAGTTGTTTCAAGTTGGAGGGTGACATGATGAAGCGGACTAAGCTTTGTGAAAAATAAGTTTTAAAACAATTTTTAAATTTATTTGAAAGGGAGATAGAGATCTCCTATTTGCTGAGTTTCTGCTTAAATATCTGCAATAGCTGGGCCTGGGCCAGGCTGAAACCAGGAGCAAAGAATTCAGTCCAAGTCTCCCATGTAGGTGATGGGGACCCTCATGCTTAAACCCATCTCTAAATCTTATGCAGAAGGTCAAGAAATTAGGCTCCATGATGGTGAAATACCCGCGTCTTGGCATAGCCCCCAAATGCAAGGTTCTATTCCTTGGTTCTGCAGTCAATTCTGTTCTCCATGGGCACAGTCCTACCCTCCTGCTCCCACCAACACTCTCCTGGGAATGGGCCCTGGGCATCTTTCACGTGCAGGCTGGGACTCCAATTCCTGACTCGGGCACTTGGTAAGGAGAGCACCAGCCCCCAGCTGGCACCCAGGGATAAGAGGCTGAGCAGTGTCAGCCGCACCATAGCTGCTACTCTGTGCCTTCCGAGATTATTCAATTCTTAGTCATTTTCCCTAGCAGCAAGACAAATACGAACTCCTTGCATAGTAGCACCAAAGTGGAAAAAAAAAAAAATCACATTATAGCACCTAGACATGATTACTACTCGCATCCTGATGCATTTTTCCTCAAGTCCAGGTGATGACAATTGAGCCTTCCTTTCCGAGTGTCATCTTGCTCTGATGTTTCTTCATGGGCAGCCTTGGGCAGGTTAGGGTCGCCAGGTATGGGTGCACAGGTTGTGTACTGCAGAAACCGTTGAGCCTCTGAGGCTCTAGTGATCCAAAGCTTTTGTGTTCACTGGGTGTTCCTGAAGGCCTGCAGTTAGTTGTTAAGAGCTTAGAACATAGCCCCACCTAGGCAAGAAAACAAGTTACAACTGAAGATCTGATACCACTGTGCTTAATAGCCCTCAGCCGTCTCGAGCAAGGGAATACTTCTCACAGGCAGTTTCTCCTTGGACCTAAACTTTGCATATTCCTGAGGCTTGTTCCTATTCACAGGCCTCTTCTCAGCTATGAGAAGGTTCTAGAAGTCTGGTTACTTTGTTGTTTGGAATGTCTTACTCTGAAAAGATAGCATGAAGAGAAGAACTATGTCCAGAGGACCTCACTTTTCATCCACAAAGCAAAGCCCAAAGAAGTGTTATCTTAAAATACAACTCTGGGGCTGGTGTTGTGAACAGTGGGTTAAGCTTCTGCGAGCAACACCCACATCCTGTATCAGAGCTCCTGCGGGTCCTGGCTGCTCAGCTTCCATTCCATCTCCTTGCTAAATGCATCTGGGAAGACAGTGGAGATGGCCCAAGTGTTTGGGCCCCTGCACCCATGTGGGAGACTGGCTGGAATTCCTGGCTCCTGGCCTCATCTTGACTGTTGCAGCCATGTGGGGGAATAAGCCAGCAGAGGGACGATCGCTCTCACTGTGCCTTTCAAGTAAATTTTTTTTAAACTTATTTTTCCTTCTCCTTAAAAGGCTTTTCTAGGGGCGGCTGTTGTGGTGCAGTGGGTTAAACTGCCACTTGGGATGCTTGCAGCCCATATCTGAGGGCCTGGGATCAAGTCCTACCTTGGCTGAGGATCCAGCTGCCTGCTTCATGTGCCTGGGAGGCAGCAGACAATGGCTCAGGTACTTGGGCTCCTCTCACTAATGAGGCTCTTGTTTTTGGCCTGGCCCAGCCCTCGCTGTCACAGGCACTTGGGGAGTGAACCAACAGATGAAGATCTGTTTCTCACTTCCTCTGTCATTCTGCCTTGTAAGGCAAACTTAAGAAATCACAGGACACTTTTCCACCTTCTTACATATTCACATGTATGCATTAATGCCAAAAATGGGGAGGTGGGGGAAGAGGTGGGTAGTGACCCTCATTGCCTTTATTGGTATGCATTTTGCTCTGCTGTTTGCATCACACTGATGGCGGATAGAACACACTTGGCCTGAGACACCGTTTGGGGGATATATGAACATGTAGCTTCACATTTCTTACCAGGGTTTCTCCTCAGCTCCATCCCTCTTCCTCTCCCACAGTGAGGCACCCAAGTCCTCGGGAGCAGACCTTCTGCACTCCATAGAGGTTCTTTTGGTTTCTTTAAGCTGTCATCTTTCCTGTTGCACCATTGAAATTTATTCTGGGGTTGGAGTGGGTGTACCTCCAGGGGTGTTGCTTTGGGCTGTGTCCATTTCTCACCCCATCTCAGGCTCATCACACACTATGGATCCTCTGAGTCTTAGTGGAAGCTCACCCAGGAGCCAGCCCTGGCTTCCTGCTCCACAGGCTCCGCTCTGGCATCGCCTTGTGGCTCCGCGTGCTGGCCAGTGTGTGTGCCCTGCCCTAGGAGTGTGCAGGGACATTTGGAGCCTCCATCCATGTCAGCTTGAAACAGACACGATGGCCCGGTCTTCCATTCTGCTCTTCTGCTGCTGTGGACCCTGGGTGGGACCCGGGTCACCAGCTTTAGCAGATATGATAGGCCCATTATACAGAGAGTATTTAAGAGATTTGAGGGGCAGAGAGATCAATTTTTTTGAAAGATTTGAAAGTCAGTCACACAGAGCGGAGAGGCAGAGAGCTCTTCCACCTGCTGGTTCACACCCCAAATGGTTGCAACAACGGGAGCTGTGCCGATCAGGAATCAGGAGCCAGGAGCTTCTTCTGGGTCTCCCATATGGGTGCAGGGGGCCAAGGACTCGGGCTATCTTTTACTGCTTCCCCAGGCCACAGCAGAGAGCTGGATTGGAAGTGGAGCAGTCGAGACTCAAACCGGTGCTCATATGAGGTGGTGGCACTGCAGGCAGCAGCTTTACCCACTACCCCACAGTGCCGCCCTCAAGATTGATTTTCTATTCATTGGCTTGCTCCCCAAATTGCCACAAATGTCAAGGTTGTGCCAAACTGAAGCCAAGAGCCAGGAACCCATCCCTAGACTCCCACATGGGTAGCAGGGGCCCAAGTATTTGGGCCATCTTCTGCCTTTGCAAGCATGTTAGCAGGGCTAGAAGTGCTAGAAGTGGAACAGCCAGGACTCAAGCCAGTATTCCAGTATGGGATGCTGGCCTTACAAGTGGTGTCTTAAGCCACTGCACCATGACCAACCTATGGGGAATAAATTCTAGACATTCCACAGATGCCTGAAACTGTGCAGCGTGCTGGGCCCTATGTATAAGCATACTGTGTTTTTCCCTATCCATATGCCCCTATGATAGTTTAAGTTTATAAGTTAGGCACAGTAAGAGATTAACAAAGTAGAAAAAATAAAATGCTATAATGAAATTAAGACTTATGAATTGTTTCTAGAGTTGTGCTCTTAATATTTTTGGCCAACAATTGACCACAGGTCAGGGACAAACCCCTGTGCAGATTGCCCTCTTAGAAACCGTTTATCTGGCCAGCGCCGTGGCTCGCTAGGCTAATCCTCTGCCTGCAGCACCGGCACCTCGGGTTCTAGCCCCGGTCAGGGCGCCGGATTCTGTCCCGGTTGCTCCTCTTCCAGTCCAGCTCTCTGCTGTGGCCTGGGAAGGCAGTGGAGGATGGCCCAAGTGCTTGGGTCCTGCACCCGCATGGGAGACCAGGAGGAAGCACCTGGCTCCTGGCTTTGGATCAGAGCAGCATGCTAGCCATAGCAGCCATTTGGTGGGTGAACCAACAGAAAGAAGACCTTTCTCTGTCTAACTCTGCCTGTCAAAAAAACAAACAACTGTTTATCCGAAATTCTAATTTATGTATCACTTAGGAGATAGTAGATAAATGGATCTCATGTTCAGAGAAATAAGTGTTTCCTTCTTTACTGTGTAAGGTTACTGACCAGTTTGCCTATGTCTTTTAACCCCAGGTAGTCTTCTCCCTAAAATGTACTCATTCCGCTCAGGCCTGAGCACAGGGATCCTGTCTTATTGCATGGCACTAGCAGAACAGCTATACATTAACCTGATGTGAATTCCTGCAAGTTTGGATCACTCAGTGTGGAATGATGCCATATGCAAAACACCCATGTTGAGCCCAACCAAGCATGCAATTTCAGTTTTATCCCATGAGGACAAAACAACTAATCAACCCATGGTGTGCATGTGCACGAGGGAGGGGGCAGTTTCATTTCGAGACACTGTTTTCTTATAGAAACATATTCCTAAATGTTGCTTAGGACGTAGGCTGGCCACAGATGCCAGTATGACCAAAAATACAGTACAAGTAGTGCCCATGGATCTGTGTTTGCATGCTGAACACTGTTACCCTTCTCTGAGCCTTGAGCCCATGGTGTTTTGAATTCGACTCTAGCTCCCCAATCCTGAAGTCAGGCCAAGTTCTCATGACACTCGAATCCTAAATTTTTCCAAGTACCAGGAATTTTTATGAATGCTGAAAACACCAAGACTGGCGACAAGGGCTAGAAGGATCCAACAGTTGGGTTCTGCAGCTCTGGGTAGATCTTCCTTTTCCTGCTCTTATATTTCTCCTCGGTGTTGAGTCCACTTCTCTGCTTGCAGGCAGAGAATCACTCCAGGGTCAGAGGCATCCCAACTGAAATAAGGCGCAGATCATTAACCATTATGACCTAACCATCTCCATCCTTGTCCAGTAGTGTTTGAGTGAAGGTTGCCTTCTTGGTGTCTGGTGGCTCAGTCAAACCTGCCAGGTTCCTCAGGTACCCCTCTCCCTCCATATCACTCCTGCTGTAGCTCCACATCTCTTCACTGAAGGTGAGACTCAGGATTCTGACCTTAGAGATGTAGGGAGCCAGGATGGCACCTCTACACTGGGCTTCTATCAAAGCTCACTGTTTCTTCTGAGCTGTCCTGGGTTTACTGGAAGAGGCAGAGCCCATATCCGAGTTGAAGGGAATGTGAAAGGGAATAGACAAAAATAAGTGGTAGGTAGGTGGTAGGTTGATCCACAGGGTAAACTCCTTAATGAAAGCAAGAACTGAGAGAGAAAGGGGACTAGGAACTAGCATAAATCCTGGGGTAGACAATGGCCTTTTTACAAGGGATTTGAGGCTATTGCATCTACATCTAACATAGCATGGAAAATTCCATCATAGCTTGATTACATATAAAAGCTGCATTTCTTTCTCTATTCTTTTCCCATGTAGTCACTTTAAATTCAGGCCTGGAGACTTTAATCAGACAAATTTGAATCATGATCCGTCTCCTTACTTACTCTGTATTATGTCTTTTCTTCCCAGTTAACTAAAAAATAACAACCATTCAGAATTAAACAGCAATCAGCAACAATGCAGTTGGAATCAGATTGTGTTAATGGACTTCCTTTTCTTTATTAGATCTTTAGCTTTCACAAAACCGGCCCCACAAGGGGGAGAGAGAGGGGGAGAGAGAGGGGGAGAGAGAGGGGGAGAGAGAGGGGGAGAGAGAGGGGGAGAGAGAGGGGGAGAGAGAGGGGGAGAGAGAGGGGGAGAGAGAGGGGGAGAGAGAGGGGGAGAGAGAGGGGGAGAGAGAGGGGGAGAGAGAGGGGGAGAGAGAGGGGGAGAGAGAGGGGGAGAGAGAGGGGGAGAGAGAGGGGGAGAGAGAGGGGGAGAGAGAGGGGGAGAGAGAGGGGGAGAGAGAGGGGGAGAGTCGACCTTCCATTCACTGGTTCATTCCCCAAATGGCTATGATGGCCAGGGTTGGGTTAAGCCAAAGCCAGGAGCCAGGAACTCCACCCAGGTCTCACATGGGATGACTTGGGCCACTTTCAGCTGCTTTCCCAGGTGCATTAGCAAGGAGCTGGATCAGAAGTGGAACAGCTGAGACTTGAACTGGCACCCACAGGGAATGCCAGTATCACAGCTTACCCCACAGCACCAACCCTGCCAATTAGTCCCATGTTCAATAGCTTGAAGGAAAGAATCTATCTCAGTGGTGGTGATTGCTGGAATGGAAAGTTTTGGAGGAGTATCATGAAGACAGGCTTTAGTGATCAAACGATATGGTTAGCCACAAAGCAGAGGATTCTGTGTGGGGAGACAGAACAGTGAGACTACAGAAAGCATACAAGAAAATACAGAATCAGCTCCAAACAAATAGGGTATAAGTAGGATAAATATGTGGACTTCTTGGGTGGCAAGCATATGGAGTAGGATGGTATTGTTAGAAGATATTTAGTACAGGGGCCAGTGCCATGGCTCACTTGGTTAATCCTCCACCTGCAGCACCGGCACCCCATATGGGTGCTGGGTTCTAGTCCCGGTTGCTCCTCTTCCAGTCCAGCTCTCTGCTGTGGCTTCGGAAGGCAGTGGAGGATGGCCCAAGTGCTTGGGCCCCTGCACCCGCATGGGAGACCAGGAGGAAGCACCTTGCTTCTGGCTTCAAATCGGTGTAGCTCTGGCCATTGCGGCCATCTTGGGGGTGAACCAACGGAAGGAAGACCTTTCTCTCTTACTGTCTGTAGCTCTACCTGTCAAATAAAAATCTTTTCTTTTAAAAAAGAAGATATTTAGTACAAAGTGAAGATGAAACTTGGCTTTTTGAGACCAGGTACTACATTTAAAAGAACAAAGCAATCTCTAAGTGATGTTGTATACAAACACAGTAGATCCAGGAATTCTAGGAGGCGGCTCTGATACAGAGACCAGATATCACCAGTGCCATGACCCATGGATAAAGTCCTTAGAATGGCTCCATGAGCTTCCAGCAGCTGGACCAAGCTTTCCAGGCCTACCACGACTCCCCACCTTCCTGAGCACGCCATTCAGCGCTCCCTGGCAAACCTGCCACTTCTTGAACATGCTGCGCATCATGTTCTAGCAGGTGGCTGCTATGGATTGAACATGGCTCATCTCCACAAAAGCTTGATAAAATGCGACTTCTAATGTAATGGTGTTGAAAGGGGGAGGGAGGAGAGGAACTTTAAGAGGTTTATGAGGTCGTTAGAGGGGATTAATGCCTTTCTCGGGAATGTGTTAATTCTGGAGGGTCTGGATTAGTTACCCAGTAGCCATTAGAAAGTGAAGCTATCCCCTATGTTGGCGTTTTCTTGCCATTTTAAACTGATTTGAGAGGCAGTTGGACACAGCTAGAAAAAGCTGCCATCCACTGGTTCACTCCCCAAATGTTCTAACAGCTGCGGCTGGGCCAGGCTGGAACTGGGATAGCAATCCTTGTCCCCTGCACTGGGTGGCAGGAATCCAAGTGCTTGAGTCATCACTGTTGCCTCCCAGGATCTGCTTCAGCAGAAAGCTGCAATCAAGAGCTGGAGAGAGGAGCTGAACACAGGTATTCCAGCATGGAATGCAAGTGCGTCAAGACACCTTCTCCGTTCTCTTCTGCTTTCTACCTCGATTTGAAGC
This sequence comes from Lepus europaeus, assembly GCF_033115175.1. Lineage (NCBI taxonomy): Eukaryota > Metazoa > Chordata > Mammalia > Lagomorpha > Leporidae > Lepus > Lepus europaeus. Next base: position 72,796,682 of record NC_084835.1, read on the forward strand.
AGTGGAGACCCTCAGCCTGAAGCAATGCCCACACCATCTTGGATCTCAGCCTCTGAAGTGTGACCATGAATCACCCATTCTGATATCTTAGCCCCTTTTTCTGTGGCTGTCCCTAGGTAAAAGTGGTTTTGGTGTAGTTAGACAAGTAATGGGAAAACTAAATTGGTTTGAGTCAGAAAGGTAAAAGCTATCCCCTAGGGTGAGCTCCACAAGGAGACAGAAGTGTTTAGTTGAATAAGGAGATCTAGCCCCCAGATTAAAACCCATTAAGGGCCTTTTCCTTCAATAACAAACTTCTTGCTTCATAATTTAACACAGGTGATGAGCTTTAAGAACTGCTGAAGGGAGTGGACATTTGACACAGCAGTTAAGACAACTGCATCCTACACTGCAGTGAGTCCAGTTCCAGGTTCCTACCAGTGCAGACTCTGGGAGGGAGACAGCAGTGATGGCTCAAGTAATCGGGTGTCTGCCTTTCATGTGGGAGACCTGGATCCGCCTCCTGGTTCCCAGCTTCATCTTGTTCCAGTTCTAGCTGTTGTGGGAATTTGGGCAGTGAACAAGCAAATGGGGCTATTTCCATCTCTCAAACAAAACAAACCAACACAAAACCTAGCAGCTAACTCCTTGCTGCTGACAATTTTTGCTCTGACAGGCCAAGATTGGGTTATCTATGGTTCTTCTGTTAGTTGGCCCAGGTCATTTTTATCACTGTCTGATCCTTTCCATTTCTGCTTAGAATGCTGGTGTTCACAGCCCTTTCTCCAGTCTACTTACTCACTCTAAGTTCCTAGATAGTTCTAGGTGGCCTCTCATTCCACTAGCTCCTCCCATATCCGGCCTGCTGTGCAGTGGCCAGGCTCTGCTTCTCTTTGAGTAGATCAACAGGCATTTAAAAGGAAAACATGATCTCTGCAATTGTGTAGCCAATTCCTAATCTACAAGAGGGATTCTCCCTGGGTGAATGAAAAAACCTTAATTTTCAAGTAGGATTTTAAACAGATCTCTCTAAAGTGAGGATTAATAAGCGCTGCTTCCCACCTCTAAGGAATCATTTATTAAATATTAATGTTTATAGCTAAGAATTTTGTTCAAGATTAGGAAAGCCAGTAAGTTGTAATACTGAGGCCGACTTGGAAATGAACACCTATTTTCAAAGACAGATGAACCTGAAAATATTTACTCCAGAAGTCACTGAATCCAGTTTGTGACAATTCTATTTTCCCCATTTGTTCATCCATCCATCGGTTGTCTTTTTTAAAGATTTTATTTGAGAGGTAGAGTTACAGACAGTGAGAGGGAGAGACAGAAAGGTCTTTCTTCTTCTGGTTCACTCCCCAAATGGCCGCAATAGCCGGAGTTGCTACCAGTGCACTGGTTGCACCGATCTGAAGCCAGGAGCCAGGATCTTCTTCCTGGTCTTCCATGTGGGTGTAGGGGCTCAAGGACTTGGGCCATCTTCTACTGCTTTCCCAGGCCATAGCAGAGAGCTGGATTGGAAGAGGAGCAGCCGGGACTAGAACCGGCACCCATATGGGATGCCAGTGCCGCAGGCAGATTAACCTACTGTGCCATGGAGTTGGCCCCCATCAGATGTCTTTCAAATGCCTTTGGGGCACTGGAGATTCCTTCCTGACACACCTGTGTGTTAACAGTAGTGATAAAATTAGAGCCACCATTTGTTGTACTCTTATGCAATAGGCATTGTACTAGTCATTTTAGGTATATTAATTTCCCCATCCAAATTATACAAGAGAAACCCCGTTATCTGTACAGAGACTAATGTGACTCAATCACATAGTTAGAACTTGGAAGAACTGGTGTCTGACCCTAGAACTCTTACATTCTGCACATTTGGATAGGACCAACTCACTGCCCAAAACAAGCCAGAGAACCTGCAACATGTAGCTTGGCCCACCTTACTGAGTCTCGGCCATCAGCCACAGCAGGTTGCCTCCTCCAGCGCCTGTGAGGTTCTAATGGGACAGGACATCTTTAGGCCTGTTTGTTTCCTCCTGCTTGCTCTGTATTAAGCATAAAGGGTCATTGGATCTGGGTTCCAGCCCTAATTATGTACTTAAAATATTGATATCTATTTGATCTGCTGTAAAATGCCATAGGTGGGCGACATACACAGCAGGTCTATTGCTTTGGAGCCTGGGAAGTCCAAGACTAAGGCATAAGCAGACTTGGTGTCCTGTGAGGCCCCTTTCCTAGTGCACAGGTGGCAGGAGAAATGGCTCTTTGGTGTCTTTTCATAGAGTCCCTAATACCATCCATGAGGTATCTACCTTTATGACCTAATCATCTCCCAAAGTCCCTACCTCCAAATAGCACATTGGGGTTAGGATTCCAGCATATCAACTTTGGGGAGATAGAAACATTCGGCATATTGAGATGGCCTTGACCAGAAAGTAAGATGGTGAAGCTGTGGAAATCTCCACATGAGGTCTGTTTAACATCCTCTCCCCTCTTCTTATCCCTTGCACCAACCCAGCCCTCCCACATCCTCAGCATCACAAAGATGGACTCTTGGGACATTTAAGAAGCAGAGTTGCTGCCAGCAGTAGGGATACTTTCCATTTCCTATTACAATTTTCACTCTGCTCAGTTCATTGAATATGAAGATGAAGGTGTCTCAGGTAACCATTGAATATTGAACCCATGACTGATTTTCTATATTTTGAGCCAAATCTAGACATTCTTCTTCCTCCTCAAAGTTAATTAAGCATTTCCACCTACTCATTTCTCCATTATAGATCTCACATACTTAGAAAAAGAGGCAATGAGTCATGAGCAGAGTACTCATCCCCAAAGAGTGCTCGAGACCAAGCCTAGGTAGGCAAGGTGCATCGAGTTGGTGTGGGAGAGATTTTGAGCTGAATCTATTTGTAGTAAATCTCCTGGATTAAATGCCAAGAGATCTTTGAAGGATTATATTGATGTCCCTTGTAGGGGATTGGAGAACTCCCCACAAGTACAAAAATCCTTGGCTACTCAAGTCTTTTACATGAAGTCTGTAGTATTTGCATATGATCTACACACATATTCCTTTATGCTTTGTTTCTATCACTTATATCTAATACAGATACTATGTAAGTAGTTTCTTTACCCTAAATGACAAGAAAATAATTAAAGTCTGCACATGTTTAATACAGGTGCAATTTTTTCAAGACAAGCTTGGTTGACACCATGGATGTAGAACCTACGGGTAGGTGAGGCTGTCAATTTGAGAAGCCATAGAAACTTGAGTGTAAGTTTCGTAGAGGATTATAAGGAAAGTTTGAGAAACTTCTCAGATTTGGGTGCCTAGGACTGCTTAAAGGAGTTTACTTCTCCCATATAAAGTCCTTGCCACTGCAGGGAAATGATTCTAGTCTTAGGCATCACCTCCTTGTTCAGGTCAGGATGAAGTCTCCAGTGATGCCCCCTTCTCTATTAGTGCAGCAAAATCCAAATCCCTTCCTACCCATATCTTACTGGAAAAATCCTGTGTCCCTAAGCTCCAAGGGAGGCTGAGAGTGCGAGATTTTCCAGTCTATGGTGGAAGTGGGAAGGGGAAAGGAGGTCTGGCAATGGGGTTCTATAAGCCATGAAGAGCATCTGCCACACTCACCTGCATTCTCTGCCTACTCACGTGGAGGACAGTTAGCACAAGTCTCACCTTCCCTGGGAGGCCACACTCTACCTTGGCTCTAGTCTGAAAGGCTTTGCTCCCCACACTCTGAACAGACAGAGCCCTGGTCTTTGCCAGTTTCTCATTTCTCTCCCTACCCAATAGAAAGATTCTGAAGGCAGGATCTACTTATGTGAAGGCACTGCAAAAATTCATGGGATAGGGAATTAAAATTTTGGTGCAAAAAAACCATCAAACCATGTGTAGTTGTTTCATCATACACATATCCATGGATGTTCCCAAGATGCCTCATATGCCTTTGCATAGCCAGCAGTGTTTACTACACTGCTTTGTACATAGCAGAAACTAAGAATTATGTTATAATTATAGTATCTTATAAGGAAAGGCACACTAAGTAGAGCCTAATGAAGTTAAACATGAAGTAAATCCTGTCGAGCCCTTAGCCAGCCTTCAAAACCCACCTGGCATACAACTGAGTCCATGGTGCCATCATTTAATCTTTTGACTGCCCTACATGCCTTTGGGCTTTTATACTATACAAACAAAAGATGCTCAATTTCCTCATTTCCACTTCTTCAGGATTTGAGAGGCAAAGTTACAGAAAGAGCGGGGGGGGGGGGGGTGGCGCGAGGGAGGAAGGGAGAGAGAGAGAGAGAGGTCTTCTATCTGCTGGCTCACTCCTGTAACGACTCACTGTCTGCAATGACTAGAGCTGGGCCAATCTGAAGCCAGGAGCTTCTGCTGGGTCTCCCATGTTGGGGCAGGGGCCCGAGCACTTCGTCTATTTTCTGCTGCTTTCCCAGGCCATTTGCAGGGAGCTGAATCAGAAGTGGAGTAGCCTGGACGTGAATCAGAACCCATATGGAATGCCGGTACAGGTGGAGGCTTAACCTACTATGCCACAGCACCAGCCCCTCCATCTGTTTAAAAATTCTAGAATGGGCAGCTATCTATGACTGTATCCTTGGACCCTGCTGAGTTGACTGTGGACACCTGGACTATGATCTTGTCAATTACATCCTCCTTCCTGAAATAGGACACAGGCACCTTAGATAGCTTGTTAAAACTTGAACTGGAGGTAGCTAGAGTAGTTCTTTATCTTCCTATCATTCTGTAAAAATTTAGAAACTTTAATTACAGCAATCAAAAACTCTTGAAGCTGTTCCCAGTTAGTCTATGTAAGTGTGTTGTTTGAATATTCATTTCTTGAGGTGGACGGCTAAGATCAGGGTGGGGCTGGTGACAGAGTCAATATAAGGAGAGGAGTACATCAGTACATGTGTACGAGAAACATTGTCTGAGTAAATACATCCCGCATAGATACAGACCATGAGTTCTAGATGTAGAGATAGGTAGCATCCATGAGAAAGATTTTTTATAAAGTAGCTGCCGAATCCAGATAGCTTTTCTCATTTTCTGTATCAGACATACTGGATTATGAGAATCTGTCCCTATTTTAACCTGTGTTCAATACCCAATTGTGGCTCCGGACTCCAGTTTCCTGCTAATGTAGAGCTTGGGAAGCAGTAGTGATGGCTCAAATGATTGAGTTCCTGCCATGCCCATGAGTGGTCTGGATCGAGTTCCTGCCCCAGCTTCAGCCTGTCCCAGGCATCTAGAGGTGTGAACCAGCAGGTTGGAACTGTTTCCCTCAATCTGAGAAAAAATTTGATTCTCAATACCAGACACTGCACAAGGGGTGGAGAGGGGGCATGATTACACTTTAAAACACGTTTAATGAAGAACTACAAAAGAGATCAAAGGCACCAAAAACAGTAACAGGAAAATGCTATTTGCTTGATTTTATCAGTATATGCTCATACACATTTCCAGGAGTTTTTGAAGACCCCTTGTACATGTGTTGAAATGTTATACTGTCTCCCATAAGAATGTGAAAGTATTGCATCTTAAGTTGAGAGCCTTATAAGTTACAACTAAAAGATATCAGGTCTTCATAATAAAAGATGAAAGATACACTGTTCATTCACTTACCTCATATGTGGCAGGTAGTACTGTCAAGAACACTCCTTCTGGCATATCCCAACACAATCTCCTACTCTCATAATGACCAGGAAGCCACTACCAACTGATTGGATTTAGTTTGCGAGATGTTGCTGTTTCTTTTAGAAGAATTATGTTGTCCAATTATCCAGATAGAACACTGAGAATCAAGAAGTTATTGTCTATTTCTCCATGTGTAAATGTTTGGGTTACAGATTTGGGGTGACTTTCTGACAAGTGGGTAAAGCAGGCCTTACCTTTGTAAATGGCATTAATAAACCAGTATCGTCAGACTTGCTGTAGAGAACAGATACTTCAGAAGCAAATGTTATGGCATAATTGAAATAAGTCTAACTCCCCAAGCAACAGAACCCCTGCCCCCACTTAAATGTCTGGATTATTCTCATTTTAAAAATAGCAAGGAGTTTGTGGCAAGATGGCATGGCCATTCTCTGGAGCTTTGATCACTAATGACCTCATCTTCCAATGGTCAGTGATGATAAACAAGCAGAAGGGATTTCCAAGGGGGCAGAGCATTAATAAGGTAAGATTTTAAAATTAATTTTTCAAGTTAATTAAAATGTCCAAAAGCACAATAAAACTGCAGAAAATCTGGCAAGGGAATGGCAGCAGGCCTGATTAATGCAAGTCAACTGTCTTCCGAGGGTAATAGTAATAATGATGAGATTATGGATATGGAAGAACCTGCTAAAAAGAGATGCGATGCATGCAGAATACAAACTGCGTAACAGTTACTATTTTATGGTGCACAATGGATCTTATTAAGGAGGAAGAGCAGCAAGAATTACCACAGAATTGCTCAATAAAAGTATTGTGTAATTAACAGTGTTGCAGCAGCAGCTGGAGCCATGCCTCCCATTGATATTCCATATTCTCCATTTATTTCCAGTTTGCTAAGGGCTGTGGGTTCTAACTAAGACTGTTTATCTCCTCACTAAGCATTGGTTGAGCAGGGCACTTAGCTAAGAGGTTGGAGGATAGGACAATGAGCACAGCACTTCTGCCCTCAGGGAGCTTCTGTTCAAATACAGGAGTTGAAATATGAATGCCAATCACATCTTAGCACAACACAGATTCTGTAGAAATCTTCTACAGATGTCACAAGAGAAGGAAATGGTTTTTGGCAAAAAAAAATGCATTAGCAGAGGTGCTGGAGAGTACATGGCATTTGAAGAGGGATTTGACGTTGATGCTGGTAAGACTTAATTGCTCTTAATTTTTTTAAATTTGAGGGGAAGAGACAGCATGTGCATGCACCCATGTGCTCCTTCTCTTCCTCAAATGTCTAATAACCAGGGCTGGATAGGCTGGACTCAACAGGGGGAACTCAAGGCAGGTCTCCACGCGGGTGGCAGAAACCTAACGGCTTGAGCCATCACCACTGCCTTCCAGAGTCTACGTCAGTAGAAGATGAGAGGAGCTGGAGGTGAGAATCAAACCCAGGTACTCTGATGTGTGAGGTGGGCATCTTAACCAACATTTAAGTACTAAGCCAAATGCCCACCCTTTAGAATTTATTCCATTTGAGAGGCAGAGACAGAGGCTGATGTAGGGTGGTGTTGGCAAGAGTTTGACAGGTGCAGATATGAATTTGTGAGGTCTTAGACTTTTGAAGAAGCAATAGGATAATGTCACCGAGATAACTAGGAAACAACAGAGTTACGTTTTGCAGAGAATAATGTGGTGGAAGAAAACAAGAATACAGTAACGGTGCGTTGAGAGAGCTGTGCTGGCCCATTGGGTGGCAGTGCTTAGCCCATGCAAATAGATCTTGCAAGGTGGCTTTGGGCAGTTGAGTCAGACAAATGTGACTGACCCAGACATGCTTGAACTTTACTGTGCTTTGGGAGTTATTCTCTGTGCAGAGTGGCATGGGGGACGAGAATCAGGTTAGAGTCATTTTGGGGGTGCCACAGAAACAATAAAAATGGGGGCTGCTAAACTCATGGGATGTTCTTTATGAAAACAGTAAGGAGAGAAGCATTGGCAGCAGCCTTGTGCAGGCAGAACTAATACGACTTGAGTGAGGAAGACGGGTGGTCAAAGAGGACCACACTTTTGAGCTTGTGTTAGAGGATGGCTGGGTAGATGCTGACAGCCTGGTACATACAAGAGCTTTGGGAAAATGAAGATGTGCTAATGCAATGATGCTACCCTTGGATAGCTGCTCCTCCGTCATCCAGCCGAAATCATCCTCCAACTTCAATGAGGCCACACACAGGTCAATGCCCCTTAAGGTCCTGTGTAAAGGAGTGTAGATATTATCAGAATAGGCAGGTGAGATTAGTATTCCATGTGAATGCATCCTGTGTTCCATAGGCATGTTCAGGGGATTACCAAAGCATCAACTGTGTGAGCACCAGTGTTTAAGGCCCACTTTGAATGAACAGCTAAATCATTCTGTTCTAAGGAAGAGGAACAGTGTTGGGTTAAACTCCGTTCTGAGATCTTGGGAGGATTCTGGACTCAAGATCACAGATCCCAACTGAGCTACAGCTTTTATAAGGTTTCCTTTTAGTTTTCTATTAGCACGCAAGAATAAGTTCAGGTTTTTTCCTGCTGTGTTTCCATCACTTCTGGATGTACTTTTCCTCCCAGAGTTGCCATCACTTCTGGCCTTGGAGCTTATGGGTGCAGGAGGCAGAGAAGCATGACAGCTACCCGACTAGATTAGGAGACTTTAGAATGTAGAGAATTGCCAAGAACCTTGAGCTGGGGAAGATTGTAATCTGAAGGCTCAAATTCCACACAGGGCCCATAGACTTCGTTCATTGTCAACTTGCTCGCCTCTAACCTCTTGCGACAGTTTGTGGATAGGACATACATGTTCTTGCTCTGTTGCTGCTCAGATCCAGCCCTGCCTCGGTAGCTCCAGAGTCCCAGTTCTAGTGTTGGTTCCCACTTTAATGAAGGCTAGTGCCTGAGTATTTCAAAAAGTTTATGGAAAAAAAATGAAAGTCCGGTCCAAGTTTTGAAATCCATTCACTATATTTTCCTTTTAGGCATTCTGAACACCTTGCACAGAATTGTGGGAAATCCCAGGTGAAGCAGATTTAAGTGGGTTTCTTTCTAGAGGACTCTAGAAGTGTTAACATCCATTACAGCTTTCCAAGACTTCTCAGCATTAGGGATAGCTCTCTGGTCTGTCAGATTTCTTTATTGTGATGAAATGAAACTTCATGACAGCAAGAGCGCAACTGGAAGAGCTTTGTCTTCCTCTTCCTCCACCACGCAGCACCAGGAACCACCTGGGTAAGACTTGGCTCTACCTGGTGAATGCCTTCAGCCCTCCCGAGTGTCCAGGGCCCAGAACCGCTTCAGCTCACTGCCTTTCTGGGAGGTGCTGGCATAGTCTATCTTCAGCAAAGTTCATAGGTTCTTATAGTCCCTCACATAAAACCATCAGCAGTTTCTTGTCTCCGCCTACTTCTCATGATGGCCAGGGACTGCCACCGATCTCAGGGAGGCTGAGTGGGGTCCTCCGAGGCAGGGGGCTCCCTGCAGCACACCATCTGCCCAGGCTTATGGGGCCACACAGTCCCTTTCTGGCGGGGGGCTTCCCAGGGAGTCGGTACTCCACAGGACACATTTGGCAGAGCCCTGGGCCAGAGGGTATTTCAGGGGCTGGAGTGCACTCAGCACTTTGCTGACAGCAGGTGTTCAGGAGGCTGAATAGGATCATGCTGGGGCACCTGGCTTGGCAGATGGTTGCAATATATTTGAGATAAGCCCCGAGTATGGCCCAGTACAGACTGCTCTTGACTTTGACCTTTATTCTTGTTAACATGAAGCCAATCTTTGCTTGATTTGAGGAAGAGGGGAGAGGGTTCTACTGTAGCTTTGGAGATGCACCCCAAGGGAGACTTTGGCTCTGCCAGAAGTCTGACTACTGCTTCCCAGTATCCATAAGGGTGACAGCCCCACCCCTCACCCCTCTGTTCCCAGGGGATGAGTCACAGAGGAAGGTATGGAAGCGTGCAGATGGTAGGTGTTGCTGGGGTAAGAGGTGACTGAGCAAACATCAGTGGCTTTGCCCTTCAGAGATAGAAGGATGGGAACTCTGTTTACTCCTTCAGTAGCCCCGAGTCAATTGTGTGAAAGCCAGAGAAGCGGTGGCCTCGTCAAGCTTTTGGGGATGCAAGCCACCATGCACGCGGTGGGCCCACAGACGTTCTGAATGGATGAGAGGATGCCCCGGGGTCTCAAGAACTAGGCCGGAGTCCCCACAGCCTGGGCTCAATCCCATTTTGTTCAGCTGGCCTCCTGTCACTGTCCCCCTAGAGCCCCTTCCTGTGACTCACTGTCCCCTTGGTCTGCTCTCAGATCAGGACTGAGCCCTGCAGGTACTAAGTTCTCCCGATTTGGGCTCGGCCTTGCATCCCTCCCGGTACCAGGCCTTTCTCTTTTCTTCACAGAATAGACTGGCAGGCTTTGTCTGTACTCCTCCTGCGTGCATCTGGAGGCGAATGGGTTATTGGGAGTCAAACCGCAGTGCTTTATGGGTTCATCTAGGGAACCAGCCCCGGCTTTATGAACAGGCAGTTCCAGGTAGCCCATGTGCTGGGCCAGATGCCCTATCCAGCTCCTACGGGGTGGCGTCTTCCCTATGAATGGTGCTTCCTGCCATCACAGGGCACAGTCACCTCTAACTGCTGTACTGAACAAGGGACAACAGGCCCTGGCTCATCACCCATGGGATCTGGGGCCTCGGGCTCTAAGCCTTTCAAAGAACACAGCTTTGGTAGGGCCTTGGTAACCCAAGCAAGTGACCTGCTGCCAAGCCACCTCTGCTCCCAACACAGTCCTTGGCCTTCTCCCAAGACCTAGAAGGGAGGAGACCACGGATCCAAGCTTCTTTCCTCTCACGGAGGGCCAAGCCCTCTCAGAACCCCTGCAGGCTGACCCTTGGCTCCAAGGCTCTTCAGTCCTCTCTGGGGTGACCAACTTGTCCTGGTTTGGGAGGCTGTCCCCTTGTTTTAACTTGGAAAGTTCCATGATTCAGGAAACCCCCGTCCCAGGTAAACCAGGATGGTTGGCCGCTCCACTCTTCCCTTCTGGGCTTGCACAGCTGTTATCACACTTCAGATGGTACACTCCCTGAGCCTGCTGGACTGTGGGCTCCATGAGGAGAGAACTTCTGTCTTATCTTCATCCCTCCTGGTGCTTGCTGGGAAAGGGAGCTGCAGAGATTCCACTGTTCTTTTCAAAAGATTTAAAATTTTATTTTAAAAATTTTAGTTTAACAAATAACTGTTTACAAGTCACAACGTGATGCCATGAGTCAAGCTAATATATCAACTCAATTTCGTAGCAAGAACATTCACAGACAACATTTTTTGCAATTTTGAAATACACATGGTTATTTGCCATGGACACGCTGTGGGATAGATCACTAAGACTTAGCCTACTGGGAGTGTCTAGTGGAAACTCGGCACCTTTTGACCAACCTGTCCTCATCCCCCGCTTCCCCACCCCCAACCAGTCCCTCATAACCGCCATCCTCTGCTTCTGCGAGTTCAAGTTTAGATCCAACACAGAAATTGGTCATTCAGCCTTTGTCTTTGCATGCCTGGCTTGTAGAGCCTGCAGTTTGGACCCCTTGGCATCCCAGATCGCTAGGGGACCTCACATTTGATTCTTGTAGAGGAAACATGGAGATGTCACTTTGCACCGATTATGGGACTGGTACCTGTAGATATGGTAATTTTTACTGTTTAAGAATTGACTTTTTCTCTGCATATTTATTGCAGAGAACTGGAACAAAGTAATGACCCACAATACCATCACTGCAGGAGGAAGAAAAATTCACTGTTATCTTCACATCTCCTTAGAAGACTTTGTAACCTTTTTTAAAACCTAACATAAAGTGAGCATTTCCCTTTGTCAGTAGCATTTTTCTACCACATAAAAATGTGGTAAGAATTTTCTTGCAGCCGGCACAGTGGCAAAGCAGGTTGAACTGCCCTACCCCTACCCCCCGAAATGCTGGCATCCCATGTGAGCACTAATTTGAGTCCCAGCGGCTTCACTTCTGATCCAGCTCCATGTTATTGTGCCCAGGAAGTCAGCGGAAGATGGCCAGAGTATTTGGGCCCCTGCCACCTATGTGGGAGACCTGGCTGGAATTCCTGGCTGCTGGGTCCAGCCTGGTCCAGTCCTGGCCTTTGCAGGCATTTGGGGAGTGAACCAGTAGAAGGAAGCTTTCTCCAACTCTGCCTTTCAAGTAAAGTCTTTAGAAAATAATTTTGCAAAAACTTGGTTTTTATGTTTTAGCCCACTGAACAATTCAAAATGAAGATGTGATTTAAAAGTTAAGGCCATTTAGGGATGACAGAAGAACTCCAAAATCTCACCCCACTGGAGATAAATGATTTTAGTGTTTACCTCCCTACACTTTTTTGTGCATTTATATATGGTCACACGTACACAGGCACAGGTTGCTACAAGACCCAACATCTCTGTACACTAACTGGCCATTTGAAAATTTCTGAAGTGTTCACGTAAAATGGACTTTTTCCTGGTAGGGTTTTGATTTTTCACATGTCTTGTCATTTTAGCATATCAGGACTATCAGACATTTTGTTGTAAATGTTTTAGCATATCTCCCCCAGGATTTAAGTTGTTTTGGCCATTTCTTCTTAATTTTAAGCTTTGATAGAGAATAGGCCAATATTATCTTTTCAGTTTCTGCCTTTGTTTTAATGTAAGACAGACATTGGCTACCCCTGAACCATGAAAAACAGAAACCTATGGTTAAAGTTTGGATATTCTAATTTTTAATCCATCTGGCATAAGGAATTATGCAATAAGGGTCTAAATTTACTTTTTCCCCAGAAGGCTAGGTAATTGTTCCAACATCTTTTTCCCTTTAATTAGAAATGCCAGCTTTAGCATATATATGCAGTGTTCTCATTTTTCTCTAAAATATAGTGCAATTAGTTTTTTCCTTTACCAGTGAAACTTAGAATTGTCTAAACCTTCAGGAGTGAGCGCCATTCCTCATTTCTTTTCTATAAAGTCAGTTATGTCTAGTTTTATTTCCCCCCACACTCTGGTCAGCAGATGTGATCTGAGGAATACTTGTTAGACTTTGAGATTGCCTCTAAAGAATACGGTTCAATTCTTGTAAGTTTTGACAAAATACAGTCTCTGTAGTACAGTCCTCCATCTTCTAACTCTCACATCTGATTTGTTACTGGTAAGTGCAGGTTTGAACTCTTTTGAACAGTGATTAGAGGTTTGAACTCGCTTTATTGGGGAAGATTTGACTTTTACAGTAACTACTTAGTTTACAAGGGGTTTGCACAAGGTTTGGATGTCAAATACTCAGATAACACGCTCCCTTGCACTGTAAGTGATTTAAGTATTTTATTATTTGAGGGGGAGGGAACAGAGAGATGGAGACAGAACTGCTATCTATTGGCTCACTCCCCAAATGTCTGAGGACTGAAGCTTTTGTGAGCCAGAAACTCAGTCTGGGAGTCCCATGCGAGTGGCAGCGACCTCATCACTGCTTCTTAGGGTCTGCATTACAAGGAAGCTGGAATCGGAGGTAGTGTGGATAATCAAACGCAAGAAGTTCAATGTGGTATGCAAACTTCATAACCATCAGGCCAAACACCCACCTATTGGTTAGTCTTTCTCTTTTAAGCATCTTGACTTACTCCTAGAATCATCTTACACACAGTTCAATTGAATTTTTTTGAATCACTATGAGTTTTTCCCCCACTGATGGTTTTATCACTGTTTATGTGGTTATATAGGTTGTATTTGCTCTTCTCTAGTTTGCACTGCTGGTAGATGGCATGACTGTTTCCAGTTACTCATCCACTGCCTTGCTGAGCTTTAATTTGTGGTAGGTGGGGTGTGCTTGCTTCCCAACCCTCATAACTTTGAGCTTTGCAGTGGAATTGCTTTCACCAATGCAGTGTGGATAGAAGAGACAGTAGCCAGTTTTGAACAGAGTCTTTCAGAAACATGAATTTGGCTTGTCCCTTGCCTTCTGTCTCCTGATGTGAGAAAGCCACAGTCTTGTGGCCACCATCTGCAGTGCCAGTTTGAGTCCTGGCTGCTCCACTTCCCATCCAGCTCCCTGCTAATGTGCCTGGGGAAGCAGTGGAAGATGGTACAAGTGCTTGGGTCCCTGCACCCAAGTGGGAGACCTGGATGAAGCTCCTGGCTTTGGCTTAACCCAGCCCCAGCTTTTGTGGCCATTTGGGGAGTAAACCAGTAGATGGAAGATCTGTCTCTTTCATTCTCCGTAGCTCTGCCATTCTAATAAATCTTAAGAAATCCAGGTTGTGGCTGCTTCTTCAGCTTCTATTGTGGAAGGAGGCACAGAGCACAGCAGAGCTGCAGCCCAGCTGGAGACCTAGGAGCAAGAGATGAATGTTGTGTTAGCCATCTAGACTTGGGGTTGTCTGTTGCCATGGTTGCCACTTCTTCCCCTTTCCCCATTCTTTCGACAGGTAAGAGATCCATCCATCCACAGGTTCATTCTCTAAGTGACCACAATGGCTGGAGTGATGCTAAAGCCAAGAATTTGAGCTAGGTCTAGAGACCTGATTATTTGAAATATCTGCTGCACTGGCAGGAAATTGGACTGAGGATCCAGAGCTGGGACGTGAACCCAGGGACTCCACCGGGAGACACGGGCATCTCAGGCAATGTTTTAATCACTAGGCCAATGCCTGCCTCCCTCTTTTGAGGATTTTTAAGAGGGAATTTAATGCTTAGAATGGATTACTTGGATGGATGGTGAAAGGAACAAGATGATCAACCAGGAGACAATGGAGCAACCCAGAAGTAGACAACAGCAGTAGGGTCCACCTTGAACTGGAGGACCAGAGGGAGGACACTACTACTGGTGCCACCTGGCAGAACCTGGATGCCTGGGAGACTGCTCTAGTGGCAGCCAGAGCCATGGAGAACAGTCATGCCTGCTAAAGACACAGAAGGGGACAAGCTACCCTAACTGTTTTAATTTCCCAACAGTGTCTCCCCTAGGAAGAGTGGGGGAACAGATCTGAGGGCAGTGGGTTAGGATGGGCACAGGGTTTTTCATTCTAAAGTAGTTCTGGCAGATACATAGATCCTTTGCTCAGTTATTTCCAAAGCTGTACTTCCCCAACCCACATGCACTAAACCCCACGAGCATGACTAAGCGCTGCTTGTTTGGGATTGCTCCTTGCTTTTATAAGTTTGGCAAGAGTCACTTTGGATTTGAGTGGCCCTAAGTTTTCAGTCTTCTAGTTTCCTTCAGCTCATAAGTAGTAGTTCTTTTATGTGCTTTCCTAGACCTTCTCCTGTGGGCCTTCCTGCTCCTAGGAGTGTTGTTGTTGTTTTAAGATTTGAAAGGCAGAGTTAGAGAGGCAGAGGCAGAAAGAGAGAAGTCTTCTTCACTGGTTCACTCCCCAAATGGCTGCAACAGCTGGAGCTGGGCTGGTCTGAGGCCAGAAGATTCCTCCAAGTCTCCCACATGGGTACAGGGGTCCAAGTACTTGGGCCATCCTCCACTGTTCCCCAGGCCATAGCAGAGAGCTATATCGGAAGTGAAGCAGCCGGGACTAGAACTGGCGCCCATATGGGACGCCAGCACTGCAGGCAGCAGCTTTATCCCCACTACTCCACAGTGCCTGTGCCAGGGTAGTTTGAAGTTTAAATTTTTCCCACAGCACATAGCCTACTGGGGTGTGTTGCTGTGGATTCGTTCTGAGAGGAGGAGTGTGGTGGGGGCAAGAGGCGCAGAGTCACCACACAGACTCCAGGAGTCGGGTGAAAGCGAGCCAGAGGCGAGCAGCCCACAGACTCGTTTATTTCAGTTGGTACAGCAGCTTAAATAGCCGAGGCAGCCAATCCAGTCAAGGGGTGGTTTATGCCCTAACCAATCACAGCCAGTTGCCAGGCAGGCTCTGTTGCCAGGTGGTTTCCCAGGGGGTTTCTGTTGGACCCTTGCAGTCATGACATGGTCACTGTTCATTGGTTCTCAAGGAACTTTATATTTGTGGGGAGAGAAGGAAAGTGGGGAGAGGGGAAAAGAGGAGGGGCGGCGCCGGCCCGCCCAGATCCCAGTGTCCCTTTATGCTGATATCGTCCAATCAGATGAAAGGGCGCGTATAGCCTCAGGTTGAAAGTTCATCTGTTTCACCTGGTTCTTCCTAGTTTATGCAGGGTCCATTCTGTTTTCATCTGTTTCACCTGGTTGTTTTCGTAGGCCTTGTGGTCGACAGATTGCTGCAAACTATGTAGATGAGGAGGTTCTCACAGGTGGCCAGCCTGCGGTTCCCCACAGCTCCCCCTTTTTTGTTATTTATGGCGCAGAGTTGTGCCTGTCTTAGGTTCCCAGTGACGCGCCACTTGCTTCTTAGGTTGCTAGGGGCACTCGCCAGTGATTACCCGTCTTTGGCTACCGCTTCATCATGCTAAGCCATATCTGCTGCTGAGGGTCAGAGCGATACATGGCAAGCATAGCCTGTCGGACCACTACAGATATTTATGGTTTTTGTATGAAAAGTGTAAGAAATTTGAAATTCAAGTCCTCGGGACAACAAAAGTGATTAAGCAAGACCTCAAGTAACAATGTTAATGCCATTTACAAAGGAAAAAACTGGTACAAAAGCATTCTTATTTACATTACACAAAGCTTAGGTGTTAGCCTTGAACGTAACTTTCAAAATACCTTCAATATATCCAGTTCAGGTCACTTTGCTGATTTGCTGCAGTACAAGTCACGTGCAACGTCTTTTTTTCCTTAAGACAAAACAATTCTTCAAACAATACTGCAAGTACATCACTAAACACCATGCACTCAGGAGTTTTGCCACTTCTTCCTGTTCAAAAAACTTATAGTATATAGAGCTATAGCCAATGCATCGCAATTAGCTACCGCATATTCTCCTATTCCCCCTTTTTATTAAAGTTTTTAAACACAGGTGAGTCTGTTCAATTATTGCCTGCCCTTGGAGATTGTAGGGCACACCTGTAACGTGCTTTATGCCGAATTCTTTTAAGAATGTAGCAAAATGGGCTGAAGTGTACGCCGGCCTGTTATCTGTTTTGATAATTTTGGGCACCCCCAAGCGGCAAAGGACTGTGGACAGTGTTGAATAACCTGTTGATTTCCTTCTTTGTTTAGAGCCGTGGTTGACACAATTCCAGAGAATGTGTCCACCGACATGTGCAGACTGCTCTGGCGTCTATGCATCTGCGCGATTTTAAGGCGTTCTTCAACCTTCTGTAAGATTGCAGCTGCTTCTGGGGTCAGCGTACGAGGTGAGGCGAGCTGTGAATCACCTTCCAAAATGTTAAACAATGGGTGCATTTCATCAGTGGTTAGTTTACAATAAGGCCGTATCCAGTTTAAGTTACCGCATAATTTTTGGAAGTCATTTAAGGTTTTAAGTCCTGCGGTGAATATAACAAAATCTAAAGGAGCCACAGTAGTTGGTGTTAACCTTAGTCCTAGGTACTGGACCACGGTGCCCTTTTGAATCTTTTCTGGTGCAATTTGTAACCCTGCCGTCTGCAAGCATGAGGTTAGCATGGTAAACGCTCTTTCTAGGGTGTTTTCTCTCGCAGCTGCCAACAGGTCTGCAAGTGAAGTTGCTCTAAGACATCCTTCTCCCATAAAGTTACAGGGATGGCACACACGTAAGGTTGTACTTTGCCTGTGGTGCCTTCTTGATCTTTCCAATCTAGCACTTGCTTGCTTCGAGATTGGGCAACAGCGGTGCCTAATCCTACCAAGGTGTTATCCCCTTCCTGGAGGGGCCATGAAGGAGGCCAGTCTTGTTTGGAGATAATACTGACATCTGCGCCCATGTCTAACAGCCCCTTGATTGCCTTTCTTTTGATAAGGGTCCATAGTGGGCCCTCGCCAAGAGTCATAGTGAGGGCTGTAAAATGCTTTCCTTGATTACCTCTAGCATCCTTTACAGCTGAGCAACGGGCTGTAATGGCAACAGCTGCACTATCCCCTTCGTAGATTGGAACATTACTTTGAGCTTTGAGCAAGGCAACTGACTAAGCCCCGTTAATGAATTTGTAGCCCTTCCTATAGTAACGCCTAAACCGTGGATGTCATCCATGGGCTCCCGAGGTTCCGTGTCTATTGCCTGGATTCCCATTGGAGGTGCTAATACTAAATAGTTGGTGGCTCGCAGCTCTGTGCAGTAAACGCTTGCCGGTCCTTTTGAGACGGTCCTACTCCTCCCATGGTTTGTCCTCTCACCCATTGAGTTTTCGGGCTCCTGGGTGTGAGGGCCCGCCACTCTTTTTGGAATGTTCTATTCTGGCCACTTAATTGGATAGAAGCGAATTGCCTGCCTTATCTTGCTTGGAATAGCACTCATTTGCCCGATAGTTGCCTTTACCGCATCGAGGGCACAGTCCTGATTGGTGTCCCAATTGTCTGTTCTGTACATTCCCTTTTCATGTGAACTTTTCCACACTTAAAACATCTTCATCCTAGCCCATTCCTTGGAATGACCTTCCATGCCCTCTGGGCTAGTTTTCTCACTTGCATCAAAACCTCATTAGGGCAACTAGCCTGGGCCTGTTCTTCCCCATTTAGCATATCCTCGTTCCAGGCTGGCTGACCGTTCCTAGCGTTATCATGGGCCTGAGCCCTCGCGAGCTCTCTAAGCCGTGGACTAGAGGAGGAAGTCTCCACCACCAAGCACTACCTTAGCTAGGTTCTCTCGTGGAGGAGGAGTGTCTTGGTTCGAATAGGGGGGGTGCAGAAGGAAGGGGTCTCTCATCCTCCCTCTCTGTCCCGACCCATGTTGGTCCTGTCTCCGTCCAGGCTCCCAGATTGAGATTCTCTCTGCGTCTCCTCTGGTAAATCAGCCCCTTCATCTAAGAGGGCTGCTATTTCCTAGCTTGGTCGATCAGTTGCCATAGCCTAAGGACTTCAGGCGATTTCTCTGCTGCCCTCAATTGTCTTCCAACCCCACGCCACGCTACTTTTTTAAAAGACAACTTGGTTGCCGAGGAATTCCTTTTTTCCGCAGTACCAACCCTAGACTTTACCGCCTAGATTCCCGTGTTTTCCACACGTTCTAATTTTTTTCTTTCCTGCTTCCAGTGACCGGTCTGACTATCTGAGTCACGGCACCATTTGTCAGACCCAACGCAGTCACGACACGGTCACTGTTCATCGGTTCTCAAGGAACTTTATATTTGTGGGGAGAGAATGAAAGTGGGGAGAGGAGAAAAGAAGAGGAGGGGCGGCGGCCACTGGCAGTGGCAACCGCGCCGGCCCGCCCAGATCCCAATGTCCCTTTATGCTGATATCGTCCAATCAGATGAAAGGGCGCATGTAGCCTCAGGTCGAGAGTTCATCTGTTTCACCTGGTTCTTCCTAGTTGTTTATGCAGGGTCCATTCTGTTTCATCTGTTTCACCTGGCTGTTTTCATAGGCCCTGTGGTCGACTGATTGCTGCAAACTATGTAGATGAGGACGTTCTCACAGGTGGCCAGCCTGCGGTTCCCCACAGTTTCCAAAGTCATTCCTGAGTAACTGACACTTGCTTGCCAGTGGCCAATTGGCATGGCCTTCTCATTCCACATTTCCCCCTTTTTGTTTATTTTTGAGCAATGGGAGGCATGATTCTTGGCCATACCATTGTTGACCCTGTTTCCATGTGGTCTCCGTATGCGGCTGTGCCAGTCTTAGGTTGTCCCCCAGGAGATCTTATCCGTCATTGACTAACCAGTGCTCAAAACAGGAGACCACAGGAGTGCTTGCTCAGATAGGGGTAGGAATGGGGCGGGCGCCGTGGCTCACTTGGCTAATCCTCTGCCTGCGGCGCTGGCACTCCAGGTTCTAGTCCCAGTTGGGGTGCTGTGTACTAGTCCTGGTTGTTCCTCTTCTGGTCCAGCTCTCTGTTGTGGCCTGGGAGGGCAGCAGAGGATGGCCCAAGTGCTTGGGTCCCTGTACACACATGGGAGACCTGGAGGAAGCACCTGGCTCCTGGCTTCAGATCCGCACAGTGCAGGCCGTAGCGGCCATTAGGGGAGTGAACCATGGAAGGAAGACCATTCTCTCTCTCTCACTGTCTATAACTCTGCCTGGCAAAAAAAAAAAAAAAAAAAAAAAAGATAGGGGTAGGAATGAGGAACAATGGTAATCAGGAATGGCATGACCGCAAACAGGGTGTGGGCCATTCGAGTGGCTGACCAGAGCTAGTGGGGTATAAAGCAGTAGCGGATGTGGCTATGGGAGGTTTCTCAGGGTAGGATGATAGGGCAGGTGCGTCTGCTAACAAGGCGGGCTCTCAATATTGTTCAGCTGGTTCTGGTTGACTGTCAGTTGCAGGCTTGATGCTTCTGGCTGGTACCCAAAGAAGCTGTCCCATATTCTCTGGAAAGACACAAACATATCCTCGGCCCTTGGTTAATAGAAGCCTTTTTACAGGCGTTGGAATCCAGGACCTGAATTTTGCGTCCACTTTGAGATTAACAGCAAACATGTGGGTGGGATGGGGTCTTGCGGCTGCTCTGAGAGCCTGGGGTGCCCAGGGACTGCCAGAGGGGTGGTTATGTGTCATCTTGCTTGGTTGCTTCAGAGCAGGGACTGTTCCTTTGAGAGAAACAAGCTATAGATATCAGCCTGCTTATCTGGCTGTAACCGGCATGTTTCTTGTTTCTGTACTTCTGCTTGCTCGATAATGGCCATGGCCACCAAGATGGGGTTTCTGCCTTTAAAAACGTCCCACATGCGCAACTCGGGACCATCTTCTCCGGACTTGCTCTGCGAGAGGCAGTTGTCAGCTGGCTAATGAAGACTTCTAATTTGGTCTCAAAGTCTGGCTGTGTTTTAATTGCTGCCCTGCAGCATTTGGAGGCCCCAGCGAGATTCCCCCATCCCTCCCAGGACAGGCAGGCTAGCTCTGACACTGTGGCGTAGCCCAAGGAGGCGGCTTAGGGGATCGCCACCGAGACACATTCCTCAGCCCTGGGCTGACTTCCGGCACTTCCGCAGTTTCTTGGAGTCTTTGAAATTTCAACCAGGGGAGTCGTCTGGTATCTCACTGGTGAGTAGAAGTCATTTTTGTTTCTTCCCAGGGCAGATCTGACCAACACCCGGCTCGAAGACCCAGATGCTGTCTTGTGCCCTGAGGGGAGCGGCTGCATCGCCGCAGGAGTGAGTTATGTGGGAACAGCTGCTGTCACAGTCACAGAAGTCATTTGGGCCCAGGCATTGGGACACAAAACCTCTGCCCAGAGATCTGAGTTAATAACACTAACCCAGGCTTTAAGGTGGAGCAAAATAAGTCCATTAACATCTACAGGGACAGCAGATTTGCTTTTACCACTGCCCACATCCCTGGAGCCCTGTATCAAGAACGGGGACTCAACACTTGGGGGAAGACAGGTCAGAAGTGTGTCCAAGGTCTTGGCCCTCCTGGAGGCAGTGTGGTTGCCGAAGTGGCCATCATCCATTGCAGAGGGCACCAAACCCGGGTCCCTGGAGGCAAAGGGAAACGCATTCGGAACAGCTCGGAAAGCCACCTTAGAGCTAGTGGGGCCCCTGCAGATCCTTCTTGCCTGACCAAACTCTACCGAAGGCCCCATGTTTACTGCAAAGGGGAAAACTACAGGGCCACCCCAAGAGGCTACAATGGGTCACAGAGGGTATATAGGCCTTCCTGATGGAAGACTGATCCTCCTAGAAATGATTGGCCAGAAACTAACAGGACAAGTCCACCACAGTGCTCATCTCACAGTACAAAACTGACCAAGTTGTTACAACGACATTTCTACATTCCAGGCCTGGAACTGCGGACTCGCCAAATCTCCGTATGATGCCATATCTGTGCCCAGGTAAACCCAGGACGAGGTGGCGAGTTAACCCAGGGGACTCTGTTATGGACAAATGACCCTAGAGAACACCAAGACGTGGACTTTAGTAAGATATTACCTGAAAAATATGGTTATCGTCATCTTTTTCTTGACACTTTCTGGCTTTTCCCATCAAGACTGAAATAACTCCGCTAGTGGTCAAGAAATTAGTTTAGATTGTCCCCCGATTTGGCCTCCCTCTAACAAATGGGTCCGACAATGGTCCTGCATTTATCGCTCAGATTACTCAATTGCTTGCAAAGGTTTTAAAAGTAGGTTGGAAATTACATTGTACTTATAGATCTCAAAGTTCAGGACAAGTGGAAAGAATAAACAAGACTATAAAGGAAAACTTAATGAAGTTAAAAGTAGAGACTGGGTGAACCTCCTTCCCTTCACTCTGTTACAGGCCGGCGTGGTGTACTGCCTATGCAGAGGGCTTAACCCCTTATGAGTTAGTGTTTGGAAGGCCACCACCCCTACTCCAAGCTGGGGAGGAGCAGCTGACAGATTTGAGCACTGACTCCTTTAGTCCCTACGGGCTCTTCAGATGGTCCGCCAACAAGTCTGTGCCTTGGGAAAAGCCGCATGACCAGATCACCCCGATTGGCCTCTGATGCTGATGCCCGCGACATTCAGCCTGGAGATCTGGTGTGAATAAAGAAACACAGCCCTTTAATCCTTGAGGGGCAGTGGACTGGACCTTTGCCTGCAGTCCTGAGCACCCCAAAGGCCGTACAAGGAGCAGAAAAATGCCTTCGATTCATCATACCCAGAGAAAAGGGCTTCAACAGAATCTTATGTATGCCCTCAGGGGCCTCCTGACTGAAGGATCAACCCAATACCACTGTGCTAGCTGGGGTTGTGAAACCAAGTTACAAACAAGGAGAGAGACCACCTCATCCACCTTACCCAGGGCACCCAACAAGGGACCTGCACCACAGCTTCCTGCAACCCCACCCTCAAACATGTTAAAAATGGTCAGGGAGAGGGATGGCAGATAGGACCCACCAGGGGATTAAGACTGTATGTCTGAGTTTACCAGACACTCCAAAAAGTCCTCCTGACCCTATCGGTCCAGGGAGGGGGACAGTACCATAACTGCTACCTGCAAGAACCCCTCAAATTCCCCGACCTACACCTAGGAGCTCTCTGACTCCTGCTTCTACTTTGCCTCTAACATTTGTTCTGAGGGGCTGATAGATCAAACAGTCAGACATCTCACGCCACCCTTTACTGGATGTTCTAACTTCCGTCTTTACCTTCCTAAATTAAGCTCATCCTAACGCCACCAGGATTGTTGGTGCTGTGTAAACCCAGACCTCACCCCTGCTATGTGGGGATAGGAACTAGTGTTTCTATGGGCACTAATTCTTCTGACATTCAAAACAACACTGCTAGTCGAGCCCACCAACAAAACCTTTGCCAATGGGGAAACAAATACCAAAACTCACCCTGGTGATCTCCAAGGTAAGGGCACCTGCCTATTAGAGGGTTTCAAGTCCAACGCTCTCCCTTATTGGGATTCATGTGGTCAATCTATGTCCTTGAACCCCTCTAGTCTAGGAGATCAAGTTACCTTGTAGCCCTAGAGGGAACCTGGTTTGCTTGCACTCTGGGAATTACTCCTTGCCTCTCATGTGGAACTCTAAGTCTACAGAACAGGTGTACTATTCAGAAGGCAGGAGAGAACACTTTGGGTTCCTCCACCGAGAGAGGCGAACAGCCCCCAGTACTAGTTCCCCTTCTGGTTGGGCTAGGAATAGCTGGTTCCAAGGCTGTGGGGATGTTGACCCCCAATTACCAGCCATCAAAACTAAAACTTTAAGTAAACAGTTTAATTTAAACCTCTCAGAATTAGGAAAGTCTGTACGTAAATTAGAATCTTTCTAGACTCAATGGCTGAAGTTCTCCAAAATTAGGAATGAGAGGTCTAGACCCCTCCTATTCCTAGAACAGGAAGGATTATGCTTGGCCTTGGGGGAGACTTGCCGTTTCTATGCCAACCACTCAGGAATATTCCTTAGTCCAAAACTGCCTAAAAGAGAAAGACAAAGAGGTTAATAAAAACTGGTATGAAAACCTGTGGTTATAGGTGATCTTGCTTGGTTGCTTCAGAGCAGGGACTGTTCCTTGGAGAGAACCGAGTTATAGCTATCGGTCTGCTCATCTGGCTGTAACCGGCATTCTTCTGGCTCCTGTACTTCTGCTTGCTTGATAATGGCCAAGGCCACCAACATGGGGTTTCTGCCTTTACAAAGGCCCCACAACCGCATCTCGGGGCTGTCTTCTCTGGACTTGCTCTGTGAGATAGGAGTCTTTCTTAGCCAGCCTACAACTACCTAATCTGAGTCTCCCTGTGTTCTAATCGGTGCGCCCCACAACATGCCAATCCTGGGAACGCAAAGTTACCATGGAGTCAGGAGAACTCTGGCGTCCTCGTTGTGCCTGGATTCTTGGCGACCTTTCAGGTGCTTCCTCCAGATCAAGGAGGCACTGCTTCCCCAATGCAGCAGCCTGCAGGTTAAATGCCTGCTCTGCATTTGCTACAAACCTAGGTGTCCTTTGCTGGCCTGTCTCTGCTTCTATCTGGAACACCCAGGTCTGCAGTAGCTCCGAAGCTGTCCCAGGATCTTCCTCTGCTCATGTCCATTCCCAATTTCTACAACAGTTCTGCCGATGCATGTCACATGTATTGCCACTACTTAGTTCCTACCCAGCGTCAATACCGTTTAGTCAGTTAATGGATTGCTTTGTCTCATGATGATATTAACTTTCAGATGAACACCTCTTAAGATTATGCTGGAAACCACTGTCAGTAGCATGTGAAAACATTTGAAGGCACTTCAAGAAGTCTGTGGGAAAAAAATTAGAAGACATTCTATTGTAAAGTTTGTGATCCATGCACAGTTTTCTCATAATACATTTTCCTTAAACTTTTGGTTACCTTTTACTTATTTGAAAAGGCAGAGAAACAGATCTTCCATCTGTTGGTTCACTTTTCAAATGGTTGCAATAGCTGGGGCTGGACCAGGTCAAAGCCTAGAGCCAGGAATTGGTCTGGATCTCCCATATGCATGGCAAGAACCTAATTATTCAAGCCACCACTGCTGTCTCCCAGGGTTTGCCTTGGTGTGAAGCTGGAGTCAGGAGCCATAGAGTTGGATATGGGATGTGAGGGTCCCAGCCAGCATCTTATCTGCTAGGCCCAACACCCAACCTGCAGAGTGTTTAAAGGATTCCGTCTAGTAAAAGGTGCTGCTCTGGGCACAGAAGCAGCACTTGAGTCTATCTGGTTAACTCTACGGCAGTCTGTGTGCTGAAGAAGGCCCGTACTGAAAGGGTAACCTTTTCAGGATCTAGGGAGCTGGTTTTTAAACCCATAGGAGGGTTACATTGTGAAAACTGGTGAATGCTACAAAGCAAGTGCCTGAGCGCCAGTGGGGCCTATTAATGCCTTCCCACACACCACTGGGGGCAGTCCACTGCCACCATGTTTTTGTAGGGCTGAAGTGGCAATGCAATTGGAGATATCTTAGCCGTCACCACTGCTACCTTCACAATATTGGTGGCACTAAGTATTGCCATTTCCCCTGGCATATGGCTGGCTTCCTGTTTACTACCTTGGGTGTGGGGTGGCAGGGACATCACAAAGGCTTCTGCTTGCCTCTCCCCACTGCAGCAGCTCTTCACATAGATGGAGAGCCTGATGCAAGAGTTCTGGCATTCATCATGCATGGCCATTCAAATCATACTTTTGGGCACAAAGAAATGATCCCTGGATGGGTCCCAAATTATGAACAGCCCTATATTTCCTTATTCTTGTAGGGAATATGATGGTGCTTTGGTTCCTGGGAATTAAAGCCAGCTTGGATTCCAGGTCAAACAGCATCTAAGTTTTGAGCACTCCCACCTGTCCAGATTTATCTGGACAATGGGCTGTAAAGCAATGAGGAGAATTGCTGGGAGAATGACTGAGGCATTTGCTGTGGCCTTGCCAGGCCCTTTGTCATGGGGACCTGGTTTCTCCTTCAGCAGTTCTAGAACCGAGCACTGGGGCTCAGGCCCAGAAGCCTCTCAGATGATCCCACGTTTGTCTGGGTGGCAGCTCACAGACTCCTAATGATTCATTCTTAGTTTCTTAGTTGATTACTCCCTGCAATGCCTTGGTGGTTGTCTATTAATCTTGCACCTAGGAAGACTATGTTGTATTTATGAGCTCTGCATGCTCTGATGGTCCCTGATAGCCACTCAGAACTTACCTTTCAATGCTCATCTTGTTTTGATGGCAAGGTGCTGCCACTAGGCCTTACTTATTCCAAGATTTCCATTGCTTTCAATGAGTGCAGATCTGTAATGGGGTTTCCTATGCTCAGCCTTGACCTACAGGGGACAGTCACTACTAAGATCCTTGACAATGTTATACACCTCAAGGTGTGTTCCTCTTATTTTAAGAGTGTCCTCTGGGCCCTCCTGGCTGGTAGACTTCCAGACTTACCCAATTTATCCCACTTTAGTCCAAAGTTCCCTCTCCTGACCATTTGCCATTCACTTTTAGTATTTCTAATTCATTGGGCTGTTCACATGGACCATATTTTCCAAGTTTCTAAAAGCCATTCTTGCACTGTATTAGGACTGACTCTGGGGTTCTGCCTAGGTGTGTGTATCATGGGACAGTGTTTGCACACTGGTCAACTCTCCAACTTTGTGTCCTATGAGCCCATCTCAGTATCTATTCCCATGCACAATTCCAAAATTCTTGCCTGCACGCTTAACCAGATTTTGTGGCTCCTTTGATATATACTTCCCATTGTTTTAGTTGGCCTACCACCTCTCCAGCCAGGATGTGAAGTTCAACCTTGCTATTTATCTGTGTGAGCAACAGCAGTGGGGGAAACAACCATCAATGCCCTGGCATCAGTCAGGATCCAGTCAGGACGTGGAACCACACCAGCAATTTGACCAGAGGAAATGTAACCCAAAGTAGTAAAAAGTGTTTCACTCAAAAAGGGGGAGGGCTCCAAGGAATACAGGATTCAGCACACAGGGAAAGCAGCTACTAATTCTAGGGTTGAGGGAGAGGGACTAAGAACTTAGAGACTGCCTCTATTTTCTTCTCTTAAGGTAGGGGATCCAGACCTCAGGGGTGGTGGTGGGGTGGTGGTGTGGGTGCCATGGGAACACGGTGCTGAAGAGGAAATTGCTAGAAGTCATAGATGTAGCTGGTCTGCAGGAAGCAGCCCATGGAGTGGGAGAAATTTCTGGAGGGTTCAGGGAGGCTGTAACTGACTCACAAGAACTAATGAAGTATGAGCAGACCTCCTACATGCTGATCTGCTAGCAACAAGGCCCACGAAAAATGGCACTGTGGAATCGGAGAAGCCCTTTCTTCTGGCCAGGGCCTTACAGTCATTCTAAACAGGACTCTTTATCAATAAGGGCATTGTAGTACTGGAAAAGGGAGCGGTTATAAGGTTTAGTTCCAGAATTCCAAGGCAAAGCAGAGAAGGGTAGACTAGAGCCAAGCTGGAAATACATTAATGACCACACCAGCAGTATGGTTACTTGTGAAGTGTGGCACCAAATCCTTCCCATAAGTGTCTACCATCCACTCTCAAGAGGGAGCATGCATTTTCCTACTGTTGAACCTGTGCTGAGGGTGTAACTTGTCCTGATTAAAAGAAGAGTTGGGCATGATATTGTGTGACTCAAAAGCCAAGGCCACAAAGTTGCACAACTTTTCCCCTCCATCATGGAACATGATGATGTCACAAGCTTTGTCATGTGCAGAGGCCATGTGGAAGAATGCTGAGATGTCCTGGGTGATGGTCCCTGTCACCTGCCAGATGAGGGAGCAAGGCCTGTGGGGACAGCTAATGCCAGCCAGACTACTGCTTGCAAGCTCAGGAGAGTATCCCACCAACAGCACACAGGAGCTAGGGCAATCATGAGCTTAGCCCAGCCCCAAATGCTAGCTCAGGAATTGTGGGTCAGTAAGCCCTTGTTATTTTAAGCCACCATTCTCGGGACGATTTGGTAACACCAACAGTTAACTGATGGTGCAGATAAAGGTTAGCACAGCAGGCCTGATGGCTGTTCTTGAAACACTTCCTTGTAAGGTTGGCCCTTGACTGGTATTTGGCAACCTGGAGGTGAGGAAGGTTCTGAACCACCTGGCTGGTGGGAGGATAGGGGTGGCTCACTGCTTGAACTTCTGTATAGACAAAGTCTACATCGAACACCCTTTTTCCTTTTGCCAGTCAAGTTTTGCTGCCTGCTGGGTAGAGGCTGTCCAAAAGATCTGCAATAAGACCCAAACACCGAGTTTCTGATGAGCCTCCTACTTGGCGACTTGTCCTGTGTGGTCACAGGGTGCTGCTGGGAGAGTTGGGTGTGTCCCATGCGACTCCTCTAGGAAAGGACACTTGGAAGCTGTGCTGGGTTCCTTTGGATTTCACCCCATGTACCTTTTCCTTGAGCCATTTCATTCACTGTGTACCTTTTTGCTGGGGAAAAAAAGCCACATGTATGACAAGTACGACTATATGCTAAGTTTTGTGAATCTTTCCAGTGGATCAAGGTTGAGGGTGGCTATGGAGACATATAACACTAATACAGACACCTGCTCTGAGGCCTTGTATTTCACATGTCCTTTATAATCTTGAAGGGCCAGAGATGCTGCACCATCTGGTGCATCCACTTCCACAGTGAAAGTTAAAAAAAAAAAAAAAAGACTCGAAAGGCACTGATACAGAGAGGAGAGATTGATCTTCTGCTGGTTTACTCCCCAAATGGCTGCAAAGGCTAGGGCTGGGCCAGGCCGAAGCCAGAAGAGCTTCTAGGTCTCCCAAGGTGGTAAGGGCTGAAGTACAGGCTTTCCCAGGAGCACCAGCAGGGAGCTGGTTGGGAAGTGGAGCAGCCAGGACTCGAACTAGCACCCATACGAGATGCCTGTACTGCAGGAAGAGGCTTACCCTTCTATGCTACAGTGCCGGCCCCCAGTGAAGCTATTAACACTGGCACCACTACAGCCAACCAAGGCCCACCCCTCTACTGCTGGGGTAAGGTGTTCACTTTCATGCAGTTGAGTAATGGCGCTGCCATCTTTGCTGTCACTTGCTACCATGGTTACTATTGTCTAGTTGTACATGTAGAACACCTCCTGGAGCTTGCCCTGCATTGCACTTCGTTTCCTTTATTTCTGAAACCAGTCTGAAGGTTGGTAATGTTGCTGCTGCTAGCCCCATTCTCAAATGAAGAGATTAAGCCCCAGAGGAGCAACTAGCCCCCAGTAGGATTCTACTAAGCTGATGTCAGGAAGTTTTTCTATCTCCTTGTGCTGCTTCTCTAAAGGACTGGTAGGGAGATGGCTGGGTTTGTGTTTTCTTATTCAAATTCTTATGGTCACTTTAGTATTGATACAGCTGGTGGCAATCTGCATTAGAGACTTTCAGCTGAAAGAACCAAGGATACAGGAGAGCAGAGCTTGTCAACCTTTAACTTGCAAACAAGTCGCCTGGGGATCTTAAATGTTAGAGTGTGGATTCTGATGCTGAGGCTGTGTTTGACAAACCCCCTGGCTGATGGTGATGCTACTGGCTTCGCCACACAGAGTAGCTAGGTTCCTAAAGAATTGACATTTAGGAACAGATGTTCATTTCCCCAACTTTCCAATTTGGGGAAAAACAAGATATTTTCCTACATTAGTTCAATCCATAATCACTCCTGTAGAAAGAATTTCACCAGCTATAAGATGAAAAGGACTGGCCAGCGCCGTGGCTTAACAGGCTAATCCTCTGCCTTGCAGCGCCGGCACACCGGGTTCTAGTCCCGGTCAGGGCACCGATCCTGTCCCGGTTGCCCCTCTTCCAGGCCAGCTCTCTGCTGTGGCCCCGGAAGGCAGTGGAGGATGGCCCAGGTCCTTGGGCCCTGCACCCGCATGGGAGACCAGGAGAAGCACCTGGCTCCTGGCTTCGGATCAGCGAGATGCGCCGGCCGCAGCGGTCATTGGAGGGTGAACCAACAGCAAAAAGGAAGACCTTTCTCTCTGTCTCTCTCTCTCACTATCCACTCTGCCTGTCAAAAAAAAAAAAAAAGATGAAAAGGACTAAGAGCTACGTTCGAGTATTGTACTGATAAAGACTATAGGCAAGATAGGTAGCTGTCCTTTCCCAGGATTCCAACTGTTCAAGGACAAAGTAAAAAGATGCAGCCGAGTTCCCTCAGTCTGTGCAAGATTCTCCAGCTGACAAACTCTGGTCAGGTCCTTCTGAATACAACCATGCCCCGAATTTGGAATTTGCTTTTGTCCCATTCTGTGTGATGGCCAGTTTTAGCAAAAGTCCTGTTTAGTCCATCTAAAAACCTCTACCCCTGATAACAGATTGGGTCCTCCTCCTCCACCTGCCAGCCTGTTAGATCTAGGTAGAGAAAATCTGCCCTCCACTCTATACTCCCATCACACTTGCTATTTCCCCTTTGTAGTTTTCCATCCACTGACTCCCCCACCCCACCCCGCCACCTGCTCCAGTTGTAGTCAGAGTTGAGCCTGATCTCTGTCCCCTACTACAAACTCCATCATGGCAGCTCCCTTGGGTGGAGTCTGCTTTGCCATCTCCAAGTATCAAACACTCTGACGGAGATCGTAGCTACTGTGGGCAGCGGGGAAGTTTGCAAGACACAGCTAAAGATAAGGAGTTTCCAAGCAGACCCTAGGACTCTCAGCTGTCTGTGATAAGCTTCAGAAGTCTGCTGAGCACTGCCCATCACATCCCCCAATTGCTTTTTGGTTCTTGTATTGCCAAGTTCTACCAACCAATAACTCGTCCGTTCTTGAACCTCCTCGCCTGAGCCCTGGCCAAATACCCAGCCTTCTGCTTCTGCTGCCCCCGTCTCTGGCCTGTCTTCAGAGACTGAGCCAGGGCCATAACCCCGGGGTCATTCTCAGGGGTAAAGATTGGGGCGAGAGCCACTCAGTAACCTAAAAGCAGTGACCTTGGAAACAGATTGGCTTTTTAATCGTGCAACATCCAGTGGCCTGAGCTCAAGTTCCACAATACTTTCCTAAGGCTTTTGCAGGAAGGAAAAAAAAAAAAAAACTAAAACCCCAGCATGCAACTAATCCAGGCCTCTCATTCCCCTCACGTTCTCCATCTCGTCGCCAGCCTGTCCTGGAGTTCTCCTGCTGCCTTGTTTCTCCAGAGACAAGAATCTTTCCACTTAGAAGTTCGGGGAGTTTTATCTGTCTTTTTATTTAAATAGGCCCACCAAGGTTTAGGCTAGATGTATTCTTTCCCCTTCTTAAAACGAGCTCTTCCCTTCGAGCAGGGCTGACAATTCCACTTATTTATGTATTTGTCCGCCCATCCGTCCATTTCTTTCTTTATTTGTTGTAGGTAACAGCTTCTGGTACTTATCCGGGGCCAGCTGTTTGCAGGATGCCGTGAGCAGGTGGTCTGGGAGGCCTCTGATGAATTGCAAAAGACACTCACCAGCTGCCGACACTGTGTGTAATGAGCAAACCTGCAAAAATCTTTATTTTCAATTGGATTGTACCTTTAAGTAAGCAAGGGAGACAGCCAGTATAACTACCAACCATGACCAACAACCCACATAAACAGTGTGCAAACACAAGTGATTAATGTACCAGTATTTCAAAACATCCAAAGCTAATGAGTCAGATTTACTAGGGTGCATTGGAGAGGGGGAGGGATGTGGAGGAGGAGAGAACGACTTAATGGGCCTTAATGGCCTTCAGTCTAAGAATTCTCCTGCTTTTGGGCCATGTCTTCTGAGCTGGTAAACAAGCACCCCACCAGCCCACCATGGCCATTTTCTCTCTGGCCATAGAAGAGGGTGGGCGTTCCAGTTTGAAGCTACAGTCAGGGGGAGCAAGCTGATGACCAGGGCACCCTCCAGTGATCTCTGGTGCTGTGCGGGGATAATGGGTTACAAAGACAGACATTAATAAGGTAAGATAAGAGGGGGGAGGTTTATTAATTTTTCAACTAAGTTAGGATGCCCCAGGGCACAGTAAAAGTGTAGAGACTCTGGTGAGCGATGAGGGGCTTGGCTGATTAATGCGAGTCAGCTGTCCTCGGAGGGCCGTAGCAATAATGATGAGATTATGGAAGAACCTACTGAAGACAAATGAGACGCATGCGGAATAAAAACGAAGTGTCCTACTTACTCTCAGAGCGTGTGGGGGGTTTTATGGAGGAAGAGTAGGGGTTCAAATGACAGCTGAGTAGGTGCCCGGGCAGGAAGCTGGCCTGCCTGCCCAACCAAGCCCTATGTGCCTGTGGCCTTGCAGGCTTGCTGCACCTGCCTGGGACAAGCGTGGGGAGAGAAGCTGCCCCAGCAAACTTCATTGCGCCTGGGGCCTCTGCCAGGACCCTTAGCTTTTCCCATGTGTCCTGCCCTGCATGGCCCCTCCCTTTTCTGGTTCTGGTTCCTCCAAGACATGGCAGAAGCTGGGCTGCCTCCACGGTTCAGGCGCCCTTGCTTTGTGGCTACGGATTGATTGGGAACTAGAGGAAAGGGAGTTTGAGTTGATTCCTCCATTGAGATTGCTTTCTAGGCGTTCCACCCTCCCTGTGTTTGTCATCTTGTCCCCTTCTCTTCCTGCAGCGTCCCCACTCTGCCCTGGCCTCTGTGCTGGGGCCCAGAAGGTTGGTGGCAGGGACTGGTGAATTTTAAAGTGCAGCATTGTGAAGAGCTTGCTCACAAGGCAGCTTTGGGTCTTAGCCTCCAAGGAGTTTGGTTCAGGTCCCCAGTTTTTTTTTTTTTTAAAGATTTGGAGCGAGAGAAATTGAGCAAGAGAGGGAGTGTGAGCTCTCATCCACTGGTTCACTACCCCAAATGCCTGCAACTCCCCAAATGTCTGGCTTAGGGCAGAAACCTGGAACTTCCTCTGGGCCTCTCACATGGGCAGCAGGAACCTGAGTACTCGGGCCATCTTGCTGTGGAGGGGCCCCTAGCTAGGCTAGATGTGGAACAAGCTCTTATCTCGATGTGAGAAAGAGCTTGAGAGAGAAGGGAAGGTGAGCAGAGGCACAAGGTTCATTTACAGCAAAAGCCCACGCTGGAGAATAAGCACACAACAGGCTCGAGTGTGAAGACACAGCTGCCAACAGGCGTTGAGGCTTCCTTTTATATGATCTAGGGGCTATAGCAGATGGTTCTGGAGCGGGGCTTAATTGAATATTCAAAAAAGGTGGGGCTCAGGGTGGGGCCTGAGTACCACCCATTTCCTTGCTGTTTTGGGGAACTCCCAGAAGTACCATTGCATCAGGTGTATGATGGGAGTCAGGGTGTCAGCCGTAGTAATCTTATTTGATGATGTTAGAATGAACTAAAGATCATCTTAGGTATGTGATCTGCAGTTGTACTGGATATTTGTAGCTGGCACCAGTTCTTAAGAGGTAAAATCCTGGCAGCTGTGGTCTCCACGGAGCAGGGTGGGGCTCGGGTGGTGCATGTAGGGCTGCAGCCCGGGTGCTGGCAATCATCAGCTCCTCTTGCTTGCCACCTGCCCTGCCTACGTCAATCATCTGCTGTCTCCCAGGATCTTAGAAGGAAGCCGCATTGGAAGCCCAGCGTAGCAGGACTCTAATCAGGCACTCTGGCCTTAACCAGCTATTGGACAATACCCTCTAGGAACCTGCCCTTTTAACAAGCAAGCCGTTCTGCTGCTTGTGGGCCTCTCTGGATAGTTTGGGGGCCACTTTGAGAGGGTGTGGGGCTGGCTCAGGCTCTTCTGAATATCATCGTGCCAACAGTTTCACTGGATGTTTCTGTTCTTTACACTGGTTCATGAAGCCACGAGGGGTTCTTGTCAATCTGCTGCTACTGCACCCCCAGAGCGGAAGCAAGCCCTTCACTCAGTGTGGGATGCGACCACGTTGGTGTGACTCTGTTTATCACGGTAGAACAGAGAAAGAGTCATGGGATCGAGTTTGAAAGGAAGGCATGGGAAGCAGAGAATAGCCTGGAAAAACAGACAGGAGAAGGCAGGACATAGGGCAGGCTTCCCCCTGGGCCTAAAAACCAAAGCTGGGGCAGAGAGGAGGAGGAGATGGGGTGATGGCCGTTGTTCTCAACTAGCTTCTTTTTATTGTTTATGTTTTCAAATGAGATCTCAGCATATAAAGCTAGTTCAATGATAATTCATATATACATTTTATTTAAAATTTATGACAATCACACATATTTAAATATTTGTTTATTTGAAAGGCAGTTACATGGAGAGATTGAGATCTTCTTTCCAGTGGTTCACTCCCCAAATGGCCCCAACAGCTGGGACTGGGCCACGCCAAAGCCAGGAGCCCGGAGCTCCATTTGGGTCTCCCAAATGGGTGGCAGGGTCCATCTTCCATTGCTTCCCCAGGCATATTAGCAGGGAGCTGGGTCGAAAGTGCAGCCACTGGGGCTTGACCAGCACTCATTTGGAATGCTGGCATGGCAGGAGGTGGCTTAATTTGCTGTTCAATAGCACCAGCCTCAAGAATTATCTTTATACAGTCAGTAAATTACAAAAATGAAGCCATTGGAATGAACGAACCCCCAGCTTACAGACCAGACGGCTGCAGGCAACAGGTTCAGCCTTAGATCTGCTTCTGGAATCAGCAGGTTGGTGTAGATTTAAAGGTTGTAAATGCCAGCAGTTTGTTGATAGCTGGTTTTGCAATGCTGGAAGACCCTCTTAATCAAATGGACTTGGACTTTGAAGAGCAGCAGGATGTTCATATTTCATGGTTGGGTCATTGGTAATAATAATTATTAAGTGTTCAAGTTCTTCTCATTGAAAAGTCACTCAAACAGCACCCAGAATGTTAAGATAGAGCTGGAAGTGTCTGACACTGTGTGCTTTCTTCCAGTATCTCAGGAACGGGCAGACACAGGCCAGGGCAGCCCTGCCTTGCTGCTTCTTGGGAGTAGTCCCTGGACACTGGGAGACTCTTTATTCCCAAATCTACACACAATTTTCCTTAGCACCATTTCACAATGCATTTGAAACTCTAAGGTTTTCTTTTTTTAAAAAAAAATATTTATTTCTTTGAAAGAGTTATAGAGAAAGAGGGAGAGACAAAGAGAGATCTTCTGTCTGCTGGTTCACTCCCTAAGTGACTGCAATGGCTGGGGCTAGAACAGGGCCAGGGTGAAGCTAAGAACTCCATCCGAGTCTCCCACGTGGATGCAGGAGCCAGAGGACTTGTGCCATCCTCCACTGCTCTCTCTGGTATATTAGCAAAGAGTTGGATTGGAAACAGAGTAGCCGGGACTCAAACCAGTTTCCATATGGGATGCTGGCATCACGGGTGGTGATTTAACTGGGCCCCATCTTCTAAGTTTTTATACCTATTATTTGTATGAAAAATGTAGCACAGTGCACATCTCAAGTAGTACATGTATATACAGTTATGCAGATACATGTTACATGCATGCTCATTTAAATGGATGAACTTATAATTTACATTCAAAATGTGTGAGGTTTTCTTGGGTGAGGGAGAATGTGCAATAGCTGTCACACATTGGAAATAAATATTTAAATAGTGAGATTAAAATAGAGTACAAATAACACCCTTGGTACCGCTCTACGGAAGGTAGGATTTGCGAGTCCCAGGCTGACTGGTGCCGAAGACAGACCCCGGCGGGGAAGACGGGCAGCAGGACGGGACGTGAAGTGTTGTCTGAAAGCATCGCTGATGCCGCTGGATTTTTCCTGTTATGATTATGCAGAGAGAAGCTACAACGAGAGCGAGCAGCCCGAAGGAAGTGAGAGAAGGAGGTGCCGCAGAGGGGGACGGAGAATGAACTGTGACGAGACGGAGACGTCTGGGTGAAGAAGCTAGTCTTAACATGCGTGAACATGGATAAAAAACGGGGCTTTGGAAACGTCTGGAAGGGTGTCAGAGAAGGAAAAGCAAAGCAAATGGGATGGAGAGGAGGAAGGGAAGCAGAACAGATCTTGGAAGGGGCGACATGGCGGGCACCGGCCCGAGGTCAAGACGTCCAGACGTGGGCGCCAGCCCAGCGAGCTTGTAACCGCCCTGGCAGGACAGCAGGCACTCCAAGGCCCGCGGCCCGGGGCTCCGCCCTGGCCTGGCACTTCACCCAGCTGTAAGCCCGTGCTTTCGCTCTCATTGCTTCTCTCCGCTCGCTCCCCTCGGCCTCTCTCTGCTCTCCCACTTGCCCACCCAGGCCGGGCCATCCAGGCAGAACAGACTTTCATTTGGCTTGGGTTCACACTGTGCACACCCAGGAACCCTCTTCCCGCTGGGGGAGCGGCCCCTCTGCAGCTCCTGGGCCCTCTGATCGCTATGGTAACGGCAGACACGCCGAGCCCCGGGACCTGGCCTCGGAGAGTCGGTGCCTGCAAGCTGCTGTGCGGGTACGCCCGTCCTCTAGCAGCTCCCCGCGCCGCCTGGGGAGAGGAGCTTCCCCCAACAGGATGGCAGGAGACGGCCTCCAGATGCGGGCGCTTGGCCCATCGGAGCTCAACGTCTCCACATAAAAATATGATGTAATTAACAGAGCCTCAGCAGCTGGAACAATTCAGCACCTCTCATTGATTTTCCATGTCCCCTATTTAATTTCAGGTTTTTAGCTCCCTGCAGTGACAGGAAATCAAAGCATTGTAATGGCGTGCGTGAGGGTCACGTTGCTGACTCAGCATTTTCTGATTAATCCTGAGATCAATCAGTTTACTGTCACTCCATCTTCCCTTTTTGCTCCTAAATTAAAGCTGTCCCCCTTCCAAAATGCTAAGGAGTGGCCATTTATTTTTGGATATTAAAAAAGTCAATTGCTCTATTTTAAAATTTGAGAGGAGTTTTTTTTTTTAAAAAAAAAAACAGCTGAGCCTGGTTTTTTCTCTCCTGCTTAATACAAGGTTGGCAAGGGCACTCAGGTGCTGCTCTGCTCACCTTCCCAAGTTTCATGGACTTGGCCTTCGTAGCTGGTGGAACCAAATACAGGAGCCTGCTTCCACGTTTCTACAGTCATTGAAATAAAAGAGACTGCGTTTCCCCCCCCCCCCGAGGTGCTTATTCATAAGCTTTCTTAGGAAGCTAGGCTGCTTCTCTCATAGCCTGTCATTGTATTTTCCAACTCGAGCAGGTGGAAGTCACAATGTTAGGCTGATTTCACTTTGGATTCCTTCAAATGCTGGGGAAAGTAGGCGGCATGCAGGCGTGGTGCCGGAGTAACAGCCCTGTCTCCAGTCTGACAGCTCCAGATTCAGTCGGGTGATGTTGCTCAGACTCAGTGGGCCTGGCTTTCTTGCCAACCCACTTGCCCCGGCAGGCTCCATGTCTCGGCCACACTCTAGAGCCCCAGGTTTCTTTGTCTTTTTACTGATTCAAGTGATATAACCACTTCATAAGTAATTCGGAAAGTAGAGAAAGAATGAACATAGCCCATAATCCTACCACTCAAACACAGTATCTATTTTTGTTTGGTAGCAATTACTTTGAGTCATTTTCAAATGCTGAGTTTTGATATGATTCTAACCAAAATATACAAACAATTTTGCATCTTGCTTTCCCACTTACTGTCACAAGCATTTCCTCATGTTCTTCTTAGCTTCAGTAAATATTGTTTTAATTGCTGTCTGAGCAGCTGGAACAATTCAGTCCCTCACATTGATTTTTCCATGTAGCCTAAAGAACCAGAAACACCATATTAGCTGAACTATTTTCCACATTTTGGGAAAAGAGATCAATTCCATTTTTTAACTGTGATTAATCCCATGATAAGCATCTCGATACATAAGCCTTTTCCATGTAGAAGATTCTTTCAGATAAATTCTCAGACAATGCTAGGTCAAAATGCACATGTAATTTTTGACTCTTCGTGTTTCCCGTGGATCCTCAGTGCCATAGTGTGAGTTTATATCATCATCTAAAATGTTGGTGGAGTTATGCTTTAAAAGGATTTTTAGCTACTAAATATGCAGAGCCGAGAGAACTTTATGTGTGCAGCTTGATGATGCTGACAAATATCTTGGAGATAAACATTTTCGAATTTAAAGGTGCTCCCATGCCCATTGTGTTTAACATACAGAAGCGACTTCATTACAGCCATTTCTTCTAAGTGTGCCATAAACAATGAATTCTTTGCCTGGTTATAATGTTCTATCTCATCAAACCTCATAAAACTAATTAGTGTCACACCCCTCCATTGGGCTGTGAATTTTGAAGATGATGCGAATTTCTCTTCCATGTGACAGAATTTGGTGGGTATCCCTTGGCTGGGAATAACACCTTTGGAAAATAGAAAAATACCAAGCGGAAAGAAAGTACATTTTCTGGGAAAAGAATAAGAACTCAGAGAGATGGAGTGCGAATTGTACCACAGAGTCCCTGCAGCAGATGTTTTGGGTGTTGAAACTCCCACCAGAACAGCTGCAGGAATGTAGAATCACATCTGGGTGTGTGACGCGGCTGCATCATTACCTACCGACAGCAAAACAGCCAGATGCTTCCAATTCATTTTAAGGACCAGGCTTCAGGTCTGAACCTGTGAATGTCTCCACTTCCCAACCAACCACTGATCAATTGCCCAGGCAGTTCCTGAAACGTGGCCTCACGGGCGCCTTACGGTCTGAGCTCGGCTGCCGCAGGTAGATGCAGAACGCAGCTGCCACACAGCCAGGTCCACAGCCCTGGGGCTGCCGCACGGCTTCTGGGGCTTCCCAGGAGTTCTGGTTCATTGCCTCTCAGGTCCTTCAAATTCTTCTGTCTTCCCTCTCTTTCTTTTTTCTCTTTCCTGTCTTTGTGTGTGTGTGTGTGTGTGTGTGTGTGTGAGAGAGAGAGAGAGAGAGAGAGAGAGAGAGAGAGAGAGAGAGAAAGAGAAAGAGAGAGAGAGGGAGAGAGAGAGAGAGGGGAGGGAGGAGGGCAGAAAGGGAGGAGAGAAAAGGAGAGGGAAAGAGAGAGTCTGACTGTTCCTGCAGGCCAATTGAACAAATAACCAGGTGGCCATTGTGGCAGCAAATGGCCCTTCAGACTCTCGGATGAATACTATGATTGTTGAGTACATAGCTATTTCCTGTGTCATGTCTCTCGTCTTAGGCTGACATGGAATTTAGTAAAAGTGGCTCCTGGTGACAGCTCCAGCTGGCAGACAGACTGGTCACAGCCCTCAGCAGCCTTCCCTCCCCCTGACTGCCAAGGGGGCAGGGCAGCCTGCAGGCTCCGCGTGTAGGGGTGTGAATCCTACAATACTATACGTGTTCACTGCAGCAGACAGAAGTCTCACTGTGTTGATCTCACCCCGCCCCTGGTCAAGGGATGGGTTTCTCTCAGGAGTAGCCTGCTCCCCGTCCCCCATGGTGTGAAGAAAAAGCCAACCAGCACATACAATGAAGGAAAAGTTTTCTTTGCCTGTTGGGATTCAGTGTTAACAAGCATCCTAAGAAACAAATCCTGGTATATGATTTGGAATTTTTAGGATGGAGTACTGAGTCTCAATTTTTTTTAAACACTCACTTCCTTAAAAATACTTCATATCACTTCACCATTGCACCCCTACAGTTATGTTTCTGTAGAAAGCTCAGGTTTATTATGAAAAGTGTTCTTATTATGCCCAAGAGGCAGAAGCCTTCATGTGTTGCTTGCAAATGGGGTGGGAGGGGAGGCAAGAGATTGTCTTCTTGGACACTCCTCTTGTGTTGTGGTCCGGGACTGGTGTGGTACCCTGCCATCAAGGAAGAATTGCAAAATACACCAGATTATGAGAGGTTATGAGCATTCAACAAGTTTGTTTTTTTTTGGGGGGTGGAGGGAGGAGGGAAGAAGAGCATTAAGCAACCTAATTGTTCAAAAAATGCAGGGTTGGGCCAAGGGTTAAAAGCAAGGTGATAATAATAATCTCCAATATTATGTGAATGTGAGCTGGGCAATGTTCAGAGTTTATAATGTTGGCAGTAATGAAGTTGTTTAATCCTCACAACAACTTCGTGAAATAGGAACTATTATTCCATCGTTAGAAAGGAAGGGTGGAGGCCTTCCATGCCATTGACCGCCAAGCTTCGTGGGTCTCATGCTGCACTGCCTCTCTGTGTAGCCAATGGCGTGCCAGGGTTAGCAAGATGAGACTAATTCCACAACTCCAGGCTTTTGGTGGTGAAGGTCCTCTAGTCTGGGTGGCTGCTTATTTTGAACAAAGATGATCCTGGAGTTGCTAAAAACTTGGGTGTTTTTTGATATTCATTCTTGACTTATGGCCATTGTTTCCTGTTGAAGCACTTCTTATTTACAATAATAAATTTACAAAGGAGTGTTTATCAAGCTGTGTATCAAGGACCGAGAAGTACACAATGGATATTCTGCTTCTGAGGCACTTATAATCTGATGAGGTTGGCAGGCACAGAAACTACCGAGTTAATACTCAAGATGTTGGAAGAAGAGCTATGAATGGTTATGTAAGATGTGCGATGCTAAAGGAGATAAGTGCCTTCAAATTTGGTGGGCAGACTCAAATGTCCAGCCAGTGAGGATAAGGGACAGTATCCTGGGGGTGGAACTGGGGATCTTGATGGGTTTGGAAAGGTACAAAGAACTCTGAATGGGAGGGCACTTCACCAAATTAATGGAATTAAAAGATAAGGTACGTTTTCCATGATTTTTTTTTTTTTTAGTTGACAGGCAGAGAGAGAAAGAGAGCGAGCGAGCAAGTGCACACTTCCATTTACTGGTTCACTCCCCCAAATGCCTGCAGTAGCTGAGACTGGGGCAGGGCAAAGCTAGACGCTGGGAACCCAACCCAGGTCTCCTACGTGGGCTTATTTGCTTGAGCCACTTCCTGCTGCCTCTTGGGCTCTGTCCTGGCAGGAAGCTGGAATCTGGAGCTGGAGCTATGAGTCAAGTCCAGATACTCTGTTGTGGGTCACAGGCACCTTAAGCGGCTTCTTAATTGCTATGTCAAATGACTGTCTCCCATAAGTTTTTTAAAGACCCCTTATATAGAGTCAGAGGAAACATTCAGGATTTTAAATTTTGAGAAAAACAGTGAAGATGTGAAATAAATCTTTTTCAGGGAGTAGCCATTTGTGTAGTGTGTGAAGCAGAACTGGCTGCAAACAAACTTGTAATCAGAGTGCAGAACTCTTTGCTGCCCTCATTTGGAGAAGTGGAATGACAACACTGCTTGTCAGGTGGGCTGCCGCTTTGCACAACTAGGTGCTATGGCTTGAATGTTCCCACCAAAACTCAAGCTGCAAGTTGATCTCTGTTGTGATTAAGAGGTAGGGGGCCGGCGCCGCGGGTTCTAGTCCCGGCCGGGGCGCCGGATTCTGTCCCAGTTGCCCCTCTTCCAGGCCAGCTCTATGCTGTGGCCTAGGAGTGCAGTGGAGGATGGCCCAAGTGCTTGGGCCCTGCACCCCACGGAAGACCAGGAGAAAAAGCACCTGGCTCTTGCCTTCGGATCAGTGCGGTACGCCGGC
The DNA here is from genome assembly GCF_033115175.1 of Lepus europaeus. Lineage (NCBI taxonomy): Eukaryota > Metazoa > Chordata > Mammalia > Lagomorpha > Leporidae > Lepus > Lepus europaeus. The sequence goes on from NC_084835.1 coordinate 72,837,628, forward strand.
TGCAGCGGGCCAGCAGCAGCGGCCACTGGAGGATGAACCAACGGCAAAGGAAGACCTTTCTCTCTGTCTCTCTCTCTCACTGTACACTCTGCCTGTTAAAAAAAAAAAAAAAAAAAAAAGTAGGACCAGGTAGGACCTTAAAGACGTGATTTGCTCATGGAGAGTTCTGCCCTCAGGAATGGAGTGATTCTTTCATGAATGAAGGGCTTATGAGTTACCTGGAGAGTGGGTCTATCATAAAAGCCAGTTTGGCTCTATGTCCCTCCCATCACTTCCTGCCCTGTGCCACCTTGGGATACTCCAGAGTGCCCACCAGTGAGAAGAGCTTCACCAGAAGTTACCTCTTGACCTTGGGCTTCCCATTCTGTAGCACTGTGAGACGAATACACCTTTATTCTTCATAAACTGCCCAGCCTGTGGTGTTCAGTGCTAGCAACAGGAAGCAGACTAAGACAGTGGATGTCCGTAAACTCAGTGAGGGCAATGTGGGTCAAAAGGATAAGAGTTCGAGTTTAAGACCAACTGATGGACTCTATGTGTGTTGTTTCTACCACCCAGAACTGCTTTTAGCAATGATTTGGAAGACTGTCTTAAATATTGGCCGTGGTTCGATAGAACCTCTTGAAACCTTTGTCCAACTCAAGTGGAGCAACAGGGGAGGATCCTTCAAAGGAAGCCACGTGCCAGCCTTTCCCCCAGAAACATCTGTACAAGAATGGTCAACTCTTCACAATGGACTTGCTAGAACCCCAAGCATGACGAGAAGAAATCTGTTAGGGACCAACTGAAGACTCACACTGAAAATTCAGTAGAATGGCCTCAGTGGTGTGGAGAGGAAGCCATTTGAAAAGACCCTGAGATGTTGTCCGGTGGCACCAAACCCTGTGGGGGACCCACCTGAGAACTGAGTGGTGCATTTCTGCCCGTGAGGCCGCTGCCGCCCCTCCAGAAGACAGTACTTTAGCCATCAGTAAGTTTGGGGCTGGAAAGGGCCATGGAGTTGATTTGGCCCAACTTCTCATCTCACGAAATGTCTTGGTGATCATTCAGGTGAAGTGAGCAGCCTGAGATGGCTCACCCTTGTCAGGAAGTGTCTGTGGGTCCCGGCACCCCTGAGATGGCTCACCCTTGTCAGGAATGTCTGTGGGTACCAGCACCCCTGAGATGGCTCACCCTTGTCAGGAAGTGTCTGTGGGTCCCAGCACCCCTGAGATGGCTCACCCTTGTCAGGAATGTCTGTGGGTCCCAGCACCCCTGAGATGGCTCACCCTTGTCAGGAATGTCTGTGGGTACCAGCACCCCTGAGATGGCTCACCCTTGTCAGGAAGTGCCTGTGGGTCCTGGTACCCCTGAGATGGCTCACCCTTGTCAGGAAGTGTCTGTGGGTCCCAGTACCCCTGAGATGGCTCACCCTTGTCAGGAAGTGTCTGTGCGTACCAGCACCCCACTTGGATGTTTGCTTTGCTGACACTTCTGCTACTACTTGAGGACTGAAGCACACGGGGGCTGGCAGGCTCTTACTTCCCCTCGAGGCGAATCTTGTCAAGGCCGAGTTACCAATGCCAATGTTGAGGGCAGCATATGTTCCCTGCTGAGGGTCTGAGAGTTCCAGATACAGTGACTGACAGACAGGTTGTTACAAGGATGAATGCAGCTTGCAAGAGTTGAGGTACAGTTTAAGAGGCACGAAGGTCCTTCCAGAAGATCAGTGAAGGCTGGGTGTTTAAGTGGTTGAGACACCTGTATCCCATATTTGGTTTGATTGTGCCTGAGTATGATTCCCAGCTCTTGCTTCCAATTTAAGCTTTCAGCCCATGCAGACTCTGGGAGGCAGCAGCAATGGCTCAAGTGATTTGGTTCCTGCCAACCATATGGGAGATCTGTACTGAGTTCCTGGCTCCTGGGCTTCTGCCTGGCCCAGTCTCGGCTATTATAGGCTTTCGGGGAGTGAACCAGCAGACAGGCGCTCTCTGCCTGTTTCTCTCCATCTCCCTCCCTCTTTGAAAGCAGAAAACTTGAAAAACAAAGTTCATGGAAAAATGCATACTTTGAAAAAATGCAAAGATTTCAAATTTTTTGTACAAATGCAAACTTTTAATTGCATTTTTCAGCAAACATTTTGAAGTCCTTTCATAAAACTTAGATCCTGGCTCTCTGTGTCTCCCCACAGGGCCAGTGTGTGCACCTGCATAGGCCTGGGGAACATGAGTCACCTTGAGTCTGATATGAGTAGAGTCCCCTGCAGTTGGGCAATGCAGAGTTGGCGCGTGACCATCACAGGTTCCTTTTTGCCAGCTTCTCTCAGAAGTAAGTTAGGTTTTCCACAGTTCTAATGTTATTTTCCCCTCAGTTCACGCCAGAATCTCTCCTACAAAATCTAAAAGGTAATTGCTTTCTGTCTGATTCCCCTAGGCTCATCTTCTATTTCTGGTAAAATAGCACCTGTGCCTGGTTCAGCCCGAGTCTTCCCTCATGGTTTCTGGCGTCAACAGACGGCTTCCTCGCTGCGTACTCACACTTCACCTCCCTATCCACTCTCCCCTCTGCCTGTCTCCCTCTCTGGTCTGCTTCCATACCTTTATCCATCCAGCATTATTTCTGTATTTGCTAGTACAGTTGGCCCACTGTATTCATAGATTCCCCATCTGTGGATTCAGCCAGCCATGGGATGGAGAATTTTTTTGGAGAAAAAAAAATTGGGTCCATATTGAAGATTCATAGGCTTTTATTCTCATCATATTCCTTAAGCAATATAACTACTGACATTGCGTTATCTATTGTAAGCTGTCTAAGGATGACTGGATGTATATGGAAGGATGTGCATAGGTTCTATGCAAACACTACACCGTGTTGTATTAGGGACTTGGGCATCTGCAGATTTCAGTATCTGGCAGTGAGGGTGGGGGGACAGGGGTGGTGGTTGCTGGAACCAACCCTGCCCCAAAGACCCCTGGGGATGACCATAATCTGTGTGATCATAGTTCAAATAAATTCATTATCACCGAGAAGCTTAAAATCAACCCAGAAGCAACCCTCGTCTGCATCCATTGACAAGTACTTGTAGTTGTTTCAGATCTTTTTTGTCTCTAGATACATAAATAATTGGCTAATATTGTCAATTTTTGATTTGTCTTTTTTTAGATGTTATGAGAATACTCAGAGAAGCTCATGGAAATAGAATGAAAATACAAGCTTATTTTGTTTCAAAAAATTTTTAAATTTAGGCATAGTTTTTTTTTTTAAAAAAAATTTATTTGTCTATTTGAAAGTCAGAGTCACACAGAGAGAGGAGAGGCAGAGAGAGAGGTCTTCCATCCGATGGTCCGCTCCCCAATTGGCCTCAATGGCCGGAGCTGCCAGGAGCCTCCTCCGGGTCTCCCATGTGAGTGCAGGGGCCCAAGGACGTGGGCCATCTTCTACTGCTTTCCCAGGCCACAGCAGAGAGCTGGATTGGAAGTGGAGCAGCCGGATCTCGAACCGACGCCCATATGGGATGCCAGAGCTTCAGGCCAGGGCGTTAATCCGCTGCGCCACAGCACCGGCCCCAGACATAGTTTTTTAAATATGCAATCCCCATGAACATTTTTAAGACTTCTTTCCTTTTTACTTGAAGCTGTCTTCTAATTGCTCTTTCCCCACCCCTGTCAACATATTGTTTTAAAGATTTCTTTCTTTTGTTTGAAAGGCAGAGTTACACAGACAGAGGGGGTGGAGGGGGTCGGGGGGAGAAGGAGAGAGGGATTTCACATGGATTTGCCCTCTATCTTTATTTTCTAACCTCTTGTCCATTTCTCTTACTTTTTGTGGAAAGTTACTCTACTTTATCTTCCACATGTTCTATTAATTCTTTTTTATTTAGGGTATTATGTATTTAATTCCCCAACTTTTTTGGACTCTGTCATTTTTTATTGTGCCTTATTCTTGTTTCATGAGTAGAATATTTTCTCAAAACTTTCTGATAATGCTCATAGAGATGATTTTGTTGGGCTTTTTGTTGATTTTGTTTCTGTGTTCCCTCTCTTACCTTTATGTCTTCCTAACTCTTAAAAACTGCTTATTTATTTAGCTCTCTATTTTCATATTTCAGGTCTTGTTCAAATGTCTGGTGATCCTTAGATGTCATTTGTAGTTAAGATCTGATGCAGTGGAAGCTAAGAGGAGACTTGTGGGGGTGGGTGGCTTGTCACTAGGAAGTGTGGTCAGGAGAGGGGCTGGCTCATTTGGTAGGAACGTTTCAAGTGGAGTATGCAGCTCCTTTCCATTGGGCCATTTTCCCTAGAGGATTTTCCTTCACCTTCTTGCCTGGGAGGCACATATCTGGGCGGTGGGTTATGGGAGCAGGGATGTGCCTTGTAGTCTGCTTCACACCCTATTGTTTCCAGCCTGGGCCTCTCTGGTTCTGGTTTCTTTCAGAATACACCTGTCCTCCTAGGAAGGGCTGGAGAGGGCGGAGCAGGTGGAGGCCAGCAGTAGGGGCTGGGCAGGATGAGGCAGGAGGCACATCCACACTTCAGCGGGCACAGCACAACCTCAGGATAGCCAGAAGCCACCTTCAGCCCCATGCCAGAGGAACCTCGGTGTCCCAGTACCCCCCTTTCCAGAGCTCTGTGGGTGAACTTGAACGTTCATGGGCTACTGCTGCCTGTGGAGGTCATGGCTATTTCTCCACTGCTTTTTCCCCCAAGTACCTGGACAGTCTTCTTCACTGCTGTTACCTCCCTAGCTCTGTGGACTTGTGGATTCACAGATTCTTATGCCTTTCATTGTCATTTTGGTCAGGTTTTAGATAGAAGAGGTAAACATGTTTATTCTACTTATCGTATCTGAGCAACAATTCCTTTGTTCTATGTGACTTTCAGAATCACACGTGGGGCCAGGCACAGGACCCTGTAGGCTGTGGTTCACATGCAGCTGATGGTGAGCAAGGCTTTCTTTATGTCTCGGGCCCCCACTCACAGGGAGTGGCTCCCATGAAGCCTTCTCTGGGCTGGCACGAGGGGGGGCAGGCCAGGGAGCCCTTGGGGAACTGTCTCCCCTTGAGCAGCTGCTGGAACATTAGGCAGAGGAGCTTGGGAGACAGCCTTCTGGGATGCCTTTCCTGTAATTAATTGGGGTCTGATGCAGTAATTTTCCCATTGATCCACAAGGCTCACGCTCATTCCACACTGCCCCTTCCTACTTACAAGAGGGAGAAATGAGGGAAGAAACAAACGTGGGGTGTGCTCGTGGAAAACTTTGTCAAACAGGAAAGCCTTCCAGCGAGCTGCCCCCTTTCTCTGCCAGATGGGACTTGCAAGCAGATAGCTACCAGGTACCATTTTTCAAGTTCACACAAGCTGACCTGTGGAGAACTGGATAGGAGCAGTGCTTGTTAGAAGAATGCAATGAGTACACACTGCAAACACAGCATCTAGTAGTCAAGACAGAGGTGTGTGGAGGATACTGTAAGAGCAAAATAGCCATACCTCTGCCTCCAAAATGCCCTCTACTGCCCCCTCTCTTTTAGACCAGGGGAGAAAATCATGCTAAATATAAAGACCCATGAGGGGTTTATCAGAAACTAACTTATAACTGCAATTCACTTATTCATTTTTTGTTTAAAAATTATTTGAGAAGCGGAGAGATAGAGCTCCCATCTGCTGGTTCACTTCCCAAATGCCTGTGGCGGCCAGGGCTGCACTGAGGCTGAAGCTGGGAGCCTGGAACTCAACTCAGTTTTCCCCTGTTGGTGGCAGGGACCCAGCTCCTTGAGCCACGGCTGCTGGCTCCCAGGGGGTGCGTTCGCAGGAAGCTGGAGTCAGGAGCTGGCAGCAGGCTCTCTAATGTGGGACATGGGCATCCTGAACACAGGGTCAAATGCCCACCTCAACTTTTTTTTTAATCACTGCAATATTCATTAAATGTCATTATAAGGTTATGAAAAACAATGCCCTTGACAGAGATTTAAAAATAAGGCTTCTATTTCATCTCTGGCTAAGTATGGCAAGAATCAGGATGCTATCTGAAACAGGACAATTCCCATTATGGACTGCACTCAGTCTGCTCCTTCTGCACCTACCCCCCCTCAATTCTTATGGCCAAGCCCTAACCCTGGTTCTTCAGAATGTGACTGCTTTTTGGAGATACAGGCTTTAGAGAGGTAATAAATATGAAATGAGGCCATCCTGGCAGGCTGGCATTTTAGCTGAGCTGGGATCCTTAGGAGAAGAGGCAGTTTGGACCCAAACAGGGACCCCAAGGGTACACACATGGCAGAGTCGCCACGTAAGGACCTAGCAAGAGGACGACCATCAGCACGCCAAGGGGAGAGGCCCCAGGAGAGAGCAGATCTGCTGACACCTTGGTCGGGACTTCCAACCTCTGGAGCTGGGAGAAAATAAGGCTCTGTGGTTTCGTGTTCACCACACCCAGTGAGATATTTTGGGATAGCAGCCTAGAAAGCAAAAAGAGTTCTTCTGCTTTATTTGCTTTAAAATTTGGATGTGGCATGAAGATGGTAAGAATAGAACACTTCTTTCTTTATTTTTTAAATTTTTTGACAGGTAGAGTTATAGACAGTGAGAGAGAGAGACAGAGAGAAAGGTCTTCCTTTTTCCGTTGGTTCACCCCCAAGTGGCTGTGTGTTGCCGATCCGAAGCCAGGAGCCAGGTGCTTCCTCCTGGGCTCTCATGCGGGTGTAGGGCGCAAGGACTTGGGCCATCCTCCACTGCCTTCCCAGGCCATAGCAGAGAGCTGGACTGGAAGAGGAGCAACTGGGACTAGAACCAGTGCCCACATGGGATGCTGGCGCTGCAGGTGGAGGATTAACCCAGTGCGCCACGGCAATGGCCCCAAAGAATAGGGCACTTTTTTTTTTTGACCGGCAGAGTGGACAGTGAGAGAGAGAGACAGAGAGAAAGGTCTTCCTTTTGCCGTTGGTTCACCCTCCAATGGCCGCCGTGGCCAGTGCGCTGCGGCCAGCGCACCGCGCTGATCCGAAGGCAGGAGCCAGGTGCTTCTCCTGGTCTCCCGTGGGGTGCAGGGCCCAAGCACTTGGGCCATCCTCCACTGCACTCCCTGGCCACAGCAGAGAGCTGGCCTGGAAGAGGGGCAACCGTGACAGAATCTGGTGCCCCGACCGGGACTAGAACCCGGTGTGCCGGCGCCGCAAGGTGGAGGATTAGCCTAGTGAGCCGAGGCGCTGGCAGGACACTTCTAAACACCACCTTTTGCTAACAGTTACAAAATCAGGTTCTAGGTTGTTCCTGAGAAACTTGTCCCGTATGGCGTCACCTTGGCTGGAGCTCGGGGTGTTCCTGCTGGAACTTGGAGGCCCAGCCTCTTCCCGGAGCCCTGGCAGGTCTTATCTTCAGTCCGTCATGTCTGCTTTCTGATTCTGGCAGGGATGGGAGGTGAGTGCCTGGAAGCCCCCAGCAGGGTGGGCTTCGTGGCAGTGGATGGTCTTAAAGGGGAAAAGGAGACCGAGGGTCTGTCCTGATGGAAATGAATTCAGGACTTCACTCTGACCGCTCATGCACCAGTGAGCCTGGAGGCAGGCACACCCCAGCAGTGGAATGCAGTGCACATCTTGTGAGCCAGCCTCTCACTGTGCAGATCTTCAATTGGCGGGGCCTCCTGGTGGCATCTGAGTGACTTACTTCTACAGTTCAGTATGAAGGAGAAAGGGAAAACTAGCATCTAAAAGTCCTTGTCATTGGGCATGTGGCTGGGCTGAGGAAATGACTGGGCATCCGCTTGTTGGCAGCCTCCAGCCTCCTGGCTGCATGCTGTTGGAGGCACCAGGAGCTAGCGCAGTGCTCAGGCTCACCAGGGTCCTAGATGCAAACAAGTACATAACACAGCAGGGTAGAATTGAGGGAGAATTGTGTGTGTGTGTGTGTGTGTGTGGAGGGGGATATCGAGCTTCAGAGAGAACCAGCAGGAGATGCAGGCAAACAACACAAAGACTGAGAGGAAGACAATCAAAAGCTAGGCTCCTGGGAGAGAGTCACCATTGCCACGTAGGATCTGCTCTCATCTCGGCCTGGGAACCTGGCCAAACCCCTTTGAGGTGTTCAGACTTAAGGCCGCCTGTGGATGTTTGGAAATGTGATGCGGTCTCTCATGGAAACTCTGGTGCACCGAGGTGGGACAAGAAGGATGTGGGTGCCGAGCTCCCATTTTTAGGTTTTATTCCTGAAAGCAGCTATGCCTAAGATTCACTCACAGGAGGTGGAGTCTCCCACAGGCAGAAACTGAAACCTGGGAGTGGCCAGCAGACTGGGGACCAGGCCTGTCCGTTCCTCCTGGATGAGCCTATTGTGAGAGCTTCACGTCTTTCGGGTGCTTGTTAAATACTGTATTTATGCCGGGTGTTTGTATACAGTGGGGCTAGGGGACCAAACTGAATTACTGATGATGGTTGCTTGAAGGGGTGTTTGGGAGATTTACACAGCGTTCTTAATAATCTTTTTTATTTATTTATAAAATGTTATCATTCCAAATGTACAGCGCTGCCATCCCCGAGGAAAACTGCTTCCTATTTGAGGACCACCAACTCTGCATGTTGATTTGAAAAGAGATAAAAGAGCATCTGGCCACCATAGCCCAGGCTGCACTTCCCTCCCTCTTCATTATGCAGAGAGCTGGTGCTATTTTTGCTTCTCTCCTATTTATACAAATAAAGACAACGATTGGGGAAATATGTCGTGCTGTCATTAAACACCACCAGTCTTGCTGGGTTGAAATGTACATGTTCCATTAACAACAATTATATTGTATAACTAAGGTTTTGTGTTCCCAAAGTCTGACACAGAAGCATCCATAACTGCCAATGGGTTTATCAACAACACGTTCTAATACATGGACCCTGCTCCATGGCCACCCCTTGTCCCCCACCCAGAAGCATCACTAGTACCTGTGTCCTTGGCTTGGTTTGCAGTGAAAATGGTATTCGGGTGCCCCCTAGCGTAGTGTGGGATGTGGCTAATATGCAAATAGAAAAGCTGGGCAAAGACAGACACCTGCAAACATCACTACCGCTATGCTCTTCTCATGGATCTGTGGGGCTCCCAAGTATGGGTTCCACGTGGCACAAAGTGGGTGCAGGCACACGATTTGGAATGAGCATCCAGGAAGAGACTCTGGAAGCAATCTTAGTACCCGGCTCTGTGGTTCCTTTGTGGACGTCTCAGTCTCGATTTAAGTGGAATTTTCCCGAGGCATATGCAGTCTTGGCACACACACAAATGTAAACAACCAAGGGACAGGGCTAATGAAGTTCAAGCCCCTGCACCTGGGAGCGTCTCTTGACACTCCCCCGCCCCCTCACACACTTCCCTCTTCCAGCAGCTGGAAGAGCTCTGACCTGGGTCTCATCAGTGAAGGCGAGTGGTGGTGACAATAATACATTTCTGAAGGTAATTAACAGAGTGACAGGCTTTATAAATTATAGATTATGACAACACTCCCTGCTATGAAGTTTGTTCCTTTGATGGCCACCTGGCTATGGATAATGGTCTCACCGGCCAAATCCTACGTTTCTACCTGTGGCCAAGACTGAAGAAAAACAAAAAGGCTGAAAATCCTAGAGCAGGCTCACATGTGGACTAGGAGAATAATTCTACAGAAGAGTTCAAAAATCCATCCAAGTGCCTCAGGACTGAAACCAGTCAGGTGTCGGGCAGGAGGGTGATCGTTCAAATGAGGCACAGCTGAGTCAGCTATGCCAGTCTGGTTGGAGGAGAAATCAGAATAGAGGTATTTTTCTATAGATTTCATTCATTGGTGGGAATCTGTAAGCACAGACATTGGGTGAACAGCAATCACATTAATGTTTGTAACTTGGTGAGTATGCATTTGCTAAAAAGAGGTTTTTTAAAGATTTAGTTATTTATTTGAAAGGCAGAATTTTTATATATACACACACGTATATATGATATATACGTATATGTACATATATGATATATATCATATATACACGTATATATAAAAATTCTCATATATATGAAAATTTATATATGTATATATATTTATGCATATATATTATATATACATGTATATGTATATGCTGTAATATTATGTATTATATATAATACATATATAAATTCTCATATATGTATATATGAGAAAGAGATCTTCTATCCACTGGTTCACTCCCCAGATGGGCCTCAACAGTTGGAGCTGGGCTGTTTGGAAGATAGGAGCTTCGGCCAGTGCCGTGGCTTAACAGGCTAATCCTCCACTTTGCGGTGCCAGCACACCGGGTTCTAGTCTCAGTTGGGGCGCTGGATTCTATCCCGGTTGCCCCTCTTCCAGACCAGCTCTCTGCTATGGCCCGGGAAGGCAGTGGAGGATGGCCCAAGTCCTTGGGCCCTGCAACCGCATGGGAGACCAGGAGAAGCACCTGGCTCCTGGCTTCGGATCAGTGAGATGTGCTGGCTGCAGTGGCCTTTGGAGGGTGAACCAACTGCAAAAAGGAAGACCTTTCTCTCTGTCTCTCTCTCACTATCCACTCTGCCTGTCAAAAAAAAGATAGGAGCTTCTTCTGGGTCTCCCATGTGTGTGCAGGAGACCAAGCACTTGGATCATCTTCCACTGCTTTCCCAGACACATTAGTTGAAAGTTGGATCAGAAGTAGAGCAACTGGGACTGGAGCCAACTCTCATATGGGATGCTGGTACCACAGGTGGTAGCTTTACCTGCTACACCCAGCACTGGTGCCCGAAAAGAACTGTTGTTGGGAAAGGTTGGAGTAGATCATGCCCCATCCTTCCTGGATGGGTTGTGTATGAGGGCCTTGGTATGTTATTGCCTTGCTTCAGGGTCAAAATCAGGTCTGTTTCTCCTGGAATTGTATGACTGTATAATATTTTTAGGCAGGCTTACAAATAACATAAGGATTCTTTCTTTACTTATTATTCAGAATCCCCAAAAGAAAAGTGGCTCAGCACAGAAAAGGGAAGTACGTTGAAAATTTTCATAGACGTCCTAGTTATCTGGAAGCATGGGTGGGTGAAAACGTGAAGGGGGTTGAGCAGATATGAGTAAATTCTCACCCATACTTAGGTGACTGTGGCAAGATGTACTATGGAGGAGGACCCTGTGGCAGAAACGAATTTTTTCCCCCAAAGCAACTGTTCCGTTCTGCATTTTTCCTGGAGCACTGAATTTGTTCGAAGTTGGGTTTACAGGAGCTTCGAAGACTTCTCCCCAACCTAGAGGCAAATATTGATTCCTGTGAGACAGCTGTGGGAAGCGTTAGGACATGTTGTCCCTGAAACGACGGGAGAGAAACGTGGGTGAGACGGTTTCTTCTTCACTGGATGTCCTGGCTGCTTGACCACGTGCAGTTGCTACAGACACGTTGTAAACATAAAGGAGGGCTCCGTCAACGTGCTGGGCAGAATCAAAAGTTCCCAGCTACTGGGAACCGTCCACCTCTGGACTTCCTGCTGCATCAGGTAACACATTTTTTCTCATTGTCAATCCACTTTCAGTAGAGTTTTTTGTTACTTGCAGTTGAAAGCATCAAGACTGTTGCAGCCGCTGTTTGGAAAAGTACCCAACAAAAAAATGTCTTCAAACAAGCAACACAACCAGGAAAAAAGGAACTGCTAAGGCAAGTAGATAAAATGTGAAGTTCTTAGAGATCCCAATTAGTTTGGACATGCCATGATCTAATCCTTGGATTTTTCTGTTATAGAAGAAATGAAGACAGGGAAAAAAAAGTTCACAAAAACTTTGGGACTAAACTCCTGAGCAAACCTTGGGCAGTATGAGCGAAATCTATATTTGCAGAACACACACTTAGAAATTTTAGACTTGTATTTCTTATTTTATAAAGTGAAGACTGAAATATGAGAGTGCTTCAAAACATTTGTGGAGATTGGAATTAAAAGTATGAGCTTATTTTGGTGTAAAAAATTTTCCATAATGCATGAAAAATGCATATTATAAAAAAACTTGCATGGATTTTTAAAAAACATTTTATTTATTTATTTGAGAGGCAGTTACAGACAGAGAGAGGGAGAGACAGAGAGAGATGTTCCATCTGCTGGCTCACTCCCCAAATGGCCACAGTGGCTGAAGCTGGACCAGGCTGAAGTCCAGAGTTGGGAGCTTCTTCTGGGTCTCCTACATGGGTGCAGGGGCCCAAGCTCTTGGGCCATCTTTCACTGCTTTCCCAGGCCATATGCAGAGATCTGGATTGGAAAAAGAGTAGCCAGGATGTGAACTGGTGCCCATATGGGGTTCTAGCACCACAGGTGGAGGTTTAGCCTACTATGCCAGAGCCCAAGCGTGGATTTCAAAACGGCTTTTGTGTCAAAATAAACTCACACATTAATTCAATTTTTCCCATGAATTTTTGAAGTACCCTTGTAGATTGAGTTCTCTACTTAAGCAAACCAATAATTATAACTGACAATGGGAACTGTAATTTTTTTCCAATTGCTGATGTTGAGTTTTTACATTTTATTTTCAGAATATTCACCTAAATATCATTATGAGCCATGCTATGCAATTGTGTCATGTGCCATATAAGTGGAGCTGACAATGTGGTTTTTGCTTAATATTGATAAGTAGGGATTTTTTGTAGACATTTCACCTAGAGTTGTAATACAAGAGTATACTTTATGAGATATTTAGACAATGTCCTCTTTAATTTACTTTAACATTGGCAACTTCAATAAGGGTGAACAAATAATATATTCTAGCTATATATATGAATATATTTTAGTAATAAAATGAAATTTAGGAAGGATTAAAATCAAATACATGTTTAATTTAAGATATATTGACCACAAATAATAAGCAGATCACAGAAAGCAATATAATTGTAGGGGAACTTTGATTTTCCAAGCCTGTTTCTATTTTAAACATTCTGTTTTATTGTGAGAACAAGTTATATGGATTTCTGGGTTGGGACATAAGATTTGCTAGAGCACAAAGTTGCATGATCCTGCCCCTGTAGCAAGTACTCAGGCTGTGTGTGGAGGTGAACAGGAGCAAGACATGGATATGGGGGCACTGGGCTGGAGCCCCTGGATCTGGAACCCAGAGGGGTCTCCCCTGGGCTTCTCCACTCACTCCCAAGGGATGATGATAATGATCTCCTTTCTTTTTTTCTCAGTTATATTACTCTTCACCTTCTACAAGAGGACTTCAAGATCATGGGAGATGGAATTAAAAGCTAACCTTAACTTTGAAATCCATGCAAACAAAGGACCCTCAAAAAGTTCATGGAAAGTATATTATGAAAAAACTATCCATGGATTTCAAAAGTTCTTGGAATCCAAATAAATTTATTTTTTAAATTCCATTTTCCTATGAAGTTTTTGAAGTGTCCTTGTAAGTCTTCATGGAGTTCTTGGAGCAGGTAACTTAAAATATGGCCCAAAAAATTATACGGGAGTAGATTCTCACTTCCTTCTTGAATATTGGTAGAGGAGATTGGTAGGAGGGGAGATCTTCTTTCCTTTCAGACTTGTTTATTTGAAAGGTAGAGTTACAGAGAGTGAGAGAGACACACAGAGAGAACTCTACTATTTGCTGGTTAAGGCTGCGCCAGGATGAAGCCAGAAGCCAGGAACGCCATCTGGGTCTTCCAGGTGGGTGTCAGGGTCTCAAACATTAGTGCTTTCTCAAGGACTAATTAATCTGATTATCAGGGAGCTGGATTGGAAGTGAAACAACTGGGACTTGAAGTGGCACCCATATGGGATGCTGATGTTGCAGGCAGCAGCTTGACCTGCTATGCTACAATGCTGGCCCCAAGGGGAGACATTTCGCATTGGGAAGATGATGCTTCACTTTAGGGAGGGATGCTCAGAGTAAGAATGGTTTCAGCAGCAGCCAGACTTATCTTTGAATATAAATCTGATACTTGTTGTGTGACCTTGAACATGAACCTTGTTGAAATCTCATGATGCCCTTGAGCAGCAGGGTTGAAGCATGCAAGGGAGGAGTCAGCACAGTGCACAGTTCATAGTCTTCAGTAACTCCTGGCAAGGAAATCAGGGCAATGAGTCAAGGAACATGCTCCCTGGTGATCTACAAGTGACAGGGTAGTGTGCCTTCAAAGAGACATAAAGGAGAGCAAGAGCTGTGTGCTGATAAAATGTCACCTGAAACCTATTAGATAATAAAATGAATCACAGGAGCTCAGCAAATCCAAGGATCTAATTGCCATTCCCAGAGATGAAACTTTCACTTTTGTGATGTGCTCTGAATTAGGAAGTTCCATTGATTAAGTTCTTGGGAGGATGGTGTTTTAAGCCCTGTTTAAGACTTAATGGTGGGGCCAGTGCTTGGTGCAGCAGGTCGAAGCCCTGACCTGCATCACTTGCATCCCACATGGACACTGGCTGGAGTCCTGGCTGCTTGACTTCTGATCCAGCTCCCTGATGATGCACTTGGAAAGGCAGCAGAGGATGGCCCAGGTGCTTGGGCTCCTGCACCCATGTGGAAGACCAGGAAGAAGCTCCTGGCTTTGGCCTGGCCCAGCCTGGTCATTGAGGCCATGTGGGGAGGTAACTAGTAGATGGAAGACCTCTTTCTCTCTCTTTCTCTCTCTCACTCTCTGTAATTCTGCCTTTCATATAAATAAAACAAATCTTTTTTTATAGAAAACTTTTATTTAATAAATGTACATTTTGAAAGTACAACTTTTGGATTATAATGGTTCTTCCCCCCATAACCACCCTCCCACCTGCAGACCATCCCATCTCCTACTCCCACTCTCATACCATTCTTCATTAAGATTCATTTTTAATTATCTTTATATACAGAAGATCAACTCTATACTAAGTAAAGATTTCAGCAGTTTGCACCCACACAGACACACAAAATATAAAGTACTGTTTGAAGACTAGTTTTACTGTTAATTCTCTTTTAAGTTTTTATTTAATGAATACATTTTTTCATAGATAAAACTTTAGGAATATAGTGGTTCTTTCTCCCCTAACCCCCCAACTCCCATCCCACCTCCCTCTCCCTCTCCCATCTCCTTCTTCATTATGGTTCATTTTTAGTTTGACTTTATATACAGAGGACCAACTCCATGCTAAGCATAGACTTCAATAATTTGCACCCATGCACACACACAACAAATAGAGTACAGTCCATTAATTCTCATAGTACAACACATTAAGGACAAAGGTCTACATGGGGAGCAAGTGCACAGTGACTCCTGTTGTTGATTTAACAGTTGACACTCTTATTTATGGTATCGGCAATCCACCTGAGGCTCTTGTCATGAGCTGCCAAGGCTATGGAAGCCTCCTGAGTTCATAAACTCCAATCTTATTTAGGACAAGTAGAAGTTCTCTCCTCCCTCCAGAGAAAGGTACCTCCTTCTTTGATGGCCCCTTCTTTCCACCGGGATCTCACTCACAGAGATCTTTCATTTAGGTCATTTTTTCCACAATGTCTTGGCTTTCCTTGCTTGAAATACTCTCATGGGCTTTTTAGCCAGATCCAAATGTCTTAAGGGCTGATTCTGAGATCAGAGTGCTGTTCAGGGCATTTGTCATTCTATGAGTCTGCTGTGTATCCTGCTTCCCATATTGGACTGTTCTTCTCCTTTTTAATTCTATAAATTATTATTAGCAGACACTGGTCTTATTTATGTGATCACTTTGATACTTAATCCTATCTTTATGATCAGTTATAAACAAACTGATAATTTTAACTAGTAAGGTGGCATTGGTACCTGCCAACTTAATGGGATTTGGAGTCCCATGGCAAGTTTTTAGCTTTACCCTTAGGGGCAAGTCTAGGGAGTATGCGCTAAACTGTATATCTCCTCTCTCTCTTATTCCCACTCTTATTAATAAAGCAAATCTTTTTTTAAAAAGATTTAATTGCAACATTATTGAAGAGTTAGTGTCCTTTTGCTTGTTGGTGTCTTGAGATTGACTGGGAAGCTTGCAAATGTGATGCACATTTAAATGTTAAATGGGAGACCTTTTCAGACAAACACTCCAAGTGTGTTACAAGCAGCAATGCAGGAACCAAGCATGTCCTTTATCCTTTCTGCAGCTTTCTTTTTGGTTTAAACTGCTCTGAGGACTTGGGTTTTCCTGTATGGTTGTTTCCCAGGCATTGACATCATTCATGCATTGTTTTAGTTGGTTTTTTTTTTTTTTTTTTTTTGGTTTTATTTTCTGTGATGCTGGACCATTTTAGGAAAATTGGACGCTTTCAGTGAATCATTAAATTTGTGTTGTTGTTTTTTTTTTAATTTAAGGACCACTTAGGAACAGAGAGTTTAAAGTGACAGTATTAACACTTGGGTAGAATCAGTAATGAAGGGATGACAGACATCATATGCTGGTAGCTGATCAGAACAATGCAAGTCCTGAGATGTTGGGTGTGACTCTTGACTGAAGGATGACTCCACCTCCAAGACACCAGAAACACCCTCATTCTGGAGCCAAAGCAGGTTGGAGAAGGGAGCCCCCTACACAGAGAAGGCAAGGGTTTGAGGCCACTGAGATCTATATCAGCTGTTCTTGAGATGCCTTTCCTAGACAAGGGACATTTCTTGGGAGGTTGTCTGGTGGTCCATCTTATATATCTGATGTCTCATTTACAAGAAAGGAATTTTTAAAAAGTGAGCATGAGGATTTGGCCACTAAACCACACTCATGACTCATCCAGTTGCCTATTTGGAAGTCTTGCCTACTACTCACTGACTTCATTCATTCCTTAAATGACATTTGACTTTCAATGTTAGGCCATCTCTTTTCAAGTTTCCAAGAATGGAATATAGAATTTAGGGAAAACATCTCAACAGCAAATTTTATATGGATACTTAATGAGTATAAGGCCATGGAAATTGAGTACAGGCACATTTCACAACAAGTAGAACATGTCTCGGTGCTTGCTAATTACAGAATTAGAACAAGACTCTGTGACAGTGAATTGTAGAATCAGATCAAGGCTCTGTGACTGAGTTGTAGAACTAGAACAGGACTCAGTGAATTGGAGAATCAGAACTGGGCTTTGTGGCTACTAATTGTAGTTTGTGCTACACAACTAATTAGACAAAGCTGAGGAGAGTACTTGTTCTTCTGTGGCTCAGTAACATATCCAGCAACCCAGCGGTCAGTTGTAGGCCACAGCTGCCCCAGGTCATAGACATGCCATCCTGAGGCGTCAGAGCCTCCCCTACTCTCATTTCTGTGCTGAAGTTTCATAGCTTGCTTTTGCTAGGGTAAGAACTAACACACATCTTTTAGTTCATGGTGGGACGAGGTAGTGGTTGTAATGCACAGCTAGGCTCAAGGACAACCTGTATGATAGAGGAAGGGAAAAAGGCAAGGGTCTTGGGTCTTCTCCAGTCTGGAGCTTCACATGCTGCCCAAGCTGCTGTCAGCTTTGGTTGTGTGTGGAGCAGCCATTCTACTTGTGATAAGTACTTGAGCTCACATAATTCTAATGACATACTTTGTTGAGTTTTGGTCCCATTAAAAGTGATTACAAAAACATATGGCTTTCCTTTCTATGTGTGTTTATAATGATCTATCTATTCTAAATACTTGGTATTGCTTAGTATGTCTGAAGAAACTAATAATCTCATCAGAGTTAGAGCAAATGTACAATCTAATATTGCTCGTATTATGAGGGTAAGGTTAAACAATATCTGAGGTCACTGTTAATTTATTCTCCCTTTCAGTGAATATTTATGGAGCCCCTCTCATGTTGTAAGTATTGTTCTGGGAGCTACAGAAGACAATGGATAAGGCATGGTCTGCCATCCAGGAGCTCCAAGGGTGGAAGGGAGGCAGCATTAGACAGCCATGAGGGCCCATTGACAAGTGGAAACCGTTAAAAGGCAGGGCCAAGGTCTGGGCTGGGGGGTCCTGAATCCTCCCTCAGTACTGTTACTGCTAAATAGGACACATGAATTCTCAGGAAAAATAGCACTGTGCATTATTCAGTCTTTGAAGTTTAAAGTGCTGTATCAATGCATGATTATTTATACTCCTCTGAAATACTACCAGTTTTAAGCGTATATTAAGCATCATGAATCTATCAAAGGTAAAAATGAACTTTATACCAAAACATGCTTTCTAGTTTCCAGCAGGCTGGCTTTCACATGCATCTTCTCATCAAAATCCTTTAACCCCGTGAGGTGGGTAGAAGGAGCTTCCTGACCGTTCTCCTGGTTCTTCAGAGAGAGCTAAGGCTCAGGAAAGCTGCAGAACTGCCCTTGGGCCTGGAGCTCCTTCACTGGCAGACTGAGAGGCTGGATCTAGGTCTTTCTAACTGCTTGGTCCTGGCATGTTCTTCCGGATTACACTGCTGAGAAACCTTTGAGGCTCCTCTCACATGGGGATTTAATACGTGTGTGTGTGTGTGTGTGTGTGTGTGAGGGGGGTGGCTGGCCTCTCCTTCGGAAGACCCTGGCCCTTGGAATCCGGTGGGTCCTCACTCTGCATATTTCTTGTATAATTTTCATTGTTTTTCTCACTATCTCCTCTACCTGCTGAGGCAGGGCTGATATTATTTCTGCAGGGTCACTCGCTGCCCAAGTCTCTCTCTTCATGCTCTCTGGGTAATCACATATACTTTAAAGACATTGGTACCACATAAAGGGGGTGATTCCCTGACCTTGCATCTTGTTACTCTAAACCCTCCCAGAGTGTCAGACGTGGATATACCCACTTTCTGCTGGACTTCCCCCTCTGGTGCCATCCAACACTATAACCTCCCCCTGAACTATTCCTCCTCTGTGCGACGCAGGGCCCCTTTGTGTTCTTCTTAGCTCTCCTGATGCCAATACCATCTGCCCAGCCTCCCAGACTTGAGACCTATGAGCTTTTTCTTCCTCTTTACATGTGCAATGGATCACGTCTTGATTAGGTCCCCTAAATATCTACTTTTTAAAAACCTGTTCCTTCTTTCTCATCCTTGCTGCCATTGCTTTGTGCATTTAAATGGACTTTCAAGTGTGCCTATGGGTTTCTTGAGAATACATTGAGGAAAGGGGCAAATGTTACATTCATTCATGCATTCACCCACTAATTAACTTCACAAAAATTTATTAAGACAAATAGAACTCACTGCTACCAGGAAAAATTGGGTTGATCCTTTTGAGAAAATTAAACTTGACCTAGAAACCCTAGCCTTTTCTCAAACTATCTAGATTAATTAACTTTGTATTACATAGCTCTCAAACCTTGGCAGTTTGAGATTGAGTATTTAGCTGTTATGTGGCCAGAGAGCAAAGATTAAATGGCAATCCTTATCAATCATTTCCAAAGTGACCTCTTTCAAAATGATCACCTAAAATTCTATTGGAATAAAATGCTTAAGGCCTTGGGTCAAAAGATGTCCTGGCCATTTGTTCATCCCTGATTTACCAGATTTTTCCAAATGCAACTGTAAAAATTCCCAACTTTGGTAAGGTCTTAGCAAAAATACTAGTATCTCTCTGGTGATTCTGACAGTCTTTTCCTTTGAGTGAATTTGTTTATGTGAAATGCTTACAATTTATAACCCTGGGTCTTATTTCATGAGAATTATGAATATATTAATTTACTGAATTCTTTAATGAAATAATGATAAGCAGAGCGGGAACTGTCTTAGAAATGAGCCAACAAAAATAAGAAAAACGAGAGAGAGATTTCCTTTAACTAGCCAACTCCTTTGATGCATTTAAAATGTGACTCAATTTCTGAAATGCTGAAATATAGGCATATTTCAGGGATAGATATACGGGTACTTCAGAAAGTTTAAGGGGAAATGGATTTAAAAGCCAAATCTATTTTTGGTGTGAAAAAATTTGAAATCCATGCATAATTTTCTCATAATCCATGTCTTCTGTGAACTTTTTGAAGATGCGTTATGGTAATGCCAAATAAAACATGCTTAGTGTGCGCTAGAGTGATGAGGAATGCACTCAGCCCAAACAACGGTCTGAGTGGGAAGATTTACGTTCTCATCCCAGGAGGCCAGGAGTGATGTTTAGTTTATCCAAAGTTTATTAGGCCCTCGAAAAAAATAAGTGTGTTGGATTAAAGGTGATTATAAATTCCTTGTCTTCCATCCCGTTGAGATCCAAAATGCCCTGCGACCTATTTTTAGCAATAGAATATGGCAGGAGTCATGCTGTACAACTTCTGAGCCTGAGGCCTCAAGAAATGTGTAGAATCTACCCTTACCTCTTAGGCCATCACACCTGGAAACCAGCGTTAGTTTATTACCCTGAGACTAGCATGCTGCAAGGAAGCTACGTAAGGAGGAGTGTGGGGGACACTGGCCACTAGCAGACACAAGGGCCAGATAGGAATATGGGGTCTATTTGCAACCTCCAGCTCCATTGGACCACCAGCTCAATGCAACTGAGTGACTTAACCCCACCAGTGCTGTGTGGACCCAACTATTCAGCCCATCCCTGTCTGAGTTCCTGACCCACAGAATTGTGAAGAAGGAAAATAGTGATTTTTAAAAAAGATTTATTTTATTTATTTGAAAGGCAGAATTACAGAGAGAGGAGGAGAGACAGATCTTCATCTGCTGATTCGCTCCCCAAACAGCCACAATAGCCAGGACTGGATGGGTCTGAAGCTAGGAGCCAGGAGCTTCTTCTGGGCCTCCCATGTGGGCAGCAGAGGTCTGGGCACTTAGGCCACCTTCTGCTTTCCCAAGTGCATTAGCAGGGAGCTGGATCAGAAGTGGAGCAGCCAGGACTCAAAGGCATTGTAGGCAGTGGCTTTACCCACTATGCCACATCACCAGCCCTCAAAATAGTGGTTTTTTTTTTTTTTTAAAGCTTCTATGCATTGGGGGTTATTTGTTACAAGCAATAGGCAATCTAAACAATTGACTCATACCACCCACTGTCTTCCCTGAAGGGAAGCTAACTTGGGAAACCAAATGGACTGAGGAATAAGAGAATTGGGGCAGAGAAAATATCCTTGAGGCTATCCAGGCTGAGAAAGCATTGCCCTCAATCTATCTTTTCCTGACCATTTCCTCATTGTTATAAGATGCTCTTGTCAGTTCTTTTGATTACTCTCAGTTTCACATCAAATTACAATTGATAACAAGCTAGTGGGCCACAAGTTGAGCCTCAACAAGGCCACTCAACAAAAGTATTATGAGCCCTTGCTTCAGGATGCACTGTGCTAGGTTCTTGGATGCAAGTGCAAACATGCAAATGTGACAAAGTTCTTGTGCCTTCACACAGCTTGTAATTTGTTTTGGAGAGTAAAGTCCTATTCAAATGGTTATAAGTCAGTCTTTGACTTTGATGGTTGCCTGAGACACAGGAGTAATAATTTCTGGCTTGATGGAAGACATCACAGGAAGAGTGACATTAGATCTTGGCCTAGGAAAGTGAGTAGGAACTTTGCAGGAAAGGGAGTTTGTCAAAGTTGTTCTAAAAGAGAGTGATGTCTTAGTTGGTTTCATGTTACTCTAACAGACTACTCAGGTTGGGTAATTTATAAAGAATATATATATTTATTTCTTACATTTCCAGAGGCTGGAAAGTCCAAGGTAGAAGGACCCATCTCACACAGGCTTTGCTGCTGCCCCTGTAACATGGCAGAAGGCATCACACAGGAGAAGGTCAACTCATTTTCTAACACACATACTCCCCAGATAATGAGCCCACTCCTGAGATAACAACATGAATCCATCCGTGAGGGCTGAACCGGCTCTGAGAGGGTCCGCCTGTGGTATTGGGCACTATTTGCAACACGTGCACTTTAATGGACACATTTAAACCACAGCAAGTGGAATGGGTGAGTGAATGTGTCTGATGAACTTGGGGGCCTGCAAGTGTGAGGCTGGGACACAGCAACAATTGGAGCCGATGACATTGAAAAGGCAGCACATGGTCTGCAAACACGGATTTTTGGATCTTTACTCCCTAGCAAAGGAGTTAGAAATTTGTCCTTTTATAAAAGGTGAGCTGCATTTGTTTAAATTTTGGTGGTATGAGTGTTGATAAGCAGGTGGCGTTGTGTGAGAGGTGCTGAGGGTAAAGGAGTTCACATCCATGTTCATGTATGGTTGGTCTTGGGTCTTCTTTCTGGTCCCATCGTATACTGGGACCCTTTGGTCACATAATGCTGATAATGTGTGTGAGGGAAACATAGATGGATAACTCATAGCATGACCTTACAGGAAGGCTGCTTGGAGACCTGAGAAATAGCTTCTCGCTTTACAAATTCGGAGTATGGGACAACTAGTTGTTTGGCCAGTGATTAAGAGGCCAGGTAAGACACCCACATCTTAAATCAGAGGACCTGGATTCAGTACCCAGCTCTGGCTTCTGGCTCCAGCATCCACATAAACAGATGCTGGGAGGCAAGGGTGATGACCCAAGTAACTAGGTCCCTGCCACCCACATAGGACACTGGATTGAGTTTCTGGCTCCTGACTTTGGCCCCACTGGCTGTAGTGAGCCTCTGGAAGTGAACTCTCTCTCTCTCTCTCTCTCTCTCTGCCTGTCAAATAATTAAAAAATGTGAGGGGGGATATATTTAGATTCCTTTTGTTGATACAACCATTAGAAAGTGTAATATTTACCAAAAGCAAGGAAATGCAGCCTTGGAGAGATGTTTTCCCTGGGCCCCGAGATCAGAGCAGAAACAGTGCTCCCAGGGCACTCTGAAAGGTTTTGATTGTAGGGGAAAGCTGCAATTCTAAAATGACATATTTTCTCAATAACAACTTAAGCATTGCTTCTTGACAAGTGTCTCCTTTGACCTGAGTTTATCCAGGAAGAATTATCTGAGGTCCTAAGTAAGCTACATTTATTTAAATGTTTGCTGTAGGAATATTGACAAGCAGGTGGCTTTCTCTGGCTGTTTTATTTTGGAGAGGTGCTAAAAACTAGAAAATGAGCTTCAAAACCTGGGCTCTTTCACTGTCCCATGGAATAGGTTACCTAGGAGGATAAATCACCCATTCACCTGTTTACAGAGGACCTACTCCGCACCAAGCACTGTGCAAAATGAGTGATGTTTTCCTCGCCAGTGTGGAAGGAAGTGCAGTGGATAGCTCCGATGGAAAGATCTAGACTGCTGCTTATTCAGCAGGTAAGTCTGTAACTTGTTCTTGGGTTCGCATATGAGGATTATGCTAATTTTGTAAAATGCTTTGTGGAGATTTTTAATTTTTATTTATGTCACAGAATATTTTGTACAAACATAGGAATTATCTGTTTATTGGCTGTACACGCACAGCTTGTAGGGATGCCTTATGAGCCTGATCTCCTTCCTGAAGCGAATTTTTTGACAGCCTTTTCCTCCTCTTTTTGTTCTCTCATGATTATTTGTCTTTTTAAGTTTTCTGCTTCTTCCCAAGGGAATTTTAACAGCTTGCATTTTCTCGATAACCAGCCATTTCACCAAGAGTTTGTAGTATTTGGTTGCAATTAATATTTCTGTTACAACTTTCCTTACTCTTGATTTCATTCATTTTAAAATCTACTTTTCTTTGTGGATCAACTACCACACTTTCAATTTTATTTATTTTGGCTCTCCCCCTTAAATTTTTGGACTTGTTCTTTAATTGTTTTTTAAGTATTGTTCTAATGTATACATTTTTGTTTTGTTCTTCATTAATTTTGTTCTCTATTAATTCCCACAGTGTTATTTCCTTGTTGGAATTTTCTAGTCTTTTGACTTTTTGGGTTTTTGGTAAATTCTTTCTTCATTAAGGAAGTCATTTCAGCTGCTTAATGCAATAATTCTGGCTTACTTAAGAGTCTAGCAGGGGTAGTTCTGATCTGTTGCAGCTTCTCTAAGCTTCAGAGACTCACTCTTCTCCATCTTTCTGTCATTCCTTGGGCATTGGTGCTGTTTGCAACTCCCTGGTGGATGGGGGCTGAGAATGAATCAGGCACACTTGGTTTTTAAACCCTGGGCTTGGGGCCAGCACTGTGGCATAGCAGGTAAAGCTGCTGCCTTCAGTGCCAGCATCCCACATGGGTGCCGGTTCAAGTCCTGGCTGCTCCACTTCTGATCCAGCTCTCTGTTATGGCCTGGGAAAGCAATGGAAGATGGCCCAAGTCCTTGGCCTACTGCACCTGTGTGGGAGCCCCTGAAGAAGCTCCTGGCTCCTGGCTCTGGATCAGCGCAGCTCCGGCTGTTGTGGTCATCTAGGGAGTGAACCAGCGGATGGAAGACACACACACTCTCTCTCTCTCTCTGTAACTGCCTTTCAAATAAATAAGTATATCTTTAAAAAAAAAAGAAAAGCAAAGAAAAGCAAACAAACCCTGGGCCTGAAGTGGCAGAGTCATTTCTGCTCATATTCTATTGGTTGGAACTCAGTCACAAGGGCATACTGCCTCTCAAGATGACAGAAATATAGGTTAGTAACTTATCCAGCACAAAGTAGAAACTTTTGGTGGACATCAACCAACTTCTTCCATGTTCAGTCTATATTTTCAAACTTAATATAGCTCTATGCATTTTCCTGCCTATCATTTTTAAAAGGATTTACTTATTTGAAAGAATGACAAAGAGTGACAGAGAGAGGAAGACAGAGAGAGAGAGAGAAGTCAGTCTTCATCTGCTTGTTCACTTTCCAAATGGCTACAACAGCCAGGTCTGGACCAGCTGAAACCAGGAGCCAGCAACTCCATCTTGGTCTCCCACATGGGTGGCAGGGGCCTCAGTAGTTGGCCCATCTTCCACTGCCTTCTCAGGCTCATTTACAGGGGGCTGGATTAGAAGTAGAAAAACTGGGACTAAACTGGCACTCTGATGGAATGCTAGTGTCACAAGCAGTGGCCTAACCTATTACACAGCAACACCAGCCTATATCATATCATTTGCTTTCCTTGTATGTAACTTGTATCTTAACTTTTTTGGTACCTTCTATTTTATGTATGTTTCTTCTAAAATGTATATATCTAGATTAAACATTTCCAAACTGGTTATACTAGTGTGTTAACTGGCAAGTTTTTCCTATATAAATTTATTGTGATAATTTAAATACTTACAGCCTACTTTATACTTTCTATTTTTATTGCATTTTCGTGATATTCCTACTTTCTTGATTTTTAACAATTGATTCAATATCATTCTATCCTTAGTATAGTATCAATGGACTACACTGAATCTGTTTAAAACTTAAAAAATGGGCTGGCGCTCTGGCATAGTGGGTAAAACTGTTGCCTGCAGTGCCAGCATCCCATATGGGTGCTGGTTCAAGTTCTGGCTGCTCTGCTTCCAATCCAGCTCCCTGCTAATGGCCTGGGAAAGCAGCAGATGACCCAAATGCTTGGGCCCCTGCACCTGCGTGGGAGATCCAGAAGAAGCAGGTCCTGGCTCCTGGCTTGTCCTGGCCCAGCCCTGGATGTTGCAGCCATTAGGGGAGTGAATCAGCAGATGGAGGATCTCTCTCTCCCCTTCTTTCTCTCTCTCTCTCTCTTTCAAATAAATAAATATTTTTTAAAAAACTAAAATGAGTTAAAAACAAACTACACTCCCATGGAAAATGATTTGGGTATACTCTAGTTTTTTTGGTTGTTGTTGTTAAAAATACTTGTTTATATTTAGTTATTCATGTGGCAGAGAGACAGCTAGGAGAGCTCCCACTCACTGGTTCAGGACCCAGATGCCCACAGCAGCTGGGCATGGGCTTAGACTAAAGCTGGGAGACGGGAACTCAATCCAAGTGTCCCCTGTGATGGCAGGGATGTGGCTACGTGAGCCTCCCAGACTGTGCATTAGCGGGAAGCTGGACTCCGGAGCCAGAGCTGGGACTTAAACTCAGGCTTTCCCGTATGGAATGCACGTGTCCCAAGTGGTGTCCTCACCGTTCCTTCAAACACCAAGCTCACCCTCTAGTCGTATTCTGTCAAGCATAACTCTGAAAATTTAACTATGCCTACATAGCTTAACAAGTCTAAATGTATCCATTTAAAAAAAAAATTTCTCTCCACGCCCCCTGTGTGATCTTATGCCCCTACATGACCCCACCTGTAGGTCCACCTGCCAATCACACTATGTAACCACTCCCCTTTGGGAGTGAACAAAAGGCCTGGAACACAGTGGGCCCTCCCTAGCTGCCCTTGTCACCCCAAGGGCTCCCTGCTTTCCTGCCTGCGTGCTTGCTGCACGTGGCTCGTGGCCTGCTCTCTGCCTTCACTTGCTGCTACGCTAAGTACCTGTGGCTGCTCATAACCACATGCTTGCTCCATGTGGCTCGCTCCTGGCCTGCTCTCTGCTTGGTATGGATCCGACTTAGCTTCTAGACCTCTCCTCCCCTAAAGAAATCCTTTACTTCCCTGTGCATTTCTCTCACTGAATAAAATCCTTAAAAACTAAAAAATTTCTCTTAACATGGGGACTTTAGAATAATTTTAGTCATGTCTCCATTTGATATTGATGATCAGTGGCAGTGAAAGGGTTAGAAGCATGGTGCCCGCCGGCGCCGCAGCTCACTAGGCTAATCCTCCGCCTGTGGCGCCAGAACTCCGGGTTCTGTCCCGGTGGCTCCTCTTCCAGTCCAGCTCTCTGCTGTAGCCTGGGAAGGCAGTGGAGGATGGCCCAAGTGCTTGGGCCCTGCACCTGCAGGAGGAAGCACCTGGCTCCTGGCTTTGGATCGGCGCAGTATGCCGGCTGTAGAGGCCATTTGGGGGGTGAACCAACGGAAGGAAGACCTTTCTCTCTGATTCTTTCTCTCTCTCACTGTCTAACTCTGCCTGTCAAAAAATAAATAAATAAATAAAAAGAAGCATGATGCCTGTGACTTAACGTCATTCTGCTAAGTTAGGGTGTTAGTGAGATGCGAGCCGCACTGTGCGTCCTCTCTCTGACACCGCACTGCTGATGCCATATGCCACCTCTGCAAGCGGTGTTACAGGTCTGTTCTCAGTGCATTTTTCCATCTCTTCCTTGGTACACTCTCTATTGCAGAAATTTCTGTTGATGACCTCATTTCTCAATCTCAGACCTTGCTGCAGTTTTCTCCTTATCATCTCCATATCCCTTGGCTTATTTATTATACTAACAAACTAACATGGAAACTTGATTTGGGAAGAGACAGGTCTGTATCACACACTCCATTCTGGCACACCCATGACAGAGAGTAGAATGCTTCATTAGAAGAGCACGTGAATGTGGTTTCTGTTCAAAATCTTGGCAAAAACAAATAAACGAATTTTTAAATATTCACTGTGAAATAAAAAATAATGACCCAAAGAGCTAAACTGCTCTCCTCCTTTAATTATGATACTCAGTGCAATGTAAGGCAATGACCATGGGGTGATCAATTATTGAATGCATCCAACAGCAGCATTTCATAGAGAGTCTGTACTGCTTTACATTGCTGAAACCTAGTTAGGAAGAATTCTGCTACGATTTTCTTAAAAACAGTTCCGTGCTTAGAGTTCAAAGCATGACAGTACAACTTAGCTCAGAGGGTGTTTTGAGAAGGCTTAATCTGAGCAAGAACAGAGGCTTTAGGAAAGCAAGGCTTAGGGAGCCTTGTTATTTTAAGACTAAGTTTGAAAAGAGTGCCGAAGTTCAAACTCTTAGACTTTAAACAACAATAAAAACGCTTGAAAGTAGTGATTGATTCGCAATGGTTTTATGGAGAAGTTTAATTATAATGAATCTTAGACCCATTACACAGAAAGACTCTACCATTTTTGAGTGATGAATAGAAAGGTTCCAAGGAAAGAGGAACTTGGACATTTCGAAGAGAAGCCCGTCCACTTCTCCCTGGTGGACTGTGAGCAGAGGACAGTCAGTAATTCTTCCACACATTGCATTGAAGCCTCACTGGGTAAGAGCTGGGCATTCTAGGTTCATTCATTTTTTTTTTTTTTTTTGACAGGCAGTGTGGACAGTGAGAGAGAGAAAGGTCTTCCTTTTCCGTTGGTTCATCCCCTCCTCTCCCGCCAATGGCCGCTGTGGCCGGCGCACTGCAGCCAGCGCACTGCGCTGACCTGAAGCCAGGAGCCAGGTACTTCTCCTGGTCTCCCATGTGGGTGCAGGGCCCAAGGACTTGGGCCATCCCCCACTGCACTCCCTGGCCACAGCAGAGAGCTGGACAGGAAGAGGAGCAACCAGGACAGAATCCAGCGCCCCGACCGGGACTAGAAGCTGGTGTGCCGGCGCCATAGGTGGAGGATTAGCCTATTGAGCCACAGCACCAGCCTTCTAGGTTCATTCTTTTAAGGCACCAGTCTCCTTAGCTGTAGTGAAATCCTATGGATAGGTGATCGTAGTCAGTTTCTACTCATTTGGTTTCCCAATCGTGCCTTTATCATCTCTAAAATCACACTAATCTCTGCTGCAATGACAGATGGATGGACAATGGTGTTGCACAACAGGATAACACCCCACAGACATTTTCCAATGATGTAGGATTCCCAGGGGAAAGGCAAATTAAGAATGCACCTGTCTGCAGACAGGATAGGCAGTGTAATCTGTCTGGGTCTTCTTAACCATGAGTCCAAATCTGCTGGTTTTCCGTCTACCATAACATTGGCAGAGTGGTAGACAAAGAGAGTGGGGACATATTCTCCATGAAGTGCACTCAGGTGTGACTGAACAGCAGGCCGGTTTTTTCTGCAAATCTGGCTTCTGCTACCACACACATGATTGCCTACATCATGGCCATGGCTGTGGTTGGTCACAGATGCAAAGAGCAGCATGTTGAAGGTGCCACCTTGCCTTCTGTGTGCTAGAAGCTGAAGCTCTATACTCAGCATCCCCCCCCCAATAGAGAAAAACAATTCATGTTTGCATTTTAATGGAGATTCCTAAAGGCAAACACATCTCTGTCCACTGAAAACAGCAAACTTAATAACAGAGTGAGAGACTGATGGAAATGATGGAAGATTATTTGGCCTACTGAGATTTACCTAGTAGAACACAAATGACTCCAGTAAATAGTAAATAGTAAGCTAATTCTTGCAAATAAAGTGGTTTTAATGAAATGGGCTGTGGGTGGGTGTGCACAGCCCAATGGAATGCCTTTCTGGGCAGAAAGATTCAGTGAAAGGCAATAGAAAGACCTAGAAATTATGATCACGGGTCCAGGATTTAAATCCTGCTTCCAGCATGAGTGAATCTGTGATTATGGGCAATGTTTCATTAATTTTCCTTAGCTACAGTTTCAATGTCTCTAAAATAGAGATAATAACACCTACTTACCAGGATTATTGCAAAGATATAAATCAACAGGATTAAATGAAGCAAAAAATAGTAAGGTGCCATGCAAACTGTAAAGTAACTTGAGAATGAAAGTAATTCATGCAACGAGCATTTGTTGAGGTACTATTTGTGCGTATCAACTGCAGGGAGAGTTACAGTAATTTACTAGGTATGTATTTCAGTGTTTCATACCATTTTTGCTAACCAGTTGAGAGGTTTCCAGGGGGAAATCTTTTCTCTGGAATAATTCTATATAGTATTATATCCTTATTTCATTGGCAGAATTTTTAAAATAAGGATTTTAAAACATCAAGAGCATTAAGATTTTCACCACTTGCTCCATGATTTTATTAATAAAGGGAGAACTGTGCCAAGGGTGCATGCTTCAGTGAGAAATAATGAGAGAAAATTGTTCACAGGGCTTACTTGGTTAAGTGCAATTAAGGTAGCCTGTAATTTTTGCATTAAATTTCTGGTAGTTGGAAACCAAATATTTGGAGCTGCTCATTAAATAAATTACCTAGATTAAGGAGTTTTCCATGAATACAAACACAAGGAAGAAAAATTGTCTTTAAAATCCAGTCTTTGTCAGTCAAGACTGATAGAAAGTTGCTGGCCAGACAGCCTAGACCCTGGCCACTGACCGGGCCACTCTAATCTCAAGAGAGAATTACAGTTGAGGGAGGAGTTCTAATACCTGCCTTGGCTTCTGCCCCTCTGGGACGTGTGTACTGATTGTGTACCACCAAGTACCACCTGTGGTCCCTGGGCAGAGCCAGACCAAAGGATTTTGCAGGCCTTATATGGCCCATGGGCTACACATTCACCATCCTGTGAAATGAACTAATTGGTTTATATGTATGTATGTATATATATATATAAAATTATGATTTTATATATAAATATATATTATTACTTTTCATACTCCCCCATCTGATTTTGGAATCTTCTGAAATACCACTGATTGTGGCCAGCAGAATCGTTCCTTCCAATATCCCCAGCAAAAGTCAGAAGATTCATTCTGATGCAGGGGTAGGGAACTTTTTTTCTGCAAAGGGACATTTGTGAGCCACATAAAATTATCAACTTAAAAATTATCCTGCTATAGAAGTATTAAATTCCAAGTACCACCTGTGGTTTCCTGGGCAGAGCAAGACCAAAGGATTTCACAGGCCTTATACGGCCCATGGGCTACACATTCACCATCCTGTGAAATGAACTAATTGGTATATATATATATATATATATATGTGTGTGTGTGTGTGTAAAATAATGATTTTATATATATAAATATATTATTACTTTTCATATTCCTCCATCTGATTTTGGAATCTTCTGAAATACCAGTTCTTTGTTTCTATCAAATATGTCTTAGATATCATGACACCCTTTTAGAGACTCCAAAGATATATTTTATTTATTAGTTTTAATAAAAATGTGGTTTGTATAGATATCATTCATTCCAAATCTACTTTGTGAATCCTATCTCTATTAGAAGATCAGAAAATCCAGAGCATATAGTGTGTACATGTATAGAAATGTCAAATGGTACAATATAAATATGTACATTTTAAAAAATATTTATTTGACAGAGTAAGAGGAGAGAGACTGATCTATCCACTGGTTCACTCCTGAAATGGCCACAATGGCCAGGCCAAAGCCAGGAGCCAAAAGCATCAGCCAGGTCTCCCACATGGGTAGCAGGGGTCCGACCACTTGGGCCACCTTCTGTTGCTTTCCTCAGGCCATTAACAGGGAGCTGGATTGAAAGTGGAATGGCTGGGACATCAACTGGCACCCATACAGGATGCCAGCATCATAGGTGGAGGCTTTACCCACTATAACGCAATGCTTGCCCCATGTCCAATTTTTTATATCAGTGAAAATAAATTTTGAAAAACAGTGGAATAATTACAGAGCATTAGAAAACTCTTTTTTTTAAGCTTTTTTTTTTTTTTTTTTTTGACAGGCAGAGTTAGACAGTGAGAGAGAGAGAGACAGAGAGAAAGGTCTTCCTTCCATTGCTTTATCCCCTAAATGGCCGCTACGGCCAGCATGCTGCGCCGATCTGAAGCCAGGAGCCAGGTGCTTCCTCCCAGTACCCCATGCGGGTGCAGGGACCCAAGCATTTAGGCCATCCTCCACTGTCTTCCTGGGCCACAGCAGAGAGCTGGACTGGAAGAGGAGCAACCAGGACAGAACCAGTGTCCCAAAAGGGACTAGAACCTGGGGTGCCGGTGCCGCAGGTGGAGGATTAGCCTAGTGAGCCACGGCACTGGCCAGAAAACTCTTGTAAGGTGTTTTTTTACCTGGTTTTACCTTATCGGACAAATTTCACTCTCAATCCCATTATACTTGGAGAGGGATAAGAGAAATATGAGATCAAATGATTGTAACAAGTAAGAATCCAGAGTATGAAGTCAAAACTGGGCTGGGGCTTCTCTCCAGGAAAGAAGTAATGGTTTGTTGATTAAGACAAAGTACAAATCACATTTATGAGAACTGCCACCGTTAGAAATCATGAACTTCTTGCTAATCTTGCCATTGTACGCCCAAAGCCTTCACAGTGTTTGTGCTGTCTTTCACTTTGACAAAGAGCACATGCTTAAACCAGTCTACCTTAGCAGTGCAGGTGAAAAACAGGGAGCCATCTGTGTTGTTTCAGTATTTGCCAGGCAAAGGGTATCAGGGCTGAAAAATAATTCTCACAGGGAATTTCTCTCCATGAATGAGCTTGTCCTTTGTGCTATGATGGCAGAGGTGAAATCACCATTCTGCAAAACAAACTTTTGAGAAATTCTAAGAAAGCAAATATCCCTCTGGAAAAAAATATTTATTTGAAAGGCTGTGACAGAGAGAGAGAGAGAGAGAGAGAGAGAAAGAAAGAATCTTCCATTTGCTTGTTCACGCCCCAAATGGCTATAACAGGCAAGTCTGGGCGAGGCTGAAACCAGGATCCAGGACCTCCATCTGGGTCTCCCACATGGGTGGCAGGGCTCCAGTTTCTTGGGCCGTCCTCTACTGCTTGCCCAGGCGCATTAGCAGGAAGCAGCATTGGAAGCGAGCAACCAGGACTCAAACTGGCACTCATATATGGACGCTGGTGTTGTAAGCAGCAGCCTAAACAACTGTGTCACAATGCTGGCCCCAAAGCAAATACCTCAACCATACTTTTTTCTCCCTGGTGCTGGGAGCACTGAGGTTTTTCACTGGATTTGCACCGTTCTCAAATAGGCCAGACCCAAGGTTTGCAGTAGAGGACAATGCTGATGTTCATGGTGATATTGGCCACGGCTGTTATAGTTTGGTTGAGGTTATGGGTCTGGGTGTTGGCCCCTCCAAAGCCCAAAAAAATCTTTTAAGTGGTACATAGTAATTTACACTTACTCAAAGAACATAAGTGTTTTATTGAAATCGAGGGTAGTCTTGAGAACCCATGAGTTTGTATTTGGTTTCAGAAATGAGGGTGGTCTTATAGACTGTGCCTCCTAACTTCATACTTGGTGCCAGAGTAGGATTTCCTAGCACGACTTTGACTCCCTGAAATGTTGTTTGGAAAGAAGAATGAGAATTCTGGGGCTGATGAAGCTTTAACCCCTGAATGACTACTTGATCACCTGTCATATGGAACTATAGGTGTGTGGCCATTGGTTACTAGAGGTAAAATTAACCAGTGGAATTTGGGGATGGATCCAGCTCCTGTGAAGTTAACTAATTAGATATATCTTGAAATGTAAAATAAGAAATCTGTTAAATATATACCTTGGTGATTGCCACTTGTAATATCTAAAATGTAAAGAAAACTGTGTTGGGGCAGATCCTGAATCTGCACTAGGATCAGATTTTGGCTACTCTGAGCAATAGCCACTAGTCTCAGGGCTGCTACCAAAAGGAAAATTACACTAGGACAACAGGAAGGCAGCACATTGGGGAAGGTCAAAACCAAGGAACTGGTGAAACCAGGGGAAAAGAATGAAGGAGCTATGTCATTTGGTGCCTTGGTATCATCAGCCTCCTGACCAACCTTTATGAAACTGGATTGGGAATGACACTGAGAGCAGTCTTTGGTTGTGAGAGCAGTCTTTGGGGAAAGAGCATGTGTGGGGTGGTATAAGACTCCCCCCTTCTACTGAACAACCACGCATGGCTGTGTGTGACCTGGACACACAGCAGTTTGTTCCCAAGAAGGCAGTCTGGTGGACTACATAAAAGTAACTGGAAGCGTACCCCAAGAATGGGGACTGCTCAGCTCTTTCTAGGGACTCCAGGTGGAATACCCCACATGAGGCAGCTGGTAGCAAACCACGCTGGGTTGGCTTTATGATGATCTGGTTAGGCCACTGAATAGGCCCCTCATCCAAGCCATGATAAAAGCTCTGAATAAGGGGGCCCGTTACACTGGCACCCCCATAACATTACAATTGCAGTATCAACTGCAATCTGAGAGGCCTTATTTGTTGTCTTAATGTCTATTATGAATTTCATAGATACTAAAAATTTAGCGAGATTCACAAAAAAGTGGAAAAGACAAAGGGAGACTCCAGGAAGTAGACTCAGGTGGGTGGAAATCTTTAATGCTTATTAAGACATTGGATGAATAAATGGATACTAAATGATTGAGACAGAGGTCTTAATGCATTGCTATTAGAGATTAGGTGCACCGGTGGGAATCCCTGCTGCTCCCACAGCATTAAAACGCCCCAGACAAATCTTCTCTTCTCCACTGTGAAGGAATTTGAAAAGCTTTTAAGCAAAGATCAGAAACCTGACCTTGAATCACCTGGGGCAATGGTCTGGTACATTAATCAAGACAAAAATTGACAGGAGGGGCCAGGATCTTCTGGATCAATTTCCAACTGGGGACTTCTACACGAGTGTAAGAAAAATCACCTGTGGGGTTGAGGGAGAAGAGAATTTTCTGGGCTTCTTGACCTGGGATTCCAGTGCACTGTGATTCCATAACCTGTTGGTGAAGTCCTAATGGGATCAGTTACACTGACAGGATGTGGGGATGCAGTGTTTGATGGATTAAGGTGAAGACTTGGATTAAAATTGAGATGCTTGAATAGACTATAGTATGTGAAGTGGTTATGTTTCCTTTTCTGAAATATCCCTTTCAGAGGGGGAAAGTTTGGGTAAAAATAAATGACACAAATCTTAAATAAAAATAAATGACAAAAAAATGGAAACAGTAGCTGAGGGAAGAGGAATAAATAGGTTACTGCAAAAGGGAAATCCAAGACAGCCAGGTGCTACGTAACATTTTAGTCAGTGATGGAGTGTACATACTATGTTGGGTCCATCAGATTATAGTGGAACTGACAAATTCCTATTGCCTAGTAACATTGGAACATTGTCAGGTGACACCTTATTCACATGACCATGGTGGTGTTTGTGGATCAAGCCTACTGATATGCCAGTAGGATACAAATATAACATGAACAATTCTGTACAATATATAATACTTGATAGTGAACACTTATAGGACTGCTTTATATATTTACTATACTATCTCCTTTATTGCTATTTTACAGTGTACTCTTTCTACGTGTAAAGACAATTTACTGTAAAACATTATGTCGTGATCTACTGGCAATAGCCCTATAATCCTATATTGTATCTCTTGATTGTGTCATTTTCTCTTGTGCCTGACTCAATCTCACATTGTTTTGTTTAGTGTGGCCCTAGAACAATAGGCTATTACACATATACCCACACACGCATAACATAGCCTCAGTGTGTAGTAGGCTGTATCATCTACGTTTGTGTAAGGGCATTCAGTGATGTTCTTACAATGATGAAATTGCCTAATGGCCCATTTCTAAGAACATATCCTTGTAAGTGAGTGGCATGTGATTGCATTACACTGGCACCTTGCAAGAGACTCACAGCAAGAGAATGATATTCTCTTAGCACTATTATCCCAGACGTCCAGAAGTTGAAACTGTGTTTGTCAGCGCCGCTCTGTGTGTGAAATCTGACAAGGTTGACTAGAAACCTGCAAACCTGAGTAGCACTCCTCAGGGAGACATTCCACTCATGCAACATGACGATGAGCCGGACTGGTGGTTTAATGAGTGAGTAGAACTTTAGTAATGTGCCAATATATTTCAATTTTTATTTTTCATGTTACATCTACTGCAGAGAATTTCATTTGGGAAGGAATTTCTGGGAAATGTTCCTGACTGGGCCAATGGACCATGAGGTATACAACTCCTGGATGATATATCACTGTATACATATATAACTAAATGATTGGGTGCTTAGAAGGATTCCTGATTATAATGGATAAAATATGTTAGTAGCTTGCCCAGTATACCACAGTGTGCTATATAAAAATACACATCAACCTTGTGTTTGTGAATGGAAAGCTATTAATGAGAATAGGAAGGCACAGTTCCTGATAGGCTTAGAGCGGTAGACAACACATAGTGTACCTGAATTCCTCTGGTACTCGATCATGAATTCTTCCCCACTAAGATGAGAAAGTCAGTGGGAGGCCTTGTGGTATACTCACACTGAATTGTGTCTTGCTGTGACTACCAGTTCATATAATGCTAGTATGGTAGACCCAACATTTTTACTACAACACACGTATTATAACTGTACTCAGGCCATTAGTAGCCAGTGGCAGCAACATACTTGGTGTGATAAACAAACTTGTCCTACACGACAGAGAAGGGCGTTAGGGGAGGTAGGTTCTGATGTAGTCCTTGTGGGGACAAGCTGAATTTGCTTTTAATGAGAACAGGAAAAAGATTTGTTAATTAGAATGAACAGATCAGATGTCATTGTCTTCTAGGAGGAAGGCAGGGGGCGGGAGTCCTCCTGGAAAGGTGACGAGGCTTTAGTGAGGTGATTGGGGCAGACTTGACAGATAATGCAGCGTAGTGCTAGGACCCAGGGTTGAGAAAAGGCTCGTACCCTGACCCAACATGGTCCTCTGACTTTCTAAGTACAGATGGGTGCCAAAGAATCCATCGTTCCTGCTGCTGAGCCTTAAGAAGCATGCCTAAGGGAGTCGATTGGCCTTCTTTTTTTAAAATTTTTATTTAATGAACATAAATTTCCAAAGTACAGCTTATGGATTACAATAGCTCCCCCCCCCCCCATAACTTCCCTCCCACCCACAACACTCCCCTCTCCCACCCCCTCTCCTCTTCCTCGAATGGCCTTCTGAAACTATGAAAGTTCTCCAGGGACAATTAGCATTTATGTCAATATACTGCCCATGCTCCTAGGGTAGATCACAGTCAGCCATATACCGCAGTACCATCATCAGAGACGGGAAGCACTCTGAATACCACCCAGTGTCTTCCTGTGGGAGAGAGTTGGACTGTGTTCTATAACAGCATACCATGGACTTTGGTCTTAGTCCTCCACTGAGTTGAGTGTTACAAATAACAAATCATGCCCAAGTGTAATGGTGTGGGTCCATAGCAACGTCTGCTACATGGGCAAATGCTGATTGTGTTGTGAAGACGTAATGTATACCTATGTAATTGTTAGTGATTCGTTTTGTAATGAAACAGAATTGTATCATGTCTATACTGTGGTATGGTGTAACATGGACATTGTTGGGAAGATTCAATACATCATGTAAATGAGTCTTATGATAACAGCAATATTGACAATCAAACATATTGGGAGATCGAGTTAAAACTTCCATAGAATTTATATTGTGAGGCTTGGCACCGCAGCAGGCGGTCTCATAGGGTGACTTGTGATGCAGGTTTAGGGCCACATGGTGTCTGCTTTACCACTGGCAGGGCTCCAAGGGGCTGGAGGCCAAAGTTATCAGTGTGACCTCTGGAAGGGCTGGAAACTAAAGGTCGGCCGGCGCCGTGGCTCAATAGGCCACCGCCTGCAGTGCCGGCACACCGGGTTCTAGTCCCGGTTGGGGCGCCAGATTCTGTCCCGGTTGCCCCTCTTCCAGGCCAACTCTCTGCTGTGGCCCGGGAGTGCAGTGGAGGATGGCCCAAGTGCTTGGGTCCTGCACCCACATGGGAGACCAGGAGAAGCACCTGGCTCCTGGCTTCGGATCAGCGCGGTGCACCGGCCGCAGCGCGCCTACCGCAGCGGCCATTGGAGGGTGAACCAATGGTGAAGGAAGACCTTTCTCTCTGTCTCTCTCTCTCACTATCTACTCTGCCTGTCAAAAAAAAAAAAAAAAAAAAAAAAAAAAAAAAAGAAAGAAAAAAGAAAAGAAAAGAAAAGAAACTAAAGGTCAACCATGTGTGCAGCGAGGCACATGGAATAATACCAGGGTTTGGGGGAGCTTCTCGGGCTGGCCGTGTTCCTGGTATGATGTCATACATTCTTACAGAAAAGTCAGCATGACCCTATGGGGAGAAGATGGCTGTTTGGGAGCCCTCTGGACGCTGCCCCACGTCTCTTCCCTTAGCTGCTTTTAACCCGTGTCCTTTCACTCTAACCACTCATACCTGTGGTTATTACAGCTTTCAGTGAGTTCTCCTAGTGAATTATCCAAACCTAGAGTGATGTTGGGAACCCCAAAGGCTGCACATGGGTTTTGGGAGTGAGGGCATTATTGTGGATGGCACCCCTGACCTCACAGGTGCATTTTCTTCTTTGATTCACACTATACTTTCCTCTGTCCAGTAACACCATCTGCTTCTTCAAATATGTTTCTGTGACAAACATGTTCCTTTAAATGGCTCCTTAGATGCCATCCCAACCTTGGACTAATCTATAGTAAAGCTCCATTGAGCTGTTAATACAGATGTGTGTGTGACTTACAGCAGGACTCTAAATGCATAGTAGCCAATTTACTTCACACCAATAATTCAGCTCTTTGTGTTTCTAAACAAAAAATATAGAGGACCCTGTCCACAGAATAATTCTAAGAGTGTGGACAATTTTTATTAAACCAAAATAGCATCTTTCAAAGTTCTTAGATTATGAGAGTCATCCTAATTCACTCATTTTTTCCTATTCAGTTTCTCTTTCTAAAATTATTTTCTCCAGACTCAACTTTGAAACAACACGGCTGACATGTCGTTCCCGCCGGCATCTCATCTTGGGGCAAAAAGAAATGACTTGTGGTGACCTTAAAGACTACTCCTTGGCTGGCGCCGTTGCTCACTAGGCTAATCCTCTGCCTGCAGCGCCGGCACACCGGGTTCTAGTCCCGGTCGGGGTGCCAGATTCTGTCCCGGTTGCCCCTCTTTCAGGCCAGCTCTCTGCTGTGGCCCGGGAGTGCAGTGGAGGATGGCCCAAGTGCTTGGGCCCTGCACCCCATGGGAGACCAGGAGAAGCACCTGGCTCCTGCCTTCGGAACAGCGCGGTGCGGCGGCCGCAGTGTGCTGGCCGCGGTGGCCATTGGAGGGTGAACGAACAGCAAAAGGAAGACCTTTCTCTCTGTCTCTCTCTCTCACACTGTCCACTCTGCCTGTCAAAAAAAAAAAAAAAAGACTACTCCTTTAAAAAATATTTGTTTATTTGAAAGTCAGAGTTACAGAGAGGAGGGGAAGAGAGAGAGATCTTTCATCTACTGGTTCACTTCTCCAGATGGCTGCAGTGGCCAAGGCTGGGCCAGGCCAAGGCCAGGAACCAGGAGCTTCTTCCGGGTCTCCCACATGGGAGGCAGGGGCCCAAGGACTTGGGCCATCTTCCACTGCTTTTCCCAGGCCATTAGCAGGGAGTGCAGCAGCCAGGCCAGAACCAGCACCCATCTGGGATGCCCACATTGCAGGCAGTGGTTTCACCTGCTATGCCACAGAACCAGCCCCCAGACGACTCCTTTTAACGTGAAACACACCAACCCCTATCTAGAGCCCTGTTTGTTCTATTACATCTGTTTCAAATAACTGCAGTAAAGTGCTTGGAGATGGAAATGAGACAAAACAAAAGGGCAAGACACGCTGCACAAATCATTTTCAAATACTCATGAAGAGCACACTTTGAAGCTCTTCATGCCTGTGAATATTGGACAGCTTTGATTCACTTTACAAACTAATATCCTGGGTCCCTATTTTATAACAGGCAGAAAAAGAGGAGAGAAGAAAAGAAAAATGACAGAGGCAGGGCAATCACAAGATCCCTTTTCCGAGTTGTGGACAAAATCAGGAAGAGGGCCTGGCCAGGAGTCGGTTACCCTGGCAACACTCTCCAGCTTCTCCATTCTTGCTTGTCTTGGTATTGGATTGCAGTTGTGCTTATATAATCATGGGCTGATCGCATATAGTGAACTTGTGCGGTATGTCATGGGCATTTTACTGCAGGTCGGCTATGTCTTTATTAACTTTTTATTCATTTCACTGTCAGTATCCCACACAAGGAAAATCTGGTATATGACTGTGTAAATATGGAGCAGACAAAACCACCTGGCAATGGCTTGTACACAAAAAGACTGCTCATTTAAAAAGGATTTCATGGTGCAGGCTTTCAGCCTGGTGGTTAAGATGTCCATGTCCCAAGTCAGAGTGCCTGGGTTTGATTCCCAGCTTCACCTCGTTTTAACTTACTGCTCATGCAGACTGTGGGAAGCAGCAGTGGTGCCTCAAACAGTTGAGTCCCTACCATCCAAGTGGGAGAACTGGATTGAGATCCTGGCTCCCAGAGTAGTACATGGGCACCATCTGTCTGTCTCTCCCTCCCTCTCTCTGTCTCTCAAATATATTGTAAACTAAATAAGTTAAAAAGAATTCCAAAATGTCTTCAATCAATTCTTCTATGTCACCAAATTTGAAAACTTTTATCAATTTTAGAAACATTTTTATTTCCAAGAGCCAAGTTTTGAAATGTGCTAACCCCCATTTTAAATTTAATTTTTATGTGAGGTTACCAGAAAATAATTTAACATTTAAGATAATTATATATCATAAATACATAAGAAAATGATCTTAAAATGTTAAAATTCATATAAATTTTATGCTTATAACCTTGCAGAGGCACAGGCTATAAAACTTTAAATAATGCATTCTTCAGAATATCCTTCCAGAAATGAATTTCAAAATACATCTTTATCTTATTGAGTCTGGTGATTTTTTCCCCCCTGGAAGGAAGTCTCTTGTGTAAGGCCACTGTGCTGACTGCTGTGACATAGTGAATTGCATCTGGAAAGCACTGGCTACTGAGTGTTGGATGAGGACTCTGCCCCCTCATCATTTTCTCTAGCTGAACTCATGAATAAACTTCATTGCATGTCTGTTGGTTTTGGGGTAACACACACTTACCAAGAGTACCACAGTT
This sequence comes from Lepus europaeus, assembly GCF_033115175.1. NCBI lineage: Eukaryota > Metazoa > Chordata > Mammalia > Lagomorpha > Leporidae > Lepus > Lepus europaeus. The sequence goes on from NC_084835.1 coordinate 72,877,962, forward strand.
CTTTTCTCATTAGCTCTTCAAGAAGAATTAATTCATCAAGAATGAATGCCAATGAGATTTCGGAATCTCATTGTAATAAGTAATTATGTTACTTATTTAAATGATCCAGAATTTAAATGACTTATTTTTTTTGGATAATCATCCAAATGAAAACACAAAATTGAAAAAAAAAATAAAGCTTGCAGAGAAACGGAGTATTATCATGATTGTGAGATGGTCTCCAGAATCCATAGACCTGGATTGAAAAGCACTCTTATTTTAAAATTAAAAAAAAATTTTTTTTGACAGGTAGAGTTACAGATAGAGAGACAGAGAGAAAGGTCCTCCCTCCGCTGGTTTACCTCCCAAATGGCCACCACGGCCAGCACTGCGCCAATCCGATGCCAGGAGCCAGGCGCTTCCTCCTGGTCTCCCATGCAGGTGCAGGGAGACTCCTTTTAACGTGAAACACACCAACTCCTATCTAGAGCCCTGTTTGTTCTATTACATCTGTTTCAAATAACTGCAGTAAAGTGGTTGGAGGTGAAAATGAGACAAAACAAAAGGGCAAGACACGCTGCACAAATCATTTTCAAAAACTCATGAAGAGCACACTTTGAAGCTCTTCATGCCTGCGAATATTGGACAGCTTTGATTCACTTTGCAAACTAATATCCTGGGTCCCTATTTTATAACGGGCAGGGCCCAAGCACTTGGGCCATCCTCCACTGCCCTCCTGGGCCACAGCAGAGAGCTGGACTAGAAGAGGAGCAACTGGGACCAGAACTCGGCACCCATATGGGATGCTGGCGCCGCAGGCAGAGGATCAACCAAGTGAGCCACGGCGCCGGCCCCCCAAAAATGTGCTTTATATACTTGTTTTAATGAAAGGTGGTGGGGGGAGAGACAGATGTAAGGAGATTTTCCACTTCCTGGTTCACTCCCAAATTCTCACAACAGCTAAGGTTGGCCCAGGCTGAAGCCAGGAGCCTGGAACTCATTCTGGGTCTCCCATGAGAGAAGCAGGTACCCAGGCACTGGAGCCATCATCTGCTGCCTGCCAGGTACACACTAGCAGGACGCTGGGTCAGAAGCAGAAAAGCCAGGACTGAAAGCAGGCACACCAATGTGGGGTGCAGGCATCCCCAGTGGTGAATTAACCGTTGTGCCAAATGTCTGCTACGAAAAAAGGTTTTAAATATATTTATTTATTTGAGACAAACACACAGAGAAGGAAAGAGAGAGGTGGAGAGAGAGAGGAAGAGAGAGGGAGAGAGAAAGGGAGGGGGGAGAAAAGGGGGAAATGGGGAGAGAGGAGGGAGAGAGGGGGAAGACAGGGAGGGAGGTGAGAGAGAGGGGGGAAGAGGGCTAGAGAGGGGGGTGGGGGGAGAGAGAGCGCACTATTATTCACTGGTCTATTCTCAAGTGCCTGCAGTGGCCCAGGCTGCACTAGGGTGAAGGCAGGAGCCGGGAAGCAGCCCATTTTGAGTGTCATATGGGTGCTTCTGAGAATCTCTAAAGGGAAACTAGACCGCATCTCAGGGAGACCAAATGACATTACATGTTGGTTAGACTGAATTGTCCGCCCCCACCCTTCCAAACTCCTGTGTTGGCATTCTAACCCACTGGGACTGTATTTGGAGATAGGGTCTCTAAAGAGGCAATTAAGTTAAAACGAGGCACACACACCATGATCCTGTTGGGGAACTAGAGAGAGCAGGACCTGAACTGGCGTCAGGACAGGTGGGAAGTTCCATGATAGTCTGACATCAGGGTTTGGGAGGATGCTGTGTGTTCACCCAGTGTGTACTGACTGTTCAGCCACGTGGGGTGTGCCCCGTGTGTCACTGGACCCGAGAGATAAGTGGAGATCAAGACGTCCCATAGGCTAACGCCAAAGGATGGACATATACCGGCAGCAACAGGGGCAATGGGGTGTGGCAAATGTAGGATCCACCTCTGGGGATAGCGTGTGTAGCATAGCGGGTGGGGGTGAGGCGAGGCTGGCCCAGTCAGGGCATCAGTGTGGACTTGAAGGGTGGATGAGCTAGACTGAGGCAGGCCGAAAAGCCAGCAGAGTTTCGGGGAGGGGAAATCCGCGCACAAGTGGTCAAAGAAGTTCCTGAAATATACATGTTATAAAGAAACTACATGTGACTTTCAAAAACTCTTTACACCACAATAAACGTTGTATTTTAATCCCATTTTCCACAACCTTTTAAAAAAATTAAACATTTATTATTTATTTGAAAGCAGGGTGACAGATCAAGAGAGAGAAAGAATCTTCCATCTGTTGGTTCACTCTCCAAATGGCCACAATGGCCAGGGCTGGGCCAGGCCAAAGCCAGAGGCCAGGAGATTCAACCAGGTCTCCCATGTTGGAGCAGGGGCCCAAGGACTTGAGCCATCTTCTACTACTTCCCCAGGCATGTTAGCAGGGAGTTGGATTGGAAGTGGAACAGCCAGGACTTGAGTGCTGGTTCACAAGCGCCAGCTCTCCCCAAACTTATTAAAGCATCCTCCTGTGTATACATATGTGTATAAATCACTCCTTGAGTATTGCTTTTGGGGACAAGGCTGACTAGTGCATAACTTGTTTGGAAGGCCCAGGTCTGTGGTTAGGGGAAAATCACAATGAATGTTGGAATGGATGAAGGGGCACAGTTGCTGGAGTCGGGGCAGATTAGGAGACATGTTTTGGGGTGGGGGAGGCAGTGCCACAAGTCAGAGGAGGGCAGGTTTGCTCCTGAGGCATAGAGGAGGACCACAGCCAGCAGGTGAGGAGCCTGAGGTTCTGGAGAAGACAAAGAGAGGGTCAGGCCCGGGCCTAGTGTTGGAGCGTGGCACCTGCTACAGCTGCACGTTTGGGAGGTGAAAGAAAGATGGGAAACTGGATATCAAGGCATAGATCCTTCCCTGATTATCTGCCTTCCTTCTTAAATTTATTTATTTATTTTAAGGACAGAATTACAGAGAGGCAGAGGTAGAGAGAGATCTTCTATCTGCTGGTTCACTTCTCAGATGGCTGCAACAGCCTGAACAGGGCCGATCGGAAGCCAGGAGCCAGGATCCAGGAGCCAGAAGCTTCCTCCAGGTCTCCTACGTGGGTGCAGGGCCCCAAACATTTGGACCATCCTATACTGCCTTCCAAACCATAGCAGAGAGCTAGATTGGAAGAGGAGCAGCTGGGACATGAACCGGTGCCCATATGGGATGCTGGCACCGCAGGCGATGGCTTTACCTGCTATGCCACAGTGCCGGCCCCTTCTGCTTCCATTTCAATACCTGTTTCCATTGTAGAACAAGAGAGCCCCAGAGAGGCACCCCATTGGGCATTTTTCTGGCCCTGTGGCACTGGACTGCAGGATTTGATTTCATTTCAAGAGATGAAAATGTGACATTTTTGCACTTGAACATTGTGTCCCAAATTCTTATTGATTTTTTTTTTTGCATTGCTGTTGTTTCTATAATTTTTTTTAAAACTCAGTTTGTGAAATTTGGTAAGTAGAGAAAAACCTAAAATCCAACTTCCCTGTAAATTTACCACTTGGAAATAGCTACCTTGATCTAATATTTTTCTGAGTTTGTACTTTGTAGATATAATATAGATACAGTTCCATCAAAGAGATTAAACTGTGAATAGTCTCTCTCCTATTTTCATTTAACACTTGTACTTTGTCATGCAATATAATACCATTCTCCATAAAGTCACTTAAATGCTGCATGCTAGTCTATTTTAAAGAAGTACCTTATATGATCAAACCAACCCTTTATAGTTGGAAGTGAGGTTGTGTCCAATTCTTTGCTGTGTTAAGTAATGCTATAATGACTCTCCTCAGATAAATTTGTGCTCTGGTCTCATTTCCTGAGAAAGTTTGCCTATAAGCTGTTCCTGCTCCTATTTGTAGTGCAATATTTCATTTTATTTTATTTTTTAACTTTTATTTAATAAGTACAAATTTCCAAAGTACAGCTTTTGGATTACAGTGGCTTTTTCCCTCCCATAACTTCCTGCAACCCTCCCATCTCCTGCTCCCTTTCCCATTCCATTCACATCAAGATTCATTTTAAATTATCTTTATATACAGAAGATCAATTGAGTGTATATTAAGTAAAGATTTCAACAGTTTGCTCCCACATAGAAAGCACAAAGTGTAAAGTACTTTTTGAGTACTAGTTATAGCATTAATTCACATAGTACAACACATTGACAGAGATCCTACATGGGGAGTAAGTGCACAGTGACTCCTGTTGTTGACTTAACAAATTGACACTCTTGTTTATGGGGTCAGTAATCTCCCTAGGCTCTTGTCATGAGCTGCCAAGGCTATGGAAGCCTTTTGAGTTCGCCAACTCCAATCTTATTTAGACAAGGTCATAGTCAAAGTGGAAGTTCTCTCCTCCCTTCAGAGAAAGGTACCTCCTTCTTTGATGGCTGGTTCTTTCCTCTGGGATCTCACTCACAGAGATCTTTCATTTAGGTCTTTTTTTTTTTTTTTAAAAAAAGCTCTTCCTATATTTCCTTAAACTCTGAAACCACAACCGTTTCTTCAAAGAGCTCTTAGTTCTCCATTATATTTTCTCTCCATCAGTCATCACCAAAGGCCCTCATTTTAAAGCTACTGCTTGTAACAAGATTCAAAAAACTCTCATTGACAGAGTTGCCTTAGCTGCAGCAGACCCAAAATTATGCTGATTCTTTGGTTCTGATGTTGTTTATATATTCGATCATCTTCCATTCCGGTGGCTATCACAGGATCCTCCATGTTTATTTTGCTTGAAGCTGCCTTTGGCAAACTTGTAATGGGAGTAGGAACCTGTGACTGTGGACAATTGCAAGACAGTGCTTACCAAGGTACTACCTGGTTACTACTTTCTCCGCTTGCCTGGAGGGGCACGTGGGTGTGTGTACACATGCAGCCGCGTGGAGGAGTGTTATAGGTATGTGTGTCTTGGGGCACTGCTACACAGCAGTTTCTCCTAGGTGTTTTCCAGAGCCCCAGGATAACTGAGGCAGCACCCACCAATATCTCCCAGCTTAATGCACCCTCCCCATGTCACCAGCGTGTATCCAGCCCATCTTGGCATTCCATCCTTGTCCGCCACTTAAGTGCTACATTTATGATTTCCCTAAGGGCTGTGAATTCAGTTAGCAATGGGACAGAAACAACAGCTCAACACTCTACACTCATGGCTGTAGCCAAGGCTCCCTTGGCTGGGTTGTGGTAGAGATGAGGGCTTGTCCTGGACGGTGGGGCAGGGAGGATGTGGCTGACCGTGCCTGTGAGCTGCTGACCGCCAAGCCCTGCTTTCCACTGTGGGTCAAAGGTGCATTTCCCACCTGGCTAAAGAAAAGGAACAAGGACTTTGGGTTTCAGGGATCAGATTGAGAGTGATTCTCTTTGAGGCTTTCACAAAAGCAGCAAGCATTTCACACCATTCTGAGTGCTGTAGGTGAAGAATTTAACAGCTGGTGGGAGTGCAAATTAGAGCCAATTATAATTTGATTGACCTGCCTTGACAATAAAACTGTCTTCCCTAATTTAAAATGCCTAGCAGGAGCCGCTGTGCCCTGGTAAGGTGGTGATTTCAAATGAAGAGCTGCCCAAACTAGGAAATTCTTTAACAATGCTGACAGTAATAAAGATTTATTTGTAGAGTACTTTTTTCCCCCCTCCTGGGCTAAAACTACAACTTCCAAGCCGAGAAATAGTGTCATCTCTACAGGGCTAAAAAAGGACTGGGCTTGGCAGAAATGCGTCTCAAGAATGGTGGCAGCAGAAGTAGAAAGTGTGGAGAATTTGGGAAAATTGTGAAGAAAGGCAACAATATCTCTATTCCATAAGACAATGGCCGGTTGTCATAGTTTGTGAAGCAACCACATGTAGAATTAAAAAGCTTCTTTGGAACAGTTTTAACAGGGCGTAATAGGAACGCACCTTGTGTTCCGGTGTTGGATTTCAGAAGGGAATTTATGCTGCCTATTTAAAGAAGTCAAAGGAGGTTTAGAACTCCAGTACCGGCTCTGCCCGCCGCCTCCCTGCTTTGTACTCACGCAAGCTTGCAGCTGTTTCACTCCCTACACGTTGTATGGGATGGAGCTCCTGGATCTGCATTTCCTGTTTTGTCCTGAGTTGAATCTGGTCCTTTGCGTTGACTCTAATTCCGGTGCAGGGGCCAGAAAGCAGTGCTGGAAGTGCCCACTCCTGTGCAAACCTGAAGGGATCTGCCCTCCGATCCCACCTCAGATTCTACTTCATTTTGTCCTCGTAGCATTTTTGCAAATGAGAACCTGAGGTGCACACAGGAAAACTCACTGCGCCCTTGTGGTGGGAACTACTGAGACCCTGGATCCAAAATAGCTTGGCTCAGTGTCTGCCCCAGACTGGCTCTCGGGAGATGGTGAGATTCTGTCTCCCTCCTTCCTTCCACATCGGCCTCACCTTTGCTCCTTTGCTGAGGCAGCTCAGCCTGTGTTCTTTTCTCTTCTTGCTCCCACTGAACCTTCTCTGATGACCTCTGGGGGGGCGGGAAGAGAAGGCTATTCTTGCCTCCTTCTGTGATACAGCAATCACCCTTATCCATGCTTTCATTTTCTATTTCAGTTACTCGCAGTCAATAGCAGTCTGAAAATACTAGATGGAAAATTCCAGAAACAAATAATTCATACATCTGGGGGTTTGCTTTTGGCACAGTGGTTAGGTTGTCACTTGGGATGCCCACATGCCATCAGAGTGCCTGAGTCCAAGTCCAGCTTCTCTGCTTTACTTCTTGCTAATGCTACCCTGGGAGGCAGCAAGTGATGGTTCCAGTACCTGGGTCCCTGACACCCACGTGGGAGACCTGGATGGAGTTCTTGGCTCCTAGCTTCAGCCAGGCCCACTTGGGGAGCCAATCAGCAGAAAGAAGATCCTTCTATCCATCTCTGTCTCTCCTTCTATGTCTTCCTGCCTTTCAAATAAATAAAAATTTTAAAAATATTTTAAGCAACTTACTACACTATATTGTTATAGCTATTCTATTTTATTATTAGTTATTATTATTATTAATCCCTTACTGTGTCTAATTTAGAAATGCAACTTTATCATAAGTATGTATGTATAAATAAAAACAGTATATGTAGGTTTGGTACTATCTGGGTTCAGACATCCACTGGTGTGTTGGAATGACCTCCTGCAGATAAAGGTAGGGTGCTGTCTTACTTGGAAGGAATTGTGGTAACTCCCATGGTAACAAGGTTCTTATTGGTGAGGTTCTATGATACCAATGTTACTTGGATGCATGAACACATACAAGGTGTGCTAAACATACTTTTATGATTGGCATAGAAATCAACCCTTTTTATCATACGGTTTATACAGAAGCTGAGAAAGTTTGGCACATAGCTGTAAGAGAGGTAGTGAGCTTTCCTCCTATGTGGAGGTCATCAGGTTTTAGATAGCCTGCATCAGTGTGGGTACAACCAAAATTTTACTGCCTTAAATTCTGCCATTGGAAACAGAAACCCAAGTTGCAAACAATCAGTTTACTATGCAGGCTTTTGGATTATAATATTCACTGGCTACTGCCTGAAACTGAGCTTCATGTGAATGACTACAGATCATCAGGAATCATCTATGTTAGGAGCAGAATGAAGTGGGGGATTTGCGACAATGTTATCTCTTCTTGTAAAATGAGTTCCGGGTGATGGTTAAGGTGTCTGGATGCCCGGTGTTTGTATAATGAGAGCTTTCCAGCATTATTATCATGTGGCTTCTAATATCTCTTCCTACCTGAGAATGCAGCTAGAGTGCTGTTTAGTCTAGCAGTTAAACACCCACTTCTGACATCAGAGAACCCAAGTTCAAGTCCTGGCTCTGACTCCTGACCGCAGCCTCCCAACAGTGCAGACCTTGGGAGGCAGCAGTAGTGTTTCAAATAATTGGGTTTCTTCCACCAATGTGGGAGAGCTGGATTGAGCTCCTGGCTTTTGGCTCCTGATTTTGAACCTGGCACCATCCCAGCCACTGTGGGCATTTGGGAAATGAATCAGTGGATAGGAGATCTGTCTGCCTCTCAAATAAAAATAAAAAGAAATAGACACATAGGTCAGTAGCAGAATATACATCTTCCAAAGACAATCATTCATATATAAAACTCTACAAATAAAGATCTGTGTAGTGATAGTTGTATGCATCCTTGCACCCGTCCATGAGACTGAAATTTCTTGTGGGTAACACATCTGGTTTTTAAAAACATTATCCATAGGAATATTAAATGGCAAGCAAGGATCCCAGGAACAACATCCTGGAATGCTGCCAACACCAAGCAATGAAATGATGATTTCTGCAACCAGGCTTGACGGGGCTGGACTTGGGCAGATGATGGAGGGGGCAGGATGTGCAGGCAGCTGCTGTCTGGTGAACTGAAACGGAGCCTGCACAAGGTGGGCAGACAGATGCCATAATGGCCCTCTAAAGAATAACCGCGTGCAAGACAACGTAGCTGTGAAACGTGGGCAAACAATGGCAGCAGATGGACAGAAACCTGGCACGCAGCAAGCAGGGGGAGGCAGCTCATTTATAGCAAAAAGCCCTGCATGCTCGGGGAGGGCCAGCACTCCAGACCAACACCTCGCCTGTAGACAGCAACAGGCCCTGTAAGCAGCCTCATCCATTTCCAATGTTTGTTGAGTGCTTGCTCTGCAGAGCATGCTTGGTTTACGCAGGGACGAAGCCACGCTTGTTGACTTCGGGAGTTTAGAGTCTAATGAACGTGCTGTGGGTTTCTGATGGATACCATATGGGAATTATGTTGTGGTTACTGACATCACTGTCCTTTAATATTCCTCAAAATCTGCTGCTGCTTTTCTAGACCTTGGATGGTATAACTTCCAAACCAAAGGAGATGGAGCTTGCAAGCGGTAGAACGTGGCAAGAGAGAGTTGCTGACTCCCAGCGGCAGCCACTTCACCCCAACAGCTAAGACTGCTGAAGGAGGTTCTTCATCTTCAGTTCGTAGGTACAAAGCCCAGGGCCATCTCCCTATGAAGACACCACAGGATGAATGACCAGCCCTCAGCCAAGTTTAGCTTTATCCAAGGAGATGTCTATAGAAGGGACGTTGAGCTTTCCATATATAAAAGATAGCCCCAGTGTGTGTGTGTGTGTGTATACATGTGTGTGCATACATGCTTTCTGGATTTTGTCTTGTATTCTTTGGTTTCCAAGTAAGCATTTTTCATCATTAGCACAGTCATTATCCTCACCAGCTTGGTAACTATAAATTAAACTTAAAATAAATTTCCCTGTTAGCAGTTGAGTGCTTGTACTAGTCTGGACAAAATCTATTCTTCATCGTTTAGGTGGGAAGTTAAAGAGAAGAAGGGGTGAGGTATATGTGAGGTATTTAGATATCTTGTGTTCTGGAATGGTTTGTAAGTGATTAAATGGTTAAGCTATGGAATTGTTGCCCCCTGTGTTTATTCCACATGTGACAAGGCTGATGGGGTTTGAAATGGTTTGGCCTTGACCTATCAATATTAGAACAGAGATGATTGTCTATGAACCCAATACCAAAACAACTTCACCTTGGCAGGGTCTAGCTGGACAGGTTTAGTCTTATCCCTGTTACTCCATCATCACCAGTTTAATAATCAAAAAATGCCAAAATAGGGCTGTAGATTTCATAAGTCACACGTAAAATTTTGCCTTATAGCTTTGGAGTCAGAATTAATTTACATTCTAAAGCACAGATGAACAGTCTACATCCCCCTAATGCCTAAATATAGATTTTAAATTCATGTAAAAATAAGAGATAAATTTGTAGCTGCACAAAGCTTTTAATTATTTAAAAATTAAAAATAACTATATAAATATATATCTTAAACAAATTCACTCCTTGATATGTGCCTCAGAATAATATTTTTATACCCAAGGAGACATGAATAAGTGTTTTTTATAGTAGCATTATTTGTAATAGCCAAATTTGGGAATAACCAAAAGTCACATGTTTTGATAAAGGAGTATTATACAACCACAAAGAAAGTATATAAACTACAGCTATATGTTAGCTACATTGAGAGCATTTTTTATTTACATTGAATGCATTTTGCAAACATGCTGCTGTAAAAAATAAATTCCAGAATGTTACATAAAGTACATCAAAAACTTCAAAAACATGCAACACAATACTTAAAATTGTTGAAGGATAAGCGTAAGTATAGTGAAAGCATAAAGAAATGCAGATGGTGTGAGTTAATGTGCCTAGCACGGGTGTTGTGGGTAGCAGTCAAGCCACAACTTGGGACACCCACATCCCATACTGGAGTGCCTGGTTTGAATCCTAGCAGCCCTGTGTTTCCTATCCAGCTTACTGCTAATTAATGTGCCTGGGAGACTGGGATGGAGTTAGACTCCTGGCTTCAGCTTGGCTCAGCCCTGGCTGTTGCAGGCATTTGGGGAGTGAATCAGTAGATGAAAGATCTCTGAGTGTCTCTCCCTAGAAAATAAAGACACCTAAAAGAAACTCTTCATACTCATTTGCATATGTTTACTAGTACATAATAAATCCAATACCAAAAGCAAAGGCTAAGGGTGTCAGCAATTTCCCCTCAAAGAACTGGGACAGAATTGCTGAAGGAAAGGTGGAAATTGAAGAGATAAATGGGTTTAGGATTTTATCCTTCTATTTTCTTCTCTCAGAGCAGATACTAAGAGGCTACTTTAGGAAATGGATTCAAAAGGGAGGTAGTCCCCGATCTGGTTTTTTGTCTGTCTCATTTTCCGTGTTCCTGGGAGGCATGAAGACGTGGGTTAAAGGTCGGGTCTTTGAGAAGGCCGGTCTGAGAGCCAGGAGTGGCTGAGTGTGGCTCAAGTGGAGAACTTCCAAAACAGAGTTACGTGTGCTTGGAACCATGTTAACTAAGCTGTGGAAATTCTTCATTGTGAGTGCAAAAAGGTGAGACTATGTCATTAAAGTGTCACCAACGCAGGGAAACAGTATAAGGACAGACTTACTGATGGTGTCTTTTGAAGAGCAAAATTCTTACATATGATGAAGTACAGTTTATCAATGTTTTCTTCTACTTTTTTATAAAAAGTACTGAATTAGTGGCTATTAATTAATCTCCTATATATCAAGCAAGATGGCCAGAAGCAAATTCTTTGGCTGGAGTTACTTCCAACTCTTTCAGCACTGCCTGAATCCTCATCATAAGAAATACATTTGGTTTAGTTGGCGTCCATTCATTTTTTAGTTAATTTTCGTGTATAGTTTTCTCAAGTTTCCTTTCAAATACTGCACAATGCCATAGAACACCGAGTGTTCCAAACATCATCCAAAAGGCTACAAGAGTTACAATTGCTTTTGCCTCTGTTTGAAACAGCAGAATCTAGCAGAGTAAAACCCTTCCTTTAGGTGAGAGTGGAGCAGTATATGGCTGGATTGGAAATATCCAAATTTAGAAACAACCAAAGCATAAAACACTGCATACAATGCTAGTCGGTGAACTTCTCAGTACCCAGCTTTCCTTTGCTTATCTCATGTAGATACAAAGCATCAGTTCCAAGGAGCTATAGCAGACAAAAATGCAAGTGTAGCCAATGATGAATATGCCTTCAAACATCATCTTCAAATGTGAAGCAATGTCTGAAAATGAAGTTTGATGAGATTCCAGAGAAACTACTTACCCCATGTATCTTTAAGGTGCTAAGATATTGAATCTTATTTTCTATTATTGCGATGATCAATGAATTTTGTATCTGCTGACTATACGTGCAGGTTGTCAACCTGATGTCCTCAGGTCTTTCCCTGCTCCAACTGCACTGTACCTGGACCTCTTAAGTCATCCACGTTTGTCCTTTTCCAATGGCATTTTGGTGTCCTATCTTACATTTGCCTCACCTAGGTGACATAAAATTTTATCACAGTTTTTTTTTTTTTTTTTTTTTTTTTTTTTTTTTTTTTTAGCTAACTCTTGGATGTAGGTCTAGCAGTTATTTTAGTTAAATTTTCCATATGGTGAGAGGTAACAGTCATCTTTTTAGATATTTACTGTATTTGAGTTTCCAATTGTTATGCATAATTTTTGGAAAAGTCTATTCTTTCTCCATTGAATTGTCTTGGCATCTAGGTTGAAAATCAATTGACCAGATATATTTTGGCTTATTTCTGAACTCTCTATTCTGTTCCATTTATCTGTATGTCTGTCCTTACACAAATACCACATTGTTTTGATTACTGTAATTTTACAATAAGTTTTGGAATCAGTACAAATCCCTGCAAGTTTGTTCTTCACTTATTTCAAAATTATTTTGACTAATTACTGTCCTTTGCATCTTGGTTTAGATTAGCTTTAGATCAACTTGACAATTTATGCAAAACATACCTGCTGGGATTTTGATAGGAATTGTGTGGAATCTAAAGATTAACATGGAGACAATGATTTTTTCATCATATCTTTGAAAAAAATTTTAGTGTAATCTTTAAATTATCATAATCTCAGGTTAATATTGATAAAATAACTATTACAGCTCCATTCCCTTGTTCCATTTAGTGTCATTGTTATATATGTTATACACCCAAGATGTGGTGTTATAAATATTTCCTTAAACATCTTATGTTTATAAATAAATTAATAAAAGAAAAATATATGTACTATTATCCATTTTAAATATTTATTCACATATTTACTACTCTAATTGTCTACAATTCTTTCCATGGATACAAATTACCACTGATACAGTTTCTGTTCATCTTGAGGAATTTGAATTGTCGAATTTAAAATTTCTGAAAGCAGATTTGCTATCCAAGAATTTTCTTGGTTTTTGTTTAACTGGACCTGTCTTCACTTTTCTTTTTGACCAGTACTTTTAGTGTATAGGATTCTGGTGGACTTTTCTTTCTCAGCATTTCAAATAAGTTATTGCACTGCCTGTGGAATGGTGTTGTTTCTGTTGAACAGTCAGCTGCTGATCATACTATTCTGCTGTATAGGAATCATTTTCTCTTGCTGCTTCCAAGATTTTCTTTTTATGAGTTTGAAAATAATGTATTTCTATGTGGTTCTCAGTTCTTTTTATTTTATGTTTGTTGTGTGAAAGTTCTCTTCAAGTTCTGTGAGATATCCATCACGTTTCCCCAGCTCTTCTGCTGGGAAGCCCATGACACACATGCTGGGTGCTTGATGTTACTCAGCAAGCCCCTGGGGACCTACTCATTTGTTTCCCCCTTTTCTCCAGATAAAATCATTTCTCTTGAGCTATCTGCAAGTTTCTTCTTTCTTTCCCATTTCAAGCTTGCAGTTGATCCTATCTAGTGGATTTGTCATTTCGGCTTTATGTTTAAACTCTGGGATTTCCATCTTGTTCTTTTATATTGTTTATTTCTCTATGGGGACTCTGTTATGGGTGGAATAGTTGTTAGCATATTTTTCCTTAACCCCTTGAATGTCATTTTAATACTTGGAGTTTACTTATCATAGCTGTCTGAAGGCTAGTCTGCAAAGTCCAACATCTAGGGTCACTCAGCGTCTGCCTCTAAAGATTGCTTCGTCCTCACCTTGAGTATGAGTCATATTTTCCTGTTTTTTTTACACACACACACACACACACATAACACTGTGAAGTTTACATTCCTCACAGTGTGTACCTGCTGATGTCTGTTTTTCATTTTGTTTTTTAAACTTGGCTTTCTAGAGACCCTCCTTTGTGGGTAGAGTTTGGTTGTCAACTAACACTTGGGTTCAAATGCCTTGAGCCCATTAGACTTTCATGCTGTGCCAATCCAGTTGTTAGAGATTGAGAAATGCATACAATGTGGCACTACTTCTCAAGTCTCCCTTGGTTTTCACATTTCCTGAGGGTCTTTTGGATCTCCCCTACATGTGTGGCAAACTTATCTTGCCCTTTTTATGATGTTCTAAATTCCAAGATCACTCCATTAAATTTCTGGCTGGTGCATTGCCCTCCTGAAACTAGGAAGCATAGACTTCGTCCAGAAAAGTTGCATGTTTTTTTATCATCTAAACCAAACCAAATCTGTCATTTTTAGCCATGACGCCATAGATGTTTACCCCTCCTCCATGCCTGCAGACAAGTCTTCTGTCTTGGACAGCAACGTTGCGTTTTCATTACAGCCTGCCTGTGTTGGGTATGGCCATCATTCTTGCCAACTGAGCAGGAGGAGAAGAGCTTTAGAATAGCCCGGCCAACAGACTACAGACTTCTCTCATGCTTTCCCAAAGCTTTGTTGGGTTTTGTGTTCATGAAAGTGCTTTTTCATTTATTTTCTGCTCTTGCTATATTTCTACCTGCTTCAACAATTTTCTCCTAAAGACAATTTGTCCACTTTTCTGCTGGTTTTCTCTAAAAGAGAATCATGCATGTTGCCATTCCCAGAAGATCAAACTGTTTTATAATAATTTGTTAGAGAGCCGCATTTAGTAAATATGTGTTGAGCACCATTTATTGAAAGGCTACTCTGTGCTGAAAAGCCTTCAGAAAGGAAGAGGCCATTCCAGGAAGCCAGGTAATTCTATGAGTTCCATAAATGTTTGCTGAGTGAATATTTTTTCTTTGCCTTTATAAGACAGAGAAATTGGGGAGCAGCATTCTGAATATTGTTTTGCAGCTTTGTTTTGATAATACATGTCTTGATTTATTTTATTAGATTCTGCTAAGAAAAATGTGACTTTTATAATCATGAGAAGAAACCTTTTAAAGAGGGTCAAAATGACTGATTTTTTCATTTAAATAAAAGATATAAGCAAAGAGAATGATGTCGGTAACTTTCCCTTAATGGTTCTCATTCACATCTAGTTCAGGCTTCTGCACAAGCTTGTTGGAAACGTCAGGGATGTGCAGGGACTGTGTCAACAGGATGGTGCTGTGCTCCATTATCTGACCTTCCCACTTAGGGACTAACATTTTTTAACTATGAAGAAAGCCAAATATTTCTGAACTATTTTAGTGGACTGAGTTTACTACTCTCTATAAAAGGCGCGTTCAATCTAAAACGCTGTATCAGAGGTCTCAGATGGACAGCCTGAATCCAGCCCACAAACACGCTGTATTTGGCCTGCATAGTGTTCTAGCAAAATCCCTTGTTAGCATGTACAGATCAGAGATTTCACATGGCAATCCAGATCTCATTTGAACGTCTCACAACACTGTCTAGTTCCCCCAAAGCAACCGTCAGCCAGAGCCTTCTTTAGAAGAATCTTGAATTTTGCACTTCAGTTTGCCTTAGTTTGGGCCTTTGCCTGCCTGGTTCACTTTCCATATGATCTCTTGAGCACATAGATGCTTGAATTCATGACTTTGGGGACTGTGAATTCCTCAAAGGCCCAACTGCCCAGAGGGGGGCATGCTGGGAACCAGTGCAGGTTTAGCTGCACGTATCTATCATAAAGAATTCGGAGCAAGTAGAAATCATTTGGGCTCAGGGTCAAGAAGGATTTTCCATAGGCAGAGTATCAGTGGCATCAGTTAAAATATAATTGAAATGCTATAAATGCCATTCATTCATGTGTTCGGTTATTTGTATACTGTTTATGAATCGAGTAGGTCTGATTCATCATCTCCTCCATGACCCAAGGTTCCTGATAAAAATAAGCATAACAGAGTAAATGTTCTATAAGTAATAAACTGAGTATTCATTTATATTCTATGAATCAATGAACAAATCATTTAATTTCTTTTGAAAAATGAGATAACTTAGTGCCTTGATGTTCTCCTCCTGGGAATTCTCAAATTTCGACTTTAATTGATTTAAAATTGATGTCTAGTGGTATTAGTAAAGATTTTCACACTTTGTTGATGAATAAGGAGTTTTTTAAAACCCCTGAAATATTAAGACATCTTGCCTGTAACTGGAGCTGAGACGGTGATGACTTAAATGGAAGACAAGTCCTAATGGAGGCATCAGGCAGCGATTACGACAGAGAACTGATGCAGGCTTCTAGATTCCTGAGGACTCCGGGAGAGTCAGATTGTAAACCAGAGTGGTCCTCTGCCTGGGTAGCAGCTTAATCCTTCGTGTTTGGGACCAAAAGAATGTGCAAAACACAAAGCAATCTAATGCGGACTAACTCCAATGCCAGGGCTCCATGCCCAGTCAGCGAGATCTGTAAATCTCAAGGAAAATAAAGATTTAAATGTAAGCTCCCACTCGTTCCTGCACTCGTGGCTTACACATGCTATGGACAGAAGTTGCGATCTTAAGTCTGTGCCGTGAAAACTGCTCCAGGAGGCTGGGCTCTCAGGAGAGGGAGGCATAGGGAGGGAGAGGGGGAGTGGTGGTGGGGATTGGGAGCACTTCAGAGAAAAGATCTGAGGGCAGACTCTGGGACTGTGCCACTCAGCTCCCTGGAGGAGCCAGGGTAGCTGCTGGGCGTGAGGCAGCTTGCCGGCCCCTCAGTGGCATCCTGGTACTGTCGGCTCTGCTAAGTGATACTCGTTTTGTTGTTGATGATGATAATGCTGTCTATTTTATTATAAAAAATTTTGAGATATACAAATTTCATATCTACAGATTTAATAACATAGTGGTACTTCCCACCCTGCCCTCCCTCCTGCCCACCCTCCCACTCTTCTTTCTCCACCTCCTATTCCCTCTGTTAAGTTTTACAATGATCTGGGTGATACTCTTGATATTCGATGTTTTGCCAGAAGTTAGGGCATCGCTTTTCTCCCGAGTCTACCCGTGCTGCTGGGAGCCACTAGGTTTCTAGGCATCTCCATTCAGAATCACAGAGAGCCCTACCAAAGTTTGCAAATGCCTGGAATGTGGAGATCAATCCAGGCATGTAGAGATCTTCAGACATAGGAGACAGTGATGTGTCAATGAAAAAGCTTGGGGTCCCAAGGCAGAGAGGCCCAGGGTCGGGGTCTCATTGTGTCCTTGTGTGATTTTATCAAAGGGCCGTAGTGCACGTGGGCAGTGCCTTCTCTTTACCGCACACCGTCCCCACCTCTGCTGCTATTGCCACAAATCCCTGAGAAAAAGGACACGCAGCCTGTGCCCAAGCCACATGACTCCCCCTTGCTGGCCATGGCTGTGGACTCCTATCCAAACCTGAGGTCCTGGGCTTCTAGCAGAAATAGTGACGGCCTCAGAAGAGGTACACAGGTAATGGGATTTCAAAGATCGGACTGTCACTGGTAGCTTGTCGTAAGAAAAGAAAGGCTTGTAAAATGAATTGAAATGCATGAGTCCAAAATGAACAAGAACGCCTACTGCTGACTATGAATATCTGAACGCGGTGCTGCATTCTAATTGCTCTACTTGCTAGAGAGAGAAATAAAATTGTGGGAGTGTGAAGTGTGTAAAGGATTCTAACGCCCTCCCGGGGCTCTGAGACCCACAGACTGGAGAAAGCGAGTGCCTCTCTGACCATTGAATTCCTCACTCTTATTGCACGTTAGAAAGCTCCAAGGAGGATTTTAATGAAACCAGTTCTCAACTCCCTAAAAGAGAACTGAAACAGCTGAGGAGACAGCGCCACCTCGTGCTCAGATTTAAGAGAAAATTTCCTGGCAATCATCTTTGCGGTAATTGGCCCCAGTAACTTCCACGAAGTAGGGCAAAGAAAATAAATCCATCAAAGCTGACTGAATAACAGAGAGAAATGCCAGCTGAAAGCATTTTTGACTCTTGATGCCTTCAAAAGCCAGGAAACTTAATCTCTGCCTTATGTTTCTTCCTCCGTGCCCAAAAGGCAGCCAAGCTCGTCACCAAACCGGGGGAGGTGAAGCAGGTCACTACGTTGATAATGTCGCCGGTAACTGGTTTTCATTTTTTCTCTGCAGCCTGGCAGCAGGAGACAGGCAGCTTGTTATAACTTAGAGGGGCTCCTGGAAGGCCCGCTTGCTGGGTGTGTTTCTGTAGGCGTGGGCTCGCTGGGAATATTATTACCTCATGGAGTCATGGATTTAATAGCATTTCTTCCACTTCATTCAGCACAGCACTGAGTTGCAGCGAGTCTGGCTTCAGCACACTGCAGATGCATATTGTTCCCCCATAGCATCCTGACTCCCCGGTCCCACATGAGTCCCCACCGCGCCGCCTGCGCCTGCACACACACGCCATCTCGCACTGGCAGGCTCTCTGGCCAGGTGTTAGGTCTGCGCCTGCCTCCCTCTCCCCTCTTCCACTCCCTCCCCTTCCATTCCACTCCATCGTAATAGCTATCACTTTGGAGCACCTACCATGTTCCAGGCACCGTGCCAGACGCTTTGCACGTAATTTGCCATTTGAGATATTACCATTCTGTCCTGCGGGTTAGGAGCCCGGGGCTGCACGTGGAGCACCAGCTTGGGAGTGGGGAGCTCCTCCCTCCAACCTATCCCACTACTGCTTCCAGGCTTCTGATGCTGTGGCTGTGTGGATGAGGCTTCTGACCACTCTCCCTGACCCTCTTGCTCCTCATCAAAGGGGAGAGGATGACTTAATCGGATGGTGGTTTTGGAAGGAGAATGCAGTTTGTGTAGCCCTGGCCCTACTCCCTCTCCTCCCGGGAGCAAGGCTGCCTGCAGGGAGCTTGGATTCTGGTCTGTCTCCCCCTTGTGTATATGTCCCTGCTGCCTGTCTGTCCAGTCTGGAGCCTCAGGGCTAGGAAACCCCAGCTGGCCACAGATACAAGCCACCACCGCCAGGATCCACGTAGTCAATAAGGGAGCTTTTGTCTGTCCCCTCTCTTGCTTCAGAACATTGGTGTGCTCCTTACTAGAGATCCAGTGCTTCAGGAGTTAGGAGAACTCAAACTCCTCACACTTGGAGAATGGGCATTTCCTTACCAAACACAGAGCAGAGGATTGGACTCCAGATGATTCAAACCTAAATGATATTTTATTGTTAAGTTCTTAACCAATTGGCCTTGGTCCAGCGTGCTCTGGCTTGGTGATGGAAACCCAGGGCTTTGTACTGGGCTTGGAGTCTCTCAAGCTTTGCTCCTGTGAGTGGGAACCTGCCCTAGGCTCTGGTTTGCCCATCTTGGCTTTTGTGATTCCAACGCAGATTCTGAGAAAAGGCAAAGCTCACCTTGGTGGGAAGAAGCAGTCACTGGAAGTGAGCAACTTGCTTAACTCTCCCTGTCTTGGAAACGGTTACTTTTTCCCCCAGAGACAACAAGTGCATGGAGCATTTGCCTTAGAGTCTCCTCTCCCACTGCCCTCGCCTCTTGCCTCTGCCACAGTGAGGAGCAAACCTTTGGCCCCTCTCAGGTTGTCTTGCATGGGATGGGCTCAGGTTAGAATTTTTTTTTTTTTTTTCTGGAGTTGAAAGTTGGGACCTATGGATTGACAAATTTTCTTCTTCATCTGTGAATTTGTTCCAAAGTTATTCACTTGGAATCACATCTGGATATGTTTTTGCTACTTTGGCTTTAGGGAGAAGAATGACACCATGAGAGTTGTGGAGCATGAAGTCACTTGGGGGTGGCTTTT
This sequence comes from Lepus europaeus, assembly GCF_033115175.1. Taxonomy (NCBI): domain Eukaryota; kingdom Metazoa; phylum Chordata; class Mammalia; order Lagomorpha; family Leporidae; genus Lepus; species Lepus europaeus. The sequence goes on from NC_084835.1 coordinate 72,897,365, forward strand.
AAAAGGGCAGTACGTTTATGGCCTCCGCTCTGAAAAGACGAGAGTGGATGCAGGGAGACGGACACAACTTGACCTTGCCCAGCTGTAGCCTCGCCCTTCACCAGCCTCTCACCTTAGATTTAGGACATTTTAGTGCTATTTTAGGTTGTCACAGCCCTTGAAACATTTCCTGGTTCCTCAACACCACCCTTGTAAGATGCAATGACAACTTCATCCCAAGTTCAAGTTCACCTTGCTCTACCATGGGAAAGTGTCAGAATTGGCTCTAACCCAGATTTCAGGAACAAGAAGAGTCGCAGTGGAGTGTGATGAATGGGATGCATTCGGTATTGATGACACTCCTAGAAACTTGGTAAATGCTAAGTGTCCTGTGGTCTTCCTCCTCCCTGTGTTGAGTTCATTCCTCCTCTGGGATTAAGTGCCATCTGTGAGTGCTAACTCCAGAGCTGGCCTCTGCAAGCTGGGGCCTCTCCTGCAAGTTTCAGATTCATCACCAAATACGTAAAAGCATGGTCTCCCCATCAGGAGGAGGGAACTTGGGTGCCCAACCAGTATCTCAGAGTTCACACGTCTCCAGCTAGGGCTGTCAATCTGCTCTTTTCCAGACTTTTCCATCTCAGGAAGTGGTCTCTTGCCAGTATCTTGGGACAAAACTTGGAGTCATTGTTCACTCGTCTTTCTCTCACCTCCTATGTCTCATCTGTCAGCAAGGCCAGTCTCTTCAACCTTCAAATCATATCTAAGTTTGGACTGTTGCCCCCACATTCATGGCTATTCTCTGCGTTCTAATTGCCTTTGTCTTTTGCCTGGACTTTGCAATAGCCCCACATGGTCTCTCTGCCTACCCTCGTTCCCTCCAATCTATCCTCAGCCCAGCAGCCCCCATGATCTTGCTAAAATGCATCCATTTATGGCACTGTACTTTTAAATAGTCCAATGGCTGTGTATGTCTCTTGGAGGAAAATATGCTACCTGGAGCTCTTGGTGGCCTTTGTTTCTTGTCTGCTGTCACTTCCTTCTGTGCCTGTCACTTGGGTCTCCACCATAGCTTGACATTTGTGGTGCATTCTCACCTCCAAAGCTGTCCTCAGTACCTGGGGAGGCTGTTTCCCCAGAGGCCATGAGGCTCAGGGCCCATGCCCTGCAGGCCTTTGCTCACATGGGAGAGCCTCTCTGATTCTTCTTGTGAAATAGCATCCCCCCTCCAACAAACCCACAGATCCTCACCCCCATCTCCGTTCTATGTCTTTATCACTTATTGCCACATATCTCTATCTGCTACTCATTTACACTGTTCTTCCATATAAAGGCCAAATTAGGTTGGGAATTCCTATCCATTTTGTTCCCAGCCATCTCCCCAGCAATTAGAGCCAGGTGCTCAATACATATTTGTTGAATGAATGCATGAAGCAGAGGAGGAAGAAAGGGCTGATGCGGGCATCCCCCCTCCCATGAGCATCATGGACACTCAGCAGGCAACCAGTCATTGAACCAACAGCAAGGTGGACCAGCAAGGGGACATGGCATAGGTAGGGTGCACTGGGGTATCCTGCTCAAAACAGTGCCACATTCTGATAACAGAAACTATATTTCCAGAGACTTATTTTTCGGTTTAGAGTTCTTACTTCACTTCATTTTATTGAATAGATGTCTACTGAGCACCAGTCTTGCCATTGTGCTGGGGGCACAGGGTACAAATGTGGTCTATGTTCTCCTGTCTGATAAGACTAAGGTGACTCCATAGAAATAGACCACTTCCTTGTGGGGTAAGTGCCATGCTCAAGCACGCCACCTATAGCAAACAATCTAGGTGTCTTCAGGCATCTGCACCTTAGAATTTTTCACCAGACTCTGGGATAGAGTTTTTGGATTGGCAAGGATTGAAAGGAGAAATTCAATGCACTTACTTAGGAAGCACAACATAAATACGAGCCTTCAAAAAAGGTTGCTGGGCCGGCGCCGCGGCTCACTAGGCTAATCCTCCACATGTGGCGCCAGCACCCCGGGTTCTAGTCCCGGTTGGGGCGCCAGGTTCTGTCCCGGCTGCTCCTCTTCCAGTCCAGCTCTCTGCTGTGGCCTGGAAAGGCAGTGGAGGTGGCCCAAGTGCTTGGGCCCGGCACCCGCATGGGAGACCAGGAGGAAGCACCTGGCTCCTGGCTTCGGATTGGTGCAGCACGCTGGCTGTAGCGGCCATTTGGGGGGTGAACCAACGGAAGGAAGGCCTTTCTCTCTGTCTCTCTCACTGTCTAACTCTGCCTGTCAAAAAAAAAAAAAAAAAAAAAAAAAAAAAAAAAAAAAGGGTGCTGAGAATGCTACTGTCAGGTAATATTTTGATAGCCTGAACCCTTTACTAAAACTTTTGTTGCTTTACATTAATCATACGGATTTTCAGAGCCTACTAACCTCTCTCTGCAAAGGAAGGTTTTCAATCTCTTCCTTTCACCAGTGGAAAGGGCAGAGAATGAGGAGGTGAGCCCATCTGCACTGTGGTCCCGGTGCGTAGCTCACAGCTCGTCCCAACCACACCCCCCACCCCACTGTCACGTGTGGTGCGTTGTGAGGTAGGACCAGCCCCTTGGCCACTCTGTCTTCTCTGAGAGCCACACTTCCTGCTTCGGTCATTGGCTTGGTCCACCATGATCAGAGAAATACCATAAGCAAAAGCCAGAGGAGTTTCTGTAACTGGTGCTTTGAAAAAAAGTGATGGTGGTTTGCTGAACATCTAAACATACACCACAGAATGGACTACTTTATTCTAGAATTACTCTGAGCTCCAGTGCTGGAAGGGCTCCCTGGGACCTCTCCTCTCGTCCCTTCCCCCCGACTCTGGAGCAAGTGCTCCTCTTTTGTGTCCCTGTCACACCCAAGTCCGCTTTCTTGCAGCTACCCAGAGTCAGGCCACACTTCCCAGGCTGGGGGAGCCTTGCAGACTTGCAATTCTGCTTAAGGCTTTGGACACCAGCTGCAGGTTGTTGGGGGGGGGGGGAGGGGTCCTAAGAACATACCCACTTCAGACTAACTGGGTTAAAAGTTAGGGGGTCTCACAGAATCCCTAAGGTTCAAGAATCCACTAGAAAGACTCAGAACTCACTGAAAGCACCAGCCTGAAAACGAGTCGCCTAGGGGAAAGTCTCTTTCGAATTCCCCAATTTGAAACTTGCAGCATCCTCAGAGATGTGTTGCCCACTTGGGAGAAACACACTATAATAACAGGACACCGAGATGGTTTTATTCTGGCGTTAGGGGATGGCTCAAGTCCACAGGCACGTGTAGGTAAGGCAGATCTCCCAGACTGGCTTCTCTATGTGTAGTCTGGTTCCCTTCAGCCCTGCTGATGCTCTCCTGTAACTCATCATGGCCCATGTCTCACACTGCTGTGAATCGGATCAAGTAGAGGCAACTGCTCCCTCCAACTGACATTCATGTGCTGAAAGACTGTCAGTGTCTCCTTCTCTTTCCATGGTATTTATGTACTCCCAGCTCTTAGCTACTGCGGATCCTTGCAAGTGCTGGAACAATTAGCTGTATCTCTTTAACACTTGCTCTGCTAAAACTGACTGCTTTATTTCATTCTTGCTGCTGCTCTGGCACAGTGACCCATGGCAGAGGGGTTTCAGCTGCCACGGCTTGGATTGAAATGAAAGCTACTTCCAGGCTAACGTATACAGTAGTGACTTTTTTTTAAGGCCAAAGCCTCCCCAACCCCTTCATAGCTCAAAAACTTTATTCTATGACCACTTTTTGTTTTGTTTGAGAGGCTAGGGGCTGGGGAGAGATCTCCCATCTGCTGGTTACTCCCCAGATGCCCACAACAGCTTGGCCTGGGCCAGGGCCAAAGCCAGGAGCCAGCCATCCTGGAGAGGCAGAGACTCCATCATCACTGCCTCCCAGGGTCTAAATTAGCAGGGGCCTGGAATCATGATTCTGAGCCCAGCACTGAACTCCGGTATCTAATACGGGACATGGGCATCCTAAACGCTAAGCTAAGCACCTGCTCCTGTTCTGTGATGACTTTCGACATTGCGTTGCCCAGTGTCTCTCTGACCACCCCAAATACCCCTTTCCTTCAGCCATGCTAGTCTGAGATTTTAGCTTTAAGCATTTTGTGCCAGCAACTGTGCAGAATATACATGGAAGAGAATGGTGGAGAATGGCAGGGGCATTGGGCTGTGCGGGGGCCATGGGTCAAAACCATCTCTCTGAGGATCTGTCACGGGGAGGCAGCGTAGCTGACAGCTGTGAATAGAAGGCAGTCCCCTGCTCCCACACTGGCTACTGCTGTGTTTCCCCCCACCCCACCCCTGATGCCACGTCCCCCTGCCCACAGAGGAGCAGACACGGGCTTGGCCTGTGAGTCTAAGTGACATTCGGAGAGGGGGTGGTGGTGGTGGTGGTGGTGGCAGGGCCAGGTGCTTTGTTGGAGTAAAGCAAGGGTGTATTACTAGTGTTGGCCTCGTCTCAGGCTCAGATACAAAGCAGCATCCCTACGAAGAGGTAAGACAGTTTAAGAATTGCTTAAATATTCCATAGCCTTTTCAGAAATTTCAGAAAATAAAGACAAGCCACCAATGTTCTTATCCTTTGAGAAGACTATAAAACATATGAAAAGGACACTGGTTTTATCCAAGGTCATAAAATGTTCAAAGTCCATCTCTTGGGGAACCTGTGGTGTGAGAGACCACGCTGGTCCCTTTTTTCTTTTCAGTTCTCTTTCTCTTCCCTTCCCCTTTGAGAGGGAACAATACGGATACTGAGACAATGGGTCAGGCCACACCGGCGTTGATGGGGCCTGCGCGCCCTGGCTGGTGGCTGCCACCTGAGGGGACAGCAATTCTGTGCCAGGGAGGCTGAGGGGAGCCCAAGTCCCTGCCAGATCCAACCCTGCGGGAGATGCTGCCTTGCTGTTGTGTGTATGGAGTAACAGTGACATCCTGTGGCCAGTCTCGCCGATCTAAGTGGCTCCTTTAGAGATAAAGAAGATGTTTTGTCTGCCGGGGAAGGTGAGCCCAGCCGGCCTTGGCTCCTCCCTCGGACAATGATCAAAAGAAAGAGGAGGACCGGACCGCACCACTGCCCACCCCCCCCACCCCCCGCTCCCTTTCAACAGCTGTCTCTGACGTTGGGGGTGGGGTGGAGAGATCCTTGGGACAGAAACTGCCCTGTTTTTATGCTTGATCAATTTAACTGTTAGCATCCGAGTGCTGCGTGAACCACGGTAACAACCCTGAGAACAGTGTGAGAAATTAGTGACTGGAAAGAGATGCACCTCGCCTCTAAGACATCCCTGTGGATGAACGCAGAGTACAATCTGGTACTTAAAGACACCTGCCTGGCTTGAACTCCACTTTGACATCACGTAGAACGAGGAGGAGCAGGCTGGGGAAGAAAACAATCCTGCTGGTCAGCTACCCAGACGCTGTCACATGACCTCTGGTGCCCTTGGCTCTGCTCTGCCAGGGCCTGGGGCTTTGGGGATTCCAGGTCTGGGCTGTGGAACCTCTGCTGGTGCTCCATGGGTGTTGGAGGTGGGGGTGGGACTCCGCTTGGTCTTTCTTCATGGGGACGTCCAGAATCATTGTTTCTGTTAGGAAGCCACCCCCGACCTTGGCTCTGTCCTGTGCATCCCCAAGGTCACTGCTCAGGGAATAAAGGAAGGCAAGGCCACGTGGAGGATAAGGCTTCCTGCCCAGGAGCTACAAGGCCTGGGTCCCATTTCCAGCTCACACTTACTAGCTCTGTGACCATATGCAAAACATATATATTTTTAAATTTGAAAGGCATAATGTGTGTGTGTGTGTGTGTGTGTGAGAGAGAGAGACAGAGAGAGAGAGAGAGAGAGAAAGGAAAAGAGAGAAAAAGAGAGAGAAAAAGAGAGAGAGATCTTCCATCTGCTGGTTTACTTTCCACATTGCTGCAATGGCTGGGGCTGGGCCAGGCAGAAGCCTGGAGCTCCATTTGGGTCTCCCGCATGGGTAGCAGGGGCCCAAGTACTTAGACCATCTTCTGCTGCTTTCCAAGCTGCAATAGTAGGCAGCTGGATCTTCAGAGCAGCTGGCACTGGAACTGGCACTTGATATGGGATGCCAACATCACAGATTCTTTAACTGTTTGTAGAGTCTCACTTTCCTCCACCACAGGAAGGCACTAAGGCAAAAACTCCCTTCTCGGGGTATGGGATGAATTCCGGGTACATGGGACAAGGCAAGGCAACCCTGTTGCCCACCACCAGGGGCACAGTCCGGGCTTGCACCGTTGAGCTGCACCTGTCCTTGCTGTTGTAGACAAGCTGGTGCCAAGGCTGCAGGCTCTCTGACCCTACTTCATCAACAGTGAGATTTCTCTCCTTGTCTATTGAAGCAGCTTCTGGTTGAGGGCAGGAGAGATGCCAGAAGCATGTGTGTGCACGTGCGCACATGTGTGCTTGTGTGTGTGTGTGCATCTTCATTGAGACGTTCTCGCTGAAACTCAGCATAAGTGGTTTCCCGTGGGAGGGTTTGATGTCAGGGCCATCCAGAAGTGATCTTCGGTTAACACAGAAAAAGAAGAAATAGAAAGGGGAAGGAAGAGGTGGGAGTAGCCAAAAAAAAAAAAAAAAAAAAAAACGGCAACAAAGGAGGCACAGGCAGCGGATTAGTGAAAAGTAAGGCTTTCAACGCTGAGTATTCTCCTAGGCCATTTAAAAATTCTCCCAAATCGTAACTTAATTCTGGTGTCAATAAGGGTTCCTTGGGACTTTTTGTGTAGTAGCAAAAAAAAGGTGGGGGAAAAAGACAAAGATTCCTCCTGGGGCAAAAACCTTGTGTATTTAGTCCTTAGATGGCTCAAGTGAGTGCATTAAAGGAATGTTTTGTAGCTGTCCACATCTCTTTCCAGCTGATGGGCCATTTGTGTGGAAAAATGTGGTAATTTCTCCATCTCCCCTTAAAAGCACACTGCCTTCTCTAGGCTTTTCTCTTCCTCTTCCTCTTCTTCCTGCTCTTTTTCCTCCCTCTTTTGTTCTTCATGTCTCCCAGTTTTGGGGATGACTCTTGGCCTACACAGATGGTCTTGACTGACTTTGTCTCCAAACTGTATCTGCCTTCCAATCTTCTCCCGAGTTTCTCTACATGGTACCCTGACCATCCGGTTTTATAAGTTTCACTCGAGTTTCTGCTTGAGCTAAGTGACAGATGGATTTACCACTCCCTGGCTGTCAAACACAACTAATTTGTTAGAAGATAGATGCATGTAGGGGTTGATCATAACACAGGGGAACTAATGTTACACTATCTGTTGGAGACAGTGTGAAATGACTACATTTGCGATCACTACGAAAAAGCCCAAGAGTTGAAATCCTTAGAAGGTATCCAACAGACGTCTTGGCTTGGAGACTTGACTGCAGTAACTTGGGAAAGCAGAGAAAGAGAGTGAGCTAAGTTTTTCACTTGCTTGGATGGAGGTTTGTTTATCCAGATCGTACGAAGTATGAGCCAGCAGTTGCAGTGAGTTTCATGGCCCCTTCCATGTGTCTCTGCATTTGAGCATGGAAGATATAAAAATGGGGCCGGCACCGCGGCTCAATAGGCTAATCCTCCGCCTGCGGCACCGGCACACCGGGTTCTAGTACCGGTCGGGGCGCCGGATTCTGTCCTGGTTGCTCCTCTTCCAGTCCAGCTCTCTGCTGTGGCCCGGGAGTGCAGTGGAGGATGGCCCAAGTGCTTGGGCCCAGCACCCACATGGGAGACCAGGAGAAGCACCTGGCTCCTGCTTTCGGATCAGTGCAATGCGCTGGCCGCAGTGCGCCAGCCGCGGCCGCCATTGGAGGATGAACCAATGGAAAAAGGAAGACCTTTCTCTCTGTCTCTCTCTCTCTCTCTCACTGTCCACTCTGCCTGACAAAAACAAACAAACAAACAAACAAAAACAACGATATAAAAATGGGCCAGTTTGTTCATGGGACATGGGCGCGACACAGATTTCTCTTGGGAAACAAATGCTTGAAGTTTCTGATTATGTCAATAACAAAGCTGATTGCACTTCAAATTATTTATGAAAACACATTAAACCCAGTTTTATATGCTAATATTTATACTTTTAAGTATGTGGCCCAGAATAGTGAATGCATTTCCTTGGAGCTTCATGTAATTGGTTAAGGTGCATATGGAAAGTCCCAGGGCAGCCACGGATGATGCTAGCACATTTCAGTTGGCAACCCTGCTCCATGTCCTACTTCCCACTCTCTCCCTGCCCATTCCCACCTTAATGATTACCAGTTTAATAAAAGAGAGGGGCTGAAGAGGCACTGATGGGTGGGTGAACCTTAAGACTTTCAATTCCCCCCATCATTGCCTCCTTCTGTCTTCAAAGATGGAGCTGACAGTAAAGGGAATGAAAGTATTTCCTCCTGAAATCAGACCCACTCGTGTAGTGTTCTAACTTGTCACCTGAGTGTCAGTAGGATTACTCTTGGTTCCAAGGGATGGAAACCCCAATTCCCACAGGGTTAAACTATATTATTTTTGGCTATTATAATTTCATGGTCCATAAGTAGGGTATCTTCAATGGTCTAATACAGAAAACCTAATCCTAAATCCTAATCTTTTTCTCTCTCTGTTCCACCTTCTACATTACTGACTTCATCATAAGACCAAAGATGGAAGGAGCCTACCCTCCCTGATCTGAAGGTTCAGTAATTGCATCTTCTGGAAAAACAACAACAAAAACAACTGGCAATAGACAGATTAACAGGAGGAAAAAAACCATTTTCATTACATGCATGATTTTGAGACTCAAAGGAGGAGCTGAATGGTTTTATAGCATAAAGGAATAGGGGCTTGAGACTTAGGGGGGAGATGGAGACAGGTTATTGAAGAGCTGGGGACGAACTGCCTGGTGAACAAAGGTAGTCTAATTATGCAGATCAAGGCTCTCAGATGGTTGGGTAGCAGCCACAGGAGCAGCCAACAGAAGAGGTGGTAGCCTGTCTTGGGGTGAAGATGACTTTTAATCTCCTCTCTGGTGATTAATCTTCCCTGGTTGTTTGATGAGATTCCTAGAGAGAGGGTTCAAGATAATTGCCTTGCCTTTGAAAGGACTTCCCTCCTTCAGGTGAGAGAACTTCAGAGAGAGCCCCTCCCTGTGCTTGGGAGGGAAACAAGGGAAGGTCAGAAATACCTTGATTTCCAGGCAGCTTCTAAGGCCATCCAACTTCCTTTCATTCAAAGGCCTCTGCGTGCTAGGGTGCTATACTTTGGGGTATCATTTTCTGAACCCTAATGCTACGCAGTAGGGAAGGGACACCTACCACCCCTTCTTATTCTTTTTATAAGCTCTGTTTCATCTTCATCTTCAAGTGTGAGAACCCATTTATCTATGATGTGCATAGTATTAGAAGTAGCATGTGCTGTCTAGGAAATCAGCAACCTGTATTTTTGAGCACTTCAATTGTTTCTATAGAGCCTTCACCATGTATTCGGGGCACAGCGTGCCTGACAACTTTGGTGCTGTCCATGGGAAAGGTCTCCCACCTTCATGGAGGGTGGAAAATAGTGCTCTATTTGGTCATCTAGCTATGGCAATTCCTTCCTGGAACAGAAGTGATCCCCTGAAAGTGATAGTTTTTGGAGCCTGGTTGGTGGATAAAGTTGTCCATGCAGGAGTAGGGAGTGTAAGCTAAATGGACTCATTTTAGAGTATCTGCTTGCTGTGTCTAGAGCAATTGCAATTCCAGCTCAAATTGGATATTTCACCACTTCGTCCCCTCCTTCTCCTTCCATTGCTTTTTTCCACACCTAAGAGGAGAATGAAATCAACCCACTAGCATATTTAAGCTCAAACAGGTTGGCTTCTAAAACCTGAAGTCTAACCAAGGACTGCTCTACTTCCTGACTGGGAGACCAGAGAATGAGAATTCTAGGACCAAAGCAAAAGCAAAATACAAATTCTTATTATCAGATTATTTATACCAATTTATTAGCAAAGCAAATGATAAATGCCAGGTTAAATTCCTACTATGATGGCAAAGGTGATAGTGCTCCGTGAGCTTAGAATGCTTGAAAAAAGGTAAGTAAGCTTGTCAGTTGCTAATGATGTTACCTGCTTGGTTTTCAAGTGGAGAACTGAACAGAAGGTTTTACCTACTGCTTTAAGGAATCTAGCATCCCCTAGCAGAGGGCTTTGAAATGGCTAATCCTGAATTCTGACTATCATTTTTCTATGTTCTCCACTAATGAAAACAGAGAGAAGCAGGGCGTCAGTGTGTGCTTTTCCACCTGGATGGCAAGGAGAGCCCTTGGGACAGTAGCAGCCCCAACTGCAGTTGGTACCAAGTAGGGGTCATCTTGATGACAATTTGGGGAAGAACAGTAGGGTTCCTGACCTAATGCAGAGCAGGTCGTTCAGAGAGAAGGTTCCTGGGTGTCTGGACAGATTCTATACCTTCTCACATTTTGCAAATGAATAAATAATTTGCTCATAAATAAATAAATAGTTCGTGCTCCTTACTGTAGCTGGCAAATTTAGGTTTGGGTCTCGTAGATCTTCTTGTACTGATTTGTTCTCATGTGAATGCTTAGACTCCTTTCTCAACTTACTTAATTCTTTTGAAACTTCTTTTGCCAAATGACCTCCTTTTGCTGTACATACTCACTGTGTCTATGTTAATATATTTGTTCACTTTTGCTAGCTCAGTGTGATCCTGTTTCTTTAAGGTGAGTTTGTGCCTCTTGGTTCTCATGTGAACTATCAGAAGCTATTTTCTTTTTAAGATCTTTATGGAGGTGGGGTGGGGAGCTTGTTTTTGACCTTCCTGACTATCTGTGACCACTGCTTTTTCCTCTCTGGTTTCCATCACAGCACTTCCTCTTGGGTCCTCTTGAAATCTTTCTCCATCCGCTTAATCTCCATGAGCCACTTCACTGAGTCATGCAGCTGAATGATTTGTCAGACACTTGCTGCAAGCCTTCACCACCACGTCAGATAGAGCTGGGCTCTGGCAGGAAATGCCTCCTGCCATGAGCTTTCTCTAGAGAATCTCTGCGTAGGGGAGAGAGAAGTCGAGTCCCCCAGGGGGGTTCCCCATCTCTCCTCCAAGGTCTGGTGTTCTTTCTCTCATACTCCCTACCCCTCAGGGGTTTCTCCCCCACCCTGGTTGCCTACTGCTGCCTTCACTTTTGTCTTGCACTGGCTGGCAGTAAGTGTGCCTCTGAGAAAACCACATGCTCCCCCCAACCAAGCTCAGAAAGCTCCCCTTGGGCAACAGCTTGCCCCTCCTGGTGGCATTAGAAGAATGTCAGAAAATGCCACCCAAAATGCTTCACTTTGGCATAAGCTTTCTTTTGAGCTAAAGGCAGTGGACAGCCTGAAGACTCAAGGGAAGCTCTTTATTTTTTTAGGCAGTGAGGGGGAAATACAGCATCAGTTTCCCCTTTCCTAAAGGAAACTTCCATTTGTAAAGATGTCTCCACATCAGGATGAGAGCTTCTCCCCAACCATGCTTATCACTGAAGAGTCTTAGCTGCACAACAAGCTCACCCTTATTTATTATATATTTCCTTCCTTCTCCTTTCCATGATTTGCCTTCTATCCCAAACCCCTCTTCCTTTTTTAGCTTTGGATGATACATAAGCTTCAATCAACTGGCTTCCTCCTTGAATCTCATTTCTCTGTGCAACTCCTGTGTTTGCTTGCTTAATTAAACTGCTTTCCCCCTTGTTCATCTGTCTTGTGTCACTTTGATTCTTGGACCCCAGCCATTGAAACTGGAAGGATAGGAAGAAAAGGATTTTTCCTCACCTATAGTGGCCAGGGCAATCCATTCTGACCTGGCATCAGTGGCGTTTTCAATCTTACATGTTTATCATAAATATTTTATCTCTTCTTTCAGAACCTCACTTCACGTGAACGTGGCTAGGACTCCCATGCTGGTGGTTGGTCTATGTTTCTGTGAACGCAAGAGGTGTCACTGTCGTCTCCAGTCTTCTTACATAGAATTTGCGCCTCAGATGGGATCATGTTCAATGTGACTTTGCAGAAGTTCAAGAAACAAGGGTTCCATCTGAGATAAACCACAGCCCTTAGGACCAATAGTTCCATCTACAGCGGTCAGGTACTGGCTTCTCATTGTCAAACAGCTGGGGACAGGCCTAGTGGCATTCATCTGGCTGTCCTTTTCAGCTTCAGTCAGTCTGTCTCTCTACTTTTCTTTGGCCAAAGGAAGCCTGGGGAGGTTTTAGGAGAAGATGTGGAAAGTGGTACTGCTGTGAAGGCTAGTGCAATCCTGACTGAGCTGTAGCAAGAAAACAGCTTGTTAGACACCAGCCGAGGCAGAAGGTTTCATCTCATTGGAACTCTACTTATTCAATGCTTGAACGGCTCTCAGCACAGCAGGAAGCTGGGAGTGTCTCCGTTTACAAAAGGCGGGCATGGTAGATGTTAAACTGGCATTCATTTATTGGAATCCATTCTGGGTACTTTTCTTATTTCTCTCCTGGGAAGATGTTGTTGGTAGCATCTTTGAGTTAGGTGCAGTCATATTTCAGACACTTACTTCTCTTGCTTAGGGGAAAGATAGACCAGATTTGAAAATGAAGTTGTTATTCCCATCCTAGCCCTAACAGAAGATACTCTCACCCCCTAAAATAAGATTTCTTATTTTTAGTTTCTAGACTGAGAAAAATATCACATGTATTTGATCCGCATTTCAACGGGTAGAGGGCAACTATAGGATGCACACACCAGCCACTGGGAGACCATGGCCATCAGCAAATTAATCCAGACCCTGTCTCACTCCTCCCCATTTTGTCCCTATTCTTGCACATGCTATTGATTGATATACCTCAGAGAGGAGATTCTTCTGACTCAGACACTAAGTAAGTTTCTAAAGAAAATAGCAGCTTTAAAAGGGAATAGAGGAAAGAGCAGCAGAAGCAAAAAAAAAAAAATCACTAATCTTTCATTTAGAAGAGCTACCGCACATCTGGGGAGCAGGTGGCGCCTTTAACCCATGGAACACAAGAATGAAGGGGCACCAAAGGGCAGTCCATGCTAATGTGGTGCCATTAATTTGAATACAATGGAGGGCCCTACCCTCTCCCTCTCCTGGACCATCTGGGTGTTCCTCACACCTTAAACTCCTTGATGGGAGAGGAAACTCTTTGGAGGTTGAAGGGCAGTGAAGACATCTTGAAAGAGTAGCACTAATTGTTTAAAAACTTATATGGGTAATGGCCAACAGGAAAAACTGATGGAGCAGTTCATAGGAAAAGTATGTTTTGCACTGCTTGTGGGGTGTTGACTGAAATTAATATTTATGTCTGTTTCTCACCCAGCATTGGTAGCATATTTAACCGAATGCCAATGTGTTTGTGAAAGAACAGAAGAAACAACACACATCAGGAATGATGAATGTGAACTTCCTACTTGGGGGGAGGCTGCAGGCCTGACATTCAGTTGAAGTGGTGCAACTTTTTCCGTCCATTCTATGGGGCACGCCATGTGAAGAATCTTTCACTCTATAAACACACACACACACACACAGAGTAATGAAGATTAGAATGCTTGTTCTCTTTTCCTTCTCTCAGGAGTCTCCTGGGATAATGTAAACATGCAGGGAGCTGCTTTGTATAGAAGCAAGGGACAAACAATCAATAGAAGAATTAATGTTGTCACGCAGTAGTTGTAGCAGTGGCTCCAAGCCTAGACATAGGCAAACATTTCTGATTATGCTCTTTTCCTTCAATCCACAAAAGCTCTCACCCATACTCCCCTAAAGCAGAGACTGCCCTTTGGCAGTTAGGGGGCCATTCTGGCCCAGAGATGGGGCTTGCTGGCCCATGTGAAGTTTTAAAGAATTTCTGAAGTAGTTGCCAACATGGACGAGAATATCCAGAATTTTTATTTCTCTTAGAACATGGAAGAATCTGGCAATAATGGTGTCCTCAATCCAACACAGCAGAAGTCAGTTGGAGAGGAGACTGGCTGGAACTCGAAGGCTTGGCACGCTCTCCCTGGCTGCTACATGCCTTGAAGTTTGTTTACAGGCATTGCAGCTTACACCACTTGTCTACAGGAAGCTATTGAGTGTGTTTCTGAGACTGAGTAGCACATTGCGCTAGTTGGAGGTCTTAGGAAAACAGAACATATAAATACTTGCTCTATGGTATGAATTTATGTGTATCATAATGATTGATTGCAAGGAATTAGTCCATCAGAGTATGGACCTTGAGAAATTCAGAGCCAGGAGAACCAATGGTTTAGTTTCAATCTGGGTCTGAAGGCCTGAGACTGAGAAAGAGGTCAGAATCAATATGGAGTCACTGGTGTCAAGCCTAACAATAAATAAATAAAACCGGGAGACTCTGAAGGAAGGAGTCTAACATTTGATTGCCTGATAGTAACTATCACAAAAGACTCTTCCAGAACTGCAAGGCTGAGCAAAGCCCACTGCAACCTTATACAGAAAGGATTTCTGCAGGGACATCTGCCCAACAACCGTCTATTCCACCTTGGACTGATGCCACCCTGGTTATTAATCATTGCGGCCAAAGATGTTGCTTCAAAATATCTTATGTAATCCTCATTTTTTGCCTTTAGAAACTTTCCCCACCTCACCCTCCATGAATACACTCACAGTTCACAGCAGCACACATTCTCCTGTTGCAATGCTCTGCTGTTGCAACACTGTTCGAGGATAAAACTTGATTTTGCTTCGATTTTAGCTTCTTTGCATTTCCGTAGGTTGATAAGACCCAGGAGAACGGATAGTGTAAGTGCCATCCAAGTTTGAAGGCAGGAGATGGATGTCCCAGCTCGATGACAGCCAGACAGAGAAAAAGAAATCTTTCTTACACAGTCTTCCATTCTATTCAAGCCTTCAATGGATTAGCTGGGGCTCACCCACAAAGAGAAGGAAAATCCATGTTACTCTGTAGGCCTACCAAGTCAAATGTCAAACTCAGGCAGAAATACTCTCACAGTCATATCCAGGGTAGTATTTAACCAAATATCTGGGCACCCTATGGCCCAGTCAAGTAGACCCATAAAATTAACCATTGCACACACCTAGTAACCTTTAAGCTCTGAACAGTAGAGGCCAGCTCAACTCTATGGCGTTTATCTGAAGCCCTGACAGGTTCACTTAGTCAGGAATGGCTCTCAAGGGACAGGCTTCCAGGGGGAAGTGCAAGGGCCAGGGGAGGCATTTCAGATAGGTCCCAGAGAGAGAAAACAACTGTCAGCCTCTGTCTCAAAGTCTTTTTGCACCTTCACTTTTGATGTAACAAATAAGCTACTAACTAAACGGGTCTCAAAGTCTGCATATACCTGCAAAATCTTCAGGTCCCTACAGTGAGGGTGGTCATACAGAGCTTGTCCTGCTCTGCTGGCTGGGACTCTGGATAAAAAGTCAATAGGGTGTGAGAGCTCTGCCTGGGTGGGGGGTGTAGTACCACCCAGAAGCTGTCCGCGGAAACCCTGGTGAAAGCCGGAGGCCCCCCTGTTTGGGACGTATCATCAGCCACACTGGCTGACGCTCCTTGGATGGTGCTCATGTTACAGGGGAGATGACATGGAACAAAGCAGAGCAGTCAGTCCTTGAAACTACTGAGGCTCCCAGGCAGGACATTGTTCCTGTGCCTGTGCGCTAAAGGTGGCGGAAGCAGTTTTTGCTCAAAGGCAAATCTAAGCACTCGGGAAACAAGCCTGGACTCCACTCGCCGTGAACGAATTGGGAGTGGATCTGTCAGCTAAAGCAATTATTTTCCATCAAAAGCTTGAACAGAGGCAGGCACATACAGAAGGCTGTCTACCCCCGGAAACATCAGAAGAATAATATATGTTAGTGAAGTTCTTTCTATTGACGACTGTTTAAATGTGACTGTTGACAGTTTCTTTTTCTTCCTTTTTTAAAAAAAATCACTTAAAATGAACAAGCCCTTGGTGGCTGATTTCCATCAGTGTTATTCTGTCATCTAACGCAGATCTGTAAATCCCTGCCCTGTTTGCTTTCGAATGGTGTTCTCCTCCTAGGCTGTGGGTGTGCCCCACTGGGCTGAGCAAGAGCCAGAATGGCCAGGCCACGTGTCTGAATAAGGACTTCCTCTCCAGAGCCCCTGCCCACCCCTGCCCTTTGAAAGCGAAGACTGGTGGGCATGAGTGCTCACGATTTAAGTGATGCCAAGTGCTCAGCCTTCCACTGGGAGCAGCGTTCTCTGCCTCCTAGCATTCCTGGCCATCTGGGCTGGGAGACGGAGACCACTGTGGCACCAGGATAACCTTGGCCAGTTCTTTTGCGACTTCTGCTTCAGGAATTGCTGTGCCCAACAGTGCGGCATGTGGTACCAGGAGCATGTGTGACCCAGAGGGATGCTGTCTGTTCTCTCACCACAGCGCCCCAGTCTCTGACCTCTGCCTCCTCTCTCACTTAGCATTCAATCATCCCAGCAGAATGGAAGAAGCGCTTTCTTACCAGGATGCCAGCTGGGCTGAGTCCTCCCTCTCCCTCCCTCTCCCCTCCTCTCTCTTCCTCTCTCCACCTCCCCCTCTCCCCCCTCTCTTTCTTCTCTTCCCCTCCTCCCCCTCTCTCCTCTCTCTCTCACTCTCTCTCTCTCTCTCAATGTTTACCATCCTGATAGGAACAAAACAGATCCCCACAAGATAGGCTCCAACTCGCTGGGACCTGCAGGGAGCAAGGGGCAGTGAGGCTGGGGACTGCATTTGATGAAGCCTGGAGAAGGAGTTGCTCTGGGGGTTTATTCTGCTGAGTCCAGAACTTTTCCTGCATATGTTCTCAGTTACTAGCTCTCGATTTGTCTTTGGGACTGAGTTTCCTTTCAGGCTGCTGGTGCCAGCAACCACATACAAATAATTGTTACCCTCAAAGACTTCAGCCATCATGTAACTTGCTATCTTTATTAGCTTATATTGAATTTGGTGGTCTTCCACAATCTCTCAAGTTGAATAGATCCTTAAGGATTAGTTAAATGAAAAGAATGTGTGTAGGGGAGGGGACAGAGGGTGGATACATGTTTTGCCTTTCCTGCTACCACCCTGGTCCAAGCTACCACACTGTCAAATTGGTCTTTCTGTGTGGACTCCATCTCTTTCAATCTATTCTCCACATAGTAGCCAAAGTGATCAACAGTACAAGTTATGTTTTTTCCAGCAATTAACTGAAAAAATTTGTCTTGAGCACCTACTCTGTGCCAGGCACTGTTTCAGGTGCTGAGGGTATGGTAATGAATGAGAGATGAAGCCCCTCCTCTGTCTCCTCCTGGGACTTACATGTCACTGGCCTCCATAGCGTGTAAATTAAAGCCACTGACCTCAAAATGGCAGAAAACAAGACCATGCCTTATCTGACCTCTGCCGAATTCCCAGCATCATCTGGTACCTCGCCCTCTTGCCTTCTATCATACTGGGATGACTCCCTCTCCTGGGACCTTGGCGCAGGCTGTTGGCTCTTCTCTGTCCTGTCACACAGTTCACTGCCATGCACCTTTCACATCTCAGCTCACTGCTGCTTCCGCGGTGAATACCTCATCCAAAGAAGACTCGCTTATTTTTTCTCTTAGAACCTTGTGCCTTTCTTTGATGGCACTGGTCACAGAATGTGTCCTATGATCCCAATACCACATGCCTGGTGTCTGCCTTGCCATCAGGAGGCAAGCCCTGACAAGTAGGAATCTGTTTTTCATTTTGCTGTATTTATGGTCTTTTAAGTAATGCTGGACAAATATTTGGAGAACGGATAAACTAATTAATAAAAATGGAAAAGGCAGATGAAATGGTTTTGTAGATATATTTTAGAAACATTTTAATAGAGTTCCTCCCTCCCTCTCTCTCTCTCTCTCTCTCTCTCTATATATATATATATATATATATATATATATATATGTACTTTTTTCAGAGAGAAATGTTTTTTCAAAAATGTACTTTTATCAGGGCTGGTGCTGTGGCACAGTGGATTAACCCATAGCCTGCAGTGCCAGCATCCTATATGGGCACAGTTTGAATCCCAGCTGCTTCACTTCTGATCTGGCCCACTGCTAATGTGCCTGGGAAAGCAGCAGAAGGTGGCCCAAGTGCTTGGGCCCCTGTATCCATGTGGGAGATCCAGATGGAGTTTAGGCTCCTGGCTTCAGCTTGGACCAACCCTGATAGTTGTGATCATTTGGGGAGTGAACCAGTGGATCGAAGATCCCTCTGTCTCTCTTCCCTCTACTTGTCTCTGTAACTCTGCTGTTTTTTTTTTAAAAAATATTTATTTATTTGAAAGTCAGAGTTACACAGAGAGAGGAGAAGCAGAGAGAGAAAGAGAGGTCTTCCATCCTATGGTTCACTCCCCAGTTGGCCGCAACAGCTGGAACTGTGCCAATCTGAAGCCAGGAACCAAGAGTCTCCTCTGGGTCTCCCACGTGGTTGCAGGGGCCCAAGGACTTGGGACATCTCCTACTGCTTTCCCAGGTCATAGCAGAGAGCTGGATTGGAAGTGGAGCAGCCAGGTCTTGAACTGGCGCCCATATGAGATGCCAAGGTGTTAACCTGCTGCACCACAGTGCTGGCCCCTGTAACTCTGCTTCCAAATAAATAAACAAATCATTTGCAAAAACATATTTTAATACTGTGGGAAACTGGGAAGTGTCTGAGATATTGTTCACATGCAAGCTAACATATTAGCCTTTTTCAATTTCATAGATATGGGCAGAAGACATGAGACTCCTGGGTCAGAGACAATGGACTTTGTTATTCACAGAACAGCAAGTAGCAAGAGCATCAGTGTACCTGCATAAGATCCCCTTGCTGTCATGTTCCATAGGAATGATGGGGATGAGCCCAGTTGGGAATGTTACATGAGAGGATTCCTGATCTTAGGGAACCTGAATATTTTATAATGAACAATTAACATATCTGCTTTTACTCCAGGGGAAGATACAATCTTCATCTTCTGAGACTATGAGCAAATAGGTCTTTTCTTCTGAAGAGAGATACTATCTCTGTCTTCCAAGCCTGTTGCTTTACAAATACCCTTGAAAAGATAGTCCAGGAGAAAGGCAAATAGAGCATCACTCAGAAGATGTGCATAAACATTAAAGACCCATGGAGACCTTGCTTCCAACATTATCCACCCCTCATTTTTACACCATCTTGGCTTCTGATGAATTTTCCATGAGTATTCCAATCTTTTGGCCACTCTAATTAATCTGACTGACAGAGGCTGGGACCAAATCCAGTCAATTTGTCTCATATAGCATTTAATTAAGTCCACTGTCAACAGGACAACTCCACACAGCAGGAGAAGGGCAGCCTGCAGTAGCCTCAACCCTGGCCCCAGTGTTCTGAATCCCACCAGCTGAGCAGATCCCATTAACTTAGAAAGTCTCCTTTAGTTTCTGACTCGACATTCCCACTTGGCTTGAGGAATTAATTTAGGTACAGCAGGATGCATTAGCAATTGCTCAGACATTGCCTTGGCCTTTGCTATGGTTTGAACATGATTTGGCCTCCCCTACCACATACAGATGTTTAAACTGTAGAGTATTATGTTAATGGTTAATGGATCGGTGTTAATGGCTGATGGCTTAAGGGCAGAGGCTTGATCCAAGTATGGTAACTGAAGGTGAGGCCTTTGAGGAGTGATTGGATTGGATTAGGTTGCGAGGGTGGAGTCCATGACTGAATCATGGTGGCTTTATAAAGAGAAAAACGGAGGAGGAGCAAGCTCTTTGTTTCTCTGCTTCCTGGCTTCCCCTGTGATTGTTCGTCTGCGATCCTCCAGCCTCACTAGATGGACTTGATCTTGGACTGTGAACCTCCCAAACTGTAAGCTGAAATAAGCCTTATTCATTCCTAAGTAGCACCTCTCAGTTATTTAGTTGTTGGGCTGCAAGAACACTGGAGAAGAGGAAGTCTAGGGCAGTTTTATCAGTAGCAATCCTGATCATTGAGTTGAGGCTGGTTTCAATGCTTTCACACAGTGGTGTCACTGAACCTTTCAGCTAAACTCAGAGACATCGTTTGTTTTACTCTTTCCAACTGGATGACTCCCATGGTAGAGAATGCTGTCCTTAAGGTGTGCATAAGTAATAAAGCTGCTCTTCCTCTGAGAAATTCAAATAACCAATGGTAGTCTTGTTTTGGAGCATCTCCACAGTACCTAAGGGCTCCATAATTTTCTGGTGATGGTTGCTTAAACATGTGACTTGAAATATTTTATGATCACTCCTAAGATATTTTGTCTAAAATTTAACTGACTTGTGTATCTACCATTCTCTACCTGACATAACAAGTCTAGCAAAATAGTAGGGAGTGCTCTCAGTTCCTAGAGCTCCCGTAGAAAACACCTTTAACATGTCTGGGTGTTTCCCCCCACTACTATCTCCATAGCTGTCACTATTTCCACATCTGGCTACCACACAATAAATCTAGTCCCTGGAGTAGCCACGGTCTCCCAGGGAAGGAAGCGTTGTTTACTATTGAGGTGCCCCTGCTTCCCTTTCTGGTGGGATCTCTATCAGTGAGAGGGCATCAGCTGACAGTGCTTCAACTAAGGCCTCCCACTTGGCTGGTAGAACTTAAGGTTCCCAGTCTAGCTCATGTGCCCTTCTTTTTAGCTGGCAGTTAGTCCAACCTGTCCTGTTTGTTCAGGCTATGAGATTAGAGGCATTCTCATGAGATTAGAGGAATTCCCATGGAATGACTTAGTGATAGCTAAAAAAGTGGTGGGGAAAACATCCAGAGGTATTGAAGGTGCTATGTATGGGAGGTAAAGGACCTGGGGCTATTTCCTACTTGGCTTTCTTTTTTTAAAACATTTATTTTATTTATTTTAAAGTCAGAGTTACAGAGAGAGATGGAGAGACAGAGAGAGACCTTCCATCCACTGATTCACTCCCTAAGTGTCCACAATGGCCAGTTCTAGCCCAGGCCAAAGCCAGGAGCCAGGAGCCACCTCCACATCTCCCACGTGGGTACAGGGACCTAAGCACTTGAACCATCTTCTGTTGCTTTCCAAGGCACATAAGCAGATAGCTGTATAGGAAGAGGAGTAGCCAGGACTCAAACCTGCAGCCATATGGGATGCTGGTGTCAGAGGTGGCAACTTAACCTGTTAAGACACAATGCCTGTCCCATGCTACTTTGATAGACTTCTTAGAGCCACCTGGTGGAGCACAAAAAGACATAAAAGTCAATTAAATTTAAGGTGCTTACATCAGCATGAGAGAGACACTTGAATATTTTTCTTCATGAACACAGTCTAGGGAAGTTCCAAAAAAGGCAAGTATCATTGGTGTTCTTCATACCCCTTTCCCTCCAGGATTCCAATATGTTCTCTTATCAAGTGTCAGCATTGTTATTCTCTTTCTGTAACCACAAAGTAGTATGTCCTGTTTCAGGGGTTATAATGGTCCCCCTTTTTTCAATCACTCTCTACTCACACTTGTACCTTTTTTGTTTAATACTTATATTTTTACTCATTTGAAAGGCTGAGTCTGACTCTCTCTCTCTCACACACACACACACACACTCACACATACACACATACACACACACATCTTCTATCTCTCAAGTGGATGGCAGGGACCAGTGTATTTAAGCAATCAACTGCTACCCTCCACAGTTTATACTAGCAGGAAGCTGGATCAGAAATGCGGAGTAGTCAAGACTAGAACCAGGAGTTCCAATACAGTATGTAGTCATCACAAGTGGCAACTTAACCTGCTGCACCACAATGCCTGGCCCACACATCTATACCTTTCATTCAGAAAGGTCAGCTGTGAGAAACTAAAATATGTTTTTATTAAACACACAGAAGCTCATCATATCCCCCACCTTGGCACATATGGACCACAGCAGGGGACTTGGTGAGTAGTAGAATCAACCAAGCCATTTTCATCCTTAAGCTCTGTTGCCATTTTGGTCTAACAAAAGAATCCAGGAGGCTAAGCCAGAATGAAGTTTGAGTCCCCTATGCCTGCTTTCAGCTGTGCTTCTACCCAGAGGGTAGTCCAAGCAGTCCTGCTTAGGGCTACCGTTAGAAAAAGAACGAGCATTATGCCCAACAATGGTCAGGCGGAATCTAGGATTTTCAATATAGGCTAATATATAATCATCCAACCCTTCCATCCTTATTATCTCATAGGAAGTGGCCAAGAAGAAATAACTGCTTTCTGGGAAGAACCGTAGTCGCTGACCAAATTGCCTTGTGAAGGTAAGTGTACCAGGAGGACGTGATCGAGGTCACGTCTGAAGTCTGAGCAGGCCTGGTTTCCAACTCCCTATGGTACCCTACATCTGTGGATGGTCAGGAGTATGCAAAGTCTATTGAATACCTCAACCTTTAGACCATATTGGGACACTTTTGTGATAAAAGGTGCACCATTATCAGACGACAATTGGTCTAGAAAGCCAAAAACAGGACATATTAGCTTCAAGAGTTACAATTAGCTTCCTCACCAGGAGATAAACGGATCAACTTTTGGCAGGAGTCACAAGTTTGGCATGTAGTGGTAGCTTCTGCATCAGAAACATAGAATGTTTTACTTTGTTTGCAGTCCATGATGGTGGACATGTTGCCACGTCTGGGAAGATGATGGATGCGGGCAGCCATGGTGGCAATCTGGACATTGCAGTCTCCATCAAAAGCTTGCTTCCAGCTGGTCTCATCAGAGCACAGGCTCTCACTGTGGGCATCCACAGGAGCGACCCAGATGGTTTGATTAGCAGCCATGATATGTTGCCACATTTCATGGCCCCGCAGCGGGGTGCCTTTAATCTGCCAGTCTGTAGTTATCCAAATGGCAGACTGTAGCTAAGCCATTGGCAGGAGTCCAAGAGTTGGGAAAAATATAATATGGTTCATCTAAGGGAGTATTGGCTAGCGCTATAAGAATGGCTTTGAATTCTGCCCACTGAGTAGAGCGATCACATTCTAGTTCTGCATGGCTGGCAGTGGGCACCATCAGGTTTTAGGGTAGCTAAAGCATCAGTGAATTAGGCCCGGACATTTAGGGGAAACTGGAAGAACCAAGGACTGCACTAAATCAGTGGTGGAATGGGAGAGAAAATTTTCCCTACAAAAGGGCTACTGCTTTTTTTGTGTAAAGTCAAACTATTGTGGGAGTCAGGATGGCTTTGATCTTTTTTGACAAGTTGGGCTTATTGGGCTTTCTCACCTTGTTGGTCACTGAATTCCAGTTGGCCCAGTCCCAAAAAGGAATGTCATAGAGTCACGAGAGCTCCATGGGTCAGGTATTCAGTTTAGACAAGAGCCCTGTAGCAAGCTCATAGCTGGTTTCCAGAATGGATGGACCTCTTAATCATGTCAGGAAAATGACAAGCCCAATACCCAAGGGGGCATCTTTGGGCAGAAGCTGCTTCCCTTAACCAGAGGCTCCAATAGGTAAAAACCATCAGTCATAGAGACTCGTGGCTCAAAGTGGTCATTAGGGTTGGTAGAGTTGGGGACTCCCAAAATATAATCAATTCTCTCTATGTAGTTTTTCATGATTGAGAGTCTCCCTTCCAACACTTATGGGTTGGGAAAGTACAAATATTTAACACATCAGTTGTTATTGTCCATTCAGAAGTAGAAGCAACAGTAATCATTCAGATCTGCCCAAAGATTCCATCACCAAGGTCACCTTAACTTCTCTTGTTGACTGTGAACCTCACTCAAATCTTATCAGTTGAGTTTGACTTCTTCTTTCTCCCGTGGGACAATATAGTGATGACTTGGGTGCCTGTATCCAACAGTGTCATAACAGTATTATTCCTCCCCCTTGAAATTCTCCTGCACTCATGTATGGTGCATATATCTTTTGTTCTTTCTCAGGGACCTGCAGAACACCATCTAAACCTGTAATCTTTTTCCTTAAAGCAGCTGAGGTTATGGTAGATACAGAGGGATCCAGGTATGCAGGGACAGAGCAACTCTGGGCCAAAGAGCAAAGTTTTTCATTCATCCTCATGTTTGAATGATCATTTGCTCTCAGCAGAGCCAAACAAACCCATAATGCTCTAGGTCTCCCAACATGCTCATTGCAAACACCATTCATTTCAGCTCTACGGAGCCCTTGGCTCAGCATCCATAGCCATCTTGCCTTTTGGCAGGGGCCACAGGCTTGCTGTCCCATCATTATGTTTCTTCCTCCTGAACTCCTGAAGAATGCTGAGTAACAACCACAGCACCATGTGAGTGTTTCTTCAACCTAAGCTCTTCTGTTTGTGTGTTTAATATTCATTAGCATGTATTGCTCACAATTTGCCTGCCACTTTGGTGACAGCATCCTACCAGATCATATGGAGTCTTCTCACATCTCAAGAGTGCCTATCAGGGTCCTTTTCTTCTCCCAGAAAGCCAAGTCTCTGGCAGAATTTTGTTCTCATCACCAGTAATAGCTGTCAAGAACTGGAAGAAGGTGAGACTTGGCCAAACTTGCAAGCTAACATGTTAGCCTACCAGAGTTTCATGGGTGCTGGCAGGAGATACCAGACTTCTGGGTCAAAGACAAAGACCTTCATTACTCAGAGCATGGCAAGTGGCAAAAGCATCAGTACATGTGTGTCAGCTTTCTCTGTCCCCAAGTCTCATGAAGATAATGGGGATGGCCCTTGGTGGATGCTTATCTACTCAGTGCATCATGTCACAGAAGATGGTTCTGGGATTAAGGAACAATAAACATGCCTGCAATTTGCACCATAGAGATATTATCTTTTTCTGCTAAGGCTCTTTGTTTTTTCCCCATTTTTTAAAATTTATTTTTATTAATATAAAGAAAACAGTTCATATAGTTCATAGACACAATTCTAACAATATGATACATCTCTTTCTTGCTCCCTCCTGCCTTCCTTCTTCATTCCTTTTTCTTTTTTAATTTTTGTGATGGCATATTTTTAATTCACTTTATAATCACAGGCTTAATGCTTCACTAAATAAAGAGTTAGACAAATAAAAGTAGAAAGATCACTGTTCATCAGGAATATAGACAAGGGTTATATGCAATAATCAAATTTTGAGATGTCAATTTAACTCATATGCCAAGTGCTTTTCCCTTTAAGATTCATTTATTTATTTGAAAGGCAGAGTTACAGAGAGGCAGAGGCCAAGAGAGAGGGAGAGAGAAGAAAGAGGTCTTCCATCCGCTGGTTCACTCCCCAGATGGCCGCCACAGCTGGAGCTGTGCCGATCCAAAGCCAGGAGCCAGGAGCTTCTTCTGGGTTTCCCACGAGGGTGCAGGGACCCAAGGACTTGGACCATCTTGTGCCGCTTTCCCAGGTGATAGCAGAGAGCTGGATTGGAAGTGGAGCAGCTGGGACTTGAACTGGCAACTATATGGGATGCCAGTACTGCAGGCGGCAGCTTTACCCGCTACACCACAGCGCTGGCCCCCAAGTACTTTTCTAAGTGCTTTTCACATCCTGTTTCACTTAATCCTTATGAATATCTCAAGCAATAGCAGCAACAATGATTTCCATTTTTCAAATGAGGAAACAGGGTGTGAATAATATTTTTTAAAAAATTATTTATTTACCCTTGTGGCGCTGGCACACCGGGTTCTAGGCCCGGTTGGGGCGCCAGATTCTATCCCGGTTGCCCCTCTTCCAGACCAGCTCTCTGCTATGGCCTGGGAAGGCAGTGGAGGATGGTCCAAGTGCTTGGGCCCTGCACCCGCATGGGAGACCAGGAGAAGCACCTGGCTCCTGGCTTCAGATCAGTGAGATGTGCCGGCCACGGCGGCCATTGGAGGGTGAACCAACGGCAAAAAGGAAGACCTTTCTCTCTGTCTCTTTCTCTCACTATCCACTCTGCCTGTCCAAAAAAAAAAAATTATTTATTTACTCATTTGAAAGGCAGATTTACAGAAAGGTAGAGGCAGAGAGAGAGAGAAAAGGGGAGGGGAGGGGAGAAGTGGGGAGGGGAGAGGAGAGGAGAGGAGAGGAAACGAGAGACAGAGAGAGAGGTCTTCCATCCACTAGTTCACTTGCCAAATGCCCACAATGGCCAGAGCTGGGCCAATCTGAAGCCAGGAGTTTCTTCTGGGTCTCCCATATGGGTTCAGGGGCTCAAGGACTTGGACCACCTTCTACTGCTTTCCCAGGCCGTAGCAGAGAGCTGGGTCGAAGTGGAGCAGCAGGGACTCAAACTGGTTCCCGATTGGGATGCTTTCACTGTAGGCTGCGGCTTTACCGGCTAGTACACCACAGTGCCAGCCCCCAGGGCATGGATATATTTGTGATTGTCACCCAGCTTGAAAACAAGGAAGCCAAGATTTGAATTCATACAGTCTACTCCAGTTTCAGTGGTTTTAAGCACAGCTCAGGGGCTCAAGTCTAAAGATGAAATTCATTTATGTTTTTTATACAAATAGCCTGAATTTTTAAACAACATCTTTAATAATTTTGTACATGAAATGGAGTTTCATTATGCAAAATTTTCCACTTGTGGTGCCGTGTCATTTGCTCAAAAGTTTTGGATTTGGGATCAGTTCAGAGTTCAGATTTTTGGATCAAGGATGTTCAAACCGTACTGCTCTGTGCTCCCTATGTGAGGCCTAATAACAAACTCTTGCTCGCTGGGATGTTGCATTAGGATTCAAAGAGTTGTAAGATGCCTAATAAAGTGTTCTTTCTATCTACTTTTGCTTAATTAAAAACTTTAAAAAGATTCAACTTCTTGGAATTTTCTTTTTGTATCATGGTAACAACGATTTGACTAAGTGGAAAAAGATGTCCCCCCCCCCCCAACAGAAAGGGAGAAAGGCTGCACAGTGGGTACCGTGTGGCGACAGGGATTGGCGT
Source organism: Lepus europaeus (assembly GCF_033115175.1). Classification (NCBI taxonomy): domain Eukaryota; kingdom Metazoa; phylum Chordata; class Mammalia; order Lagomorpha; family Leporidae; genus Lepus; species Lepus europaeus. The sequence continues at coordinate 72,924,140 of NC_084835.1, forward strand.
GAAGGAATTCAACACGGCTCCTCCAGGCTGGGGAGGAAGAGCCACCACCCACAACGAGCCTGGACGCCCAGGTGTCTGTGCAAAGGCTGCAGAGTTGCAGACGCTGGCTCTGAAAGTGCTCTTCCTTCATCAACTCCAGATGAACCAAGCCACAGAGAGCACAGCCTGAAAGAGCCGCCTGAGAAATACTCCAGGAACTGACAGCCGGGGCCCCTAATTCATGGCAGCCTAGAACAAGGGAAATGTCTTTGTGCTCTTGTCCTGGTGTTGTAGTTGCGCTAATCAGAGCCGCTGCTATCATCACCGTATAGATCAGTCCCATGGAGGGCTCCAACCACAACTCCAAAACAAGAAAAAAAAAAATCCTGTGGTTTTAAAAGAAGCTTAGCCAAAAACGCAACTTTTAAAAGCCTATACATTTAGTGAGTGCAGAACAAGTAAATCTGAAACATATTTGACGGAGATGTACATCTGTGCCACGAATTCTCTCAAAGGCTAATTTATGCATCCCTGCATGATGCTGGCGTTCAATAGATATTGACGTCACACTGCTTAAAATCATTTCAAACAGACACTTGGGAAAAATGAATAAAATGACTGATGGATTTCCCGATTCAATTATTCATTCCTGAGGGATGTGTTTTCTTTATGATGACACACTTTTTAGATAAGTATGGACAATTGTGTTGTGGATTCAGTAACTTTGAGGTTCTCATTGCATTTCCTTGGTGATGGACCCTGCTGGAACAAAGGTAGTTGGTTATAGACAAGTCCTGTTAATTGGGCTGCAGTGAGAAGTAGGTCAAGCAGAGGTGAGGTCCACTCCTCCCATAATGCTCTCAATTTATAGGTCTTCAGAAACTGTAATCCCCCACTAGAGTTAATGAATGGAAGATGCTGTTGTCCTTGCTACTACCTAAAATTATTTTATTCAATCAATTGGACTCACATTGAGGTTGTGATCGGAAAGGCACTTTGTACATACTACTGTTCCAGCAACTCCTTGTGTCTTATTTCTCTGTTTTCTTATTTCTCTACACCTTCTAGTCAGTTGCTTCCTCAAGGGCCATGACCATATCTAAGCCATCTTTGTATGCCAGCAGCTAAAGCAGTTACGAACACATGTTCCTTCTAGTTCTGCACACTTTCTCCCCTTCGCCATATACATTACTTTTGCTAAAGGCACACACAATTAGTCACATCATCTTAAGTCCTAGTTCTTCATTCTTTGGTCTGACTACCTATAATGCTGAATTCCCCTATAGATTTTTTTTAAAAGATCTATTTTATTTATTTGTAAGGCAGAGTTACACAGAGAGGGGGAGAAACAGAGGGAAGTCTCCCATCCACTGGTTCGTTCCCTAGATGGCCATAACAGCAGGCACTGGGCCAGGTGGAAGCCAGAAACTTCTTCTGGGTCTCCCATGCAGGTATAAGCGCCCAGGGAGTTGGGCCATTCTCTGCTGCTTCCCCAGGCTGTGCATTAGCAGGGAGCTGGATTGGAAGTAGAGCAGCCAATACTTGAACAGGTGCCGATATGGGATGCCAGTATTGCTCTACTTACCTTTCAGAACTCGGCTCCGAAACCACTGCAGAGGAATGTAACAGAGAGTCTTGGGGAAGCAGTCTCGGTTCCCATGGCCAGAGGATTCCTGTTTGTGAGACTAATGCTGCAAACTATGTAATTGAAGAGACTTCAATTCTGTTTCCATGGCATCCATTTGTATTGTCATGACTGTTTCTCAACTATTTTGATGACAAGTAGAGAAAGTCTTCAGAAACTTATAACAAATTCCTCATTCATACATTGACTCTATCCTATGCATCTCTCATGTGGTAGTTAAGGCTCCCTGGAAGCTTGATTAAGATGCTGTCATACTGTACATGAATGTCTTATCTGGTCTATCTTTCTTTCTCTCACAGGCTCTGCTACCTTGAGTACTGTGTGTGCCTCTGAGGAATTAATATTTTTGGCTACTAAGTCCTGGACTTTGGTGAATTCTCCTGCTCTGGGGTGAATTGTGTGAGTGACCAGCTGGATTATCCACATGCCAGCCCTGTGCATTGCAGGGCACTGTGCCTTTCTTTTGATAGATCTACAACTGTGTCTATCTAATGAACAGAAAGAAAACAGATTTTTAAAACACATCAAATCAAATAATAGAAAACCAGAAATCTCGGAGAGAGTGTTCTAATTATCTTGGATTTGGTTAGAGGTTAGGCAATCTTACATTTCTTTTAAGAAGGGAATTGCTAAATAATTGCTAAATGCTGATAAATCTGCCACAGGTGATCATGTGTTCTGGTTCATTGCTGAACTAGTAATCCACAGATGATGCAAGTCTCACCTTAGGGTACCAAGTTCTTGTTTCCAGACACTTGGAATTTTCACCTGGAATTTGCCCAAGTCTGGAATTTGGAGAGAATCTGGACAATGAAAACTGAAGGGATTTGTTGGGTGCATTTACATGGAGCTCCTGGGGCACTGTGTGAATCACGACCTGGCTCCAAGGGGAGGGTGGGTACAGCTGCCCTGGCCCTAAGCAGAGTGCGGAGACATTGGTGCGACCTCTCAGAGAGCATGTAAATGGCTTCCTGAAGTTGGCCGGGCCAAAGGATGGGGACTCATTGCTGAGAAAGCTGGGCTGGAGAGATGCCTCTCCTGGAAGTTCCCAGCCTTCTCTTCCTGACAGTGAGCGCAGAGAGCAGGTGGCTGCACTGAGATTGGCCTGTACTTCTTCAATTTATTGGGGCAAAGTTCCTATGTTTCCCATTAGCCTGATGAAGGCGTTTGGGGGAGGCCTCCCTGGAGTTGATTTTGTTGGTGCTGGTTGTTCTGTCTTCTGCTATAATATAGTCTCATGTACATAAATAAAGCACATGAATATTTAAAATTATTAAACATTTTAAAAATTAGGATGCATAAAATTAACTGTGAAAATGACAGCTCTATGCATGAACATGTATGCAGATTTATATGTAACCAGGACTACAATCAGCATACAGTTTTGCCGTCCAAAAGTTCCCTCCCACTGCCCTCCAGGCCCCACACCTCACAATCATTATCCTTTTTCCCCCAACACTATAGTTTTTGCTTTTTTTCAGAATGTCATAGAAAATTGAATTGCACATTGTACAATCTTTTGAACGTGAACGTGCTTTCTTTTTTTTTTTTTTTAAGATTTTATTTTATTTGAGTGGTAGAGTTACAGACAGTGAGAGGGAGAGAAAGGTCTTCCATCCATTGGTTCACTCTCCAAATTGCTGCAATGGCTGGAGCTGTGCCTATCCAAAGCCAGGAGCCAGGAGCTTCCTCTAGGTCTCCCATGTGGGTGCAGGGTCCCAAGGACTTGGGCCATCTTCTACTGCTTTCCCAGGCCATAGCAGAGAGCTGGATTGGAAGTGGAGCAGCCGGGACTAGAACCGGCGCCCATATGGGATGCTTGGTGCTGCAGGCGGAGGATTAACCTACTGTGCATGGCAGTCCATTCCTCTGTTGCTGAGCAGTGTTCCACTGCGTGGATGTACACAGCTTTTAGGTTGTTTTTAGAATTTTAGGTTGTTTTTCAAATTTGGCAATTATGAGTAGTGTACAAGTTTCCGTGCAGACATCAGTTTTCATTTCTCTAGGGTTAGACCTAGGCTGCATGTAAGTGTATTTTAATTATAAAAGAAGCTGCCAAGTTATTTTTCAGAATGTCTACACTGTTTCGCATTCCTAACAGCAGTGTATGAGAAACTGTTTCTCAGTATCCTCACTAGAGCTTGAGATCGCCTTTGTCTTTTTGGCTTAATCATTCTAATAGGTGTGTGATATCATCCTATCGTGGTTTTAACTTGTATTCCTCTAGTAATTACTGACGTTGAGTCTATTTTCACATTCAGAGACATCACTCATGTATTGTGTGACTTGGGTGAGCAGAGTGTTTAAATTTCACTGATTTGTGCGTGTTGTTCCTTTGCTATTGTTGAGTTTTGGGACACAAGTTCTGTGTGAGACACGTGACTTGCAAATATTTTCTCCCAGTCCGAGGCTTGTCTTTTCATTCTCTTAACAGTGTAACAGTGCTTTACACACGGCAAACATTTTTACATTTGATTAAGTGGAACTTGTCTATCTTTTATGGGTTATACTTTTGGTGGTTGCTCTAACAGCTCTGTATGACCCAAGGGTTAATAAGATTTTCTTCTATGCTGTCTTATGGAAGTTTCATAATCTTATATTTACATTAAGATCTATGATCTAAATTTTGTTTAAATTGTCAAGGTTCATTTTCTGACATACAGATTTTAACCATTTCAACATCATTTGCTGAAAAGACTATACTTTCTTTAATGAATTGTCTTTGCCCTTTTGTCACAAATCAATGGACCGCCGGGGGGGGGGGGCACCGTGCCACAGTGGGTGAAACCACTGCTCGGGACATTCACAGCCACATTGGAATGCCTGAGATCAAGTCCTGCTTTGGCTTCTCACCCAGCTTCCTGCTTAATGCACAGCCTGGTGGGCCTCAGGTGATGACGCAAGTACTTGGGCTGCTGTCAGCCATGTGGGTGATGTGGAGGACTTCGGCCTGGCTCAGCCCTGGCTGCTGTGGGCATATGGGGAGCGAACTCACAGATGGAAGATTTCTCTCACTCTGTGAGTCTTTCAAATAAATACAATTAAATAAACTTGAAAAAATAATCCATTAATAAGTATCATTTATATTTAAAAAAAAAAAAACAGGCCATAGCTGTGTGGATCTCTCTCTAGACTTTCTATTCTCTCCCAGTGATTCATATTTCTATCCTTTCACCAACTGCACACTTGCTTGTCACTTTGGAAAAATCTTAAATTCTCTTGGCTGTTCTGGTTGCCTTGCCTTTTTATGTAACTACACAAATGGTAAGTGTAAAGTGTGCTGAAATTTTAAAAACATGAGTGATTGGGGTTGGCCTTGTGCAATGGGTTAAGATTCTGCCTGTGATGCTGGTTCAAGTACTGGCTGCTCCACTCCTAATCCAGCTCCCTGCTAATGCACCTGGGAAAGCAGAAGATGGCCCAAGTGCTTGAGCCCCTAGACCCACGTGGAGAGACCCAGATGGAGTCCCAGCTTCTGGCTTTGGCCTGGCCCAGCCCCAGCTGTTGTGGCCATTTGGGGAGTGAACCCACAGATGGAGATTTTTTTTTTCTATCTCTGTCTCTCTCTCCTCTGTAACTCTACCTTTCAGCAAATAAATTTTAAAAGGTATAAAAAGTGAGCAAGTCATGTAATTATCATCCAGACAGCAATAAATAGCCGTGGCTTCCCAAGTCTCTTTCATGTGCTTTTGAATGCTGTGGGACACAAGCAGGATCTCTCTGAGATTTATCGTAGTCAATGTGTGTATAGCAGTCACTCATTTTTTTCATTGCTGAACGTAGTATTAATATTTAATAGCATGCCCTGATTTATGCATATATTCTGTTGCATAAGGAATTTGTGTGGTTTCTAGTTTTTGGCTATTAGGAATATTGTGGCTAGAATATGTTCTAAGAAATTATGTTCCATGTTCTAAGAGACTATATGCACACATTTCTATTGGGTTCCCTAGAAGTGGAATTACTGGGTCGCAGAACATGGTTACATTGAGCCTTCATAGATATTGCCAAATAGTTTCCCAAGTGACTATGAAGAGAGAATAAAAGAACTCTAAAGAATTCCCTAGTTAGAGTGCTAGCAGGCTGAGGCTGGCAGACTGAGGCTGGTGGGCAAGGCAACTGTGGGCTAAGGCTAGCAACCTGGAAGGTGAATGGCCCTCAGTGTCCTGCCTGCTGCTGGCCAGGCTTACCATAGGACCAAACTGAGATGAGCAAACTGGAACCAGGAAAAAAGGAGTGCTTCCCCCATCTGGTGCTTTTCTGGCACCCTCTACTGACAAACCTTAACTAACCTTGTGCCAGCCTGCAATGCAGAAATGGAATCACAAGCAAAGCACTGAGAGGCATATCTGGGACTGAGAGATAATTGGCACAATTAGATTCATTTTTTTAGGCAAAACAGGAACATTTAGATTTTCTAATTCTTAGATCATCTTTGATAAGTTGTGTTTTTCTTGGAATTAGTCCATTTCATCTAAATTTTCAAACTTAGAATCATAAATTTATAATAACCTCTGTATCTTTTTAAGTGTCTCTAGGGCCTGTAGTGATAGCTTCTGTATGGATTTTTAGCCTTTTTCCTTCTCCAATTTATGTGTTTAAGACTACAAACTTCTGTCTAGCACTTCACTTGCTACATGTTTCTGTAAACTGTAACTTTTTTTTTTTTTTATTTGACAGGTGGAGTTATAGACAGTGAGAGAGAGAGAGAGACAGAGAGAAAGGTCCTCCTTCTGTTGGTTCGCTCCCCAAATGGCCGCCACGGCTGGCACTGTGCTGATCCAAAGCCAGGAGCTAGGAGCCAGTTGCTTCCTCCTGGTCTCCCATGGGGTGCAGGGCCCAAGCACTTGGGCCATCCTCCACTGCCTTCCCGGGCCACAGCAGAGAGCTGGACTGGAAGAGGAGCAACCCGGCGTCCATATGGGATGCCAGCGCCGCAGGCGAAGGATTAACCAAGCGAGCCACGGTGCCGCCCCCCCCCCTTTTTTTTTTCTTTTTAAAAAACTTTATTCCTTCTGGCTACAATGCCTAAACCTGTTTGAGAATGTCTCCACTTAGCCTTGTTTTTGAGGGTCATTTTATGTGTACAAAATTCCAAGCTGGTAGTAATTTTACTGCAGCTCTTTAAAGACATCAACACATCATTTTATTACCTAAATTTTGTTTCATGGTTTGTATAAAATCATTAGGGATGATTATATTTTATTCCCCTGAAAATCATGCCTGTTTTCTGTTTATAAGATACTCTTAAAGTAGATTAGTTGTGTTTATATTTAGTCACCACAGAATTTGCAGTGTCTTCAATTAAGTGTTTTATTTATTTTCGCAAACAGCATCTCTTCTGTTTGCTCATCTCTCTCTTTCCTTTTTAGATTCTAGTTATACTTACAGAAGATTCTAGTTATACTTACAGAAGTCATTCCATCATATCCCTTAGGTTTCTTAAGCTCTTCATCTATATTTATTATTCTTTTTATTTATTGGAGGAAATACCAATCTGAATATTTTCTACTAATCTATATTCCAGATCACTAATCTTTTCTTCTGCTATGTCTAAAGTATTTTTAAGCCCAATTACTGAATTCAGTGTGGTATTATTGAATTTTATATTTTCTAATTGATTATTTTTAGGTTTCAGTTGTTTGATGAGATTTTCTATAATGATACTATTCATACTAAGCTATTTATAGTTATTTAGAATTATATATGCAATAATTCAAATATTCACCTTTGCATTTGCTCTAACATCTGTTCTTTTTTAACCATTAGCTCTTGGTCATTTGATCTTGTGTTGTGGCAGGCTTGTCATTTTGATCTACTGGCAGACATTCTGTTTGAAAAACCGGGCATGCTGCGACTGATATCTCCCTGTAGAAAGTCTTTAATTTTTTTTTTCTGACAGGCAGATAAACCGCAGGAAGATGATCATGATCCATTGGACTGGGGTTTCAGACTCCATGTGAGAGCTCCTGAGAACTGGTTTATTTCAGGTTTATCTTTATTCCTGGAGACTATCCCTTCAAGGATCTCAAGTGTAAGCCAGTATATTTATTTGGGATTCTCTTTCTTGGCAGGCTACGAACTTCAAGTTTTGTCTTTCCAGTACCATGAGACTACTGAAATGTCTGCTTAGATTTTTAGCTTCTTGGCGGCTGCTTTTTGCTTGTTTTCTTGGCAATGTGCCTCACACATGTGCAGCTGGAAGTTGGAAAATACCTCAAAGAAAAATTGTCCACATAATACCTACTCTCCATCTCTGCAGGTAGCTTTTCTTTCAGCTCACGATTCCTCTAGTTATCCTGGCCTTGGTAGCCCCGTGCATCAGAATTTGACTTCCTGCCAATGAGACTGTTATAAACTCGTGTTCAGCTTCTATGTTCCATGAGGCAAATTGGCAAGTGCCCTGAATGGGGCAAGTATGTGGTGTTCACTTCTGTTTTCCTCATTTCCAGAATTTTGGTCTTTCAGTATTGAGGGACACTTGGGTGGTACCATGAAACTCTCATAGGAGAGTATATGTAGGGAGGACTTCAAGAAAACCAGGGGATGGAAGAGAGGATGGGAGCAAAAGAAGAAAAAAGTTCAAAATTGCAGAGGTTACAGATGGTTGAATCCCAGCAAGTGACCCTCAAATCAACACACAAAAATGCCCATGAGAAGAAAAGATCCAACTTCAAACATCTGCTTGGCCCAAAGAGCAAGAAACTATCTCAGGGCAGTACTGGCTCAAGTAAGGGAAGGGATTTCTTATTTCCTTTTCTTTTCCTTCTTCCCACACTTCAATCAAACTTAGATGAGTCACAGCAAATTGTTAATAGGGGTGAAGGAGAGGAAAAAGAAGAAAAACCCAATCCCCACCTCCCACACTAGCCTACAGTGTGTCTGTGTCACGATAAACCACTCAGTCGTGGAATTACTGACATTTTCCAATAATTCACCAGGTTGTCCCAGCCCCATTTCCAATGGAAGAACACCTGTGTCACTGACACCCAGGTTCTGGTTGGCTCTACCTGGTGGCATGAGGGGCCTCTCAGAACGAAGTTTGAAAGGCAGAGTGGGTCTGAAGGCTGATAACGTAGAAACCCTGAACATGAATCCTGAAGAGCAGACTTGATTGAACCCAACATGCTGATATCATTTTTTCCCTTGCATTCTGAACATTTCCATTCTGTGCCGACTAATTCTATCTCACTTCTAAGCATGAAATAAATATAGCAGCCAAAAAGGTGTTTGTGTCCCACTGACTAACGTAATACGCGTAGTTGCTAAGCAGGAAATTCCAGAATCCTCCTGTGGCCCTGCCTCCTATTAGGCAGGAAGAAGCTTCTCCCCAAAGACAAAGTTGACCAGAGCCTCATGTCCCCAGAGGGCCTCTTTGGAAGTTGGTCTTTGGAAATTTTTGCATAAACATACTCCCACCCACCTGGCTCATGAACAGACCATGAACAACTTGGCTTTTCTTCCCAGAAGAGCAGTTTTATGTATGAGTCACTTCTGTCTCTTTATTTTGGACTTTCTGCCCCAGGGGACTTTGAGGATTCATCCAGTGCTGTACTGAGGATGCCTTCAGCACTCAGCAAACAATGAACAATAGAAAACCTACTGAAAAGGCTTATTTCTCTCCTGGTGAGGCCTGGGAACATGGGCCTGCTACCCAGTTCAATGGAAACCAAGAACCTAGGCCAAAGTCACACAGTGCCACAAACTCACAAAGAGATTTGCCACAAGATGCAACTCTGGGTTTCTGAGTGGAGACACGGCTCAATTCAGGTCTGAAAAACTCCATGAGGGGAGGTCCGGGAGAAATTTCCATGGGAGCAGTTTGGAGCAGTCATGATCCTAGACCCCATTTCCAGGTTCACAGCTGCTGTAGGACATGTACCTCTTCTGGAAAGAAAGGGGCCATGGCAGAGAGACATCACCCAAGAAGAGAAGGTTGCAGGGAGAGACACAAGGGGGCGCAGTTGGGGCAGAATGAAGAACACACAAGGCTTTCCTATAAACATCCTTGGTTTGGTCCCTGGGCCCTTAGTGGAGGTTCCAAAGTTTTGCCTTAATGGATTTAGTGTCAAATTATTGGACTCTCTGCCTGTTTTCAAAATCACTATCCTTAAGGCAGCACATTAGATACGAAATTTGTTCCCCCACCAGCCAGATATAATAAATGAGTTTTTACACTTACATTCTTAATCTAGTAGACTGAGCAAAGCTTCTCCTCTTCTAGCTTAAGTTTCTGACTATGCAAACCATTATTAACATCTTGGGGCCCCTGGAAATATCCCAGGTCCCTGCGGGTGCTTCCTCGAACACGGCCTCGCTAACATTTATCTGTCTAACGTGAAAGGTATCTCTAATGATCCCAACTGACATTTATTCAGTGCTTCTCACTCAGCAATCCCAAAGAGCTCCAGCAGCTGATTTACGGGCTGTCCACGGAGTGGAAGTGAATGGTAATGACCACGGTGATGAGGATGGTGATGGATCACCCAGGCTCGGGTATTTGATATGTCATGTTGTTTCTGGGGCATTTCCAATTTCCTGAGCTTCCTGGTGATTAGAAGCATAAGGGTAAGAGAGTGCTCTGTCCATTTCATGCTGCATTTCTCAGTGGAGATGGTTCTGATTGGGGCCTTGGGAGGCCTTAATTCTCTGTGCCCCTCACACAAATTTTAGTAATGAGCAGAGAGCAGACATTTTGAAACGCTACAGCGGGGTCGGGCTGCATCCCTCTTCTTACGGGACGTGGAGACCTCTACTCGCCTCCCTTCTCTTAGTGTCTTCAACCGCCGGCCACGTTGGGCAAAAGGGAGGAGGCAGAGCCTGGAGAACCTCTCTCAGTTTACGTAATCAGACCCAGAGCCTTCTGGTTTTATTTTTAAGCCATGGAAGCACTGCTCCCTTTTCTTTGTAAGCAAAACTCTGTAAGGAATCCACACAGGAAGCAGATAAAAGTGAGTTGTTCTGCTCCAGTTGCCCTGCCCCCATCACCAAGGCCTCCGACACCTTGATGGAATGCCGCGGACTTCCTGGGTGCTGGATTGTGACCTACACACGGGCACCTTGGATGCTTTTGCAGGCTGCCCACTGACTTTTGAGTAAATTATTGAATAGCTATGCTCTCCCTCTGTTTCATCTCTACAACAGAGACAACATACTCTTCATTAAATATTACAATTAAGGCTTTTAAAATTAAAATGTACTACAGCTATAATAACAATGGGGATAAGAACATTCTAGGCATACTTTCAAATAAATCTTCTCTTTTATAACTGCATTTCACCCTTGTAACCTCCATATGAAGAAATTACTAGTTTTATTCTGTTTAATAAAATTATTTTAAAAATTAAAATTATTTTATTTGAAAGGTAGGGGGGAGAGAGAAAGAGAAAGAGAGAGAGGGAGGGAGAAAGAGAGAGAGAAAGAGAGAAAGAGTGAGAGAGAGAGAGAGAGAGAGAGAGAAAATCTATCTGCTGTTTCACTCCCCAAATGTCTACAACTGCTAGGGTTGGATCAGGCTTAAATCAGAGCCAAGAACTCCCACCTGGGTGGCAGGAATCCAACTACCTGAGCCATGGCCTGCTGTCTCCTTGGTATGCAATTTGCAAGGAAATAGAATCAGGACTAGAGGTGGGCCTTGAACCCAGGCATCCCAAGCAATGGATGGGTTGCATCCTTTAGGGTTGCATCCATTCACTGCTATGTCAAACGCCCATCCATACTGATTTTCTCACTTTAAATGAGAGACAGTGAGGCACAAAGAGGTCATGCGAACTTTCCCAGGTCATCTAGCCTACAGCTGGCGTGGGCCCAATGCAGCACCAGGCAGCCTGCTTCCAGCCTCCTGGGAACTAAACCTCCATTGCTCAGTTTTCAGACTTGGTAGTGTGTTTTTAAAAATTTCAGAAGCCCAGGCTAGTTCATTCCCAGTGCCTGGGGGTGCAACGTTAGTGACTGTGTTTGTTAGAGCTCCAATCATGGGTTGAACTGTGACCTCTACAAAATAAATGTTGAGGCCTTAACCCTGGGTAGCTCAAAATGTGATCTTATTTGAAAAAAAGAAAAAGACTTCAAAAGTTTGTGGGAAAAATGAAACTAAGATTTAAGTTTATTTGGAGGCGAAGAAAATGAACTCCATGCATCATTTTTAACTCAGACACATTGTCCCTGAACATTTTGATGTACCCTCATAAAGTCATTGTGGAATATACTACTTAAGTTAAAATGAAGTCATACCAGACTGCACTGTGCCCTTAATTCAGTCTTATTGGTATCCTTACAAGAAGATGGCCATGTGAAGACAGACACACAGGGAGAAGGCCACATGGTAATGAAGACAGAGGTTACAGTCACATAGCTCCAAGCTAAGAAATGTCCAAGATTGCTACAAAATGCCCACAGTTAGAAGAGGCAAGGAAGGAGTCTCCCCTACTGGTTTCAGAGAGAGCATTGCCCTGTTGACTCCGTGATTTCAGGCTTCTGGCCTCCCGAACTCTGAGACAATCGATTTCTGTTATCTTAAGCCATCTACGTTATGGTACTTAGTTATGGCTGCCCCAGGAAATGAAGACAGCTCCCTATGTGATTTCAGTGAGCACATGGATTTGAGAAGCACTGCAGGATTCATCTTTCCCCTTCAGAATTCACTGTGTAGATGGGAAAAACACTGTCTTGACTAGGGCCGGCGAAGGTCATTTGCCCTTCTTTGCTAACACTGGCTATGTCACCCTCTACGAAATGGGCCAGTGTTGAGCAAGTAAATTGAGAAGGAAGATGATCGGCATGAATGGAGATTTAGAGAATCACTCTCAAGGCTAACCAGATCGATTTCTCCACCAACCCACAAGTATCTTTCAGGATTTACATCTTCCTTCTTCTGGACTCAGGGTGGATGGGAGTTTCTCTTGCTGTAGCCACTGGCTTTATGGGGTTAATGTGTCTTGGACCAAGGAGGGGACAGTGCAGTCCACGTTGCTCAATTTTTCTGCTGTCTTTGCTGGTGTAACTCCTAGGTTCATTCCCCAGCTTCCTCTGCACATCGTTAGGCAACATGGGGAGACTTTTGTGCACAGTGCCTGGTACAATACAGGGACTTATTGCACAGCTATGATGCAGAACTCTGGACATAAGCAGGATTGAGTGGAATCAGGAAATAATAAGACCAAGTTTGGTTTCCTGATCTTCTAGTTCCAGAAAGAGGTGCCTATAAGCAAGGAGAAAAGTGTGGAGGAAATGACTCATTATCATCATTTTGATTTCCTAGCACTGGAGAAAAGAAAGGATATGCTGTTTGGACGAGGTCAGCGTCACTGGTGATTTGAGTGATTGGAGCCAGAAAGAGTGTGAAAGAGATTGGTGGACTATTACCATGGTCTCCTACCTGATGCTCTTCCTACCACTCTATCCTAAACATTGCCTTGATCTCTCTCTGCAGCACACGTTTTTATCAAGTTATTCAGCTAAAAATTTTTTTCCTATGACGTTCCATTGCTTAAAGAAGCAAGTCTCAGTGCTTTCTTGGGGCAATTAAAATCCTCTACCCTCGACCCATCCCGACTCTCCAATCTTTCCTCTCATACTACTTCCATCACAGCACATCAGCACTCCTTGCTGCCTTCATTATCCCCTCTGCAAATGGCCTTTGTCCTTGGGCTTTGTACAAGTATCTCCTAGAGTCAGGGCCCATTTGCTGTGTGGCCAACAGTCCTTATTTCTTCAGTGCACTTTGCCCTTTCAACAGCCTTATCCTCCTCCCTCCCAAGCCCCCTTCTTTTCTTGCACTCACAGTTTGCCTGCCTCCTACTCCACCTGCATATTCAAGTTAAAACTTAGATTATTTAGAAAAGATCAATAAGCAACTAATTAAATACATGTAATTGAAAAGAGTGTGGTCTGCAATCTTAAACTTGTAAACTTGGAGTGAGAACTGTGGTCTTTGAATTTAGCTTTCTGTAGCATGAGACTCAGAACAGAAGTGACATTGGGAAAGCCGCAGCTTCTCAGGGCCAAGTCTAAGGCTATGGTAATGTAAAGGCTTTAGAGAAGATATCAAGAATGTGCAAATAATCAGAGCATGTGAGTAGGAGGCTCCTTCAACACTTAGCTTGCCAGTAGGGAGGAGTTTGGGGGAACCTGGACCAGTAATTGTCTGTGGGCTAACTGACCACCTTTCTGAGTCATTCTACTCACCAGCCAACTGGAATTTAACAGATTTCTCTAATCTTGATTGAGTTGACTCAGGCACTGTAGCACATTTCTTCTTAAACCCAATGACTCCATGGAATTAATCAAACTGCAGGTTTGTCTTTTATAATCAGTTTAATAGTTGCTTTCTGCTCACGAAGGACTCCATGCCTTCATTAAATCAGAAGGGCTCAGCTTTTGTTATCACATGCCACCTCAATCAATACAAGCAAGAGCAGGTCTCTGCAACGAGGATGCCAAGCGGAGGCCCTGATAACCAGTGATTACTAAACACCTAATTATCTTTCTGCTTCTTAGGTGGCTACAGGAAAGTCTACTCAATGAGGAATCAAAGCTCAAACTGCAGGGAATTGAACCCACTTTAAAAACCCTTTATAAAATCTACTCTGTTACTTTCCACTCTTTGTTTTTCTTATTTAACATTTTATAATAAGCATTTTATAATAAGCAAAATGTTCCAGGAAACACAAAATGGCACCCAGAAGTTGGCCAGACTGCAAACCATCAGCTTCGTGGCAGTTTCTTTCTCAAAGTGGGTAATGTTTCCGTAGAATGGTGGTTTTTGAGTGCTGTGTACCAAATTAGTCTCTCCCCATTCACATACATGATAGGATTGTATTTCCTGATGGCCTTGTTGTTGAAGTCACGTGACTGGCTTTAGCCAATGAGTTGAATGAAAAAGCAACATGTGTTAATGCTTTCCTGGAACATCAGTGTCAACATGGGACACTTCAGGATTTAATTTTTTCCTTTGCTACCTTATTAGTCTGAGTTCTCCAGATAAATAGAACAAATTATTATAAAAGTTGATATATTTTACATAGGGAATGAAAGGTAAAAATAAAGATACTTGCTTGATATACACACAAATATATATTCACAACAAAACAAGAAAGTGGTACTCATAAAAACTATAGTCCTCATTTCTGTAAGTAGGTGGCATGCGTAACTATCTTCTCCCACTACCCCTTCTGTATTTCTTTGGCATTTAGTGAGCACCTCAGCTGGTTATTGTACTTTACCTAGTACAGTGACCCAAAACTTCATTTCTGAAGAGGCTGAGTCATTAGTAACCTTACTTGAATTTTATTGTTGGCATTCAGCCTCTTTTTTGGGGGTTGTCTGAGGGGCCTATTTTTGCCATAACTTAGCCTTCACTTTAGAAGGGATATTTCAACACCATTGGACCCTTAATAATTTCACCAAGGACCTTGAATTTTTAACCTATTTCCTACCCTGGTATATGCAAGTATCTTAATAACATCATTAGAGTAGTTACTAACTCTTGTTCGCTAGGCCCACTCAGTGCAATGTCCTTAATGTAATGAAGCCATGTGACATTTTGTGGAAGGGAAAAGCTATCAAGATTCCTGTGAATTAAACCATGACATGGGGCTGGAGAGTTGATATGCTCCTGAGGTAGGACAAGGTGCATTGCTGGCCTTGTTAACTGAAAGCAAACTACCTTTGGTGGGTCTCAAGGACAGATACAGAGAATAGGGCATTTGCCAGGTTAATAGCTGCATATCAGGTACCATGCAATGTGTTACTTTGGTTAAGAAAATCACCACCTTGTTAAGCTCATGGTAATCTGCTATCATTCTCTAAGGCACAGTGCAGTCTAAGGCACAGATCAAAACAGGTGGATTGAATGGGGATGTGGTGGGAACCAACACCTGTATTAGTCAAGGTTCTCCAGCAAAACAGACCAATATCTGTTGGTTAGTGTGATTACGAAGGTTGAGATACCCGATTATCTGCCGTCTGTAAACTGGAGACTTAGAAAGGTGTAGTTGTGGTCTGAATTCAAATTCCTGTAATCGGAGTGCCAAAGACGTATATTCCTGTCTGAAGGCCTGAGCACCAGGAGTACCAATGAAGTCCCAATCCAAGGGCAGAGGAGAGCAATGTCCCAGCTCAAGCAGTCAGGCAGGGTGAATTCTCCACTTTTCTTACTCTGTTTAGTGTTCCAATGTAGGTAAACTGCCCGATCAACCTTAACCAGTCTACCAATTCGAATGCTAATGTATCCTGGAAATACTCACAGATGCATCCAGAATAACATTTAGTGAAATATCTGGACATTTCATGCCTTCAATTTGATTCATGACATTAACTATCACACCACTCCTACCTTGTTCAATCCTTCATGGTAGCACTAGTCTCTGTAATTCCTCCAGAAACATTGTACTGCATTTGGTTTACTATTTTCCTAGTAGAGACAGTTCTAGCAGCTTATGATTAATATTTCCCATAATAGCAGCTCTTCTACAAGTCATGGAACCAATGTGGGGAGTCTGCCAGATGCTGAGTCTATTATAACACTGCATTCCAGAACTGGGGAAAAGCCACGGATAGGTTTAGGGTCCCACCGGATCTACTGCAAGATGGGCTCTAGCCAAAACTCCATTGATCACCTGAACACCTTAAGCCCCTGCTCTGACTAGGGGGCCTCGGTGACATTTTGGGTCTTTTTGAATCAGTATTAATTCAGAGCCCATGTCTAGTTGTTCTCCAACGTCCTGTTTTTCAAAGCACAGCTGCTCTGGTGAAAGACCATAGTTCCTTCGGGGGAATGCTAAGAGAAAAAGTAACAGTTTGCATTTTTAGCAGTGTACTAGGATCCTTCCTCATGGGAACCTTCCCCCCCCCCCCCCCTAGACTGTGGGTCTATCAATGGACTCAAGCCTGGGAACTGACTGAGGTTTATGCCTCTGTTTTCATAATTTGAATTAGATTTCTGTTCACTTCACCTAGAACCTTTCTGCTTTTACAAGTTAAATAAGAATTTGGTAGACACCTTATATATTTTACTTCTAGGAACACCATGATTAACTAGCCACTGACATAGATCCAAGCAAGTCAGACTACTCTGGCTGCTGCTTGATTCCACTATTACAGTAATCACACTCACCTTGCCCTTGGACTTGGAGTGCTGCCACTTGGCCACTGCTACCCTTGGATCCAATTCCTCCCATTACATTTGTTTTCCAAATTCAGTATCTACAGCTCCCACTCTAAGTTCTGACCTATAGAGAAATGATCACTGAGCTCTTCAAGATTATCAGAACTCCCCTCACAGATTTAATTCTCACAATAATGGTGAAAGACTTGTTTTCTGGACTCTAGCAGGGTGGGTGAATGGGTCTTGAGTGACACATCCACTCCAATATCCCAACCCTAATCCTTTGAATCTTTCCTTGTAGGTTAAACCAAGGTACATCTACCATTTCTATTTTGCTCCCTGTAGGGTGCCTTTTGGTCCATGATTCAGCCAACCAACCAAACCAACTGTTAAAGTCCTCCCTAACTTCCTGAGTTGCAATATTAAATGCAGAATCTCCATCTAGTAGGCTGCTATCAATACATGTGACCAGAGCCAATACAATGTTTCTTCCACAATGTCCATTCCTATACATGTATCTCAGATTTCTAACTGTTTAATTTAAAAACTCAGGCAATTCTTTTGGAGTATATCACATCTCCCCATGGTTACACTTTTTATCTCACACTTAGGGTCTTACTGGGACTTGAATTGAGTTTTAGATTAAGAAACAAAGAGGGGTGATGAGGGTGGGTCCTCAGGATAGTCAAGTTGTCTTGCATGGAAATTACTTCTACTGAGGTTAGGGAGGTCACTTCCACTGGGAGAGGGGAGGCCTCTCCTCTGGCAAAGATGATGTGTCAGAATGTAAGGGCTCAGTGTTTCCAGTTTCATTAGGGTCTTCCCCCAAGACCCTATTCCTATGTATAGGAGCTCATTCTTTCCCAATCAATGCTCTAACTTTAACAGTAGCTACCCTGTGAGGAAGGGAGTTGAATTTGCATGCAATTCAACAAGTTACAGGACGGGATTCTGTGTTTGATATCAGCACTCTCAGTCCCGGATAAGGGTTTCCTTTATGGCTCATATAGAAGTTTTTAAGATCTTTTATGTGATCCTTGAGCTGCGAATTCAAATACCTGAGCTCATCCTTTTATTACTGTGTCCAGCAGCATTCGAATTCATCCAATCTAATGATTCATTAGTTTTCAAAAAATGTTTGAAAGTATCACGTACATAGTTACCCAGCTCCTTGCTTCTAGTAAGTGGTTGATTAGGAGTATCCAGTGGATAAATTTTCTGTATCACTGTTGCCAGATCACTCTGCAGTGTATTAGTGCTCTCTTTGCTGCTGGATATAGTTATTTGTGTCCTTAAATCTAACCAGATTAGAGAGCCAATTTAAAAAGCCCCAGAACCAACTCAGAAAACTCATCTTTAAAATTCCACGTCTCTAGATTTATTCTCATTAACAAAACTGTATCTGTCTGAATTTTTCAGAGAAAGAGAACCAATGGGTTACACAGATATCATCTAATATGAAATATACTCCTACTCATATCAAAAGGCATATTTTAAAGAATTGGCTTCTGCAGTTATGGAGCCTGAAAAATCATAAGATCTATAGTTGGCAAGCTGGAGACCCTGCAGAGCTGATGGGATAGTTCTGGTCTGAGTCTGGAGGTCTGTGAACCTGGTGGTGACTCAGTCCAGGGTGAGCCAGAGGCTGAAGGCAGAAGGAGACAGTGAGTGAAAGTGGGGATTTTTCTTTACTCAGACTTTGTGTAGTTCAGATTTGATGAAACTCACCCACATTGAGAATGGCAATCAACTAGGGGAATTCTACTAATTCATATGCTAATCTTTTCTAGAAACATTTTTCAAGGTTTTTTTTTTTTTTTTTGGGCAGGCAGAGTTAGACAGAGAGAGAGAGAGAGAGAGAGAGAGAGAGAAAGGTCTTCCTTTTTTCTGTTGGTTCGCCCCCCAAGTGGCCGCTATGGCCAGTGCGTTGCGGCCGGCACGCTGCATTGATCCGAAGTCAGGAGCCAGGTGCTTCCTCCTGGTCTCCTATGCAGGTGCAGGGCCCAAGGACCTGGGCCATCCTCTACTGCACTCAGGGGCCACAACAGAGAGCTGGACTGGAAGAGGAGCAACCAGGACAGAATCCGGTGCCCTAACCGGGACTAGAACCCAGGGTGTCAGTGCCGCAGGCAGAGGATTAGCCTAGTGAGCCGCAGTGCCGGCCAAAACACTTTTCAAACACACCCAGAATAACATTAAATAAATATCTGGGCATTTTGTGTCCCATGCAAGTTCCTCATAAAATTAACCATCACAACTACTATAATTGACAAACTAGAGTTGGCAGTTCTGTTAGCCTAGGTCCTGCAGATAATAATGAAGAGCAGAGCCCCAAGCCAATTTACTAAGGCTATGTAGCATGAGCAGGAAATCACTCATTTTAGCCACTGATATTTTCATTTTTTTACTATTATAGCACAAGTTAACATCCTAGTTAGCTAGATCTTCAAATGATTAAAAAACCTGTGAGATATGTAAGGAAGACATTGTTATCATATTTCATATACTATTGCTAATTTGAGGACTTGCAAAATGAAATTCTAACTCAAGCTTCTTTTCTGGATTCACACTTAAATGTCTGACTGTCCCACTTGGTGTATTCACCTAGAAGTCTCAAAAGATACTTCAAAATCATGTCTAAAGTCAACCTGTGAATAGTTTCCAAACATGGACTGTCTCCTGTCTTGTGTCATCACCTAGACCAGCACCTTCTCTTTTGTTAAAGTCAGCATCATCATATGCTTCTTCCTTTAAGAGGACATAATCCTCCCATTGCCAACACCTGATGATTCTACTTCCGGAACATCACTTGTCTTTATTTCTCCATTTTTACTGTCAACATTCTAGGCTAAGCCACCTGTACCTATCATTTAGACGACTGCAAAGGTCCCCAAATAATCTCTCCATCTCTATTGTGTCTTTGAAATAGATTCTGCATAGCAACCAGAATGATCTCAAAAGATATAAATAAGATCATGTAAACCCCCTTTCCATGACTTTCTTAGAAGAAATAGCCACATTTCCTACTGTGACCTAAAAGGACACATGTAGACTCCGTCTTCCTATCTCTTCAGCCTCAACTCTTAGGTCTCCATTTCCTGTATATATGTAACCATCTCTCAGCTACTAGAACAAACCAGTTTTTTTGTAGCAGGTATCAGATCCTTTGCTCTTGCTGTTGCCTCTAAAATTCTCTTCTCTTGGGTCTATAAATTGTTTATTTCTCCTTATGTCTTAGGTCACAGCTTAGCTATCACTCTTTGGAGAATCCTCAGATCTTCCTATCAAGCATATGCCTCAATATGTCCACAGTGGAACACTAGTATTAATATTAATACTAATACTAATGCTACTACTCTTTATCCTTAGAAAGAAATTCTGCACTATGTGACAATATGCTCAATGGGTGAATCTTAAAGGCATTGTGCTCAGCAAAATAAGTCAGCCACGGAGCGACAAATACTACATAATTCTTGTCACATGGCTATCAGAAATTGTCAAATTCATAGAATCAAAGAATGGAGTGGCAGTTGCCAGGACTGGGAGAGGAGGAACTGATTTCTAAATCAACGGGCATGAAGTATCAGTCAAGCAAGATGAGTAAACTCTAGAGATGTGCTTTGTGACATTGCAGCTGTTGTCAATAATAATGCATTATGGGTACACTTGAACATTTGTTAAGAGGGTGGTCTTTTTGCTAAGTGCTCTTCTCACAATAAGAAAAAAAGGACTCTTACCTTTCAATCATTTCCAATTATTTTTCTCAGAGTACTTTATCATGATCTGCAAATGTTTGATTTACTTTTGAAAAAATATGTGAGAAAACTTCAAGAGGACAAGAATCTTGTCAGTCTTGTCGTCATCGTTAATCCGGGTACTCTGAATTGAGAGTGCATGCAATGCCTTCAAAGTGTATTTGAATGCATGAAGGCATGAATCCTTATTGCACAAATGAAGAAAAGACTCAGAGGGCGCAGTGCTTGCCCAAAGTACACAAATAGCCAGTGGCAGGGCTGGGTCTCTTTTCACACTTTCTGATCCTGCAGTTTGTGCTTTCGTTCCATAGAACATTGACTCTGAAGTTGCCGCCTGAAAAGGAGAAGAAGGTAATTTTCTTGGAATCCATTTTTAATTAGAATCTTGTAGACTCTTCCCTTTTCTCTCACTGCAAAAAAGTAAAATGGCTTTGCAACACCAACAGCCTGGCTAGTTTCCTCATTTTTCATATTATAAAATGTTATTAAACTATACCACACAGATAAGTACTAGAAAAATGGCCAGATTATTTTCCTAATATAAAATTAGCCAATTTGCCTGTGTACAGGATTGGAAAGGATGCATCCCATTCAAGTGATTAACCTCTTAGTTAATAAAAGCAACAATTTTTTGTGTATAAATAACATAATAAAAGGAACATTTATACCAAAGTTATATAGCCCTCCCTTTCCTCTGTTCATCTCTGTAATTGGTAAATAATTCATCAAACTCTGAAATGAATTGTGCTCCCACCCACATCTCTTCATCCAATTATTATGAAATAGGAAAGCAGATTCTTTCTCATGAGATAATGAAACTGTTTGGAGCTTTCTTGAATCTGTGCAAGGCTAGACATAGGACCCAGCCAGCAGGGGCCCCATTGGGTAACGGAGCAATTCTTCTTCCGGTTCTGGGGAATTAAGCTTGTCCTTTTAGTTTGACCTCTTATGCCCAAAGTTCACGTATTTGTCTTTCCACTGGAATGTCCATAAATACGTCCTGGTAGGAGTGTGACTTGCCATAGTGGGAGCAGGCTTGTGCTGTGGAGCCAGTTGGCTAAAGACGGTCATACGACTTTTGTATCAAATGAGTTGCACAGATTCATTTTTACAATGCTGATGAGCCACAATTCCTGGACACAGAAATGTCCTTTCATGTTGTAAATTATGTAAGATTATTGCCGAAAGTTTCTTCTGGGAGCTATAATTTTTTCCCCTTTGGACTTCTTCATGTGTGGAAAAAATCCTACATTAGATATAAATTAATATACTCTTGGGCTGATGACCTTTGGTTTTTTGCCTTTTACCTTTAAATTGAAGTAGAATAATGCCCAACATAGTGCAATTTGCCTTTGCAAAACTCTTATATATATGTCACTATAATTCCCAAGGATGGTCTTGCTAATAAATCCCATTAAAAAATCCCTTTTTCAGATCATTTTGCTCTCTCTCATGAGTTCTGTTTAGAATTTTATTGTTATCCATACCCAACAGCGTTAGCCTCATTGTAGATGGATCGCAGAGGTTGTGTACTGAACTTACAATCGCAGTGTTTATACCTGGGGTTTCTTTATTTTCCCTCCAATGCATTAGAGTTTTATGGAAAGAGATAAAACAGTTACTGCCTCCTTTACCACAGCTTTTTGAATAGCCTCTTCAGCTTGAGGTTTATGGATGCTGAAAAATCATCTTAATTTGCAGATTGTTCAAGCACTGTTTTCTGGGCCTCCTTGCACGAGTCAAGCAAAGGGGGATATGGGAATGTCAGCAGCAGCATTTATGACTAACTCGGTGGGGAAACTTTTACTTCCGAGTCAAGATGGGAGAATTACCCAAGTGAGCTGGTGCAATGTTATGAATGAGATTCAGCCGTGAGCTTTCATGCTTCTTCATTGCATCTCTGGCTAATTGAAACATTTAGCTTTACCGTTTATACCATGAGTATTCAAACTTGAAGCAGATGCTTTCTGTTTAAAAAATGATTGTTCGAAGATGAGGCAATGTTGTTCCTGCCTTAAAACATCCCCTTCTCTTTTCAAATAAATACGCTGTTTCTCACCGCTGCTTGAGAAACAAGGTTGTGAAATTCTGGTCATTTCTGCTACTTCTGACTGCTCTACAGACACAAAGACATTTCTGCAGAAATGAACAATGGGAAAAGAACCATCCTAGAATTGGATTGACTGGACTTGCTAAAGCAAATATGTCTTAATCTTAATTAACCAGCTTTGGACATCTGGATGTCGGTTGCCGGCCTGCCACACGGGTGCTTTATCACCAGTGTCCTCTGGGTAGCTACCCTGAGAATTCTTCTCTGTAGAGTAAATTCTTTCTATCAGACACTGTACCACCATAGCCCAATCCACTGCAGGGAAACTTTGATCAAGGTCAGGACAAATGGACTTGGGGGATTTCTGGTTGAGAAGGGCAGCTATTTCTCTACAAGTAACGGGGGAGCTGCTCTGCTGTGTCTGGGAAGGGCGTCCTCCTCAGAGCGAGGTGCAGGCTTGCAGCTGCTCTCCCGCTGGCACACAGAGTGGGAGCGGATGCTGTCCTGTCAGCCTGATGAGATGCAGCCTTCATGCCCTCGGGCCCATCCCCGACCTGAGGGTTACAGCATTCAGCAGAGAATGGGCAAAGAAACGCTCTTCTGCACACAGGTGGTTTTTGATCCCCTACCTCTCTCCTCCTGCCAGCTTCCCAGTGTTCCAGGTTTCTTCCCTTCCTTCTGCCTTACCTTCAGAATCTAGCTATCTATTATCCTGGGCCTTTAAAATCTCCTCTCTCACTTTGATAGACGACATACACAGAATGAGTGGATGGGAGATTCCTCTCTTTTCTCTCTCTCCCTCCTCCGTTCATATAAAATGAAAATTTAGGTTTATAAAGAAAATTACAAACGTACTCCTGCATCTGAGCCACATCCATGCATGTATGTTAGCCCCACTTTACAGATGAGAACACTGAGGACCCTGCAGACTTAAGTGATTTATTTCATGACACACAGCAAATGAGGAGTAGAGCTGGAATTGAAGCTTAGGTGTGTTTGACTTCAAGAGCCTTGCTCAACCAACCCTTTCTAATAGAATCTCTACAAGGTTACATGATTTCTTAAACTCACTAAAATTCTCTTATTCACAAATAACCTTTTATGGGGTCAATTTTTCAGACAAAATAGGTTTCCAGGAGAGGTTTTTTTTGTTTTTAATCAGGCTTAGAAGCGAGAGTGGTTCCTGCAATCCTTGCAGTGGGCAGGCTGCCTCTTCCATCTTCACTCATAAATTCGGTTTTGACTGGGACCAGACCGTGATCAATAAAATGTGGCTGATTTTATGCAATTCCTGTTTCATTTAGGTGATGTTTGTGTGTCTGCTGCTCTTCACCATCCTGCTTTCTGTGATTCTGAGGCTTTTGGTGGATTTTCACATTTTGCTTTCTGATCCTGGCCTGGTTCATCTGCCCCCGACCTTATCTGGACTGCCCTGTCATAGCCAATGTCCTCACTGCATGCTTTGTCTCCATTCCGGCTGTATGGTTCATTTATAATCACGATCCCATGGTCTCACTCTTATCTTCTGAAACTCTGCCCATTATTTTTTCGGTTTATTATTCCTTTGTTGGCCCATCAGCTATTTGGGCTGATCTTCCCTCCATATTTCTCCAAAATGGACATCTGCTAGTTTGATTTGTTATGTCCAATTAAGGCAACAGGATGTCGGGTGAGATTTTTCTTGTGCTCTCAGAGATAGAACTCAAACCTGGAAACAAGTAGGCATTAATAACCTTCACCTTCTAAAGAGATCTGCATTGGTTAGCTTGGGATTCCACAACAACATGCTATAGACCGGGTGGCTTAATCAATATGAATGTGTTCCATAATGATTCTGGAGGCCATTAGTCCAAGATTAAAATGTTGGTAGGGTTGGTTTCATCCTAAGGCCTCTCTCCTTGGGTCATAGATGCCCATCTTCTTTTGCCTTCCCATGGTCCCATCTGTGGATGTCTGGGTCCTAGTCTCATCTTTGTATAAGGACACCAATCATATTGGATTATGGTTTACCCCCTATGACTTCATTAAACTGTACTTGCCTCTTTAAAGATCCTAACACCAAAAACAGCCACATTCTAAGGTACTGGGAGTTAGGACATCAACATATGAGTTTGGGAGGGAGGAACCCAATGAAGCCTATATAGCAGGATCCAATGGCTCTTTGGAGTGCTTTAAATGCTACCTGCCTTTCACAGTCAACTGACCCCATAGATCTGTATGAGACAATCACTGAGTGGGATGAATTGGGGAGGGTAGGGGGGCAGTCAGTAGGAATTCAGTACTGATTTTCTATGAAGAGAAAGGGGATGTGGTGCCTCCCTTCTTGCTTGTAGGCCACATGCAAGAAATACCAAGAAAATCGGTGGCAAAGATTGGGATGTGCCTGTAGAAGTGGTATCTGTCCCAGCCCCTGCTGCAGGTAATTGCATAGTCTGCTCTGCTAGTTCCCAGTGGAAAGAGGTCAAGCATGGTGAGAAAGTTTCTGACAGAGTTTGCTGTCTCTGCTGAAGTTTGGAGGTGCCCCTGACCTTAGTGACTAGTGTCCATTTTCTCCAAACGTAAGGAGCTTGCTGGGGTAAACTGCAGGAACACACAATGAGAAGAAGATCAGAGAACCTTCCAAGTGCCAATTCCCTGAAGCCCTTTGGTAACTTAAAGAATCATCATTGATTCCAAGATCTCAAATGAAGAACCATGGAGATTAAAAAAGAGGCATGAATCATAGAACAATGAGGCGACTAAAAAGAAGTAGCCATTTCCTCCTTCCCAGAAAGGAGTTTTGGGAACAGAAGCCAAAGAAATGCATGACTTTCCCCCCCTCTGAAGGGGTCCTTAGTGCACTAGGGGATGTCCAAAGAGACCATGAACACCATCTACACATCCAGGAGCATTGCAAAGATGATGACATCAAACCAAGCGAGAAGGAGACCACCCAAGAAGTCAGACAATTGCAGTGGAAACACCTGCCATCTCTTCTATCCTTGGCCCATGTCAGCAAACCAGAGGGGCTAGTGGTCCAGAAGAAAGAGTAGTTGAAGTGTTCAGAGCAGACTGTGCCCCTCCTGCCAGCTCTCAGCTAGGGGAATAGAACTGAGAAGACCCTATAGCCCTTCCCTTGGGCAGAAGCCTGTCTACTCCTCAGTGAGTTGTAAAGTTAAATAATTATATTCGAAAAAAGATTACCACATTGGACTGTATTGGGCTGAATATTTAATAGCTGAAAATGCCCAGAAAGCTGTGGGTTTTGCTGTAATACTTGGGGCTGAAAATGCAGGCTTCGCATCAACATGAAGGGAGCAATTGGAGAACAATAGAACTGTTGTATCTAAATACAGTTTAGACTGTTCAATCATAAAATCATACTTGATTGATGTTGAAAAGCCACAGTGGGTGTTATTGGTCATTCCAAGTCATTGGCTAGATTTCAGGTGAAATGAGATTTAAAAACACAATAAGAAATGACATTTTGTCGTACTTTGGGGAGGATTTATTTCATTCAAAACCTTAGTTGCAAGGGATTATATTGAAATACTAAAGATTCAATGGAAAAACATTAGATAAAAAAATTCCTTATCTCAGCTAGCCTTCTCAGACAATATGGTAGAGTGGAAGGTGTGAAGGCTCAGAAGATCCGGGTCCTACTGTCGGCTCCATCCATAACCACTTACATCAAAGCAATCACGTCTTTGGGACTTATGGTATCTTCATTTCTTTCTATTGTCACCCTAATTCAATAAGCATTTGCCAAGTCTTTTATGAGGACAGTAGGTTTTAGAATTAGACCATGTAGGTTAGAACCCAGGCATTACTGCTGACTGCCATGTGATCAAGCTACTTATCCTTTCCAAGGCTCTGTTTTCTCATCTTTACCTATGGATGTGGCAATTGAACTGGGTCACAAAGAATCAGTAGAATTTCCTCTATAAAATGGAGCATTTGAGCTATCTGATGTTGAAAACCTCTACAATTCTGAAAGTCTATTCTGTATAACCCCACAGGGAAGAGAATGGATTGCAACAGAGTCATGTGGCTTCAGATTATAAAGATGAAAGCATTTTCAGGCTCAACACCAGATACAATACTTGAAGAGGTTTTGGATCTTGCCTCCTAATTAAAAAAACAAACGAGTGACTTATGTGGTTGGATGGTTTTGCTGCGATTCTGTTGCAAGTTCAAGATGAAGTAATCAATGATTGTCAAACACACACCTGACCATGGACAACTTCAGGGGTTTTCTAGTCTTATTCATTCAAATATGTATCATTACCAATTTCCTTTCACTTCTTTCTATGGTCAATTACTGAGTATTAAAGTCTCCACATGTAAGTATAGATTTGTCTATTTCTTATTTTTTAGTTTTTGCTTCAAGTATTTTGGAACTCTGTTCATCAACAGAGTTGACACAGAAACATTTAGAATGTTATTAATGAGCTCACCTTTTATCATTAAGGAATTCCTCTATCTCTGTCTCATCTTGAAATACTTTGACACCTTCTGTCTACTCCAGCTTTCTCATGGGTAATGTTTGCATTATATATTCTTTATTTTTTATGTTCAAACAATATGTGCTTTTAAAATGTCATCTCTTTAAATTTTTTAGGATTTTAATTTGTTCTTAATGGATTACATGTGATTTGTAAATGCAATTCCTTTTTGTAAAAAAAGATTTTATTTATTTGAGAGAGAGAGAGAGAGGAACTTCCATCCATTGGTTCACTCTCCAAATGGCCACAAAGCCAGGAGCTTCTTCTGGGTCTCCCACGTGGGTGCCAGGGGCCAGGTATTTGGACCATCTTCCGCTGCTTTCCTAGGTATTTTAGCAGGGATCTGGATCTAAAGTGGAGCAGCTGGAACTTGAACTGGTGCCCAAATGGGATGCTGGTGCTGCAGGCAGCAGCTTTACCTGCTATGCCACAACACTGGCCCAAAAATTTCATCTCTTTTAAACAGTATGCATTTGTTTCTTTTTATTTCCTCTGATGATCTCTGCCTTTCAGTTACAGTGATTAGTCTGTTTAGATATAATGTAACTATTAATACGGTTAAGTTTATCGCCTATTTGTCCCTTTGTTATTTGCTTTTCCCCTCTCCTCTTCTGCTATCTTTTTGGTTATTTTCAGTGTCACATTTTGTCTCTACTCCTGATATATTAGCCATGTATTGTTGCTTTTTTATTGCTTTCTGAATTAAACTGTGTTTCTGATTTATCACAGCGTACCTTGGATTTCTATTACACTTCACACATAAGAAGCCTACTAAGGCATCTCCCATTTGCCCTATAGCAGTCATACTTTCTCTTATGTGTGTTACAAATTCCTTTTTAAAAAATGTTTATTTTGAAAGGTAGAGTTACAGAGAGAGAGAGAGAGAGAATCTTCCATCTACTGGTTCACTCACCAAATGGCCACAACAGCCAGTGCTGGGTCAGGATGAAGTCAGGAGCCAGGAACTTCTTCCAGTCTCCCATGTGGGCACAGGGGCCCAAGGACTTGGGTCATCTTAGATCCACTGCCTTTCCAGGTACATTAGCTTAGCAGGGAGCTGGATCAGAAGTGGAGAAGCCAGGACTTGAACCAGTGCCCATATGGGATGCTGGCATTTCAAGCAGTGTCCTAACCCACTATGCCACAATGCTGATCCCAATGTGATACAAATTCCAAAATACACTGTTAATATTTTTGCTTTAATAACCAACTGTCCAATAAAGAAAAAGATGGGAAACAATTTGTTTATTCACATATTTACTGTTTTCAGCACTCTTCAATTTTCATGTAGGATTGAGTTTTGGTAACATTTCTCTTCATTGTGAAGAAGTTCCTTTGATAATTTTTGTGGTAAGGTCTGCTATTGATGGATTCCTCTGTGTAAACTGTCTTTCTCTTTCAGTTTGAAGGGTGAGCTTAGCTGGATATAGAATCCTATATTGATACCTATTCTTTTAGCAATTTAAAGATGTTATTCCATTGTCTTCCACTTTGCATTATTTCTGAAGAAAAACTGCCTTCCATATAATTTCCATGAATATAATATATCTTGATTTTTTCCTGGGTTCTTTTAAGACATCTCATTATGTTTATTTTTAGTAATATCACTAAAATATGCTTATCTAGGGTTTCCTTCATACTTATCCTGTTTAAGGTCTGTTGCATCTACTTGCACCTGTTAATTGATACCAAATTTGGAATATATGACATCATTATTTCCTGAAACATTTTTTTTTCCTGTCCCAATCTCTTTCTCTCCTTTCATTCTGTTGCTCCAGCCACACATATGTTAGCCCATTTGGTACATTTTAAGAACACTGAGGCTTTGTGAATCTTTTCTCCAGTGTTTTTCTTTTAGTATGTTGGTTTGAAGAGTTTCCAGTCACCTAAGTATTTGACCATTTCTTCAGCAGTTTCTAAAATGTTGTCAACCTCATGCACTGAATGTTTAATTTCAGATATTGTTCTAATTCCAGAATCTCCCCTTGATTCTTTATAGTTTCCATTTCTCCTGCAGAGCTTCCCTGTTTACCCATATGTCCATCTTTTTTCATTAAATTATTGAACATGTTTGTAAGAGCTATTTAAAAAAAATTTGAAAGGCAGAGTTATGGGGGAGAGGCAGAGAGAGAGAGAGAGAGAGAGAGAGGGAGAGAGAGAGAGAATGAATCAATCTTCTATCCATTGGTTCACTCCCCAGATGGCTGCAATGGCCATATCTGTGCTAGGCTGAAGCCAGGAGCTTCCTCTGGGTCAGTCTCCCACATGGGTGCATCTTCTGCTGCTTTCCCAGGCATACTAGCAGGTAGCTGGATCAGAAGTGGAGCAGCCAGGACACAAACCGGTGCCCATATGTGATGCCAGCATCTGAGGCTGTGGCTTTACCCATTATGCCACAATGCTGGCCCCTATAAGAGCGATTTTAAATCAATTTTTTGTTAATTCCCATAATTATATGTATCACCTCTGAGTCTTTATGCTGGTGAGTTTTCTTCTGGCTATTGGTCACATTTTCCTGCTTTATCCATGTCTAATAATTTTTAGACTATGTGTGAGGCATTGTGGATGTTACACTCTGATAACAATTTCTCCCCCTTCTGTGAACAAAGCAGTTTCATACTGGCAGAAAGCTAAATTCCTGGTAAGTTGGCTTCATTCCAATAAGGCTTGCTTTTAGACCCTGTCAGAATAACCCTATTAGCATGGGTCCTTCCTGGGTCTAAGTGGAATGTCTGGGGTTTTCAGAGCCTTCTTTCCACTCTGGCTGCTCAGAACTTCATTGTCTCCTAGGCCTGTGCATCTTCAGCTCCCTAGCAGCTGTTCTCTGCTAGGTCTCCCAACGTCCAGCGCTGTCAGTGTGATGATTAATAGTTGACCAAAGATTCAGGGAAATCCTATGGAGATTGGAGAGCCCCTCTCTGGCGGGTTCTCCTCTCTGGTCCACTCCACGAATTCCACACATCTCTACAACCTTAAATGTTAATTGAACTTAGAATTAAAGGATATTCTACATAAGTGAGAACACAGCAATTAGAACAAAATTAATTCTATTTTTTTAAAAAAGATTTATTTGAAAGTCAGTTTCAGAGAGAAGGAGAAACACACATGCACACAGAGGGAGAGAGAAAGAGATCTTCCACCTGCTGGTTCTCTCCCTAAATGGCTGCAATGGCCAGGGCTGGGTCAGGCTGAAGCCAGGAGCTGGGAGCTTCATCTGGGTCTCCCATGTGAGTGCAGGGGCCCAAGCACGTGAGCTACCCTCTACTGCTTTCACCAGGCCATTGTCAGGGAGCTAGATCAGAAATGGAGTAGCTAGGACACAAATCAGTGCCAAACGGAATGCTGGTGTTGCAGGCAGAGTTACCCACTATGTTATGGTGCTAGCCCTGAATTATATTTCTACAGTTAGAAAAAGTCAGCTATTACTTCTGTCTCCTTAGTAAGGGTTTCTCTGAAGTCTGTACGAGTGCTCTTTTTTAGGAAAATCATTTTGCAGATGAAGTCTAACAGTAATTACAGTTTGAAATCTTCATGTCGTAAGTTGCTGTGTTAACTGTCTTACATGGATTACCTCACTTAATTGTCAGGACAGTCCTCCCAGTGAGATTTTTGATTGGGATGAATTTTCCTGTACTAATTTATTTTCTCTAGGCAGAAAGCTAAGATTAACATGGACCTCACCTTTTTGTTTTTCTCATTCTCTGTACTTTGTAAAATGCCTGAAAAGAGTTGTTCATGTTTCTTGTCCAGTTTTTAGTTGATTATAGTGGTGAAACGTTCTGCTTCCTCATTGCTAGAATTCGAGGAACTTTATGAATATATAGTGTATTTTATGGATTATTTATTTGAAATGCAGGAAGAGAGAGAAAGAAAAGGTGGTGGGGGAGAAAGAGGGAAAGAAAAAGAGAGAGGGATCTGCCATTTACTGTCTCACACCCCAAAATGGCCCCAATGACGAGGGCTGGGCCAGACCAAAGCCAGGAGCCAGGAACTCCATTCTGGTCTGCCACATGGGAGGCAGGGACACAAACACTTGGACCATCTTCTGCTGCTTTCCCAGGCCCATTTGCAGGAACCTGGATTAGAAGCAGAACAACCAGAACTCCAACTCATGCTCTGATAGAGAATGCCAGCCTCACAAGTGGTGGCTGAACTTACTGCGCCACAATGCTGGCCCCTAGATTTCAACATTGTACCAAAATCTACTGATTCAAATTCTCCAAGGTGGTTCTAGAAAGTGCCCAGCTTGATTCTGCTGTGGACTAAGGATTTGGGCCCACGAATGCACACAGCCTTTCCAAGTAACATCAAGCTTCATTTTGGAGTCTCAGCGGATGTCTCTTCTACCACGTCCCTCTGGGAGGTCCATGAGTTAGCCGGGTTTCTCCATCATGAAGGATTCCTCAGTCTCCAGTCTACTTTCAATCTTTGATTTCCTTACTCCTGATCATTAGTCCTACCAACTTAAATGATTCCTTATATTCATGTTCACACCTCCAAAATCTAGTAGATATTTATTATGTCCCCTGCCAGTCATCATTTAACCAGGGCATACATATTTAATTATTTTAAACACCCCCATAAATCAATCCCCTGAATGCCACACTCACACTGCTTTTGATTATCTTGTCCACTCTCTGGACATTTTTCCTTATCATCACGTTTCCTTGAGGAGTTAGACCCCTCTTCTCCTGTCAGGGTCAACCGATCTGGACTATTTTTTCTATAAGCTAGCAGACTTTTTATTACTATCAGTCTATTTTAATTATAAATAGTTTTCAAGCTTCTGATCTCTCTTCTTTCACCGAATAAATGTACTTAAGGCTTTGCTTTTAATTCACAAGTTAAAAATACGTGCACATTCTTCAAGTGGAATGAATCCATTATAAATCCTGTGTGTGTAATTAAACAATCTTAGTGTCCCTAGATTTCTCTGTCATGTCTGGCACCTGGCATTGCTTCCTTGGAGGTTTTCAAGTGTGGACTGTAATACTTTCAGAATAATGAGAATTCAGATTCCACAAATCACCCAAAGCCAAACATCAGTTTCTTTGGCCAGTAAAGCATGCCCAGTTAGCTGATGGCTTTCAGAGGAGCTGACAAAAAGCCTTAGATAATGCACTGAGTATGGTACTGTTTAAGGCCATCACAGTGTGCTGTAATTATTGTGGCAGGCTCCTTCCTGTCTAGAATATCTCCCCGAACAGTCGGGAATGTGTCTTGGGGTTGACAGGTGGCTAGATTCCCCTCTGTGCTAGCGAGGACGTTAGATGTTGCCAGGAGAATTTAAAGGAACATACCCAGTGTCTTAGCACTTGGATTGTTCTGCTTTCCCCCTTAGCTTGGTGCAATATGCATTTCTTAGGCACACGCAAGAGAAAAGCCTCCTTTCTCTCTTTTTCCTGAGCTCCCGTCCTCACCAAGGCACATCCTCCAATTTGCTGGCTGCCCCCGGGGTCCGTGCTCACTATGTCCCCCGACAGCCCTGTGCCCATGTTTTATGCAAAGATGTGAGCAGCTGGCCATCAACCCCCTGAGAGTCTGGGGCTTTTGTGTTCCAAAGCCTCTTCTCTGCCTTCTTTTCCCTCCCCTCCTGGCTTCTAGGCCGTGTGATCTTTTCCTCACCGCTCCCTTGTGTCTGCACTCACTGGATGTGCTCTGTGTTTTTCCTTTTTTACAAGCCAGGCATCCATGCTGAAGAATGCGGAACCTTCCTAGAAAGTGGTGGATAAACACAGGGCGTGGTGGCACAGAGCACCTGCTACTTAACAGGTCCTTTCTTGGCTGAGCCTCTGTTCAAACCTTTTCAAAGAAGTACCGTATCACCAGGCTCACATCTGAAGGGGCACCCTATCATAGTGGATGGCATACTGGGGTCAGAGGGCAGAGCCTGGCACAAGGCTTAACTCGGACATTGTATATGCAACTCTGTAATAGCAGGAGTTTTATAGATGCAGTAAACTCATCAGCCTGCTCAGACTTTTAGTCCAGCTCTTCTGCTTACTATCTTTGTGACCTTCAGCAAGGTCACCTATCATCAGTTCTTTCATCAACAAAATGGATGAACCAGGGTTATGAAAAATATTCAATGAGTCAGCAGACAAGAAGGGCTTTAGAAAATCATCAACCATGTAATAAATGTAGAATAAATGCTCAGTAAGAAGTAGGTTGCCTACCAGTAATAACATCAGCTTTCTTATTAGACACTTCAGCAGTTCACCAGCTTCTGAACGAGGGCACCTCAAACGAGTCATGGAAAATGGAACCACAAGTTTATTTTGGTGCAAAAATTTTTGAAATTCATACACACAAGAGGTCTTTAAAAACATAGCAAAAGCAGATAATGAAAAAATAATTATGCATGGATTTCAAAAAGTTTTGCACTACACTTGTCTTTTCATTTCTCCATTCACTTTTTGAAGTGTCCTATGTATAACTTACTCCAATGATTTAGTATATGATGTTGTAGGCATAGAAAAGAGATTAAAATTCAAGTCCCAGCTCTAAGCCTTATTGTGAGTCCATGGTGGGAGGGGGTCCTTGTGTGCACGGATGGTCAGACCAGTTGACAAAGATGACCATGCATTTCACCCAGCGAGAAAAATGGCACAGAATTCAAGACCTAGGGTGTGGCCAATGTGAGGCACAGAGACCTGCCCTTGGCCCTAACAATGGGGAAATTAAACCTAGAAGGTAGACTTGTTGGCAAGTTTAAGTAATCCTGAAGCAAAAAGAAGAATAAATTAGATATCTCTGCCTAATGTCATCCTAATACTTTCCTGTTTTGAGCCTGTTCAGGAAGAATAAAAGGCTGTTCTAAAATCCAGAAATCCAATCTTTAAAAACAAACCAGGGGTTAATTACTTCTCATCTAGTTGGAAAGTAGTTCCCTACAGTAGTAGGGAAACCTCCAAAATTGAGAGAGGCCATTCTGCAGGTGTCTACCAGACCCATGGGCACATTTTCCCCCAACACAAAAAAAGAAAAAAAAAAAAAAGGAGACCTCAGGTGACCTATCAATCCAAGCTCCCCTGCCCACCTTGACCTTGAGCCCATTTGGAGACTGCCGCTGGCACCCATTACAGGATCCACTCTCATTCGTTAGATGGATAGGCATATTGGAGGCTGAGTCCTGCACAGAGCCGGGATGGGGCAGTGCAGAGTCACAGTTGGGGTTCATCTTTGGAACAAGGCCCGATGCTCATTAGAACAGAATCTGGCCCTAGGAAAAGTTTGCGTAGCTCAGTTCAAGGACTGAGGTTCGAGCTGCCTCTGATTGCCTCTGACCCTGAGAGAGAAGACAGAGATGCTCTACTGTCTCCTATTTATCATTCTCAATGGGAACCGTGTGGGCAGCTTCCATTACGCCAGGCCAAATTTAGACGAATGAAAAGGTCGACTAAGTAATTATTGATTTTATATGTGTGCATAAATTAGAGCATGGAGTCCTTTAGTTACTGCTAAAAATAAGTCTTCTATGGATTGGGTTTGGGAGGCAGAGGGCCAGTGTAACAAGGATAAAGAAATAGCTCTGGTGGTAAATCTGTACATTGGATAACTCTTTTCTGATGATTCTCATGATGGTTCAGGACTTACATAAAAAAAAAAAAATCAACCAGTGGGGCATTTTGGAAATCTGTAAGAGACTGAGCAAGGCAAATCAGAGCCTTTCTTACTCTTTAACCATAAAACTTACATAGGCCATAATCCTTTCAGCAACAAGCTTCTCTCTCAAACGGCAATGACTTACGGATGCTATTCTGGGGGAGAACTAGTCCATATATTAGTTTTCTTTTAATTATGCAGCTGTAGCAGTAAGTCATGCATGCATTTTATGGGGTTTTGTGAATTTATCATTGTTTCTGGGAAGTCAAGAATTTATTCCTATACTGTGGAGCAATTTTCTCTGGTTAAAATAGAGAAACCATACACTTCTATCTTAAAAATGAAGAGCTGGTATTTGAGTAGAAAATTCCAAGAATCTAAAAATGAACTCAGCCAAGGTTGTTAGTTAAAATTGATGAGTGTTAAGCATTTATATAACACTCTAGAAAGTTGTACTGCTGGAAAATTAGCAATTGCTAACATGCTTACAGGGGGAGAAAATTATAGTGGTAAAAAGTTTTTTGTTATCAAACATGGTACACTTGGGGTGAAGATGGATTTTTAAGTTTTTGAGGTGAATCCAGTTAAATTATGTGACTATCTCAACTCCATTTAGATTTGGGCGATTTGAAGCCAATTTATGCATTATGTGTGCATCTTAAATTCTAGATTACAGGAATTCTCTCTCTTCTTGGTTAGTAGTTCCAGTAATGCTGAGAAGCAAGATATCTTCTTGAAGCTTTACTTGGTGTTCCACAGAAGTAGCACCAGCTAGGGGCAGATTGCTACACTCTACTGCTTTAATGAGCCTCAACCTTTCCCAGACTGAAGAAGTGAGGATTAGCATGGCAAGGAAATGGGGTAGCTGAGAGAGAGTGGGGCTCTGTGAATGCAAATGCCACTCTCCAGATCCACGCGACCCCTACAAAGAGGTCCACTCTGCACTCGCCTTCAGGTCCTCCCCTAGTCTGACACTAAGAGAGTTTGGGGGCTCAGCATCTGGTCAGTCTTGTTGCTCATTCAGCTGCGACATTGTACCCTAGTTTTCCTAAAGTGATTTCTTCTTTATGCAGATGATCCAGCTTCACATTGGATCTACATCCTGGTAGCCAGGTCTGTCCTGCTCCTTGGGGCCCTTACTCTGTCAAGTCCTCTTAGAATTGTTGCCTTCTGCTGCAGGTTCCTGACCCAAAGTTAGGAGGTCTACAGCCTTACCTATCACTTAACTCCTGCTGGACCGAGAGGTGCCTGCTTCTAGAATCTTCATGCCATCCTTTGCAGTACATGTAGGGACACCCTCTGCCCCTTTGGTCTGGTCATCTCCCTCTTCCACCCCCAGCTTCTTTATGACAACTAAGAAGCTGGCAATAAGCTCTTATTGTCAGGATTTTCATTTCCAATGTCTGCCACAGTGCCTAGTTCATAGAGGACATTTAACAAACATTTGGAAAATGAATGAATTCATCCTACCTGCCAGCCAGGACTTCCTTTCAGTATTTGTTGGCAAAATCATCTTTTCAAAGATTTCTAGATCTCAGCTCACCCAAGTTTTCCCAGCTTGCCTTGTCCTACCATGAGCTGGGACACAGCACCAAGCCATTGTACCTCTTAGGTAAATTAGTGTCAGTGGCAAAATGTCCCCTCAACGAGTCATTCTTTTCTCTAGACATTTTCACTGACTTGCTTTAGTTGTGTTTTCACCATTGCCCCTGGTTTTCCCCCAGAAACTTTAGTAAAATTTTTATTTCATCAAGTCAATTCATACCAGAGCACCAGTGATGAACAATTTGAGGCAATTAACCAGTAAACTTCAAGGTATAGCCCTGGGGTATGGGTAGTGAGCCAAGAGGAAGGTCAGCCTTCAGGTATTGTAGGAACGCTTATAGAAAAGGGGACAGTTAGCTTGAGGACTCATCATCTTAAGGAGGTCGTGTGTCTGATGCATGAAAGGTGAATACCTCTGTATGGAGCACATGAGAGAACTGCAGATGATCTTGCCTGAGGGGAGCATGTAATGCTATGTTGGAAGTTGACCCTGGGTTCTCCTCCAGACCCACTGGTGAAAGCCTGGCCATGGTTGATGCTCTGTGCCAACGCCTTGGATGTCTGATTACTGACCCTTCCCATCAAGGAGGAGAGCAAACCTCAGCCTAATCTCATCAAGAACATTTTCCCAGTGGGGCCTCATCCTCGCCCTCCTGCAGTTACTCCCGAGTTCTCTGCTCTAATGGTGTTCCTCAGGATCTGCTTCTAAGGCAGATGGAAATACCATGAACATCATGCTTGTCTCCCTTGTCCCATTACAGGAATCCTACTACTTTGGCCAAAAGCTGGTTTGAAAAATTGTATGGCATAGTTCTGTCCTCTAAATTTGAGGGGGAGTCTTTTAGGGTAGGGATAGTGGTTCTTGGAAGAGTCTGTACTGTTCTCTGGAAGATGTTATATCAGTTTGTTATGTCTGAACTTCAGCCACAACCTTTCCCGGAAGCTACAGCCAGGGTACTGAGTTTTTATTGAGATTCTGAGAACTTCGTTGACTCTTTTAGAAAATGATAGAAAAATTGTGATAAGAATCAAGTACAACTTTTGAATTAGATTGATGCTAACCATAATGTGTGGTATCATTTTTTTTGGTCCCCCCCTGTGAAAAGCAGGAAAATATTCTAATTTATCCTGAAGGCAGTACATCCATGATTATAATATGTGTCCCCAGTTTACTTTTAATTATTATTTAGATTAAAAAACAATTGAGTGGAGTACTGCAAACTCAGCATGTGCCACAAGGCCATGGCTAGTGGACGTCTCTCCATCACAGATAGAGTTCAGGATTCAGGCTGGATACCCCTCTCCCAAACCCTTGGTAGAGGAAGACACTGTTGAACATTTTGAATCACTTAGTCAAATGTGACAGTCTCTGCAAAAGCTTGGTTTCTATGGATGGAGAAAAAAATCAATGAGATAAATGATGGATTTGAAGGCACCTCACAAATTATAATATGTAGGACACACAGAAAACATGTGATGGGAGTGTTGGGAAAAAGATAAAATTCTAGCTTAGTTCTAAGCTAGCAAAATTATCCTTGATTTAAGAAAGGGACCTAGAATCATCTCTTTTCTAATTGATGACTTGGGTAAGGACTAATGGGAACTAGTGGGGTTTCCTCTTTGACAAAAGAATCAGATACTTTGTCTGAATTAGCAGAGAGCTACCAGGAAGGTGGGTATCTCAGTACTGGCATCAGGAATGAGTTGAACTTATTGACTGCTGGTACATCTTTATCCACAGCTCACAATCCCATTGCTCCATGTCACAGCCGCTACAGTAGAATGCAATGTGACTGATGTAATCAGATGTGCAGTGCACTACAGCAACATGTCACGTTGCAAAATTTGAAAAGAGAAACAAGTTTCACTCTAAATCGGGGTTGAGTTCCTTCTCTCAACTAGACGGTTCCATTTTCAGGGCAGGCAGTTTTCTGTGTTGACCTTCTGGCCAAGGGTATAGTCAGCAGGGCCAGTCTTTCCCAAAGGTGGTAACCCTTGCACATGAACTGGAACCTCACGTACTAGCCCCCACCTGCTTTTCAAATCAGCTTGCCTCACCTCTTTCCACAACAAGGCATTTGCTCCAGGGGCATTTGCCACACAGCTCTGATTACTTGGAAAATAAAAGGTACTCTATCAGTTCCTCAATGGCTTTGGGAAGATGTGTATGGAAATGAATCTGTCTTCAAAGGAGGAATTTTTAAGGACTCTAACTGATTAAGCAAAGGCAACGCCATTCAAGTATGTGTATAATTTCCCCCAAATGAGAGCTCATGAGAACGTATGGTTTTTGGTGTATTTGTTTAACGATCGGCCAACTTTCTGTATAAGCTTTCTGCACATAGCAGGGTGAGTGAGGGTGATCTTCATGACCCTGTCTCATTAACAAGTATGAGTTACGGGAAAGGACTCTCAGAGGCTTGGTTCAGTGGAGACGTACAGTCTCTTCTGCCTCAGGTGGGTCATAGTGGGCTCTCTCCCCACCTCTCCCTCCCTCCCTCCTTCCTTCCCTCCCACACATTGAAGTTTCTAAAATGTTATATGAGGCAATGGCTCATTTGCCTTTAGTAAATGCAGCAAGTTGATCAGTGGTCTTTGGAAACTGACAAATGAACAGACACAAATGGTGCTGCTGAGTGTGAGGTGGGTGCAGGGATGGTGCCTGGCCTCATCTGCCACTCTCCCTTCCCTACCCCAACCTGATTTGCTGACCATTGCCCTACAGCACAGAATCAAAGGCCATGGGAATTTCATGACACAGATTGTGGCGTTCGGCTCACAGGAGACCCAGAGTGCCTCAAGACCACCAACATGAGCTGAGCAAAGAACTCCGCCCTCACATCATCCTCCCAGTTCAATGGTGTTTTTTCCCCTGGGCTGGAGTCACTTAAGCTCTTTCACGGTTCCTCTTCCTATAGATCTGCTTTTATAGAGGGCTCAGGAGGACAAAACCCCTTTCTTCCATGGATGCATCTCCCTCCTCACCCCCTTCCTGCTAGTTGTAGCCCCTCCATCAGAGGCCACAACGTCCCCAGCGGAGGCACCAGTAACACAGGGTTGACAGACTGGTGTATGGGTTCTTCCGATTGTGGAACAGAAGTTTGTCCGTCACTTCCATTAACTTCCCATTTTGCCTAGTTTCTTCTCTTTTGTGCCTCTCACTTCTGTATTCTCTCCTGACTCTGCCTGGCTTCCCCTACCCTTTGCCTCCATGGGCCGCACCCTACTCCATTTCCCATCCTTTCATTCCTTAGCCTCTCCCTGACCTGACGTTGGGCCCTCCCTCCCTGCCCCATTAAATGCCACCTCTCCCATGTATGGCTTTTTTGGAGCCTGCCCTTTGCTCAGTGATGGCTGGCTAATATGAGAAACCAATCTGTGTTAATGTTTCAACGTGTTACCACTCGCTAGCCACTGCTAGTGACTTAATGAGATTTCCAGTTTTACTTGTCTCATCAAAGGTCCTCTATTCAATTATAAACTCTGCAAGGGGGAAGCACCATTTGCTATTTCTTTGTTAACTCCCAGAGCAGCCACATAGCCTGGACTCTGACTACTCTATACATTGTTGTTGAATGGGCAGACTTGAGTGAAGAGAAGGTAAACAGATTCTATGACAAAGTTGCTTTTCAAGCAATGCCAGTCAAATAGGTTGGCAAGAGAAACTGGTGAGTCTTTCCTAAAAAAAGAGCTTAAAAATAACCAGACAGGATAAAGGGACTCAACCAAACCTTCAATACAGATTGCCTTAACTAAAACAGCAGCAACAAAAACAATAATATTATGAATCCACAACCTGGCTGAGAAGTGGCCCTGAAATCAAAGGTTTCTGGTGGGCATCTCACCATCTTCTGGGAAGGTTTGTTTTGAAAAGTACAAAGCAAAACTGCTTACAGAAAACACGTGTCGTTAAAGCCCTGGGGCGCTGCCGAAGTGCATTAGCTACAGGCTTGTTGAGTGCAGTTTCTTGCAAACTGAGATGCAGGAAATGAAGAGTCTATTGGACTGCCCAGTAGAACTTTCCCTGCTGGAAATGCTGCTATGCCTGCCACAGTGGCTGCAGAGCACTGAAATGAGATGAGGCTGTATAACTGATAACCTGTAACATTTTTATTTTCATTTAATTTTGCATCATAAACAACTTCATATTTAAGTTTAAATACTCTTATTTTTTAAAAGATTTTATTTATTTGAAAGGCAGAGTGACAGAGATCTTCACTCCCCAATTAGCCACCATGACTGGAGCCAAGAGCCAGGAACTCCATCCAGGTCTCTTATGTGGGTGGCAGGGGCCCAAACACTTGGACCATTTTCTGCTGGTTTCCTAGGGACATTAGCAGGGAGCTGGATTGGAAGCAGAGTACAGCAACTGGGTCTTGAACCACTACTCCAATATGGGATATTGGTGTTGCAGGCAATGACTTAACCCGCTGTGCCATAATGCCAGCCCCATCTCCTATTAAATGGTATTTAACTTGAAGCATAATCTGTTGTCAGGAGTACGGGAATAATCATGCAATGATGTGCCACTTAATGATGGGGACGTGTTGCGAGAAATGCATCTTTAGGTGCTTTTGTCCTTGTGTGAGCATTATAGAGTTTTATACAATCTAAGATTACTACGGTGCTACTAGGCAAAATAACCTTATGGGACCACCACCATTATATATGCTAAAACTTTTATTTTTGACAGTCAGAATTAGACAGTGAGAGAGAGACAGACAGACAGAGAGAAAGGTCTTCCTTCTGTTGGTTCACCCCTCAAATGGCCGCTACAGCCAGCGTGCTGCGGCCGGCATGCCACGCCGATCTGAAGCCAGGAGCCAGGTGCTTCTCCTGGTCTCCCATGAGAGTGCAGGGCCCAAGCACTTGGGCCATCCTCCACTGCCTTCCCGGGCCACAGCAGAGAGCTGGACTGGAAGAGGAGCAACTGGGACAGAATCTGGCACCCTAACCGGGACTAGAACCCAGGGTGCTGGCGCCACAGGCAGAGGATTAGCCAAGTGAGCCGCAGCGCCGGCTTATTTGCTAAAACTTTAATTAAATAATACTGTTTTACGTTAGAAGAGTGTGTTTGGATGCCTGTAAAGGGGAAGTGGTGTGTAGTATAGCATAGTATAGAAGAGTACAGTACTGTCTCTACTGCAGAGGACATATTTTAAGACCCCAATAGATGCCAAACTGTAGATTGAGCCAAAGCCTATATGTATTGTTATTTTTTATCCATGCATACCTATGATAAAGTTTAATTTATAAGTTAGGAGCAGTAAGAGATCAACTAATAGTAGACTAATTATAAAAATGTATAGCAGTAAAAGGTAACTGAATGTTCTTTCTCTCAAGAGTCAAGACAGGGGCTGTTGTGATGCAGTGGGTTAAGCTACTGCCTTCGATGCGGTCATCCAGTATGAGCACTCGTTTGAGTCCCAACTGCTCTACATCTGATCCAGCTCCCTGCTGATGAGCCTGGAAAAGCAGCAAACATGGCCCAAGTGCCTGGGCCCCTGCCACCAGTGTGGGAGACTTGGATGGAGTCCCAGGCTCTGGGCTTTAGCCTGGCCCAGCCAAGCCTATTGCGGCCATATGGGGAGTGAACCAGCGGATGGAAGATCTCTCTGTCCCTATCTCTGTAACTCTGCTTTTCAAATAAATAAATAAATAAATCTTTTAAAAAAGACAGTCAAAAGCCAAATACTATATTGATATTTTTGGACCATGGTTGATTGTGGGAACAAAATCACAGAAAGGGAAACCACAGTTAAGGGGAGGTCACTGAACTGGGCGTCTCTGGTTTCCTGAGGCAATTGCCGCCTCTGCCACCCATTTGGACCTTTGTTATTTAATTCATTTGACTGCAAAGCAATATACCAAAAGAGTATTTATATAAGTATTTAAATTACATAGTGTTGAATCAATTTACCACTTCTAACAACACAGGAAAATCCATTGCTTTGATACAGACTTGTTAATCTTACTCAGAATTTCTTCATCTTTAGCTAGTATTCAAGTCCCTCATTCTCATCAGTCACAGTTTTTGTGAATACCTAGTAATTCTTGCACATAAGAGATGCTTAATAACTGCTTGACGAGAAAAACGAGCTGCTTTCTGGGTATAGAAAGTCTCTTGACTATGTAGCTATAGGAATTGAAGTCATACACTAAGCTAATGTAGTCTTATCACTGGATCTTTTTGTGTATGAAGGGATGTATTAAAAAATAAGCATTTGTTGTGACTCTGTGTAATGCTAGCTCTATAGTTATTTGCTTCTAAGAGATTTTCCTGCAGTTAGGTGGCACTAGTACTTCAGGCCTGGTTTGGAGTTATAGGAAAAAAAGACTGATTTGAGAAGATATTGTACTTCTGTTTATCTGATCACACGTCATTAAAATTTTCTATTTCTGGTTTAATTTCTGATGTTGTCACTTCCATCCTTACAAGAAAATACTAGACAAATGGGAAATCAATAGCCTTTCTACTATTCAGAAAATTGGAGTTGTAGGGCAAGCCTCCACTCCGATATCTGGAGAGATAGGCCCACCCAGAGACTTGCCAATGACATCTGCTTACCTGAAGCAGGAGCTGATGGAGCCATGGACTGGTGAGAACACTCCAGAGTCATTCTGATGAATTGTGGAGGCTAAGTGTGGACTGGCCTGAGAGTGAGATACTCCTGGAAATGCAATCTTGAGAGAGGCCCATATTTTCTTGGGCTTTATCTCCAGGGACCTTACTACATCCTCATGGTTAAGATCTGAGAAAGGCTCCCTCCTAAAAATAGCATGAAATATACCAGGAGGCTTCTCCATAATAAGACCTACTTTTTAGGGGAGAAGCCCTCAACGGAGGTTCATCCGGTTGAGGAAGGGCATTCTTCCCATCGCAGAACCTACCTTCCTACCTCACTGAAGGGGCTGGGAATGAGGACCATAGTCAACAGAAGTCATGTTTTCTTTTTTTAAAAATTGTTCTTATCTATTCAGAGACAGAGACAAAGAGACAGAAGGAGAGAGGAAACTCTCATTGCTGGTTCACCACAAATGGTTGCAATAGCCAGGACTGGGCTGAGGCTAGGAGCCAGGAACTCAATCCAGGCCTCCTGGGTGGCAGGAGTCCAATTCCTGAGCCACCACCATTACCTCCCAGGGTCTGCATCAGTAGGAAGGCTGTAGTCAGGAGCCGGAGACAGGTATTAAACCCAGGAACGCCAGCTTGGGATATGAGAGTCTTAACCACTGGGCCAAATGCCCACCCCAACTTCTTGTGTTCAAGGAAATAGGTAGTGAACGCCTCATCTAATGCAGGAAGTAGAGTGCAGGTGGGGAAAAAGTGATAGCACTGGAGAAGCACCTGTGAAGATCAGAGCCCCATGACACACATCACTGAACACTGATATGCAACTGCAAGTTCATAAAACTCTCCTTCTGCCACATCAACAGGGCTTCGTTGTAATGGCAGCTGGAAGAGCTGCAAGACACAGGCTCCCTCTGAGGAGGAGTACGTAGCACAGTCCAAAGTCCAGAGGATAGAAAAACCAAGGACAGGAGAGGAATGTGGATCTCTGGCGCTTGCAGCTACTGTAAACTTAAGATGTAGTCCAATTCCCAGACAGATTAACACAAATCCTCCCCCTGAAAGGCCTCTCCACCCTGGTTCATGTCATCCAATACATTATGTTCTGCTTTTAACAAAAACAAGGCATGCCAAAATGAGAGAGGAAATGCAGTCTAAAAGACAAAGCCATCGTCAGGACCAAGTTAACTTATAGCAATGGAAAATGGGCCAAGACGTGTCATAACAGAATATTGGAGACTGGGTAATTTATAAAGCTTGGCTCAATGGTCTGGTGACTGGGAAGTCCAAGAGCATGGTGCCAGCATATGCTAGGCTTCTGGTGAGGGCCCCTACTACTTCAACTCATGGTGAAAAGTGCAAGCAGCAAACTTGAGATGCAGCCTGGCTTTATGACAGTCTGCTCTCTCGATAACCAATCCAGTCCTGAGAGAAAGGCATTAATCCCTCCTAAAGACCTAGAGCCCTCTTAGAGGTCTTACCTCCCAACACTGAAAAAATGGCAATTCAATTCCAACATGAGTGTTGCAGGGGCCAGTTTACATTCAAACCACAGCAAGACAGTTATTGAGTTAGCAAACAGGGAATCTGATAACTACAGTTAACATGTGGAAAAGTAAATAGGCAAGGAAAGGTAGAGAAGGGAAACAAGAGATAAATTCTAAGATAGGGTCAAACGGAACTGCTAGAAACTGAAAATATGGGGCTGGTGTTGTGACACAGTGGAGTAAGCCACTGTTCGCAATGCTGGCGTTCCACAGAGTGCTGGCTTGAGTCCCAGCTGCTCTACTTCCGATCCAGTTTCCTGCTAATTCTCCTCAGAAGGCAGCAGAGACAAGACACCCAGTGGGAAGCCAGTGGGACTTGCTGATCCTGACTTCAGGCTGACAGCCCCAGTTGTTGCAGACATTTGGTGAGTGAGCCGGAAG
Organism: Lepus europaeus; assembly: GCF_033115175.1. Lineage (NCBI taxonomy): Eukaryota > Metazoa > Chordata > Mammalia > Lagomorpha > Leporidae > Lepus > Lepus europaeus. The sequence goes on from NC_084835.1 coordinate 72,968,808, forward strand.
ATCTCTCTTTTGGTCTCCTCCCCTCCCTCTGTCACTCTACCTTTCAAATAAACAAGGAAATCTTTAAAAACAAATAAACAAACAAACTAAAATGCTGTAGGAGAAATGAAAAGTACTTTCATTGGGACCCTCAGTAGACCCGGCACAGACTTGTTCAGAATTAGTGAGCTTGAGGATAATGAATTGTGAACAGAAAGAGGAATGGGAAAAGAAAAAGAAAAAAAAAAATGGTGCAATGAATTTGAAGATTCAGTAACCAAGGAGAAAAATTAGAGAACAGGGCAGAAAAGAATATTTGAAGAAATAATGGCTGAGAATTTTCTGACATTAATGGCAGACACAAAACCACAGATCCAGGAAGCTCAGAGAGCATTCTGCAAAACCAGACAAGAGAGCATCTTGAAAGAAGCAAAAGGGGAACCCTTAGCTACTGACAAGGAAGGAGAAGGAATATAACGTGCTCATCAGAATCCATGTGGGCAAGAAGAGAGGAATGGAATTTCTTTTTTTTTTCCTTTTTTTTTTTTTTTTGACAGAAAGAGTTAGACAGTGAGGGAGAGAGACAGAGAGAAAGGTCTTCCTTCCGTTGGTTCACCCCCAAGATGGCCACAACGGCTGGAGCTACGCCGATCCGAAGCCAGGAGCCAGGTGCTTCCTCCTGGTCTCCCATGCGGGTACAGGCGCCCAAGCACCTGGGCCATCCTCCACTGCCTTCCCGGGCCACAGCAGAGAGCTGGGCTGGAAGAGGAGCAACCGGGACTAGAACCCGGTGCCCATATGGGATGCCAGTGCCGCAGGCAGAGGATTAACCAAGTGAGCCACGGTGCCAGCCCCAGAATTTCTATAATGTTGAAAAAAATAAACCATCACCCTAGAATTCTATATCCAGCAAAATTATCCTTTGCAAGTGAAAGCGAATAAAGGCCTTCACAGTCTCACAGAAACTATCTCCTACAGGTCTGTCCTGCAAGAAGAGGTAAAAAGTTCTTCATGCAGGGAGAATGATATAGGTCAGAAGCATGGATCTATATACGGAAGAGTGTCAGAGAGGGATAAATGAAGCACCTGTCCCCGAGTGAACAGAACCGCATCCATCTCCTCTTGGCATAACAAGTACACACAACAAGTACATCTGCTAATCATGATTCTATTTTTAAATAGAATGGTATAAAGTGCTGAATTCTGGCAGCATAGTAAAAACAAAAATACACAATGGATTTTTTTTTTGTAGATTTCTAAACAGTGAACAGAAAGTTTAGAACCAGCACGAAGATACTGATTTTATAGCTTAAGAAAGCTGTGAAACTTGCTTATTTATGGCTACGTATATAGATTGTACATATAAATATTTGCATTATTCTAGTGACATGAGATATTGGATAAGCCAAGGATTTACTCCATGGAAGATATGATTTCTAAACTCAAATGCTTTAATACTGTTAAATTAGAAAAATAAACTTGCAAAACAAGGATTATAAGCAAAGACTTTACACAGGAACTTTTTCAAGGGAACAAAATCTTGGGAAAAAAAGTGGTGCATTTTTACATAGTTTTTGAGATCCTTCTGTGTGTTGCGGCAGAGATACCAGGATGATTAAGTCTTAACAAGCTCATTGTATGGAGGTGCTATTTGGTATTTTACACAACAAATAACAGTGTTTTCATTGATAGCAGAATTTACTCCCTACTGAATTTCTGGAGTATGGTATAGAGACTTCTCGATGAGAGGAACAAACCACTTATTTATAGATCACCTCTCTTGTCACAATGCCTAATCCTTAATAACAGGTGCACAACAAGTTTGCTCAATAGAAATTTACAGCATTGGCAAATCACCACCCTCAGGACACATCTGGCCAGTGGGCCAAACCCGGCCTGTGACCTGTTTTGGAAGAGCTCTAAAGGTGAGCATATTTTCTATAAGGGGATTTCAATAAGTCTGGAAAAAGAGTAAAATGTCAAGTTTATTTTGTACAAAATTATTGAAATTCATGAACACATTTTTTCATAATATGCATTTTCCATAAACTTTGGAAGACTCCTCATATGCATGAGTGTCAGATTCTTTATAACAAAATAAGTTTTTGGTGACTTTCAAATATTTATTTATTTGAAAGGCAGCATTACAGATAGAGGGAGAGATGACAAGAGAGAGATCGATCTTCCATCTGCTGGTTCACTCCCAAGATGGCCACAATGGCCAGGGCTGGGTGAGACTGAAGCCAGGTGCTTCTTCCAGGTTTCCTACCTTGGTGGCAGGGGCCCCAGCACTTGGGCTATCTTCCACTTTTTCCCAGGCCATTAGCAGGCAGCTGAGTTGGAAGTGGAGCAGCCAGGACCAGTGCCCATACGGGATGCCAGCACTGCAGGTGGTGGCTTTACCCACCACAGCCCCTGCCCCTAAGCTTATGTTTTAATTCTACTTTTCCCACTCTTTATTTCTTAAAATTTTTGATTCACATGTAATATTTGAACATTTTTATGGCCTACAGTGAAATATTTCAATACACATACACAGCATAAACCAATATAAGCAGGCAATTAGCCTTTCCATTTTCTTCTGATTTGGAGCCAATCAGCTCAGCTCCCTCAGTTCTTTATATAACATACAGTGTTGTCAATGATAGTCCCCCCTCTGTGCTGTGCAACGCTAGAACTCAGTACTCCCCTCTGACTGTCTTGGTACTTGTTATCCAACTCCCTCTATCCTGCCTCCCCTAACAGTCCTGACTCCAGTAATAGCTTTTTTAAGGTCAGACCAACCAGTGCTTTAAACTTCCATATATGAGAAAAAGTATAAGATATTTGTCTTTCTCTGTGTGGCTTATTCCAGTTAATACAATGGACTTCATTTTCATCAATTTTCTTGAAATGTTAGGTTTTCACTCTTTATTTTTTTTAAAGATTTATTTATTTACTTGAAACTCAGAGTTACACAGAGAGAGAGGAGAGGCAGATATATATATATATATATATATATATATATATATAGAGAGAGAGAGAGAGAGAGAGAGAGAGAGAGGTCTTCCATCAGCTGGTTTATTCCCCAGTGGGCTGCAATGGCCGGAGCTGTGCCTATCTGAAGCCAGGAGCTTCCTCTGTATCTCTCACAGAGGTGCAGGGGCTCAAGGACCTGGGCCATCTTCTGCTTTCCCAGGCCATAGCAGAGAGCTGGATCGGAAGTGGAGCCGCCAGGACTCAAACCAGTGCCCATATGGGATGCCAGCACTGCAGGCAGCAGCTTTACCCACTGCACCACAGTGCCAGCCCCTTTCATTCTTTTTTATGGACAAATAATATTCTATGTGTGTATACCCTGCACTTTCCTCATCCATTGATTCCCCGATGGACACCTCAGCTGATTATACATCTTGGTTATTATGAGTAATGCTGCAATGAACATGGGAGTGTAGGTATCTCTTTCACAGGCCAGGTTCATTTACTTTCAGTTTTCTCACTTGTGGGTAAATAGCTGATCCCAAGATAGATCTATTTTTAGTTTGTTTTTAAGAGTTTCTATACTGTTCTCCATAATTGCTATAATAATTTGCATTCCCACCAGTAGTGCATAAGGATTCTTTTTTATTCACAACCTTGCCCACATTTGGTATTTTTTTGTTCTTGTGATAATAGCTATTCGAACTGGAATGAGGGGATACCTCATTGTGGTTTGGATTAGCATTCCTTTGATGACTACTGATATTAAGTATCTTTAAATGTATCCGTTGGCCATTTGTATTTTTTCTTCTGAGAAATGTCTATTCAGATCTTTTGCCAATTTCTTAACTGGATCATTTTTTGTGGTTGAGTGTTTTAGTTTATTGTACATTCTGGATATTAATCCATTATCATATGCATTCTGTCAATTGTCTTTTGTTTATTTGATGTGCACAAATTTCTTCATTTGATATAATTAAACTTATCTTATTTTTGCTTTTGTCTCTTGTACTTTTGAGGTCTTATCCAAAAAGTTATTGCCTATGAGAATGTCTTCAAGTGTTCCAACTATATTTTCTTTAGTAGTTTCATAGTTTCAGGTCTGATATTATATCCTTAATCCATTTTGAATTGATGTTTGTATGGGGTCCATCTTCAATTTTCTGCATATGGATGCCATGTTTCCTCAGCACCATTTAGTAAGAAAATGATCCTTTCTCTTGGCACCTTTGTCAAACACCAGTTGGCTGGAGACACATGGATTCATTTCTGAGGTCTCTCTTCTAGTCCTTTGGTCTGTGTGTCCATTGTTATAGGAGTGCCATGCTGTTTTGGATGCTCTAGTTCTGTAATGTCTCCAGATCTGGTATTGTGATGCTTCCAGCTTTGTTTTGTCCAAGTTTTTTTTAGCCATTCAGGGTCTTTTGTACTTCTATATGAATTTTAGGATTGTTTTTCTAGTTTTGTGAAGGTCCTTAGTATCTTGATAGGGATTGAGATGAATCTCTAAGTCACTTTGGGTAGTATGGAGATTGTATTGATATTAATTATTCTGGAACTAAATATGTGAACTCTTTCCATTATTGGTATATTCTTCAACTTTTTTCAAATCATTGTTTTGAGATTTCCATTGTAGAAGTCTTTCCCATCTTTGGTTAAACTTATGCCTTTTTCAGTGGCTATTGTGAATAGGATTGCTCACATAATTCTTAGTGAATTCATTATTGCTATGTAAAAATGCTATTGATTTTTTGTGTTGATTTTGTATCTTTACTGAATTCATTAGTACTTATATTGTTTTGATAGAGTTTTTATATTTTTCTGTATGTAGAATCATGTCATCTGCAAATGGATGATTTGACTTCTCCCTTTCCTACTTGTGTGCCTTTTCTTTCTTTCTCTTACCTAATAGCTCTAAAACTTCCAGTACTAGGCTGGATATGAGCAGTGGCATTAAAATCTTTGGTTCCAGATCTTATAGAAATGTTTTCAGCTTCTACCCATTCAATATGATGTTGGTTGTAGATGTCATACATAGCTTTATTGTGTTGAGATATTTCTTCTATACCTACTTTTTAAAAGATATCTATTATTAATGGATGTTGAATTTTAACTTTGTTTTTCTACATCTATTGAGATGATTATTTATTTATTTATTTATTTATTTTTATTTGACAGGTAGAGTTATAGACAGTGAGAGAGAGAGACAGAGAGAAAGGTCTTCCTTCCGTTGGTTCACTCCCCAAATGGCTGCTACAGCCAGCTGACGTGCTGTGCTGATCTGAAGCCAGGAGCCAGGTGCTTCCTCCTGGTCTCCCATGCGGGTTCGGGGCCTAAGTACTTGGGCCATCCTCCATTGCCTTCCTGGGCCACAGCAGAGAGCTGGACTAGAAGAGGAGCAGCTGGGACAGAATCTGGCATCCCAACCGGGACTAGAAACCAGGGTGCCAGCACCGCAGGTGGAGGATTAGCCAAGTGAGCTGAGGTGCCAGCCTATCCGGTTTTGAAATTAAGGTAATGCTGGCCTGGGGAAATGAGTTTGGAAAAGTTCACTCCATTTTAATTTTGTGGAATAGTTTGAAAAAAAAAATGGTGTTAGTTCTTCTTTAAATGTTTGGTAGAAATTGGCTGTTAAGCCCTCTTGTCCTGGGCTTTTCTTTGTTGGGAGACTTTCGCTTACTGAGTCAATCTCATTACTCGTTACTGGTTACTGCTCTGCTTAGGTTTTCTGTCTTCATGATTCAATTTTGCTAACTTAGCTAAGACCCAGAATTTTATCCATTTCTTCTAGATTTCCCAATTTGTTGACATACAATTGTTCATAATAGTCTCTCAGAATCTGTATCTCTGTGGTATCAGTTGTAATATCTCCTTTTTATCTGATTTTGTTTATGTAAAGCCTCTTTTTTTCTTAATCTAGCTGAAGGTTTATCAATTTATCTTTCTGAAAAATAAAGTCTTCATTTTATTGGTCTTTTGTAGTTTAAGTTTCTATTTCATTTATTTCTTTAATTTTTATAATTTTTTCTCTCTACTTTAGGTTTGGCTTATTCTTATGTTTCTCGGTCTTTGGAGTGTATTGGTAGGTTGCTTATTTGATTATATATACATTTATGTAATAGAAATCACAATATGTATAATATATATGTAAATATATTATATATCAATATATATATTTTTTACTATAAATGTTCCTGTATTACTTTTACTACATTCCATCATTTTGTTATGTTGTGCTTCCATTTTCATCAGTCTAAGACTTTTTGAATTTCTCTTTTGATTTCTTCAATGATGCATTGTTCATTCTAGTGTTTTCTAGTCTACATGTATTTGAGTAATTTCTGTTTTTTTCATTGTAGATTTTTAGTTTTATTCCTTTGCAGTCAGAAAAAAAAACATTTAAAAAAATTTTTTGAGACATGTTTTTGTGATTTAACATATGGTTCATCCTAGAGAATATTTCATATGCTGATGAAAAACATTCTGCAGCTGCCGGATGGAATGTTCCATAAATATCTGTTGGGTCCATTTGGTCTATAGTGTGGTGTAATGTTTCTTTGTTTATTTTTTGTCTGAATGATCTACCCCTTGGTGAAAATGGGGTGTTGAAGTCCCCCAGTGTTATTGTGTTAGAGCTTATCTCTCTTTAGATCAAATGACATTGGTTTTACAAAATTGGGTATACCAGCATTAGATGCATATACATCTATAATCATCATATTTTCTGTTGAATTGATCCTTTGGTCATTACATAGTGAACTTGTCTCTTCCTACAGTTTTGTTTTAAAGTCTATTTTGTCTAACATAAGTATAGCTACTCCTGCTTGCTTTTGGTTTGTTTGTGTGCAGTATCTTTTCCATCCTTGCACTTTTAGTCTGCATGTATCTTTAATGGTGAACTGAGTTTCTTGCAGGCACTCCATTTTGGGTCTTACTTTCCTATTCATTCACCCAGTTTGCATTGTTTTAATTAGAGAATTTGGTTTGCATTCAAGATTATTTTTGATAAGTGATGGCTTAGTCCTGTCATTTAAAAATTTTTCTTTGAATATCCTTTGCTCCTTTTCTAGTGGATTTTATACTTTCACATGTTCTCATTATGATCCCCCCCCCTTTTTTTTTTTTTTTTTTTTTGCTTTTGTATGTTGGATTCCCTTAAGTAGCTTTTGAAATGCTGGTGTGGTGGTGATGAATTCCCTCAGCTTTTGGTTGTCTTGGGAAGTCTTTATTACCCCTTCATCCGTGAAAGATAACTTCACTTGGTAAAGCATTCTTGGTTGGCAGTTGCTTTCTTTCAGAACTTGGAATATATTATTCCACTCCCTCCTGGCTTGTAATGTTTCTGTTGAAAACTCTGCTGTTAATCTAATGGGGCTTCCCTTAAAAGTGACCTGGCACTGTCCTCTATGCAAAGTTTAGAATTCCCTTTGTATACTTAAGCATTTGACTATATTGTATCACAGTGAGGTTTTCTGGGGGATCCTATGGGCCTTCTGTACTTGCATCTTTCTCCAGGTTGGGGAATTTTTTCCAGCTATTAGATAATTCAATAGTTTCTCTAAACCCCTACTCTTTTCACCTTCAGGAATCTCCACAATCGGAATATTAGTTCATTTAATGTTGTCCAAAAGTCTTGGAGTCTATCTTAATTATCTTTTTTTTTTTTAGGATATTTAAGAGATTTGTTTTCAAGTTCAGATATTCTTCTGCATGATCTAGTCTGTTGTTGAGCCTTTCACTTGTATTTTATTATTTGACTTACAGTGTTAATTTCTAAGATTTCTACTTGGTTCTTTTTCCAGATTTCAAGCCCTTTACTGAACTGCACATTTATACCATGCATTGTTTTCCTGGTTTTGTTCAACTGCCTATTTCTAGTCTCTTGTGTCTCTTTGAGCATCCTTATTATTCTAGTGAATTCTTTATCAGGCATTTCATCAATCTCCCTTTCTTTGGAGTCTATTACTAGTTATTATTGTATCCTTTTTGAGGGTATCCTATTGTCCTGATTTTTTTATACTTCCTGTGCCCCTAACATTGGTATTTTTGCATTTGGGGGTTGGTTCTTTCTACCACTTTTAACAAATGGATCTCATGGTTTAAAAAAAAAACACACAGGACTTTTTCCTCAAGACATAATTCGGGTGTTCATTTGGCAGTCTAGTTTGGCTTTATTTTCAGTTCAAGGCTGTAGTATAGTTTACCTATATCTGTTTCCACAGTAATTTATGGCAGCATCAGGAATGCTTGTGGCATTTTTCTTAGCCCTGGCAGCAGTTCATGGCTCTCAGCAGCAGTGCATTAGGTAGGATGCAGGGTTACCGGGGGACTGGACTTTGGACCACTGCTACTAGGGTTGTAGGTGTGTTGGCTTGGAGACATGGAGGGTTGCTTGGGTATCTGCACGGGCAGAGGCATTGTTGGGATCATAGTAGCCCCAGCCCAAAGTCCAGCGAAGATGCCATGCCAGGTTTCTATGCAGTGTCTTGACTCCCACCTACCGTTTCTTCCCCCCAAGCAGATAATTATTCTCAATGTAATGCTGCCTGGAGTTGGGAAAGGAATGGAGTGAGTAGCCCTGTGGCCACCTCTGCTGCAGTGTTCCATCACACAGCCCTCCAAGGCCAGTGGAGCATAGGGTAGGGTCAAGTCTTGCTTTGTTATGAGCTCCCTGTTGCTGAAATAGACCCATAGCCCAAGAGTGCTGCAGTCAGTCACAGGTGATGGTGGCCTGGATGCCAGTCCAACTGACTGGGGCCAAGGGTCTCTTCTTGGGATTGGAGCAGATTCACTGGCTCCACCCACAGGCACTGGCCTGGGGACAGGGATTAGTATCTGCCCAGTGATGGTTTCACCAATCCAAGATACAGTCCTGTGCTCACTTTGGTGTCCTACTCTGGCATGGCTGAGGTATTACCCTTATTGTGTGCCCGTGGTTGTGGGGAGGGCTGGGGAAGGCAGTCCCATGGCCCCGCAGGCTGACACTAAACTGGGCTGCATGTGAGTCTTCCAGCTACAGGGGCCTGTGCTGCGTCAGGGTGTATACTAGGTCTACGAGATGCTGGTAGTGATGCAGGCCAAAATGAGTCCCTCCCACCAAAGTGCACCTCTCAGCCTGATGCCAGGGTCTCAATGCAGCAGGCCAGCACTGAGCCTCAAGGCAAAATTCTCAATTCCTTCTTCCATCCTACTCCCCAGCTTCTGGAGTCTTGCTCTACCGTCTGTCTGAGGGAAGAGGGGTGTAGGCAGTTTCTTGGCTACCTAGGCTGATGTTAAGCTGGGTTACACCTGAGTCTGGCAGCTGTAGGGGCCCACACAGACTCAGGATGTACTCCAGGCCTGTGAGAAGCTGGTGGTAATAAAGACCCAAAAGAGTCATCCATCTCACTGTGGTGCAGGTCTCTCCCCAATGCCAAGGATGATCTAGAGGCTGAGTGCTGGCTTTGGCATAGATGACTGGGTCTCACTGCAGCAGGCCCAGCTCTGGGCTTCAAGGCAAAGTTCTTAGTTAACTTTTCACCCTATTCTCCCAGCAGCTGGAGTCTTGCTCCAATGCCAGCTAGAGGTTGGGACAAGAGTGGTGGCAGAAATCCATTGGCCAACTGACTCAGGAGGGTCCAAAGACCCTATCTGTTGTACGGACCCAGGAACAGAGGTCCTGGAGCTGTGTCCAACTCTAGGTTTCACCATAGTAGACATGGTACTAGGTTCCAAGTCTAAGGTCTGAACCTTATTCTCTTTCCCTCTTGCAAATGAGAGCTATCTCTCTCCATTCTGCTGCTTGAAACTGGGAAAGGGGTACTGTAGCAACTCATTCCCTTCTGCCTTTTCAAATGAGTCTTTTCTTAGTATCATACTAAAACCAGGCACTTGGTCTCTCACTGGCTTCAGCAGCTCTTGTGAAGGTGAATATGTGCATGAATAGCTGTTCAGATTGCTGACTTTGTGGGGGTGACATTTGCCGGAGCTTCTCAGCTACCATCTTGCTCAGCCCCCTTACACAAACTTTATGAAGTTCCATTATACATTTTGACTGTGCCCATCTACCTCCCTCCCTCCCTCACACACACACACACACACACACACGCACACACACACACATGCACACAAGGCTATTGTCAGAAACCATATGTGAACACAAAATCTAAAGTATTTATTATCCTTCTGTTACATAAAATAACTGCTGAACCTTGATTTATTGCAGTATGCCATTTAAGTCTTTTGGAACTTTATCTTGGAATGAGATTTCTTTTCATGCAATAATATACATTTTTGCACTAAAGGCTTGTCAAAGCCATCTTCCTTGGATTCCAGTGGTTTTGTTCCACCCCAGTAATAGGCGGTTGGGTTCTAGAACCCAGCTTGGGTTCTAGGCCATTGAACATGACCTTCTTAACTTGCTTGTTTAATTTTACACCTGGACCAGCAAAAAGATGGTGCCCTTTTCTTTGGTTTCCTGGCAATTCCTGTACCATGCAATTGGAGAGAGAATGACCAAGAGCCAGTCTTAAATGACACCAACTTCCTGCTCTTTAAGATGTCCCCAACTGCTTTCTCTTGCTATCTGTTTTGTTTGCATTTCATTGTTTCCTTCTTGACAGTGCACACTCCTTTGCCTTCCCATCCAGTCTTCAACTTGAACACTCCCTTCAGTGACGAGTACGGCTCACTGGCCAGGCATAGGAACCACTCCAATTAAACTCACTCACAAGCTGTGTCCAAAAAAAGCCCATAACTCCTGCAGTCCAGTGGATTTAAATTTTTTTAAAAGTTTTATGAAAAATAAAAAACCACCACCCCACATAAGAGCATAGTATGTCATTTGATACGTGTGCATACTTGAACTAAATTACATGACTGTTGAGGACAGAAATTCATTCTTTGTTCCCCACTCCTAATTCCACCACATGCTCAGCAAAAACTGATGAAACAAGAAGAAGGGAAAAGCATTTGAAGGAGCCTTGAGTTTTTCAAACATGTCTCACCCTTTAGTATCAGAGCTGATGAACTCAGCATCGCTGTGGCTACGCTCTGCGAGGGGAAGCGTATGTGTCTGTCGAAAACACGAGCCAATGGATAAAGACAGGCTGTCATTGTGCATCCCCAATCTAGAATTCTGGAACAAAGTGCCTGAATATAGAAGTGATGAATATTTACACTGGAACTTTCTAACACAGCCTATGGGGACTGGGGGGGGGGTGCTTTGCACAGTGGGGTATATTGCTGACTTTTTACGTGTCTCCAGAGCATTGCTGATTCAGGGGATATGCAAGTAACCTCTCACTCTTTTCAGAATTTGCCATTTAGTTCACTTTTATTGTTTGTTTTTCTGGGAACCAAAGGTCAAACTTGTTATATTTGTGCCGCACCTCCTATATGGGAGGTCAACAGAGACCTGGATCTTGGTCTTTCCGGCACTTCGCCAAAGCCGTGGGAGATGCCAGACTTTCCCTTCCGCCCAGGGCCTTTGGAACTTTCGTTGGGTTTCTGTTAGTGGAAGCACACCACCAGCTCTGTTTTTCACTGGCAACCCTTATTTTTAAGAACATGTATTAATTTCTCGCTCTAGCCCTCTCCAAAGGCTCTCCCACTCCGCTGAACAACGTCTTACTGAAGATAAAAGATGTCAACGTGGTGTGAAAAAAGGAGGGACCTTGTTTTTGTTTTTCCCCAAAGGCCTTATTTATGGGTTTCAGATGGTGGCAGGGATGTTTATATGAACCTTACCCAAACTGCCTGAACCTCCTGGGTCTGAAAAGATCAGGCTGCAAATTTCATGAGAACAGAACTTTTTCTACAGGATGGGGGGAGGGGTAACTAAGATTTCCTGTTCCTCCCGTTTCAGAGCTGCTGGAAATGAGACAAAAACTGTATTTCAGGATTTCAGTACCTGGTCCCAGCTGGAATGTGGACGTGCAGATGTGCACAAAGAAGGGACACGTGCACTTATGCTCACACCCAACACAAAATACCTGTGAACAGGCACCATCTGTACTCACGGAAATGCTATTTCAGACACTCAGATAGTCCGTTCCCCATCAAATGAAATGGATTCAAATTCTAAAACATTTCACAAAAGCCTTTCAAAGTTTCAAAACCAAACCAAACAACAATCCAGTTTGGAGTGGAAAGGGTTAGTTCATTATTATTTTATCCAGATTGGCCTGCTTATGCCAGGGGGGAAAAAAAAAGATGGCAAGAAACAAAAACTCAAACCCAACCACACGCAAATGTAACCTATTAAAAGCCAGGAGCAGTGTGGCATATTAAGCCTTGACTTCTACCTTCAACAGCTCCCCTTCTTTGTCGATCCCTTCTTCCTCACTTGCTGAAATCAATTGTTTTCAAGTAGATTGGGAGCATCCCCATCACCACGTGGCAGGCAGATGAATCCAGGCAACAGCACTGTCCTCGGAGGACACGGATTTTGCCCTGCTCAAGTCGGCATAACATATATTTGGGGGAGGGGTAGAGGAAAAAGGTTTTAAAAGAACCGGAGTGGAAACGATGCAAAACTACAAATTAAGTGAAGTATCGGATTAGCGTTCAAGTCCCTGTCTGGCTGTTTGAGGCCGACTGTAACGATGTGACTTTGATCCCACGCAGGTTATTGCTCACGGAGAGCAGCGCCTCCAGACATGCACATCCTCACAATGGCTGGCCCATGTGCAGACGTGGAGCCAGCAGGTCATTAATGGGTGGCGCAAACAGGACGGGCCCATGGAACACGGGGAAAGCGAGAGTCAGAGTTTCCAGGAACCACTTGCAGTTGGCAGAGCTCTGATTGGAACCATGTGACAATTTTAGGCGATGTACCATAGGCAGCCAATTTATTACATATGGCAATATGATTAATGGTATCAAATGCCTTTTTTTGGTAACATCCAAGAACACTCCGCCAGCCAACTGCTTGGAGTCCAAGGCAGTGAAAATCTGTTCCATGAATTTAAAGTCAGGCAGATGAGGTTAAATGAGAGAGGGCCAGACGCCAAGGCAATGATTACAAAGTAAGTTGTTTCAGGAAAAAAAAAAAAAAAAGCAAAAGAAAAAACAGTATGTTTAAAATCTGGTCTTGAGCAAATCCCATCCTGTCCCCACCTACCCTGACCTATTTTTCTCTTTTCCTTTCGCCTCCTTGTTTCTTGATGTCAAAACCCTAATAGCTACAGTCTGGAAGACATTTCTGAAGCCAGGCTGTCTTCCATTTGCTCAGAACCTTTTTCAGGCTCAGGCAAATCCACACATGACCACCAGCTAGAGCTTTCCTTGGGCTTCTGCACCAGAGACCTGCAGATAAGGTAGAGCAAGCCCTATACCCCATCAGAGGAGATGGCCTTCCAGCCTCATTGTACTCCCTTTGGTAAGCAGGGGTCCCCTTTGCTCTGCTCTCTGTGAGGAGGATTGCCCGGGACTTTCAATGTGATGCAGGTGACAAGGAAGAAACTGTCACACTCATGGGCAGAGCTACAGAGGGAGGGAATAAACTGTGTGTCTGTGTCTGTGTGTGTCTGGAAGGCAAGAGTCTCTATCACTTGGAATTTCAAGAATGAGCATCAGGAATGGGGAAGGCTGTTAGAAGGCAGGGTCTCAAGTTATAATGTGTTCCCCAAAGTGTCCCCTATAGCATACAGGAGGTGCTTACTACATACAGAATGAACATCCCTTATTCAAAAATCTGAAATCCTGAATGTCTTTTGCTTATTATTTATAACCCTGTTTTCCTACTAGACAATGGTCTTTTTATCTGTTGAATTCTTTATTTAGCAGAGCCTTTAAGGCTTTGGCTATAATGTCAATTAAATGTTATCTAAAAAAATAAGATATCAAGTTTTTTTTTTTTTAAAAAAAAAGGAAAAAAAAAAAAACCTAAAATCTGAGAAGTTCCAAAATCTGAAAACTTTTAAGTGCCAATGTGGCTCACAAGTGAACAGTTCCACATCATGAAACTTTATTTCAAGTTGAAAATTACTAAGAGCATTGTATAAAATCACCCTCAGTCCAGGGATATAAGACGTATGTGAAATATAAGTGAATTTTGTGTTCAGACTTGGGTCCTATCTCCAAAATGTCTCATTACATTAAAAAATACTTCTAGTCCTCAGCATTTTGTATGAAGGATGCTCAACCTGTATTTGTTAAATGAATGAGTGTAATTGTTGTGTATTCTTGGATATTTCTAGTGGATACATGTTCTTGTGTTAAAGTGTGTTACTTCCCTTTGTAAAGGACACTTTTCCTCAAAAAAACCACATTTTGATTGAGGATCTACGAGGCACTGGAGGGATTATTCATTAATTGGTTAAGTCTTTCAGACTATTTATTTAAAAGTATCTATTCTATAAAATTTAATTTTATTTTCATGGGCTATAAATTGGTAGATTGTAGTTATTTCTAACAGATGAGATTGACTGCTAACCCTGTGGTTTGTGGATTTTTTCCCCCTTTGTTATAAGAACTGAATCTGGTCAGTTATTTGGGGATTCATCTTATTCCTCGGGGCTCAGTTCTCAAGCTGTCAGTTTGGAGTGCTCTTTAGACCTTATCTGCAGGTCCAAGATTGCATCTCTGGCCAGAGAATTGCACATGCAAAAACAAAACTTAAAATGAAAAGTACGAGTACATAATGAAAACACATGGAAGTTAGTGACTGATCCAAGCAGGAGAGCAACGATGTGTTCAAGATGAGGCAAAAGGGTCTTGGAATTGCGAGTGGACTCTACCGTGAAGGGATAGGGCAATCACGTTATGACCGCCACCCGTGGGGACCGAGGTGTAACCTTGATCAAGATTCTTTCTTCAACTTGCTCTGTTGGAGTTTTCAACCCATTCCAAAATACTGCCTGTATGAAGGCTGAGTGACAAGTGGTTTGATTGTATTCTAGTACCTTCTCTGGGACACCACTGTCAGTTCATTGAAAATGGCATGAAAACCAGGATTTAATATTGACCCTCTTCCCACCCACCCCTGGCCCTTTGAAGTGAATCCAGGCAGCACTGCCCTCTGAAACACAATTTGTCTTGCGTGACTCATGCTCATTTTTAAATAAAGACTTACTTTTGTACCTTTTCATTGAAGGCTGAAACGGAGCCCTCTCTGGTTAGAATTGTCAGGAGCCTGCTGGTCCTGCTGGGCATAGAGTTGTGTGCCTTTTTAGACCTTCACTGCCAGGGAGTGACACAACCGACTTCCGTTCCATTTCTTTCCTATTGTAGCCATCGTACCTTACCCCGGACTTGGTAGCTCTCAAAATAGCTCACATGTCTCACCCCCACAGTTCTGGAAGTCAAGTGTCTGAAGTGGGTTTTACTTGGCTGAGACTGGCGTGTGTTTGGGGCCGTCTTTCCCACCAGAGGCTCTAGGCGAGAAGCAGCCCTCTTCAGCCCAAATTCTCCCTCCTGGAAGCCAGAAGTGTAGTGAATCCAAACCACCAGCTCCACGCCTGCTGCCACACCTGCTTCTGAGCTCAGGTTTTCCTCTGAGAAGGACCCTTGTGATTTCATGGAGCCTGCCCAGATAACCCAGCGTAATCTTCCATCTGAAAATCCTTAATTTCACCTGTGAAACTCTTTTCTACCAGGAATAATAGATACATAGGTTCTGGGGATAAAGGCATCTTTATTTTTAGAAAGCTTTCAATAAATATAAATTTCATAGGTATAGCTTTTGGAATATAGCAGTTCTTTCCCCCATATCTGCCCTCTCACCCCCACTCCTGTCCCATCTCGTACTCCCTCTCCGATCCCATTCTTCGTTAAGATTCATTTTTAATTATCTTTATATTCAGAAGACCAAGTCTATACTAAGTAATTATTTCAACAGTTTGCATCCACACAGACACACAAAATATAAAGTACTGTTTGAATACTAGTTATACTGTTAATTCTCATAGTACAACTCATTAAGGACAGAGATCCTATATGGGGAGCAAGTGCACAGTGACTCCTGCTGTTGATTTAACAATAGACTCTCTTATTTATGACATCAGTGATCACCCGAGGCTCTTGTCATGAGCTGCAAGGGCTATGGAAGCCTCTTGAGTCCGCAAACTGACAGGGCCATGGCAAAGTGGAAGTTCTCTCCTCCCTTCAGAGAAAGGCACCTCCTTCTTTGATGGCCTGTTCTTTCCACTGAGATCCTGCTCACAGAGATCTTTCATGTAGGTCATTTTTGCCACAGTGTCTTGGCTTTACATGCCTGAAATGCTCTCATGGGCTTTTTAGCTAGATCCAATTGTAAGGCATCTTTAGGCACCACTATTGTGCCTACCACAACCATTAGGATGTAGGAAAGAAGAGAACAAAATAACCAGGAAGTCATCCAATAAGGTGATGGTGAGAAAGCAAGAAGCGGGCAACTCTTCTCTGCCTAGCACTTCAAAATGAAAAAGCTGCCTCTGCCTCCTTGAGTTCTTGCCTTCTGTGTGCTTCATTCATAATTCCACTGAAAGCAAGACTTACTGCAAAGAGGACAGCTCTAATTGTGTATCTACTTTGTGACAAGCTATCATCTATTAATTTTCACAAGGGGTAGGTGCTGTAATTGCCTCAACTTTACTGACAACAAAATAGAAGGCTTAAGGAATTAAGTCATTTGCCCAATGAAGATGCACAAATCCATGTCTATAAGATTCCACAACCCCCGTACTTAACCACTGCATTTTTTTTTCTAGTCCTAAAGTCTTACAAAGGAAAGAGAAGAAATGAAGGGGGATAGGATAGCAGAGAATTTTTTTTCTGTCCATCTCTTAAATTGGCTCAGTTTAAAAACACAAGTTACAACCTCACCTCCTATTCTTGGGCTGATTGTTTCATGACTTATTACTGGCTCACAGAGTGCTATGTACTGAGTTCCTGGATTAGGCCTAAATGGGCCTCAGTGACCATGTGTCTTCTCAGTCGGGTTTTTTTCCACCAGTCTCAGGGGCTGGGGAGAACACATCTACCCAGTGGCCGATGGCTATGCCATTTAATGCTATTTTTTCTGTTTTAAAAAACTACGCTGACTACACATATCAACAAGCTTCCAAATGAATAAAAGCCTAGCCATACATTACTTTATATAGTTAAAAATGCCTTTCCATTCTAATTATGCTTATGTAGTTATACTATTAAAAATACGAAAGTTTAAGTTAAGTTAAAGTAGTCTTGTTAGAAACTGGAAGCAATGAGAAAAAAATGTTTTCAGCTTACATCAAAATGGAGGGATGAATGACTTTTGTGCAATATTTACCTAGTTTTTATGCATAGTGTTCTGCAATCCAAATTCTAATCTTTAAAGGATCTTAAATACAAGAGACACAACCACGCAGTCATGGGACCCATTCCAATTGCCAAAATTTGCCTCCGTAAAGCAGTCACAGCTTATAGAGTGTAATAGAATTGACAGATGTCAGACCCTGGTGAGGGAATATAATCATTGCCAAACCTTCCTGAAAGGAACTTTTGCTGTAAATGTTGGGTACAAGTAATTCAAGATGTAAAACCCACAAAGAGCCCCAAAGAGGCAGCAGCTGCCTCAGGCTCCACAGCACTTTCTGGAAATAGAAGAAAGCATTAGTTTTGCTTAATTATTAAGATAAATATTTGTTTATTATATTAGCAATAACAATAACACAACTTCTAAAGAAAAAGACTCAGATTCAGGAAACTTTGAGAACAAAATCATGGCCTGGGCAAATGGCCAGTTCTTTAGACTACAAATCTTCATGTATAGAACCTATAAATAATCACAGAAACACATGTGAAAATAAAAATTTTGCATTTTCAAGTCCTGATGGTCAGATTAGACCCATTTGTAAAGACCCAACATTTGAGTCAAAAAACTACACAAAATGCTTGTAACCTTTATCACTTAGTTATTTTCATTTTATTTAAACCAGAGAAACATATAGAGAGGTGGAGAGAGATCTTCCATCTACTGAATCACCCCCCCCCCAACTTCCTGCAACAGCCAGAGATGGGCTAGCCTGAAGCCAGGAGCTCCCTCGGTTTCCCCAAATGGGTGTCAGGGGCCCGAGTACTTGAGCCATCATGGTTGTTTCTCAGGGTTCATGATAGCAGGGTCCGAATCAGAAGCAGAGTATTCAGGACTCTAACCAAACCAGGCACTCCCATTTGGGACACTGGTTGCCCAATAGGGACTTAACCACTGTGCCACACATCCATGCCCTTTGCATTAAAAAAAAATCCAGTTGCTGCCATGTTTATCATTAGTGCCTGGAACGTTTGGGATAAAATGATTTACACTTTCCCCAGGTTTTCCTCTTGTCTATCCATAGCCCCAACAAGGTCATAGTAATGACATGGGGCCAGGATAGGCAGGAAGTCGAGAAAGGAAATGAAAGAGCTGGCCAATTTCCTGCAGTTTCTGTCTGTAGCCCTAGTGCCCAAACTCCACTCCCTTCCATGTACTTTCCCATGATGCACCTGAGCCTTCTACACTATGGAGAAGACGCCTCAAGCATAGGTACATGGAGTTCCACATGGGGACACTATAGAAATATTCCCAGAGGACATTATGCACACTGAACCCCATGCAAACTCCCTCCCATTTGTATGTTTGACCAGGGCACCACCCCAACCTAAATAAAGGGGACCACTGGGCAGGTGAGCAGCTCTTCTCTTGCTCACTGTCCTTGTGCGGAGACCAGTCTTGCTGTCTCTCCCTTTCTCTCTCTCAAGGGGCATCTTTCCTTTTGGGGTTGCTCACATACTCACCTTAATGTATACTCACTCTCACTTTAAATCAATCCTGCTCCCATTATTCCTCTATACTTATGTCTCTGCTTTGAACTGTTATCTCACATGGGGCCAAGAACCTAGAATAAAATGACGAGGAATTATATTCCTACAATAGTAAGCTAGCCCTCCTCTTTTGGTTTATAAAGAATTCTCTCTTCTTTGGAACCTGCAATTCAATGATCATTATCTCTAGTACTTACATGGATGACACAAAGTTGTAACTTGGAAACTTGCTTTTGAATAAGGTCGGGGTAAGGGAAGCAGACTGGTTCATTTTATTTTCATGTTTGCTATGTTTTGAATCAGCTTTCACCATACAAATAAATATATGGGGGAACTGCAAGAAGTTTGTGGGATAGAACTAAATTTATTTTGGTACCACAAGTTTTAAAATTCATGAACAGTATTTTCATGCTATGTAGTTCCCCAGGAACTTTTGGAAGACCCATTGTAAACAGCCAACAAGTTTAAAAGCAGAAATTTGGACAGGTACGATGTATGGGTGACATCGCCTCTAAGAAGGTTTTCTCCATACTGTGTCTCCTCCACAACCTGCAGGGTGCATGTGGAGAACCTGGATGCTTGTTAGAATGCAGGCTGCAGCCTGCACGGGGGCAAGGCAGGTTCAGTTGCCACCTGTGACGCCTGCATCCCATATGCATGTGGTTTCAGCACCAACTCCTCCCTTTCTGATCCAGCTCCCTGCTAATGCACCTGGGAAGGCAGCAGCAGATGACCCAAGGCGTGGGCTCCTGTCACCCACGCGGGAGATCCGAATGGAGTTCCAGGCTCCTGGCTTTAGGCTGGCCCCAGTCCTGTTGTTTTGGCCATTTGGGGAGTAAACCAGCAGATGGAAGATGGCTCTCTCCCTTTCAAATAAAATACATCTTTAAAAAAAAAAAAAAAGAATGCAGTTTGCAGGGGCCCTGGGTTTGTGTTCAGTGGTCTGGGGAGGAAGCAGAGAATTTCTTTTTCCAAGTTCTCTGCCAAGATGCCAACACTGTTATCCTGAGGACCCCTCTGGGGAGCCAGAGCTCTACACCATTGACAGGAATGTCCAAGCTTATTTTAAGACTATTTAATAATGAAATGAAAGAAAAAGCATGGGCAGAAAAGTAAGACATCTGTAAGTACCTGTTACAGATTAGAAACAGTTTTGTGCACTTTACAATCAATTACTTCCTTCCATTGTCAATGACCCTCAGGAGTGGGTGTTTTTTATTACCTCCATTGTACAGATGGACAAAGTAAGGCTGAATAGGTGAAATGACCTGCCTGAGGCTGCCCAGCTCCAGGAGACCGGACAGGGACACACAGCCTGTTTCTCAGACTCCACGCTGGCTCCTTAAGCCACTGGCAGTTACTGCTTGCTTCTTTAAAAATCCTGACGTGTTTCTGTTGAAGAAGAACGCGTACCAAACTAAAACTCCTCACTACTATCCTGGGATCTGGAAACGACCCAAACGCAGGGGTGGAAGGGGTGCGTGGCTCTGGGGGCCGGTGCCCAGGCTCACCAAGGAGAAACATTTCCATAACAAAGGCGAGTGCTCCTCCCGGAGAGGAGCAGGCAGGGTGCTGGAGTGCCAGTCTGTGATGTGATCCACATTTAATGCTTATCTGGGTGAGAGGGAATTTGATTAGAGCAAATACAAAGCCCAATTCAGAGAACAAAACCCCTAATTCAAAGGTGCTTTTCCTAGGGATGCAAAATATTTCAAGCCTGTTAGAAGGACTGAAGACAATTCCATCGAGAAGTGCCTTATATCTTGTCTGATTTCTCAGACCTGACCACTGCCAAGGGCGGCTGCTCCGGGGTTTGCGGGGCGTGGGGGCCTGGCATTGCTGGGCCACTAACAGGGCGGCAGGTGTCCGGGACCCACGCAGGTGCATGGTGGAGGTGAGGGGGTCCGTTCGTCCTGCAGACCCCACTCCCACTCCTGACCCACGCTGGTGAGGAACCCTGTCTGTGCATCTGGTGGCTTCCCAGCCTGGAAGCAGTGGAGCCCTGCAAGCCCCCCCCCCCCCCATATGTTTGTTTTCCTGTGGGCTAATTTTATCAAGGTCTGGGGTCATTATTAGCCAGATCACAAAAGTAAGAGCTCATTAATATGTATCAGCTCCCAACCCTATGATTTCATCTGTTAATTTGATCTTGTTTTTCCTTGTTTATGGCAATTAAATCAGACCTTGATAAATCTGCAAATGAAAAAAAGAAGCCACCAGCAAGCACAGCTATTATGATCACTCATTAGAAAACCAAGCAGACTCTCTGATAAATCGTGCCAGGGTTTTTAAAGACTAGATGATTACCTGCTTAAACAGCATGGAAGCTACCAGTAAAATGGAGCAAAATGATTAAGGAAAAAAAAAAAAAAAGGGAGAGAACACCCCCATCACATCCAAGTGTAACAGATGGACAGTTGTACTTTGGGGAATGTTCCGTGAGCCTGTTCCCTCCCCTTCCAGCTAGGAAGGGCAGAAGCCACGGACCCTCGTGGGCACACAGGAGAGACAGCTCCCCTCTCTACTCCCCTCCCTCCCCAGCCTCCCCCCTCTTCCTCCCCCACCCCGCATCCTCATGGCTCGCAATGGATCGGGGATGCTCAGCTGCCACCAAGTCCTCACTCCACACGGTGACGCTTAATAGTGCTGAGTACCAGGGGTGAGTAGGTTTGAGGCGGCCGGCCGGCTGGGGCACCACAGGGAATGACAAGATGGATGTGACCTTTCCTGTCACAAACAAGGAGGAGTGTCACTGTGGTGGCACGCGTGTCACTCTCTCTGGCCTGTCCTCTGTGAAAGGAGGACGGATGCTCATGGGATGTAGAGATTGCAGTTGAAAATGCCAACAGCTTGCTCTCCTGGTTTCTCTGCTAGGACCCAGATGCCGCCCCTTCTGGTCCTGAGGGCACCTGGAAGGGCTCCCTTTCTGGTTGCAGGACCTTGGAAGTCCCCAGGGCCACTGGGGCCCGCAGCTCTTGTGTCTCGCTGGTATCCACAGCAACAGTAGCAGGGGTTCCCCTCGCTGGCAAAGTTGTGTGTTGGGGTTTGAATGCCAGCCCTGGAATCTGCTTTTCTGGGTGCCCCAGTGTGTCTGCAAACTGATCAGCGTCCCAAGAACAAAACTCAGTGAGTAACTTGGCCAGAACGGTTTGTGTCGCAGGGAGGCTACCTCCTCGTCTCCAGAGCAGCGGATGCCACCCGACTTGCATAGGGTGGCGGTGGGCACAGGGCTCAGATCCCACTCCCCCGCCGCCTTAGGCGCAGGCTGTGTTTGACAGGATCTCGCCTGAGCTTTTCCAAGGAAAGTTGTTTTTTCCTGGGGAAGTTCTCTCTGCAATCTCTCCGTCTCCCTTGTCCCCATAAAATCATGCGATTTCTTTAAGCCCTTCTGCTGCAATCTGGCCCCTTTTGCCTCCGAGGTCTCTGCAGGGATCCGCGTGCAGCCAACTTGGCATCTCGCTGTCTTCTGGTCCCCTCACACCTTGGGATGGCTTGTCCCAGTGCCTGCAGGTCTGTTTGCTTGAAGAGCGTCCAGCTCCTCACGCTCCCTTTGTCTTTCAGCCTTTCCTCCCATTTCCAGTCCTCCCGCTAGGTTCGGGAGCTGATTCAGTGCAAGTCTCCTAAAGATGATTGCACTGCCGTCTCCTAGACTTTCCTTAAATTCAAGAATCTGCCCTTTCCCACGTCTGCTTCTACAACTCCTGTCGATCTCTTCACTTTCAGAACCTTGAGTGGTTTCTGTCATTTGACTCTCTCTATCTTCCTTAGTAGAGAATTTTCTGAAACTCCCCAAAAACTGGTTTGAAAATTTGGGCTTGCTGATTTGTTTTTTTTTTAATTAAAAAATGTAATTGATGCCTAATTGTTTGTATTTAGAGAGTAACATGTATTATTTTGATATATGTAGGCTGTGTAATGATCAAGGTAGTGTAATTAGCATATCTATCACCTCAAATGTTTATTGTTCCTTTGTGTCAGGAACACTCAAAATTTCCTCTTTCACCTAATTTGAAATATTCAAGAAGTTACCATTAATGGTAGTCTTCCTCTTTGATGGCTCGGGAGAACTGAAACCCTAGTCCTGCACAACTCTCACCCAAAGGAGCTTTGTGAGGTGACCAAAGCAATTGTCACCCACCCTCTTAACTTCTAGTGACCTGTGTTTTGCTGGCACTTCCCTTGAGTGCTAGTACAAGTTCTCCAACATCTCACCAAGTCCCCTCAAATTATTTTTGGGAGCCCTCTGTAGGTTTCACTCAGTGTGCTCATGGCTAACCACTGAGGCCAACCACGTGGTCTCCATCAGTCATTTTTCTTCTCACTCTGGTCTTTGTCAATGGCATCTGCTGCCTGTGGGGAGAGGGGACTGGCCTTGCCATTGACTTTGGTAGTGGGGGGACTTGCCGAGCAGGGCTTGCGTGTTGCAGAGCTTTTGCTGGGGCCACCAGGCATCACAGCTACAGTTCCTCATGTTGCCGAGCCTAGCTGTGCCCTCTCTTACTTTAGAAGGAGGGGTGGTGGTCTTGGTGCTGTGGCACAGAGGGTTAGGCCACCTCCCCTGATGCCAGCCACCCCACATGAGCACGCGAGGAAAGAAGGAGTTGGCCCTAGCCCTTGGGCCCCTGCCACCCGTGTGGGAGATGTGGATGGAATTCCAGGCTCCTGGCTTTTGCCTGGCCCAGTCTTGGCTGCTGCAGCCATTTGGGGAGTGAACCAGCAGATTCAGTTTCTGTCACTCTGCCTTTCAAATAAATAAATGAATCTCTAAAAATGGGGGTGGCTTTCTCTCCTCTTTCATTAAAATAATTTTTTATTTACTTATTAATTTGGTGGAGGCAGATGGAGAGAAAGAAAGAATACAGTTCCATCTGCTGGGTCACTCCCCAAATGCCTGACATGGCCAGTGGGTAAAAAGGCCCAGAGACTCAGTCCAGCTCTCCCCAGTACATGGCAGGGACTCGATTACTAGGCATTACTGCTGCTTCCCAGGATTTGCACTAGCAGGAAGCTGGGATCAGGAGACAGAACTTGGAGTGAAACCCACGTACTCTTCGCATCCGCCTCCCAAAGCCCTGGCGTGGGATGGCCCTTCTTCCCCTCACCCCACTGTGCAGTTCTCTTGGGGCTTTTGTCACACTTGCAGCCTAAAAAGCCTATCGTGTGATTCACTATTTGATGCCTGTCCTCTCCGGTAGGGTAAGCAGGGGAGGGTGGGGCCTCCTCCTGGCTTCTGTATTGTCAATATCCAAAGCTTTGCCTGGCATTTGGCACCTAACAGGAGCTCAGTAAATAGTTGCTCTGTAGGCCAGCACCATGCCTCAATAGGCTAATCCTCCGCCTTGTGGCGCCAGCACACCGGGTTCTAGTCCCGGTCGGGGCGCCAGTTCTGTCCCGGCTGCTCCTCTTCCAGTCCAGCTCTCTGCTATGGCCCGGGAAGGCAGTGGAGGATGGCCCAAGTGCTTGGGCCCTGCACCTGCATGGGAGACCAGGAGAAGCACCTGGCTCCTGGCTTTGGATCAGCGCAGCGCGCTGGCCGCAGCGGCCATTGGGGAGTGAACCAACGGCAAAGGAAGACCTTTCTCCCTGTCTCTCTCTCTCACTGTCCACTCTGCCTGTCCAAAAAAAAAAAAAAAAAAAAAAAAAGTTGCTCTGTAATCCTGTGAATATCTGAGATTCCATCGTGACAATTGTTATGCCAAACAGAAAACTCTTATTTTAGGGAAAAAAGGAGAAACATGGCTTGTTTTCCTCTTGGCTGTTCCTTGGTAGTAGAGAGGAGAAATGACTCTGGGGATAGTTTCCCCACCACATGAAGTCACCTGAGGCTGGGGTACCGGTCTCTCCCTGGGAGTGTAACCCCACGAGAGGGTGGTGATGCTGGGAATGGTAACTGTGAGGCGATCGTCAGGGCTGTCCTATATGATGAAGCTGGGGCTCTTTATTTTTGAGATGTGGAACTTCCCAGGAATGTTAAGCAAGCTCCCAGCATCATCTTCTAAAGTTCAAAATCCATAATTCTGGAAAATTGTTTTATAGTATCCATCATTACTAGTTATTGGCATGTCACAACTGGAGTTCTATCTTGTATGAATGAATAGAAATACATACACATGAACATGGTTATAAGTAGTGGTGATTTCTGGACCATACTTCTCCAAATCCTTGAATATACTCTTAAAAAGATTTATTTGAAAGGCAGAGCCCTTAATGGTCAGGGCTGAGCCAGGCCAAAGCCAGGAGCTTCTTCTGGGTCTCCCACGTGGGCACTTGGACCATCTTCTGCTGCTTTTCCAGGCACATTAGCAGAGAGTTGGAACAGAAGTGGAGCAACTGGGACTTGAATATAGGATGTTGGTGCTCCAAGCAGTGGCTTAACTCTCTGCATCACAGCACCTGCCAGTGAATATGCAATGTAAGAAAAAGTGTTTATTTCCACCTACTTGAGTGGCAGAACAGTAGAGAGAAAAGAGAAAATGAAAGACGAGAAAGATTTTCCAACCACTGATTCACTCCCCTAAATGCCTACAACATCCAAGGCCAGGCCAAGCTGGACCCAGTATCTTGAAACTCCATCTGGGCATCCCACATGGGTGGCAGGGACTCAAGTACATGAGCCATTGTCTGCTGCCTCCTAGGTACACTTAACAGGAAGCTGGATCAGAAACAAGCAGCTGGGACTTGAACCAGGCCCTCCAGCATGGGACATGGGCTTCCCACACAGTGGTTTAACCTGTGCTTCCACGCCTAATCTGAGAAAGCACTTTCCATGCTGCTCCCTCCTTCAGGCCATGGTGAGTGGAAGAGGGAGATATTTATTGTTCACCAAATATTCACATATTCCTTAATGTTTCCCCAGCCTCTTGCTATTGAGTTGAGCCAGAAACATGACTTCCATTGGCCAACATATTGTGAGATGATATGTCACTTCCTGGCTAAAGCATCGAAGGCCCTGTGGTTCTTCCTGCTGCTGTGGCAACTGTAGAACCTCGTGTTGAGATATTGGAGCATCCATTGATTGCAGGCCCTGCCCAGTACTGCCTACTAACCCATGGTAGCCATATGACTGGCACAGGGCAGAAATCAACTTTACTTTCAATACATATCCATCAGGGTCTGTCAGAATTTCTACTGAGAAGGTTCAACTGCAGAGACATTAGTGTAGGTGCTACTGACAGGTGTGAGCAGTCCAGAGTACCAGCCAGAGGTGTTGAGACACTCAGAGAATAGAGATGGAGAAGCCTTGATCACCCCAGGTGCAAAGCGATGAGGAGAATGCATGGTGCAACTGAAGCTCCAGAGAGCTTGAGGCAACGGGAGAAGCCACGGAGAGGGAAACACGTGACCTGCTAGAATTGTGGCGTCAGAGGGAGCAGGGAAGAAGCATCAGGACCTCTCCTCCTTCCTGCTCACCAGGCAGCACCCTCAGCACACCTCTGTTGGGAGGCCAGCTGGGAACTGGAGGGCATGAGTGGTATGGCCTCCAAGGGTCAGCATCCAGGGGCCCAATGGAGCAGGGTAGAAGCCAAGGCAGCCCAGCCTGGCAGAGTTGTGTCTGCCTCCTTGTGTTTCTGTACTCTTGGAGCATCCACAAAGGTAGTTCAGAAAGTTCATGGAAAGTGCTCCAAATTTCCCATGGCCTGTTTTTAAAAATAGATTTATTTTAATATTCCGCAGGAGGAGAGAGAGAGAGAGAGAGAGAGGGAGAGAGAGATCTTCCATCTGCTGGTTTTCTCCCGAAATGGCCACAATGGTCAGGGCTAGGCCAGGCTGAAGCCAGGAGCCTGGAACTCCTTCAGAGTTTCCTTTATGGGTGGCAGGAGCCCAAAAACTCAGTTCATCTTCTGCTGTTTTCCCAGGTGCATTAGCAGGGAGCTGGATGGGAAGTGGAGCAGCCAGGTCTCGAACCAGTGCCCATACGGGATGCCAGTGCTGCAGGCAGCACTTAATTCACTGCATCACAGCACTTTCCCTCCATGAGCTTTCTATTGTGTTGCATTCCCAGATGGGCTATGCATTACCTCCTCTGCTTCACGTTGTTAGCTGCTTGAGAGCAGCCACAGGGCTGTACCTTCTTATATCCCTCTGTCCTGTGCTGTACCTGTTATATAATCTTGTAACACATAAGCTTAGAAATATAACAAATTCCTTTGGTGAAGTGCATGACAGATTCCTTGCTAGGAGATGCTGCATTAATTAATACCAGGCGATTGTATCCATTTGCAAGTTTCAAGATCCAAATAATAACCGATAGCAGCGAGATTCATGCCTTAAGTGATCCTATTAATTTGCCAAATATTTTGGTTTTACTGTAGGCAGCAGAGAATGAAAGCTATTAATTTTGGCAAAAGCTTGCATTTTCCACTTACGGATGGTATGTCAGAACACTAGGGCAGTGGAACCCCAGGACCTGTTGTCCTCAGAGAATAAAACATCACTTCAGTACAGAGCAAAGTCACCTAAAAGACCTCGTCTCCCAGGCCAAGAAGGGACAGGGCCCCCAGAAATTCTCAAATAACCCTTAGTCACCCCAGTATCAGCTATGATATTGGGCTTTTTTTTTTTTTTCAGGAGGAAGTTTTTTTTTTTTTTTAACTTTTATTTAATGAATATAAATTTCCAAAGTATAGCCCATGGGTTACAATGGCTTCCCCCCTCCCATAACTTCCCTCCCGCCCGCAATCCTCCCCCTTCCCGCTCCCTTTCCCCTTCCATTCATGTAAAGATTCATTTTCAATTCTCTTTGTATACAGAAGATCAGTTTAGTATATATTAGGTAAAGATTTCAACATTTTGCCCATATAGCAACACAAAGTGAAAAAACTACCATTGGATTACTAATTATAGCATTAAATAGCAATGTACAGCACATTAAAGACAGAGATCCTACATAATTTTTTTTTCAAATTAATTAATTTTCTATGCCATTTCCATTTTAACACCAGGTTGTTTTTTTTTTTTTTCATTTCCAATTCTCTTTATATACAGAAGATCAATTCAGTATATAATTAGTAAAGACCTCATCAGTTTGTGCCCACACAGAAACGCAAAGTATAAAAATACTGTTTCAGTACTAGTTATAGCATCACTTGGCTTTAGATGACACATTAGGGACAGATCCCACATGGGGTGTAAGTACACAGTGACTCCTGTTGCTGATTTAACAATTTGACACTCCTGTTCATGGCATCAGTAATCTCCCTAGGCTCTAGTCATGAGTTGCCAGGGCTCGCCAAAGGGGAAACCTGTTAAGTGAAATGGACACTATAAGCAACAATGAACTGAGCAGCTCCTGTCCTGACTTTAGATGTACAATGTAATACTTTATCCTTTTTAGTATTTGTTGTTGTTGTTGTTCTAGTACTATTGGTTGAACTCAGTAATTAACACACAATTATTCTTAGGTGTTTAAATTTTAACTGAAAAGTGATCCCTGTTAAATCTAAGAGTGGAAAAAGAGAGGGAGGAGATGAACAATTTGGAACATGCTCAATCGGACTGGCCGCAAATGGTGGAGTTAGAAATGTGCCAGGGGATTCCAACACAATCCCATCAAGATGGCATGTACCAATGCCATCGCACTAGTCCAAGTGATCAATTTCAGCTCACAATTGATAGTTCTGATAGGTCTAAGAGTCAAAGAGATCACACAAACAAGACAAGTATCTGCTAATACTAACTGATAGAATCAAAAAGGGAGAGAAAGATCCAACATGGGAAGTGGGATACACAGCAGACTCATAGGATGGCAGATGTCCTAAACAACACTCTGGCCTCAGAATCAGCCCTCAAGGCATTCAGATCTGGCTGAAGAGCCCATGAGAGTATAGCAGGCATGGAAAGCCAAGATGTCATGGGAAAAAAAAAAAAAGACCTAAATGAAGGATCTCTGTGAGTGAGATCCCAGTGGAAAGAACGGGGCCATCAAAGAAGGAGGTACCCTTCTCCGAAGGGAGGAGAGAACCTCCACTTTGACTATGACCCTATCGGAATAAGATCGAAGTCAGCGATATTGGGCTTTTAAATTTAGCTACAACTGCTGCAAAGTCCCTCTCCCAGACTCCATGCTAGCTGCAATGTTTTTGCTAGATTTCGGCAAACCCTCAGGAGCTCACGTGCCCTTGGTCTCTTTGGCTCTGAGTTTACGCCCCTCCTGAACTCTTGACCCAACTTGTGCCTCTGATCTTGGGCTTCTCTCTTCCAGCTACTATAAGAGCTACACAAGGTCTTTGGGAGTGGCAGATATTATCTAAGTTTTGGGGTTAAGAGGGTTTTCTTGTTTTTAATGCAGAATCCCAGGCTCCACCCCATGGATTCCAAGTCAGAATCTGCATTCTTAGTTTTGCTGTCTATTTTTAAAGAGTAGAGTTATTTATTTGAAAGTCAAAGCAGGGGCGATCAGGGGAGAAAGAGGTCTTCCATCTGCTGGTTCACTCCCCAGATGGCTGTATCAGCCAGGGCTGGGCCAGGCTGAAGACAGGAGCATCATCTGGGTCTCCCACACGGGTGCAGGGGCCGAAACACTTAGGCCATCTTCTGTTGCTCTCCCAGGCCATTAGCAGAGAGGTGGATCGGAAGTAGAGCAGCTGGAACTTGAGCAGGCATCCACATGGGATGCTGGTGTCACAGGCAGTGGCTTTACCTGCTGTGCCACAGCACAGGCCCCTGTATGTCCCTGTTCTTAAATATACTGCAATACTCTATCCCTGGGGAGTCCTCTCTGCTCACCTTCTGTTTTTTCAAACAAATATTGTCCTGGTCCCCTTCTGTTCTTCTGTCTCTTCCTCTGTTTTCTCTTCTCTGTTCTTCATTTCTGTTGTATTTGATTTGTTGACATGGCATTTCCAAATTATACAAATGCGTGAGTACAACCAGTTTGAAAATACAGAGGTATATGGCTTTAAAATACTACTCACTTCTCTTCAGTATTAGCTACTAATATTTTTAGATTTTGTCAATCTTATTAGCAAGAAGTGTTATCACCTTGTTGCATTAATCTATATCTTCTCCGTTACTGGTGAAGGTAATTTCTTCTTTTATTTATTGACCTTTGAGTTTCTTCTGTGAATCATGACTTCATATCCATTGCCCTAGAGGCTCCAGCAGCAAATCTGATTTTCAGAACTTACAAGCGAATCCCTATCTCTCGGGGTGATCACACAGAAGTATCAGCACCCTGTGGGCCCCGCCTGGTGGCCTACCTGTGGTCTCCAGGGACTATTCTGCCAGCACCTGGTTGCCACTTTCAACAGCTATCCTACTGTTAAGGTTACTTATTTACTTGTTTCAGGATTTTTGAGTTTTTCATTAGTTTTAACAGATTCAGTATAGTTTGTAACACAATTCTAAGAATGTAATGATAAAGGTCCCTCCATTGTTGATTATTTCAAAATAGAACAAGTCCTTGCAAGCTGTCCACCTTTGGGGTGCCACGGGCAGTGTGAACTTCAACACAGGCAGTCGCCTGAAGCGCTAGGAAGACAACTCCGATTTGGGGTAGACCGGGTATTCAGCTGGTTCCCAGGGGGCACCTGAGCATTATAAAGGAAGAGTGGACAATTGCATCCGTCTAGTTCAGCTCTATTTCAGGCCTGGAGCCTGTCCAGACAGCACTGTCCAAAGCGTCCTGGTGTGCACGCTAATGTCAAAGCCCACCCTGTCTTGGTGTAGCCTTCAGCAAGTCACCTGGTTTCAACCAATGATCAGTAGACACTCCTCTGCCATGCAAGGTACCAAGTTTGAACAGGACTGGAGCACGTGTCTTATAGAAGCTGGCGACATCACAGGCTGCAGCTCTGCAACAGAAACCCTGAGAATAAGCATTTCTGAACGGACACACAAATAATTGAATTCAGTGGTTTTTTGAGGACAAGCCTTTGAGGGATGGCTAAAACCTGCACTGCAGGCCTTCCTCCCAGGAAACACCCACCCACATGTACTGAATTTCATGTACAAATGTCTGCACATGTACCCACATGCCTTACTCTGCCCCCAGTATTACAAATGAAGAGATTGAAATTCAGAGAGGCGAAATGATACATCAGAAAGCGGGAAAGGTGTTTGATCAGCAGCTCAGATGTTGCTCGAGATGCCTGGCCTCCCTCTACGTTCCAGCCTCCTTCCAGTGTGGACCCTGGAAGGCAGCAGGTGATGGCTCAAGTAGTTGCGTCCTTGCCACCCATGGGGGAGACCCAGATTGAGTTCCCAGCTCCTGGCTTTAGCCTGGCCCAGCTCCAGCAGCTACTGGCATCTGGAAGACAGGACTAGTAGATGGGAGAGCTCTGTCTGCCTTTTAAGTAAATAATTTTAAACAATGCAGAAAGTGAAGTAAAAACAGCTCAATGTCCTGTGATTTCTATTCCATATTTGTTCTTCATGGTCTTCCCCAATGCCAAGGTTATTTTGTCCATGGGCAGTTAAAGCTATAGAAGAGAATTCTGAGTGGGGTATTACTGAGAATTTGGAACAGTCTACCCTTTAAAAGCAAAGCCCGAGCTGGCCCTCTTCTCAGTGACTCGCTCTCAGGTAATCTATGGAGTTCTCATCGATATTTATGAGTCAATACCTGAGGGTTAGCAGGATTTGCAGAACGGACCCTGCAAACACTCATGTCCCAGCTTGCTTGCTGCTCTGCTCTCACGCCTGTGTGTGGCTCGGGTCAGTAGAAGGGCTCTCAGCAATGTGTCCTTTGAGGCAAGTTCTGGCTTGGCCTAATTGCCTTTGCCAAAAATGTCCTACTTACTTAGGCAATTGTTCTCTATGGTAAGACCACCGTCTTCCGATCCTCCATTAATAACCCAGTGTGCAGGTGTGGCAACAGGAGTGTCTGAGCTGGCTGTTATGGAGCCTCGGGAGGTTCAGTTAGCTTACGGTTCTGGAGGCTTGCGAGTCTGAGAGCATGGCCCCAGCACCTGGCAAGGGACTTCCCTTTGCATCATAGCATGGCGGGGAGCGGCACTGCCTGGCGAGATGGGGCAAGTGTGCCAGCTCAAGTCTCTTGAAAAAAAGAAAAAAAAGATCTATCTGAAAGCCAGAGTTACACAGAGAGAAAAGGAGATGCAGAGAAAGAGGTCTTCCATCCACTGGTTCACTCCCCAGTTGGCTGCAACGGCCAGAATTGCTCCAATCCAAAACCAGGAGCTTCTTCTGGGTCTCCCATGTGGGTGCAGGGACCCAAGGACTTGGCCATCTTCTACTGCTTTCCCAGGCCATAGCAGAAAACTGGATTGGAAGTAGAGCAGCTGGGACTTGAACTGGTGCCCATATGGGATGCCGACATTGGCTTTACCTGCTACGCCACACTGCTTGCCCCTCTTGTTCTTTAGGAGCCACTAGTGCCAATAAGACCACCCCACTGCCTGACCTCAGCAAATCCCAATGACCTCCCAAGGGCCCTACCTCCAAATACCATTTTAAAAAATTATGTATTTATGCATAAAAATTCTTCATATATATTATATATTTGAAAGGCAATGACAGAGAGAGAGAGAAAGAGGGAGCTATCTGCTGGAACAGATGCCTGCAACAGCCAGGGCAGGGGCTGCAACAGCCAGGGCAGGGGCTGAATCCTCACTGAGGTCAGGGGCCAGGAATTCCATCTCAGCCTTCCAACATGGGTGACAGGAACCAAGTACTAGAGCCATCATCCATTGCATTAACAGGAAGCTGGATCAGAAATGTGGAGTGGCCGGGACTAGAACCAGGCACTCAAACATGGGATGCAAGTGTTGGTTGTGCCACAGCACCCGCCCATCCCTCCGAACACCACTAACATATGGCATTGGGGATTGAGTTGCCAACATGTGAAGTTTTGGAGGCCATCTTCAAATCATGGCCATAACCATAGCAGGGTTAATAGCTCTTTCCAGAGCAGTATCTAACTCAGGTCTGTATACTAGCAACTAGGCAGTGCTTGGACATCACATGGCCTCCAAATAGTTGCTGAATGACATAAATGAAGAAATCCTCACGGGAGTTTTTTGCAATCCAGCTTGCCAGATAAACTCTAAGTAGGGAGAGCCCTCTGCTTTTAGGGGGCTGAGGGCTGATAGTTCCAGCTTTCTACTGTTCCACAGGTCAAAGCAGCATTTTGCAGACCCATGGTTCTTTCTCCTTTGTTTAAGGTTAAGTCTCAATAAGCTTTCCTCATTAACTGACCTGTGATGCTTTCAGTCATGGTTTTGGAGGGAGTTAAAATATTAATGGATAAATTGCTGCATTTCCCAGGGGAGAAGCATCTGAGCTTCTAGCCAGGTTTCTATGGCCTGGGGCATCACATAAGATCCCCCCTCTTTTTTTTTTTCCAGGTATCTGTGTCAAAAAATAAGTTTGCCAAGGAGCCAAAATCTTCATCTGCTCATGGTTTTACAGCTGGTGAAAAATGCAGGATCATTAGAAGCTAATTACTGGTTTCATAGCAATATTTATCACAAAAGCTAATTTGATCTTTCAGAAGTCACTTTAGGGGCTAGCCGAGCCCATTACCAAAAAGTAGTATAAAGTTTTTTCCAAGTAGTTTATTTTTGTTTTAAATTTATACAACAGCTTTGTTAACAAACCAAAGCCAACTGGGGAAGACAATAGACTGGCATGGCCTGACAGCTCAATGGTTTCCATCTGGCTTAAGTCATTTCTGAACTAGCTGGTTTCAAAGGCATTCCTTTCTACTGAGAGGAAGATGTTTCAAAGATTCATACATGGAACATTTAATTGAGTATGCTTTTCTGCGCATCCTGAAGAACGGATTATTTTTAAATGCAGTTAAACCACTTCCACAGAAGGCATAAAGATACAAACACAGAGCCTGTGTTTCGAGTGCTGGGAGCGCTTTGCTGATGGCTGTATTTCCATGCTGTTGCCTTGGCCTTCTTTGTATATGTTGGTGCCCTTCTGAATGTGAATCCACTGGTGTCTGTATTTGTAGCACATTCACTTTTTCAGTAAATAGGTGCTGGGGTTACAAAGGATTCTATTTCATGTCCTCTCTTTTAGCTGTGGAGGTAAGATAAATGGTAAGTCAGAATGCAGAAACTGTCCCTGGATTAGTTCCGAGAGGAATAGAGTGCTAGATTTGGTGGAAGAGAGTGTGAGTTGGAGACTTGACTTTGCCTCTTCATGGAGTCTCCATGTTTTCAGTTGTAAAGTGGGATAACAAAATGCTGTGAGGACTCAAAGGGATCTGAGAAAATTCTATGATGAGAATTTATAAGTTAAGCACACTTAAAATTAATCTTCAAGCATACAACCGAGTGCATTAGAAGGACAGACAGATGACTTTTTTTGCACATGTCTTGAATGCTATTAATGAAACTGGCAAAGATGTGTCCACAGTGTGACCACTGCAAGTCTATTTTCCTAAAGAAAAGCCTCACAGGGCACACCTAGATTTCCCCGTTACACCTGATTTCGCTCCTCTGTCTCTCTCTGCCCGCCTTTAAACTTTGCTTCTGTTTTCTGCATCTACTACTGCCAGAGAGGCTCCATGGAGTAAGCATGAGAGGAGGAAAGAGAACAAGGACCTGGGTCTGGATTTGCTGCCAATCACCTGTGTGTTCTTGGACATGCCACCATCATGACGATGTCTTCCAGGGTCTGCTTTATTTTTCTCTTTTTTGGAATTCAGAAAAATCTTTCATCAATTGATTCACTCCCCCAAATAAATGCCCACAATAGCTAGGGCTGGACCAGGCCCAAACCAGGAAACTGGAGCTCCATTTGGATCTCCTACATGGGTGGCAGGGACTCAATTACTTGAGCTATCACCAGCCACCTCCTGGGTGATATTTACAGGGTGCTGGGTGCAAGCAGACCAGCTGGGACTCAAACCCAGGCACTATGCTATTGGGCAGCTTAGTGTGTCGGGACCACTGTGCCAACGCCTGCCTCTCAGGCCTGCTTTCATCACACAGGCGTGAGGTCAGCAGACTCGTAGGCTCCCTTTGAGCTCCCAATCTCTAGGAGTCTTTGTTGTGAGTCATTATTTGAGTTAAGAGACATCCTAGCAGAGTTTATTTTAACAAAAAATATTGAAGTTATCATATGTTTCCCCAGACGTTAAGGCACTTTGGATGTGCATGGATAAAACCTTGGAGGTCAGGATCTGTGTCTTACGATATCTTAACCCTCCCATTGTGCCCAGCAAGGGGCCTTAGACTTTGCAAACATATCTATTGATGGCTGGATGAAAGAACAACTTTTCCTCCAAATGAAGGCATCTTGTCTACAAAGAGGACTCTTTGTACTGCACTTTGGAGAGTCTGGTTGTTGGGACCAACTGTCACGTTAGAGAACACCTTTAAATACAATGTGGAGTGACTGACCAAGCCTGCACTTTTCATTTATGCACACCTCACAGTGTCTAGTATGGAGCTTATGCGAATTATGGATTCCCAACTAATCTCTATTCAGTGAATTCAGTCTATGAGGTAAAAGACATTTGTTTTCACCTAATCACTATTTATTCAGCCTGTATTATAGACATGTTGAAAGCCAAAAGTAGTTCTAAACTTCTTTCATCACTTGTCAAAATATTGGTAGCATTTAGGTGTCCAGTAGGACTTAATCTTGTACAGACTGTCCATTTTATAATCACTTGTCTTTCTGTACTCTTGATCACAGGGAGAAAAGGAGGCAACCTTCTCCCTATCCCCAACATCCACCTCCAAATTCTATCTCTAAACCACTCCCTGAGCGCTACTACAAGTTCATATTACCATGAAAATGAGCTAGCATGGAACACGATGGAGCAGGGAGGGGATTTCCATTTTGCTGTCTCCTTCCTGTTAACTGTGAGGACCAAACTGCTCTGATTTGTTTTAGCATCTGGTTCTGCACACTGCATGGTGAGGGTGGTCCTCTTGATGACACCCAGGGCCAGCCCCATGAAGTAACCATCTCTCATGATGCCTCAAGCACGGGACTTGCATCAGGCATCTACACCCATTCCATGGGTGGAATGGAACCAACAGATGGACAGGAAATGAACATCTTTCAAAAAGATCAGATTCTTGTGCCCCTCCTCCTCCATCCCAACCTGGTCCCTTCCTGTCTACACTATACCTGTGCAGTGCAGTGTGCCCCAGGCTATAGACACCAGAAGCTAGAAGCCACCTGCACCTTATCAAATCCCAAAAGCAATCAAGTCCTGGGACCCAAGAGACTCCCTCTCAAAAGTATTTCTCAAGTCTCTCCCGGCTTTCCCCAGGTTTTACTATGTAGCTTCAGCCTCCTTTTCCAGGCTTGCCTCCTACTGCTTGCCCACAGCTTCTGCCTCTCTACCTATTTTCTTTCTGCAAGGCCTTCTCCCCCCACCAGCCTGAGGAGGAGACATCCTACTGTCTTGAGCATCACCTCCAGCGTGACACTTTCCCCGCCTCTCACCCTGCAAACTCTCACAGCCTCTAAGCTCCCTTTCAGCCCAACTCATCCCTTTGCTGAAGGTAATCACATTGCAATTCAATCATTTGTAAGTGGTGCTCTGTTTTCTTTCTTTCTTTCTTTCTTTCTTTCTTTCTTTCTTTCTTTCTTTCTTTTTTTTTTTTTTTACAGGCAGAGTGGACAGTGAAAGAGAGAGACAGAGAGAAAGATCTTCCTTTACTGTTGGTTCACCCTCCAATGGCCGCTGCGGCCAGCACGCTGCGGCCAGCACACCACGCTGATCCGAAGGCAAGAGCCAGGTGCTTCTCCTGGTCTCCCATGGGGTGCAGGGCCCAAGCACTTGGACCATCCTCCACTGCACTCCCGGGCCATAGCAGAGAGCTGACCTGGAAGAGGGGCAACCGGGACAGAATCCAGCGCCCTGACCGGGACTAGAACCTGATGTGCCGGCGCCGCTAGGCGGAGGATTAGCCTATTGAGCCACGGCACCGGCCTTCGTGGCGCTCTGTTTTCAATAGAATGTTCTAGAAGTTGATTCTATGGCTCCCTATCTCTATCCCTCAAAACACCACAGGGGTCTTGCACATGAAAAATAATAAGTCAATCAGTGCTTGGTGGATAAATGACGTGAGGATAGAAGGGGATAGAAATAAACAGAAATTAAAGTACAGAAAACAGCGCCTAGAGCTGAAAAGATGTTGCGTCTTCTTCAGTGTACTTTGTATATATATTTTTTAAAGTAAAAGAATAAAACTAGGGTTGGTGGCCTGGGATTAGTGTGGAAAGAAGAGAGTGAGGTGGGGGTAGAATATTCTTCAGAGATGGCACACTCCAGACATAATCTCAAGGCACAGATTGCTGGGGGGGAAAGGAGAAGTACTTCTTTTCTTATTTCCCTTGCAAATGCTTGTTTTTCTTTCTTTTTCCATAATCCTTTGCCATTTGGAGGACACTCGTTAATCTGCAAAGCAAGCCCCCTTTCCAGGCCATTAGTGCCAGGACGATGTGAGATAGCAGCCAGCCTGGGCCATTAGTGCCATGGTCATTTAAAACACCAGCCCGTTCAGGTTATTAGTGAGCCAGGGCAATTTGAGTGAACAACCTGTCCAGGCAATTAATGCCAAGGTAATTTAAAGTGCCACACCACTCGCAGGCCTGTCAACTAGCAAAGTGTCTTCCATTTTACAAATGGGGCATGCGACTCCTCGGGCGCATTTGAGGGGCAAAAAGTCTGGTGCCTGAGTAGCTCTCACACCCTGTGTCTGGTAGAGCCTCTTGACTTCAGGCAGGTTTCTGGACTTCAGACCTATGGGTGGATGTGAAGCCACAAATCTTCGGGATGCTCTCTGCCCGTGGCATCCTGTACGAAATGTTGGGCTACAGGAAGATCCTTCACCACGGCCCAGCACATATTGTAATGCAGATCGCACACTCCCCAGAGAGGCAGCGCACCATTCACCAGCTTCTGCAGTGGTCCTAGGGAGTGCCGATGTGTGCCAGCTGCCTGGGTATCACATAGACCAGCCATGCTCTTGGCACGCCGGAGGGGCTTGGGTGCCATCTCCCATTTTCTACAAAATCCAGCCTAGAAGCACAGATGAGCTCTGTGTTCTGGGGTGTTCCTGAAGGGATTAAGGCTGTTGTCTGTCACACACATCATGGCTGGATCTGGGGAAGTTTGGGGGAAGGCACCAGGGAGGGCCAGCTGGCTCAGGCGCACCCTTCTGCCTGCCTCCCAGTTTCCAGGTGGCTTCTCAGCATTGGCTGCGGGCGACACAGCCCTGCCAGGTCAGCTGCGGAATGTCAGGTCAGGACCCATAAAGAGCCGTGTGAGCTGAAGGCTGTCGGCTTAGCGGAAGGCACACGGCATCAATCACTTTTACGAGGTGCTTTGACCTTGTAGGGGAGCCAAAACAACTTCGCAAACCTGAAAGCGTTCGTAAGTTCCTTATGATCATTCTGATAATTATGCAGCGTGCACAAAGCTCTTCGGCTGAAATACATCCTGCATCGTCTTTTATTAGTTACCGTGATTAATCATTCCCATTCAGCAGTGGAATTCAATCGATTAATTTAAAAACCTTTGTTAAACACATGTTCGGGAAACACACTAGGCACTCTGCAATGGAGTGCAATAAGAAAGACCCCCGCTTCCAGGAGTTTGCAATTGTATCAGAGTTCTCTGCCAAACCCTTTGTGGCACTACTTATAAGTACAATAAATCACGCAGATTTCAGAAGGAAGGTAGAAAAAAAAAAAAGAAAAAGAAATAGAAATCAGAAGTCAGGAAAGAATGACAAGAATTTAAGTCAGGAGATGAGGATGGAGAAGGGGGCTGCAATAAGATTCTCTGATGGCTTGAAACACAATATAAAGCAAACTGAATTTTCCCAGAATCGCTTGAAAGCTCAGATCTTGGGCCTCTGATCCATACAGACTCTTGCAATTCTAGAGTGTTTTGTGCCAGGGAGGAAGCAAACTGAATTCCCAGACACCGAGATTTTCCAAGGGGGAAGCTGAAGAATCCTAGCAATAAATCCACTTGTAACCAATATTTTCTATCTGTTAGAGATTTACTAAGTATTCACATAGAGACAAAACCCTTGGAGTGTTTGCTTGCACATAGTAAGGATCGTCATTCAGATCCAGCTCTCTGCTATAGCCTGGGAAAGCAGTGAAAGATGGGCCCCAAGTCCTTGGGCCCCTGCACCCATGTACGAGACCTGGAAGAATCTCCTGGCTTTGCATCAGCCCAGCTCCAGTCGTTGCAGCCATTTGGGGAATGAACCAGCAGATGGAAGACCTCTCTCCCTCCCTCTGTAACTCTCTGCCTTTCAAATAAATAAATCTTTAAAAAAAAAAAATCAAATGCCATCTCTTCCTTGAGTTTCTTCAGTCCTCTTCTAGGGACCCACATTACTTTGTCCTTGAGCTCCTTCTACTTTTCATTACCTCTTAGACTTCTGGGGAGCAAGCAAACTAAGGTATGTTTTTTACTGTTTTACTCACAAACTACCAAATCCTACAAAAATTCTGAAGTTTTCAAACATCCACATTTTTCAGATCACCTCCTTTAGACAGAAATAAAGTAAAACCATTTCAAAAAGTGTTTTCCTTTGTAGGCTATATCATTCTAGTTATAATTAAAAATTAGCAAATAATTCTCAATATGGCTGTGATAGGGACTTGTCTTATATCACAGAATGCTTAGCTATCAGTAAGGACTTACAATATTGAACTGAGTCTACTTTCTGTAAAGTGTGTATGAAATGCATGACACTCAGTAGGACACAAACAAGAAATGGCTTTGCTCGTCCTTAGCCATCACTTCCTATTATTTTCTGGGCAAATATCCCTTCATTGCATCTTTGCAGATTCTCTGAGCAATCCCATGTCTTCAAAGCCACTTTTGGTTATAGAAAAACTCCCTTTCTGATATTTAACAGTTCATATTCGATTATTAGAAAGTCCAGTATCATAGTATCTAAAATTTCAACCTCACCTCTAATTAAAAACTTATCTCACTGAACCAAGCCAAGCCTATAATTTGGGGACCTACAATGGGAATTCAGCCTATATTCTGTGATAATCTAACATCCAAACAGAGAGAAAAGAGATATTTTGGGAATACAACACAATGTGCTTGGGTCTATCTTCTTCCTGTGGACAAAAAATGAAGACTAAGATTTAAACTGGTGAATTCTTTCATGGGTTTATAATGTTCTGATGACTATAGCCACCTTTATGACTTTAGCCCACCTGGAACCAGAATCAAACATTACTGCAGCCCCGAGTAGAAATTGCCTTTGTAGAGATGAGGCTAATAATACTTTTGCTTTGCGTTCTGAATTTAGAATTAGCATCTGACAATCCCCTTGGAATTATAACTCTTGCATTGTTACACACTAAATAGCTACACTTGTCTTGTTAATAAAATCATAGTAATTGAGTAGCATTTTCATTAAGACAGGAGTGTGGTTCATTTTGAAGATAGTTTATGAAAATAGAACCTGGAGATTCCATAGAAACTCCACTTTCCCATTCAGGTTGCACAGAACCCATATTGATGAGAGAGTGTTTGGAACAAACATATCAGCAAGTCACATGCCATGCCCCCACTGGGGTCAGCACAATATGAGTGCCTGCCTTAGGGGTGATGGCGTGTTCTTCATTAGCGGCCAAGTGACTGCACATACCCCATGTTAGAGACTCCCTTAACATTCCCCCAGTCAGAAAGCTGCCCGAGATCCGAGAGCTTCCTGGAGTAGATGCAGAGCTTCACCAAGGCGTTCCCCCTGTTACACTGAGTAATTTAAGACATTTTATACATGCACTCCGAGCAAATCACAGTTAATAATAGATCCCTCGATGGGCCGGCGCTGTGGCTCAGTGGGTTAACGCCCTGGCCTGAAGCGCCGGCATCCCATATGGGCGCCGGTTCTAGTCCCTCTGCTCCACTTCTGATCCAGCGCTCTGCTATGGCCTGGGATAGCAATAGAAAATGGCCCAAGTCCTTGGGCCCCTGCATCTTCATGGGAGACCTGGAAGAAGCTCCCAGCTCCCAGCTTTGGATCAGCACAGCTCTGGCCATTGTGGCCACTTGGGGAGTGAACCAGGGGATGGAAGACTTCTCTCTCTCTCTTTTCCTCTGCTCTCTCTGTGTAGCTCTTTCAAATAAATAAATAAATATTTTTAAAAAATAATAGATCCCTTGAGATCTAATAAAACCCCACATAAAAT
Source organism: Lepus europaeus (assembly GCF_033115175.1). Lineage (NCBI taxonomy): Eukaryota > Metazoa > Chordata > Mammalia > Lagomorpha > Leporidae > Lepus > Lepus europaeus. The sequence continues at coordinate 73,009,602 of NC_084835.1, forward strand.
CCAGAATCCAGGTTTGGTAGTGACTCCCCCACCTCTGAAGCCAAATGAGATGAGCTAACTGTTCTCCAAGGTGATAATCAGGTGTGGGAGCAGCTGGAGGTGTGCCGACTGCCATCCGAGTTGTGCTTGAACCTGAACCTCAGAGGATGCAAGCTCTGAATACTGGTTCTGGGTAACAAGATTGAGGTTTTGGGGGCTGTGTGGCAGGATATGGATGGAGATGTTGGACCACCTTGGCAAGCTGCACAATCTAAATGACAGGTAATCCCTTGGTTCTGAGATGTGGAGAAGATACATAGTCATATGGCACCTGCGAGTCTAAACAAACTTAAAATTAGGCAAAAATGAAGATGTCTACTTTGTATCTCAACAGAGACTACAGCACCACTCCAGGACTCTAATGCCATGCTGCTTAGAGCCACAAGGTGTTTGGCAGCACTGACAGAGCTAGGTGGTCAGCCCAGCACTGGGCTATAGGGGACATTTCACACAGCTATAGGTTCTTGTTCCTACCTCCCAGAACCTCAAAATCTGCCTCTTTGATTAATATTTACTTGGCAAATATTTATTTGGCAACATCACTGGTGCCAAAGAGACAAAGAAAGGTAAATTGACCAGATGTTGCTTTTCTGATTTGATGGAAGAACTTGGGAGTCAAACAGTCCTGGATTTGGATTGTGATGCTACTCAAAAAAAAAAAAATAGAGTTACAGAGAATGAGAAACAGAAAGATCTTCCACCTGTTGGTTCACTCCTCAAATGGCTGTAACAGTCAGGGCTGGGCTAGACTGAAGCCAAGAGCTTCATCCAGGTCTTCCATGAAGGTGTAGTGGTCCAAACACTTGAGCCAAATTCTGCTGCTTTCCTAGGCACATTAGTAGGGAGCTGGATCAGAAGTGGAACAGCTGGGATTTCAACAGGTATCCAACATGGGATGCCAGCATCATGGGTGGCAGCTTAATCAGCTACACCACAGTGCTGGCCCCCTGATGCTGTTCTTTGCATCTCTGTGGTCTTTGGTAAATTAGTCCACCCACTCTCAGTGACCTCACTATACTTAAGGGGGGAGACCCACCAAATTCAAGTCAGTCTACTTGTACCGATTTCCTTTCTTCAAAGAGAAGGTGTAGCCTTGCTGAAGCAGCCTCTCTCAACTTAATGCAATTCCTGGGGACAGACATGGCTATGAGCCATGGGTAGAAAATACTCCCACCTGCCCAAAGGTAATCTCTTTGTGGAGGTCCACAGCCCCCACTCAAGGGACCCAATGACCATGAGCTGCTCTCTCTCTATTGCATAATCCAAGACATAAAGCTCAGTGGAGAGACAAGACATACTGTTGAGTACTAAGTGAAACCTCTTAGCAGCACAATTGTGCATAGTGTCATGAGGCTCAAAAAAGTGAAGAATGGGATTTTAGCAAGAGTCACTCACAGAAGGCTTGAGGGATATACCCTTGAAAAACCTGAGTAAGAGTGCTTCATCCTATGTGTCACAGACCAGGAGTGCTGAGCAGTAGCAGAGGAGACAGAGCTCCGGGAGGGCTAGGGCAGTCGCGGGGAGTTTGGAGGGCAGCATCCACTCATCCGAATCCTTGCTTGTGCTTGTTAATGATGAAGGCCCAGGATCCACTAACCGCTGGGGACTGAACTTGGATTTGCTTGGCATAGGCCCCCAACTATTCTGATGCATGCTGAGAGTTTGAGGGGCTGCGATTAGCAGCTTCAACCCATCTTAGTCTTACCCATTCTTTAAAAGTTAGGCCAAATCCTATCTCGCTAACTTGTGGAGCATTTGTGACAATCAAAACCCTGTATCAAACCCAGATTCTCTGCCATCAAAGGGCTCATGATCTGATGGGAGGGCAGGAATGCAAACATGTTGTGTGGAGTCAAGATTGACAAGGGCTGATCATAGGAGGATGGCTTTGCCGCTATGCAGATCTGAGCTGTAATCCACATCCTGGTAGCAGTATGCATTGGACAAGTTCCAGAATAAAAGCAGAGATTGACTCTTAATAGAAGACACTCCTCAATTCTTCTTGGGTGTAGGGAAAGAAATACTTGTAGGTCTTCGTAGCATCACCTGCAGGTACTAAAATATGGATATGAAACATTTAAGACTAAATTGCATAGCCCAGAACCCCTTCTTCCCACTCTCGAAGGTACTTAGCTCCCAGTTATTCTTCCAACTATTCTCTTGTAAACACCTAAAGGAGAAACCCGCGGATGGCCACTGACAGTCTGCCTTCTTCTCACCATGTCCTGTTCCCTTTGATGAGCTCCAGGGCCCATCTGACCTCTCGGCACTGCCACAGTGATGAGCCCAGGTGGTTCTAGAGTGTAGACCTCAGCGGAGCCAAAAAGATCCAAACAGATGCATGCAGAGGGAGAGGGAAAGTGACCGGCTCTGTCTCCGGGTCACTGTCTCCCAGGCCCAAGGAAATTGTCACATCCAGTTGCTCATGAACACTTTGATATTTTGCATCACATCAGAAAAACTCCCAAAAAACATGCTCTTTTAGTTCTCATCCACCTAATCGTGGGGACTAAGAGCCAGTCCAAGGACTGGGTGGGGACTAGAGACTGGATCCGTGTTTGTTGTCCTTCTCTTCAGTTAAAATGCACTTCCGGAAGCAGCAGTCTCCCTTGATACCATTATTTACCTGGCCTGCTGGCTCCTTGCAGCAACAAGGTTTCATCATGTCTCCATTTCAGCAAAATCTCTGCCTTACATCTGTTCTGCTAGATGTCCATTGAAGCCCTTTCCCATGAATCACCCGGATGCTCTGCTGAAGGCTGCCCTCATGGCTCCAACTCTAGTGAACCTGACGTTGCTCACACTTTGTTTTCCTGGTTTCTGTCATCCTAATACTGATTCATAGTATCCCAGGACCAAGTCAGACCTTGTGATACCTGTCCTTTCCCTCTCTCCAGCTGTCAAGGGAGAAACTCCTCCCTGTGGTCCAGGAAGTTAGAGCACAGCACCAAAGCCATGGCCATAGTGGAAGGCCATGGGGGCCAAGCCCTCCTGAATAAGATCAACACCCTTAGAAAACAGGCTCAAGGAAGCTCGTCCACCCTTTCTTCTAAGTGATTGCACAGCAAGACAGCACCTAAACAGTGGGCTCTCATCAGACTCCGAGTCTACTGCATCTTCATCTCATTCTTTCCGGACTACAAAAAGGTGAGCAAACGTCCACTGTTGTATGAGCCACCTGGTCCACGGTATTTTGATCTAGCAGCCTGACTGAGCCAACACAATACCCAAATGTTATTTGCTACCTGAAAAAAATGATATTATCATGCCTTACAGGTGAGGATCTCAATGCTAGAGCATTCAAGTGACTTGAACTTGAGCAGCCTGACCCACTCTACCTTTCACCACATACTGGGCACCCTACAGGTGCTTGACCTTGAAGAGAGTTTAGAAGGCGGAAACGTGTGTGCTAAGTTTCTGCAGTAACTGGTACAGCAATAGGGTTTATGTATGATTAGGCCCCTAAGGTCATGCAGGAGTTAAGACCTCCAGTCTTATGTTAATGATATTAAGAGTGGAAACCAGGGCTGGTGCTGTGGCTAGCAGGTAAAGAGCCACCTGCAGTGCCGGCATCCCATGTGGGCACTGGTTCAAGTCCCGGTTGCTCCACTTCCGATCCAGCTCTCTGCCATGGCCTGGGAAAGCAGTAGAAGATGGCCCAAGTGCTTGAGCTCCTGCACCCATGTGGGAGACAGGGAAGAAGCTCCTGGCTCTGGATAGACACAGCTCAGGCCATTGCAGCCATCTGAGGGAGTGAATCAGCAGATGGAAGACCTCCCTCTCTCTCCCACTCTTTGTTTCCTTCTTTTGAACTCTGCTTTTCAAATAAATAAATCTTAAAAAAAAAAAAGCAGTGGAAACTTAATCTGAGTATGGTGCTTAGAGGTGGGGACTTTGGAAAGTGATTAGGTTAGATCGGTCCTTGGGGGTGGAGCACCCTTCATTGGGTCTGGTGGCTTTACAGGGGGGTGGGGGAGAGAGAGAGATGCCTCTCCCCAAATAAGCTTTTTATTTGAAAGGTAGAGAAGAGAGAGATCCATCAATCTTCCACGAGGAGAGTCACTCCCCAAATGCCTGCAACAGCTGAGACATGGCCAGGCTGAAACAGGATGCAGAACTCCATAGAGGTCTCTCACCAGTGGGTGGCAGGGACCCAATGCTTAGGTCATCATCTGGTTCCCAGGCACATTAGCAGAAAGCTGAATCAGAAGTAGAATAGCAGGGACTCAAACCAGGCACTCTGATGTGTGATGCAGGAATCCCCAGGGCAGCTTAATCCACTGTGTCACAATGTCTACCCCCATAAACTTTTCTTTATAAAGGAGAGGAGGGGATGGAAAGTGACAGACAGAGGCACTTCATTGATGTTTAGGCAGACACAGGACCAGACAGAGAGCTTCCTAACAGAGCTCTCTGGAATGCAAATCTAGTTACATGAGGTCTAAGCTCACACAGCTAATCAATGGATGAGCCAGGATTAAAACATGCATCCAAGGATCCCCAGCCAGCAGCTTTCTTCCTGTCATTCTCTCAGGCAGACATTATTACATTGCCCAGTCAGAGCTGACCACATATTGCTTTTTACATAGTGTATCTTGTAAGGCCAGTGTTCCAAAGGGTAAAACACTTACACGCCCACCGATGAACGGGGAAGCGTGTAGCAAGAGGCCTGTCTCCCCTGGTTAGCAGACAACCTTATATCTAACTCATCATCAGCACGATTCATGCCACAACTGCACCCTTGCTGAGGGCAGGGAAGGGCTGTCCTCATCACTGTGTTCTCTTTGAGCCAGAATATTCCTAGGGTGGGCTTGGTATAAGGCACACATTTCGTCAACCTGAATGAGTCCCCGGAGCCAGCTGTGTAGGACCAGCTGCTGGAGGGGGTCTGCGGCCAGGTTCCCTTCTTCCCTGTGCATGGCCCTCGACAACAGAACAAGACTTGAGATATTTGAAGTTAGTAGTTCTATAGTTATTCTCACAGTGTCTAGTGTGAAAACTGACCTACAGAACCACTTGCTGCCTCCTTTCTATCATATCTCGGATTACTCCTCCTGAAGCTTTTGCTGAGGACCTCTGTCTACTCTCCAGAGCAGTGGTGCTATATTCCTTTTCCTCTCTCTTTCCCGACTTTGGTCTCATTTTCGCTTACCATATATTCCCCTATGTGTATTTTTGTCTCCTCCTTTCCCTTGCCCCTGAGGCTGTTGTAGTCAAGTGATGTGAATGCTGTCCTTGAGGTCAGAGGGCTCGAGTTTCACTCTGGCTCTTCTTATTGTGTGTCCACAGGGAAGTTGTTCAGCTCTTCAAGCCTTATTTTCTTTATTCACTAAATGGGATGATCCACGTAGGCACCCAATTATACCTTTGTTGCCTGTGGAGTTATTGTGAAATTAAATAAGCCCATATTTGTGAAGCTTTGCTGATACAAGGCACAATGTGCACATTTAACATCATTATTACTTCCTATTTTTATTCTTCCAGGTGCTTTTCTCAAAGAGTATGTGTAAGGATACTAAACACACACAGAGAAAGGACGAAAATTAGAACTTTCACTCGGGAAGATGCTTAGGATCCCAGAGTCTGGCTCCTTCAGAAATTAGGTCAAACGATGCACTTTGATTTATGTAGCATTTCTTCATTCATTTATTTATACTCAGGAGCACATTGTATCTCACACATTTTAAAATACTCATTTAGTTGCATTCATCATATCCTTTGTGAGATGAGGAAGGTGCTACAATTTAAACACGCTTTGGCTATCCAAGTCAAGCAGACCTGTAACTCTTCGGTCAACAGATTAATGATTGGTATATTTAGGGTGGAGGCTTGATCTATTGAGGGTGTCTGGGAGGTGGCCTGGTGGGAGCTCTGTAGCTCACTGGGGGCACGCCCTTGGTAGGCAGCTCTCTTGAGGTGGTTGGTTATGTAAGCTGGACAAGTGTGTCCAATTCCTGACTCACCATGTGATCTTTCCTCTATACTCCACCCTCTGACACCAACATACTCATCAGATGTCAGATCAATGGGGCCACTTGATCGTGGGCTCTGAACCTCCAAAACTGAATGAAAATAAACTTTCCACCTTCTGAAGTAGCTCCTCTCAAGTATTTTAGTGGTAGTAACAACAAATGTGACTAGTACATATGGGATGGGAGGAAGACTGGGGAAAGATGAGTGAGAAGGAAAACAGGGTCGTGGATGCTTGCTGCACAAACCAAGGAGGAAAAGGGAGGAAAACCAGCAACCAGGATGGATTTCCAGCCTGCAGTTGGGAGCAAAGGTCCTGGACTCATGAGAAAGGTGACTGAATGATGAGGGATATGGCCATTTGAGCTTGTGGAAGAGGTTGGCTGTTCAGAAAGAGCTCTGACCCCCCTCAAGTCTAGACTTAGAAGCCCTAGAGACCAGGTCTTGTTTGAGGTGACCAAGACCAGGTTGTAGAGAAGGCTATGCCTCCCTCTTCATAGAGTAGAGGCAGTGTCCAGGCTCAGAGCCCACAGTAGCCTTCCCTCTCCTCCATGCACTCCTGGAGGGATTCCCAAAGGTGCTGATGCCGGCAGCCCCAACATGTTCACTCCATGAAGGAGGCTAAGTGACACAAAGGGTGTTGGCAGTCCAACTTCATATGGGCACAGAGTAGAAGAAATCTGTAAGGCTCTGTATTGCTAGGCAGCTAAAGATGACCCAAAGATATGTAAGCACCAGGTGGCCTTGGTGCCTCCATGTATGGTTTATTGATGGTGGGTGAGGGAAGCAAGTCATTCTGATCTTCTGGGATTCCTTCAGTTCTCATCACTGGAGTTCCGTTGAGATGTGATGTTTATATTCTGCCCCCCCCCCCACCCCATGAGGCCTCCGTTGAAATGAAAGATTGTTTTGAAGGGAAAGCACTGAACCCAGGGCTTTCTACTATTGCTTTAAATGGGTCCCTTTCAAGCACATGAACCACAGAGCTGGCAATCACAGGCTCAGGCTATGGAGCCCAGACTTCCTACGAGTTCCAACCCAGTACTACCTTTGCAAATCACCATGCTTTAAGTGATCCACTTCACTTTCTGTCTACTTCTAAAGTGAGTGTTGAGGCCAGCACTGTGGCACAGTGGGTTAAAGCCCTAGCCTGCAGTGCCGGCATCCCATATGGGTGCCAGTTCGAGTCCCAGCTGCTCCACTTCTGATCCAGCTCTCCTCTATGGCCTGGGAAAGCAGTAGAAGATAGTCCATATCCTTTGGCCCCTGCAACTGCATGGGAAATCCGGAAGAAGTTTCTGGCTTCAGATCAGCTCAGCTCTGGCTATTGCAGTCATTTGGGGAGTAAACCAGTGGAATGGAAGACTTCTCTATCTCTCTGGCTCTAACTCTCTCTGTAACTGTCTTTCAAATAAATACATTCTTTAAAAAAAATAAAAACAGAGTCTCAGGCCTGTGGTTCTCTGATATCATCTCAGTAATTACCTCTCCCTCTTTGTGCTAAGGGCCACAGAGCAGGAGAGGACCATCTGCTTTGTCCTATCCCATCAGTGAGACATTGTTATCTCACTCATGTCTGTTGAAGCTTCAAGAAGGAATGCTTTTCACTTAAGACTTGAGAAAGCCCAGAAGATTGTTAGGTATCATTATGTTACTGACTTTTCATTTGCAATATTCCAGGAGTCTGACTAAAATGAATTAAGCTGTGCTGCATCATATAGTAGAATTCTACATTTGTATAGCGAGGCAATCCTATACATGTTTATATATGAGACACTCACAATCTATATACATATCATATAACCTATTTCTCTATTTTAATGTTGTATTTATTTGTGTATTGTTGTATTAATGTCTTCATCCTATACCAGATGGCATTCTTCAAGAATGCTAGAACCACATATGTCTCACTTATTCCAAGTCAGCTCTGTTTGGTACAATGCTGAGCATAGCAGGTGCTCCTAAGACTTTGTTGGATGAGTGAGATCCACATATATCCCTAGTACCTAGTCCTGGACACTCCTCATTGCTGCCATCTATCTTCTTGCCTGCCCTTGCTTGTTCTACAATGGTATGTTATTTTTTAAATCTTTTACTGAGATAGATACAATTCACATATCACAAAATCTGCCCATTTAGAGAGCATAATTCAGTGGTTTTTAGAGAATCCAAATGTCTACACAGCCATCATCACTATTTCCAGACTATTTCTGTCACCCCAAAAAGAAACCTGGTGCCCACTAGTGGTCACTCGTGATTCACCCTTCCTCTTTTACCCCAGTAGCCACCAATCTACTTCTGTCTCCACAGATTTGCCTGTGTGGGTCATTGCAAACAAGTGGTCTGATATAACATGTGCTCTTTTGTGTCAACTGTTTTTTATAGAGAGAACAATGACTTCAATATTCATCCATTCCTTTTTGATGGCCGAATAATGTTCCATTGTATGGACATACCACATTTTGTTTATCCAATCATCAGTTTGGGTCATTTCCCCTTTTTTGCCTATTATGTACAATTTACATCCCTCTACAAGCTTTTGTGTGGATATATGTCTTCATTTCTCCCAGATATCCCTAGAAGTGAGATAGCTGGCTCATTTTTCTCACGAATTCTTGTAGGTGCCTATTTTAATTCTGTTTCTCCTTTGTGTTTCCCACTAGTTAGAACACTGTGTTTTAGATCGCTGTAGATGTGAGAATCTCAGTTATCACTGAGTGTGCCTCACTGTAGTACAGTGTAGCTGACTATGAACTGGGCATACAGCCTCATTGCATTGTGGAAGTTTCCTTCCAAAGACAGCCATGGATTGCAACCAGGGTCACCTGAGTGCTGAAAACAGCACTAACAGGGCTTAGCATTTCAATCTCTACCCTTACTGTTCTTTCATTTGTTCCCAGCAAGTCCCCAAAGAACCATCGTAAAGTCAGCTCACTGCAAGGCTCCCTGGTGACACAACTTAGCAGAAAGCCCAAGGACCAGCCCGACTCCACAGGATATAGAGATGGGCGCATACCTTTGCCTCACAACCAGGTGATCTGGAAACTTCAAACATTTTTTCTCATCAGCGGAATAAAGGAGGCAATCAGAGGTGGGCTTGTGGGCTGTGCTGACCATCTGAATACTGCTTGGCTGTCAGCAAGTGCAATGTTTTGCTGGGGAATGATAATGTCTGATGGCCAGATAAAAGGTTCTAATCAATGAGAGGAAACTTGTCTATGCAATGGAAAACCTTTCACTGTGGCTGACAGAGGCAGAAGTGCAAAGTCAAAAAAGAGCAAAAGTTTGTTTGCCAGTTCCCTTTCTAAGCATCAAGAATGGGGGTGGGGATCACATGCATCATGGGGGTTACTACCATTTCAAGGATTGCAGGACCACATCAGTAAAATATAGAGAGTAGCTATTAAGCTTTCTTATCCCTCAGCTGGCCGATATGAGCCTCTTCCTCCTTCCTCTCCATCCATTCAGGGAGGTCGTTGGTTCTAGTTTAGGCCAGTGCCTATGCTGGGGAGTCCTCCTTTGCAACAAGTGTCGCCAGTGGGATTAAACAGGAAGTCAGCCAGAGTGGTTTCCTAAGTCAGGGACATGAAGGCGGAAGTGAGGGCATTTTGGCGTGAAGCTCAACAAGCAGGCAGTAGCTGCTGGGGGAGAAGCTGCTGGAATTCACAGCTTCAAAGGTGCTGTTTGAGGCATCTCATTTATCTTGGAGTCAGTCCTACCCTTGCTTGGTCATAGTTGGAGTAGGTGTCCCTGCTCATGGTTAAGTTTGAAATGTGCCTGGAGGTCCTCCTCACCCTGTCCGGCTTGTGTGTGACTGCCAAAAGCCCACCATTAGCTATTCTTTCCTTTGGGTTAAGATGTTTTCCTATTTAAATGAAAATGTTCCTGGGAAGAATACATTGAACCAGCTCATCATTCACTTCAGTACATACGTGAGGCACCAGATTGTTTTCTGGCAGCCATTCCTGAAGGCATATTTTGATGGGACTGGGCGGCAGCAGGATGGCAGAGTGGAGAGAAAAATTCAGCTTGATAGCTGAGGCACCATCTCTAGAAAGCGTGGGTCTCTGGACCGCAGAGGGAAGTGGTTGGGAAGAGGCCCAAATACTGTGAAGGGCAGGTCCATGCTCACCTTTGGACATAATACGGATGCATACCTGTTCTGCAGTTGGTTTTCAGCCTCTGCACGTCACATCCACTAATGTCACCTGGCCTAAGGTGAATCTCAAGATGAACCCCTGTGCATCCTTCTTCCTGCCCGAGCTGCCCTTTGCCTGGGCAGAACAGAGCACAGACATCAAGACAGCTCTGTCTATTCTGTGTTACTGCGAATGAATTTCCAACTTACTTCATACCCACTGATGGTGCAGCAGGAACCTGGGTCTGCAGACAGCTGGAAGCTGCAGCCAGGCTTTTTAGCCAACTATGTGGCAGGGAGAACACCATGTTGACCACTCACCAGTCATCTGTGTCTTCATCCCCAGAGCCCAGAAAGAGTGCCTTTCCATGGCAAATCCAGGTCATTGAGTTAAGGACCCCAAGATGGAGAATTATCCAGGTGGAACCTTCCAGGCAGAGAACATGAGCACTTCCAGCTGTGGTCAGGGAGGATCCCAGTGGTGGCAGAAGGGTCAGAGGAAGGCAATGGTCCTGGCTTTGGAGAGGGAGAGAGGGAGGAGGCCAGGGAATGCAGGGGGAAAAATATTCCTTTGGAGTTTCCTGAATGAAACACAACACTGCTGACACCTTGATTTTAGCCCACTGAGACCTGTATTGGATTTCTCACCCATGGGGCTGGAAGGTGATAAATCTATGTTGTCTGAAGCCACTAAGTCTCTGGTTGTTTGTTACAGCAATAGAAAGCAAAACACTCCTAGAAAGATTGAGATGAGTGAATCCATCCCTGCCCTCCAGCCTGTCTGTCCTGGTTACTTCTATAGTAAAGACTCTCTCTCCATCTTCTCCCTCTTTGCCATCCATTCCCATTTAGCTTCAACCCCACCCAGCACAGCCATCCAAACATTTCTTACTCCACCCAATTGAAATGCCTTTCACTGAATAATAAACACTTCTATTCACGTATTGTCTTATTGAATGCTTGTGTATTACAAAGCACTTGGATTTTTCATATATGGAAACTAAGGCTTAGAGAAGTAAAGCATCTTACCAAAGGCCTCCAAGTAGGAAGTGTCAGAGGTGGGGTTCAAGTCCAGAACACAGCCTGTGTTCTTAGCCTCTACTCCAATGCTTCCCAAAGGGCTTGCTGTAGGATAATAGCTTCAAGGGTTACGAAAAACGTCACAAGGAAGAGGACCTCACGGCTTATTGTCCGGCTCTAACCTTCTACTTCCTCACTGCTGTCTGCCAAGGCCACACCACCCCTGTGCTCCTAATCCACAGACTTTTCTGTGCTCTGTCACCTGCCATCCTCTCAGGGCTTCTATGTGTATGCAGGGTGTCCATCAGGCTTCTTGTTCCATAATCCTCTCCTCTAGCTGCTTGGTCATCCACCCTCATACTAACCCAGCTATGTAAAACAGCTCTACTTCTGAAATGCCAACCCTTGGTGCTCAGCCCTCTGCCTGGATCCTTGCTCCATCCAGCTCCCTCCCCTTCTTCACTCAGCATCTACTCTTCCCATAGGCCTCCCATCTCGGATCCTCCCTTCCTTCCAAGTCTATTAGTTGCAGCCTGGCTCTCCCAGGTGCATAGTAGAATTGTCTCACAACCCCAAACTGCAAACCACAGAAGCTGGGAAAAGGGTCAGATGGACACTGGTGTTCAAACTTCCCCAGGTGGTTCTGATGCACAGCCAAAGTTGAGAAACAGTGCTCAAGTGTAGCCTGTACTCTTGGGGGAATCTCCCAATCTCTAGTTCCCCCTCTACTGCTCCCTTGCTTTTTATATGAAATGTGGAGTTACAGAGACCAAGAGACCTCCCATCCACTGGATCACTCCCCAACAGCTGCAATCGCTGGGGCTGGGTCAGGCCAAAGCCAGGAGCCTGGGACTCCATCAGGGTCTCCCATGTAGGTGGTAGGGGCCCAAGCAGGTGGGCCATCTTCTGATGCTTTTCCAGATCTGTTGGCAGGGAAATGGATTGGAAGTGGGGCAACTAGGTCTCAAACTGGTGCCCATATGGGATTCCAGTGTTGCAGGCAGTGGCTTAACCTGTTTTGCCACAACACCAGCCCCTTCCTTGCTTCCTTGTTGCAAATCCAACAGTCTGCCTTCACCACTGTTATGGTTAGGAACCCTTGGGTTTCAACTAACAGCCAACCAAAGACTTTTTCAGGAAGCACTTCTGATGAGAAAGCTGCATGAATGCAGCCTAGACTCAGGGCCTGGAGCCTTCAAGGGAGCCCAGCACTGTCTCTGTCTTGCTCCCACTTCCCTGTATGCCTTTGAGCCACTCTCCTTGTTTGCTGCTTGTGATTTCTGCTTCTTGTCCTCATGGTAAGAATAGTTAACAGCCAGAACTCCCTGGTTTATAGTCAGAGAGAGGGCAGACTGAGGTGGGGGCCTTTCGATCCCACTCAAAATTTCTGGAGGAGGGAGTCTGATACACCAGGATTGGATTGGATTCTCGTTCCAGGACCACAATCATCAGTGGCCATCTAAATGCAACCACACGGCACAGACATAGGTATTCCCCAGCAACTTGACCGCCTACATGATCGGAAGGGGCATCCAGGCTGCTGGAGGGTGGAAGGGGATCAGCACAGCCAAGACAGCAGGGCTGCTGAACAGCATGGAAGGAATTTGCCCAGACAGCAGGAGTGGTCTCTTGCGGTTTGCTTTACAGTATCTGCTGGCCCCTGGATAACGTTATATGTTTAGTCATTCTCAGGGTAAACCTTTCCACCATGCTTCCTGCTTTACAGAAGACATGGAGACCATGGGGCATGAACTCCTTCACCTCCCCTTCCTTCTAGCTGAGAGATGGGTGCACGACATCCCTTTAGTCTCACTTTCCCCGTCTCCTCCAATTCTATCTGTCTGCATGCTTTCATGAGGTTCTTAGTCCTGCACCTCTAACCCTAACCCTGGCGGTCTCTCCACAATACCTCCCTTGACCTCATTCTCTGGCCCCTGTGCTGGCAGATTTTGGCCTTCAGAAATTTAGTTAATTTCCTACTCAATCCTCAGTATACTCAGTCTAGCCCTCCTACCACTGATTCCCAATAACATCTTTGATGAAGGTCACTGGTGACCTAACCACCTACCCCCAGGAGCGATTTCCAGCTGTTGTCCGCTGCATTTGACATGATCTCCTAAAGATGGCTCTCATCAGTTTTTCCTGACTTGTGGCCATGTCAGGTCCTCTTCAAATTTCCCCTTTTATAATAGTGCCCTCTATAGCTTCCCTGGGCTTTCATCTTACCACCTCTTCCTATAGCTGTTAGTTATTTTTCTAGAATAAGATCTGATCAAGCTACTCTCCCATCTGTACTCTCCCATCCGAAGTCCTTCCAGGGGCAGGCATTTGATCTAACAGTTAGGATGTCACTCAGACACCAATGTCCCATATAGGAGGGCTGGATTCAAGTTCTGGCTTGGCTCCCCATTCCAGCTCCCTATTAACACACACCCCAGGAAGTAGCAGGTGATGGCTCAAGTAGTTGGGTTCCCATGACCCATGTTGGGGACCTGAACTGAGTTCCTGGTTCCTAACTTATTTATTTATTTATTTGACAGATAGAGTTAGATAGTGAGAGAGACAGAGAGAAAGGTCTTCCTTCCGTTGGTTCACCCCCCAAATGGCTGCTATGGTTGGAACTACGCCAATCTGAAGCCAGGAGCCAAGTGCTTCCTCCTGGTCTCCCATGCAGGTGCAGGGGCCCAAGCACTTGGGCCATCCTCCACTGCCCTTCCAGGCCACAGCAGAGAGTTGGACTGGAAGAGAAGCAACCGGGACTAGAAACTGGCACCCATATGAGATGCCAGTGCTGCAGGTGGAGGACTAACCAAGTGAGCCATGGCGCCAGCCCCGTAGTTCCTGACTTTGACCCTAGCTAGTCCTGGCTCTTGCTGGCATCTGGAGAGTAAACCAGCATACAGAAGATCTGTGTGTGTGTGTGTCTCCCCCTTTCAAATGAAATGAATTAAGTAAATCTTCCAGTGCCATCCATTGTTCTCCCTGGCTCCCAGGTGGGTTCAAGATCCTAAGCTCAAGACACCAGGTCTTTTATGCTATGGGCCCCTCCTACCTCAGGCTCCTCTCCCTGCCTCTCCCGCCTATGCCCACTCATAGCCAGCTGCTTGTAACTCCCACACAAGCCATGTTCTTGCTCGTATTCTTCCCTCCACCACTGTGCCCAGTATATCCCACTGCCTTCACACCTCAACTCAGCTCCCCTCCCCGATTGGTGAAGCCTTACCCTGACTGCTCCTGGCAGGGCCCATGGCTGTTTTCACCATCATTCCCATATCCCATGTGCTTCTTAGCTGTAGGGCTCCTCATACTGCATGCTATGATGTCTTTACAAGTCAGCATTTCCCACAAGAGCGCAGGCTCCTGGGAGGTGAAGAAGGGGTTCAATGGCACTTGGTCAGTAAATCTGTAATGCACTGTTAAGTGACGGGAGGCCAGTGTTCAGGGCTAAGCTCCTACACAAGGCCCCAGAAAACCAGACTAAAGTTTAAAATGGAGTCACTCATGCTAAGTTTTCACAAAGGGAATCTCAGTTGCATCTGATCTTGAGAAAAATAGCCGAATTTCCCAATGAAGTCGGTTTTAATTACCAGGATAATAAAGTTCCCTGTATTTTAATCCTTACCAAAAAAGGTACCCTGATGGTAACCAATTAGTTATTTTTCTGTTGTTCCATCTCACTCTCCCCTCATAGGGGGAAATAACGTTGAAATGCCCAGTTTTCTTTCTGTTCTTTGTTTCTACTGTCCCCTTCTCATCCATAAAATCAACCCCTTCTGGTCAGTTTATTGGAAGGCTTCTTCTATTTTCTGGAGTGAAGTGTTGCCTAGAATCACAAACAAGGGCAATTAAGATACATAAAGATAGTGCTGCCATTTTGGTTTTTGGCAAGAATCATGGGTGAATGGGAAGAGGGTAGCCACGGAGACTGGACTGGAAAGTGAGGCAGTGCTTGTTGACAGGGATGGTCCCACAAGAATGTAGACAACCTTGACATTGTGCGCTGGATCCCCTGACGGACGAATATGTTTAGTCTCCTCATCCCTGCTTCAGGTAAGCAGCACCTCCATGCTTGCAGCTGCTTCCCCTAATAGCCTTTCCCAAGGTAGTACTCAGCTTTTCCTGGGTTCCGCCTCTTCGCTTTTCTCCTTAAAATCCGATTTTGAAATGCACGTTCAGGCATTCAGCCACTGAAAGATCTTCATTGATTTATTTTGCCTTCCTTATTTATTAATGGGACTTCTCCTTGATACTTCTTTTCTCTCTGATGTGTGTGTAAAGGCTCTGCTCCTTCCTTTTAACCTGGGGCATTAGGTTTGCACAGGCTCTAGCCTTCCTTCTCTCACCTTCTCCTTCCCATCCACTGCCACTCTAACTGAGATACTTTTATGTCTGCCCACAATCCCTTGTTCAGCAAAATTTTCAAGTGGTCTCAAACATTCACATTGACCCTTTGAGAAATCAAACTGCACAGTTCTTAATCCCTGCATATTTGTTCTTTAAAATGGTTTTGGCTCTTGACTAGCACAGGGATTAAGACTGCCAGGGTTCAAATCTCAGTTCTATCACTTAGCAATGGTGTGATATTTTTCCAGTTTTTTAAGTTCATTCTGCCTTAGTTTCATCTTCTGCAAAAGTGGCCTTCATAATTTTATTCATCAGGTTTTTGTCACTATGACAAAATACTAGAGGCAGGTAACTATATAAAGAGAAGAGACAGGGGCTGGGTTGGTGCAGAGGGTTAAGCTGCTGCCTGTGATGCCATCATCCCATATGAGCAGCAGTTCGGGTCCCAGCCACTCTGCTTCCAACCCAGCTCCTTGTGAATGTGCCTGGGAAAGCAGAAGATGGCCTGGGTACTTGGGCCCCTGTGCCCAAGTAGGAGACTGGAATGGAGTTCTGGGTTCCCAGCTTCAGCCTGGCATAGGCCCAGCGGTTATGGCCATTTGCAGGGTAAGCTAGTGGATAAAGATCTCTCTCTCTCCATTTCTTTCTCTCCTTCTGTCTGTAACTCTATTTCTTTATTTACAGTTTATTTGAAAGGCAGAGGAAGGTTTGTTCAGCTTAGAATTTTGGAGAGTCAAAATCCAAGATCATGTGTGTGTGTGTGTTGGTGGGAGGGGGATATTGGTTTGGCCTCTGGGGAGAGGTAAATGAGCGCACATCATGTGTGACCGCCTCTCCCCAAACAGGAAGTCAGAGAGGACAGAGGTCTCCTTACTCCTTCTAAGGGCACAACTCCAGTGATCTAAGAACCTCCCACCAAATCTCACCTCTCAAAGGTTCTCCCATCTCCTGATAGCTTCACACTGGGCACCAAGCCCTTAACATACTTTGATGAGGGTCAGGGGCACCCAAACCAATATCCAAACTGGAGATTAATCTACTTCCTAGAGTTGACCTGGGTGTGTTTACTGAGAGCCTAGCACAGAACAGCCCTGCACCTGGGTCAGTTCTTCCTACTGCTTCACCTTCACACCCTCTCTCACGTTCTCCTTTACTTGTTCAGAGCAGATCCTCTGGTTGGTTAGGATCAAATATGCAGGGGCTGGCTGTTCTAAGTGGAAATTCAAGGTTCTATGTGTGTAATGACCGGCAAGTGAACGTGATACAAACTAGAGCCAGATGCTGTTTACAACCCTTTGGAATTTTAACAAAAAAGGAATGGAAATGATCTGTTATCAAGTGCTTACAGGGTGAAGCAGTGTGATAGGTGGTTTACACAGTTTATGATATACAATTTTGGCTGGTGCCATGGCTCAATAGGCTAATCCTCCGCCTGCCACGCTGGCACACCAGGTTCTAGTCCCGGTTGGGGCGCCAGTTCTGTCCTGGTTGCTCCTCTTCCAGTCCAGCTCTCTGCTGTGGCCCGGGAGTGCAGTGGAGGATGGACCAAGTGCTTGGGCCCTGCACCTGCATGGGAAACCAGGAGAAGAATCTGGCTCCTGGCTTTGGATCAGCTTGATGCGCTGGCCACAGCAGCCATTGGGGGTTGAACCAACGGAAAAGAAAGAGCTTTCTCTCTGTCTCTCTCTCTCTCACTGTCCACTCTGCCTGTCAAAGAGAGAGAGAGAGAGAGAGAGAGAGAGAGAGAGAAAGATTATATACAATTTCTTCCTTACTGCAAGGTCTGTATGTAAAAATTCTATTTCAGTGCCTTGTAGAGGAAGAAGTTGGAATTCAGTCAGGTTACAGTTCTTGTCTAACATCGCACAGCAGTTAAGTTGCAGAACTGGAATGAGAACCCAGATTGGCCTGGCCACAAAGCCCATGCCCTTAATCATAAAAGTGTTATGATTCTGGGATCTGGCATAAACTAGTTTCAAGCAGAAGGAACTGGAGCCAGGCATACCATTGTTCTGGTGTAAGTGCGAGGTAGGGAGGGTTCAGGCAAATGTGGAACCAGAAGTGAAACTGGAAGCAAGTACTACATTTGCCCCTGAAGGGGTGGGGGCAGCTGCAGTTGTGTTTGCTCAGGGAAAGTTTGCGGCATGAACACATGAATGTAAAACAGCAGTGAGGGGTGGCTTGGGGCTGAGCTTGCCTGGGGCAGGGCTGTAAGTGGGGACAAAGGGGGTTCCAGAGGGAGCAGGTGCTTTGACTCAGGACAGGAGCAGGAAGCCCTGGTGGTGGGCTTACAAGAGGCACTAGAGCTGTAGAGTGCAGAGAGAAGATCAGGGGGACCTGCTGGGGGCTGTCTGCGGTTGACTGGCGGCTGGAGCAGGGTTGGGTTCGTTAGGAATTGGACGAGGCCACACTTTCACTTCCTCCATGATGGCGGGCCTAAGGCAGCTTCCCTGGTGCTCATGTTCTGCCCAGTAGGTCTGGACTGAATGTGGAGGGCTTCGCAGCTAACTTGGGCCAACCCACATGCACAGACGTGTCTGATGGTACCCAGAGTTTGGAGGGACTCATTTGAGGCAATGGTAACGTGGAGTAGTGGGGCCTGGTTACAGGGCTGACTCAGAGCCCTTCAGAAGCCACTCCTGTCTGCGACCTGCCCTCAGAGTGGAGTGGGACACTGGCCTCCAATCTGCTCCCTGTGGGTCTCTGTTCTACCACCCAAGAGGGTTGCCTATTTTTGCCCTAGGTCTTTGTGCTGGCTGTTCTAGCTGCTTAAGACCATCAGCTGTGGTTCCAGGAAGGGCAGCTGTTTTGAATACTCCTAGTCTCAGCTCCAGTATCTCCTCCTCGGTGCCTCATATATAGACACCTGCCTAGCACCAGTCTCACTCATATCACATTTTATTCTTTCTAGCGTTTGCTATTATCTTCAAGTATGTGGCTTCCTTTTAAAAAGATTTATTCATTTTGAAAGTCAAAGAGAAAGAGAGAGAGATATCTTCCATTTGCTGTTTCACTTGGTAGATGGCTGCAACAGTCAGGGCTGGGCCAGGCAGAAACCAGGAGCTGGGAGCTTCATCCAGGTCTCCCACCTGGCTAGCAAGGGCCCAAACACTTGCGCCATCTTCTGCTGCTTTCCCCAGTCCATTAGCAGGGAGCTGGATTTGAAGTGGAACATCCAGGACACGAGCCAGTGTGCAACATGCTGGCCTGTATCTGGCTTCTTTACATGCTTCCTTTGTCCTCTTCATGTATTTTATTTTTAAGATTTTATTTGACAGAGCTAGAGAAAGAGAGACCGAGAGAGTGTATGAGATCTTCCATCAGTTGACCCACCCCTTAATGGCTGCAACAGCCAGAGCCAAGTCAGGAGCCTCTTCCAGGCCCCAAACATAGGAAGCAAGGGCCCAAGCACTTGGGCCATCCTGCCTGCTTTCCCAGGCCATTAGCAGGGAGCGGGATAGGAAGTGGAACAGTCTGGACACAAACTAGTGCCTGTATGGGATGCCAGCACAGCAGGCAGCTGTTTTACACATCCTGCCACAACACCAGCCCCTTCCTCCTGCACTTGAACTCTGTGCTTCTGTGGGAAAAGCTCTGATTTGTTCATTGTTATGGCCCCAGTCCTGAGGGCTATACCTAGCACATAGCAGTTGCTCAAGAATTATCTTTGGAACAAATGAATCCAAGCCTCAATCTTTTTTATTTGACAGTAGAGTTAGACAGTGAGAGAGAGACAGAGAGAAAGGTCTTCCTTCTGTTGGTTCACCCCTCAAATGGCTGCTATGGCTGGCGCACTGTACCGATCCGAAGCCAGGAACCAGGCGCTTCCTCCTGGTCTCCCATGTGGGTGCAGGGGCCCAAGCACCTGAGCCATCCTCCACTGCCTTTCTGGGCCACAGCAGAGAGCTGGACTGGAAGAGGAGCAACTGGGACTAGAACCCGGTGCCCATGT
Organism: Lepus europaeus; assembly: GCF_033115175.1. NCBI lineage: Eukaryota > Metazoa > Chordata > Mammalia > Lagomorpha > Leporidae > Lepus > Lepus europaeus. Next base: position 73,029,065 of record NC_084835.1, read on the forward strand.
AGGATGCAGGTGCTGCAGGAGGAGGACTAACCAAGTGAGCCACAGTGCCAGCCCCCTGAGCTTCACTCTTAAACTCAGCTTTACATGAGCAGATTCGGTCTCCGATTAAGATTTCCGTCATTTCTGATTTCAAATAAAGAATATAAGTATAAAGAATAGAAATTATAAGTTATATTCAAATGTAATTATATTCAAATGTAAATTATATTCAAATAAATAAATTATAACTATAAACCAATGGAATTTAGTTGAACATAATACCAGGCATAGAGTTGAAGATACCAGGCATAGATCACAGAAGAGGAAGCCACCTGCATGGTTTTAAAGTTCGACATGGCGAGTTACTGTGAAGGGGAAGAGACACTCACTGAGCCACATTCTTACATAAATTATATTTTCTTATTTCTAGTTAATAAAGAGAAGATCCACCTTGATGCTGGCTTGGGGTTCACCACTCGAAAAGTTCAAAACTGAGAACCAGTAAAAGAAATTTAATCCTGCCTATTCATTTGGAAATGTTTCAATGGAGATTTTCTAGTTTGTGCTTTTTACTGGTGATGGCTCCTGAAGCAGCTTTACTCTTTCTTATTTTAAGGAAACAAATCAACCCAGATAGTGTTCATCATAGTCATAGTCTTTATCACTGTCTTCGCAGAAGGCCCATTTGTCCTGTGGTGGTCAGGCTGACACCTGCTCCAGAGCCATTCCCTCACTCAGCCCTGTCGCTCCCACAGCGTATTCTCATCCTAGTTCCATTCCTCCTTTCCTGGTAAGAATTCTTTATTTCGACGTCGTGCCTATACTTGAAGTTCAGCAGCCAAAGTTGTCCACTCTGTCAGGACCGACACCCCTTCAAGTTCGAGAGTCAGCTCAGAAGTTCCGCTGATGACTTAATCCCCAAAGTGCGAATGTGGGGTCACCTCTTGCCTCTTTTCTGCTAACGGTGCTTTATGAGCAGGGGCAAAGGCCTCCAGTCTGGTGGGAAGAAAGATGCTCCCAAGAGCCTACTGGTCTTGGGCAGAAGGAGTGCTCTCTCCTTCTATCAGGTAAAATGTTAAGGATACGTATAGTAGTCCCCATTGTCCTCGGGGCTTATATTCTAAGGTTCCCAGTAGACACTCAAAAACCGCAGATAGTATCAAGCTAGCTATATAATTATATGTATATTTATATATGTATATACACACACATATACCCATATATACATTAAATTTAAATATATAGATCAAACACGTGCAGTCTCCAGAGTACAGGATATGTGAAGAGTTGTTGAAAGGAGCTTGGCTATGGCAGAAGCCATGTGGAAGAAAGTGAAGAGAAGAAACAAGGGGGAAATAAAGAGGCACAATGACATCAGGTCCCAGAGAGTGCCAGAAAGTGTTTGACGGTAAGGGGCTTCTTACCAGAAGTGTTAACCTGTGCTTCTTCTCGCTGAATCAGCTGTGGTTCAGAGGGGCAGAGGCAGAGGTGGTGGGACCAGAAAAGAGTCAGACACATGCCATGTTGGCAGGAAACCTTCAGTTCTGGCAACAGGGAAGAACCACGTCTGGGTTGTGGATTGGACCTTCCAGAGGAAGCCCCCAGACTTCTCTTACCTACAAGAAACTCCTGGAGAGAACTGATCCAGGAGGTTGGCTTACTGAATGAGAAATAGCAATACACTAACACAACTTTGTTATCAAGGTACTATAAGAAAACAGGAGAAACAAATAATAGAAAAACCCATCCGAAATCTGTTAGAATAAAAATGATTAAAAATTTTGATATAATTAAAAAAAAAAAGAAATGAAGCAATTGCCTTTATGAACAGGACAACCCTGATACACACAAGTGAGAAATCAGGAAGGCAACATAATAGAGAGAGATGAAATCGAATAAAATCACAGAAAAGATGACAAAAATCATAGAATAAAGAACTGACACCATTGAAACTATAAGGAACATAGAAAAGAGAAGAAGGGGACAGAAGTTTGACCTAATGGTTAGAGTGCCAGTAATGATGCCCATCAGGTACCTGTGTTCGGTTCCTATCCCTGGAACCTGACTTCTGTTTCCTGTTGATACAGACACAGGGAGGTGGCCTTGATGTCTCAAGATATTAGGTTCTTGCCCATCCTTGGGAGACCTGAATTAAGTTCCCAGTTCCTGGCTCCAGCCCTGGTCCAGACCCAGTTGTGGTGGGCCTTTGGAAAGTGAACCACCAGATGGGGTAGTGCTCTCCTTCTCTTTGCCTTTCAGAGAAATAAGTGTATAGATTTAAAAAGAAGAAAAAAAAGAAAAAAAGAGCTAAGAAAAATTAAAGGAAACCAAAGAGAAAAATGCCAGGTATGGAAGACAGGGAAAAGCAGCCCCAAATTCACAGAATTGGAGCCCTCAAAGACAGAAACCCAAATAAGGAAACAGTGAAAAACCAAAAGCTATACAACAATTATTTGACAAAATTGAGATTGCTCCATCAACTAACATAAGTGAGCCTCATTCTCCTGCTTTAAAAAATATTTCCAGCTTAACTTGAACAAGGACACTGGGCAAGGGCCAATTCTAAAAGTGATGCAGAAAAGGCAAAGATAAACGAATAGACACAAATATGCCAGCAAATGAAGACCTTAAGAAAGTGGGAGCTATGACCTAGCAGCAGTCAAGGTCCACGCAGGCCAAAAGACACCCACTCAACACCGGGATGCTCCAGTGTTCAAGTATGCTGACCCATAAAGATACCACACTCACATCCACACCTGGAAACTCAACATTTTTGAGAAAATAGAACTAAAGGATCAGTTTACTTGGGGACAAAAAAAAAGTTTCAAATTCATGCATGGCTTTGTCATAATACACACTTTCCATGAACTTTGAGTATCTCATGCACCAAATATCAAACTCCATATGCACAAGGCAAGAATCAGAAAATAAAAGAAGAAAGAGTAGCACCACTAAATAGGAGACATTAAAGGTTTCTCAGACAAAAACTAGGAACAATGAAATAAAGCTAGCAGTTAAAGAACAAGGTTCCATTTGCAAGAAAATGGATGAAACTGGAAAACATACTAAGTGAAATCAGCCAGTCCCCAAAGGGCAAATACCAGAGGTTCTCCCTGACCTGTGATAACTAGTAGAGCACATAAAAGACAATGTATAGAAGTGAAATTAATACTTTGAAAAGCAATGACTTTGGGCTTCCCTTGTCTCAACTGTTGAAGAACAGCTCCTCCCCTCCCCCCAATTCTATTTGTTGAACTCTTTACTTAACATAGAGTTAATCATGTGTATAAGATTAATTGAAAATAGCCTTCCCATCCTCTTCGGCATGGAGCTGGGGACTGAGCTGAGGGCACCAGCTTCCCGCAAGCTCCCCAGGCCCATCGTGCGGAGGACAGGTCATCTCACCGCGGTGCCTGTGTCCCTGGGACGCCTGCCCGAGTGTCAAGGCCTTAGAGCCATGCCTGGCGTGATCCGTACAGCAGCTATTCAAAACTTAAAGTGGCCTGGCGCTGTGGCATAGCGGGTAAAGCCGCCCCCTGCAGCACCGGCATCCCATATGGGTGCCGGTTCTAGTCTCAGGTGTTCCACTTCCAGTCCAGCTCTCTGCTATGGCCCGGGAAACCAGTGGAGGATGGTCCAGGTCCTTGGGCCCCTGCGCCTGCATGGGAGACCTGGAGGAGGCTCCTGGCTCCTGGCTTCAAATGGGCCCAGCTCCGGCCATTGCGGCCATCTGGGGGGTGAACCAGCGGATGAAAGACCCCCCTCCCTCCTTCTCTCTGCCTCTGCTTCTCTGTAACTCTGCCTTTATAAAAAACAAACAAACAAACAAAAAGATTAATTGAAAATAGATCTAGGGCTGATGCTGTGGCGTAGTGTGTTAAGCTGCAGCCTGCGGTGCTGGCATCCCATATGGGTGCCAGTTCAAATCCTGGCTGCTCCACTTCCAATCCAGCTCTCTGCTATGGACTGGGAAAGCAGTAAAAGATGACCCGAGTGCTTGGGCTCCTGCATCCACATGTGAGACCTACAGGAAGCTCCTGGCTTCAGATCAGCTCAGCTCCAGCAAGTGCGGCCATTTGGAGAGTGAACCAGCAGATGGAAGGCCTCTCTCTTATTGCCTCTGCCCCTCTGTAACTCTTCCTTTCAAAAAAATAAATCTTTAAAAAAAATAGGTCTTAGTAAAAAATAAGACTGGGAATAGGAGAGGGAGGAGGAAGAGGGGTGGGTGGGAGGACAGCATGTGGGAAGAATCACCATGTTTCTAAAATTATAATTCTGAAATGTATAAAGTTTGTATTCCTTAAATAAGAGGTTTCTGGGGGGAGAAAATAAAAAGAACAAGGGCTGGCGTGTGGCACAGAAGCTTAAGTACCACCTGTGAAGCAATCCATGAGTGCTGGTTCAAGTCCTGGCTGTTATATTTCTAATCCAGCTTCTTACTAATATACCTGGGAAAGCAGAAGGTGACCCAGGTGTGGGTGTGGGCGCCCCTGCCAACCACTTTAGAGACCCAGTTGGAGTTGCAGGCTCTTGACTTTGGTCTGTCCATCCCAAGCTGTTGTGGCCATTTAAAGAGTGAATCAGCAGGTGGAAGAGCTCTCTACCTTTAAAAAAAAAAGAAAGAAAAATCCTTTCATTAGAGATTTTAAAAGTTGCTCTTTGACAACTCTTGGGCCCCTGCCACCCGCATGGGAGAAAGTGAAAATCAAACTTAGAAAATGTGGACAATGAATGCACTACATGTCAGAATCTAAGGGATACAGCAGGGCAGTGCTCAGAAGACTTTATAGCCTTAAGTTCGTCAATCAGTCAACAAAGAATGATTAGTTAGGGAGTGGTACCTGGTAGCTCCATCAATACACAGTCAGCCTCCTGTCCAACCAGAATGATGCCAAGTCCAGTGTGAGTGTTAAATCGAGCACCAATTTTGCTGTCCCACAGACACCATCTAGGTGGCACAGGTGTGTGGTTCTTATTGAGATTCTGGGTAGTCTCTCTTCCACCACTTTGGGGGCTATGGATATAGGATTACAGGAAGAATTAACTAACTAATTCCTCTCTCCCCCCGATGAACACAAGATGGAGAGGTAAAGCAATGTATGGGTCAGGAAAGAGATGGCACACTCAAGATGAGACAACTTGAGGAGGGATTATTTATATTCACACAGGTGTGGGTGACGGCCATGATTTTCAACCTTGGTTGCTTTTAGAAGCACCTGGAGAGCTTTTAAAAACTACCAATGACACTTGTGTTTCCTTCCGTAGCACTTTATAACAATTTGAGATTATTTGATCAATATCTGTCTTTCTCAAGACTGTTTCATGGGAACGGGAATCCCATCCATTTGCAGCACCTACCAGGCCCTGACTGACATGTCCAGTTCAGTTCCTGCTCAATCACTCCAGAATTTTTAATTTACTTGGTCTTAGGTCAAGGTCAAACAGTGGCATTTTAAACAGCTTCACAGGCGGCAGAGTTGGAGACTGCTGGTGTAGGGGATCTTGAAAGGAGAGTGCAGGGACCTGGTTCTGATAGCAGCCTGGCTACCACATCCTAAAACCCAAAGGGATCCAGAGAGGGACTCGTTCCTGGAACAGGAAGTGTAGACCAGGCCACGTAAGAGAACAGTAGCCTTCAATCGATGGATAAGACGAACCAGAGGCAAACTTGCAGGGAGGGAACCTGACATTGTCGTCCTTCCTCCTTCCAGGAGTTACTCCATGTTAGCTGAGGTCCATGGGGACAGAATCATTGACGTCATCCAATCAGTCTTGATGAAATTAGCCAAGAACCGAGTCCTGGCCGTACTATTTACTGGCTATGTAACTTTGGGCAAATTGGACGATTTCCTCATCTGCAAAATGGGGATAATAATTCCTACAGAGGGTTTTTGAGAGGTTACGATGAGATAATACATGCAAGAAGAAATATGCCTGTCTCAGTGAATAGTAACTAATAAAGAATCACTCTGGACTTGAGCAAACAATTATCAAAAAAAATTTCCTAGTGAATTTAATTTCAAAAAATTCCCCTTCCCCTCATTAGAATTCATTTATTTCTGGGCATTGGTTCTTATTTATTTATTTATTTATTTATTGACAGGCAGAGTGGACAGTGAGAGAGAGACAGAGAGAAAGGTCTTCCTTTGCCATTGGTTCACCCTCCAATGGCAGCCACAGCCGGTGCGCTGTGGCCAGCGCACCGCGCTGATCCAAAGGCAGGAGCCAGATGCTTCTCCTGGTCTCCCATGCAGGTGCAGGGCCCAAGCACTTGGGCCATCCTCCACTGCACTCCCGGGCCACAGCCGAGAGCTGGCCTGGAAGAGGGGCAACCGGGACAGAATCCGGCACCCCAACCGGGACTAGAACCCGGTGTGCCGGCGCCACAAGGCGGAGGATTAGCCTGTTGAGCCACGACGCCGGCTGGGCATTGGTTCTTAAACTGTGTTTGGAAAGGCAGGGTGCTAAGTGGCTATAGACTCCTAAAGTCAGGATTACAGTCTGCGCTCTTGGTTGAGTCCCGGCTGCTCCACTTCTATCCAGTTCCCTGCTAATGCACCTGGGAAAGCAGTGGAAGATGGCTGAAGTGCTTGGGTCCCTGAACCCATGTGATACCCCAAGAAGAAGCTCCTGGCTTCAGCCTGGCCCAACTCTGGCCATTTGATGAATGAACCAGCAGATGGAAGATCTCTCTCTCCCTTCGCTCTCCAAAAAAAAAAAAATCTTTAAAAAAAAAAAAGCATCTGGGCTCTGCCACAAGCTATACAACCTTGGGAATGTTACTTAGCCTTAGCTTCAAGATCTGTGATTTGGGGACAGGAATAGAGCCTTCTTATGAGGTGATATGAGGCCTGGTTAATATGGGAGCCGGGTTTTATCACATGGTTGGTAAGGCTGCAAACCGCGACACTGGCATCCCAAATAGCATGAGTTCAAGTTCCTGCTGTTCCGCTTCCAGCCCAGCTCCCTGCTAATGGCCTGAGGAAAGCAGTGGAAGATGACCCAAGTCTTGGGCACCCGCCACAGAAGTAGGGAAGCTGGAGGAAGCTCCTGTCTTCAGCACAGACCAGCCTGGACACTGCAGCCATCCGGGAAGTGAACCAGCAGATGGGAAGCTCCTTCTCTTTTCTCCAACTCTGACTTTCCAATAAGTAAATCTTAAATAATTGTTTCAAGTTCATGTGAGATTTAAAAGTGTGAATACTTTGTTGTGCTCTGCAATCTTCCTACCTTTCATTTGATTACTTCATCAAGTGACACATTGAAAATTTATTGCCTGTATCATACCACATCAAGTATCAAGTAGCCTATCACAGTGAAAAAAACTCGAGATTTGCTATTACTTTTTTTTAAAACTTAGTAATGGGACGAACACAGACACACACACACACACACACACACTCATACCCCTTCCTAAACTTAACACGAAATCATCACAAAGTTTTCAGAGTACACCAGGAAGATATTGTCCTTTCTACCTGTCCCATCCTGCTTTTAGCCCAGTTAAATGTGGCCACCCATTACTTGCTTTGCTCCATAAATGCTTGCTGTACAAAAGAAAGTTATATGAATTTCCCAGCATCTGGGCAGCTGCCCAACACTTACATCTATACGGATGCCTCCTCCTTCCTGAGAGCCCTTCTCACCAACTAGCCTAGAGTCGCCGCCACGGCTTCCGTGTTCTCACCATTTCCTCCTCCAGCTCATTGAGCAATATTTTTCCACAGGAGGCCAAAGGGTCCCCTCACCCAGCATTTCGCCTTAGGAAAGGGTCTGGTCTCATGTGTTTATGAGCCGTCTGGATCTACCAGGGAGGTCACGACTTTACAAATATTTTCTCCACTCTCAATGGCGGGTGGAATCAGTCCAGTCTTGGGCACACCAGCCCGGAAGGACACTCTTTATGGCGCCTTAGTCTTTGAGGCAGTGTTTGCCTGGGGCCAGGAGCCATGGGTTCCAGCTACTACCCTGGAGCTGGTGGGTAGTCCCAATGGGACTACCATGGTGCTAGGAGGGGAAGGGGCCGCCCTGGTTTGAGGAAGAATAGGCATGTTTGCCCCCCTACACATACACCCAGTGAGGTATACAGCTATATTTGCCACTGGTGAGCCATTTGTAATTAGCATGTGCTTTGTGGTTTTAATCTTTCTGTAACCTATAAAGCTATAAAAGTTTACAGAGCAATTTTAGAATCAAGGGAAAAAAAAGATAAATTGCACAGCTTGATGCCTAGAGTTAACCTAGGTCGCAACATTGAGACTGCAAGGAGGGTGGCGGCAGAGGCTCTCCCTACACTGCCCCGTTCCCTTTCCTCAGTGGTCCTGCTTGACCTCCCACCCAGAAGTTCCTAGCCACAGAAGCACCGTCCCTCCATGTGTCTCGGTCACACTGGCTCACACAGCACAAGGAAGAAAATAAACAATGCTGTACGTGGTATATAACTAAGAAAGGGAAAGAACATCTTAGGTAAATACCAGACTACTTATTTTATGATTTTTAAATGTCATTTTTTGCTCCAATATTGACTTTTTTTTATGGAGGATGAATTATAGATCCTGCAGCACTGGGGAGACCAGGGGTTCCCAGCTTCGACACAGCTGGTCAAGTTAAGAATGGAAGTCATGGTAATTAGTTAGCAGTTTCTCAGCTCCTAACACCAGACCGCTGAGAAAACTGTGTGAGGCGACCCCTCCAGGGGAAGACAATGCACCGGGGAAAGAACCAGAAGGGGCAACAAAGCATTGCAAACCAACATCCCAATCTTGTGGCCACAAACAGATGTTGCCGCAGGCACTCGCTTGCAAGAATGAAATACAATACAATCCCTCATTTGTCTGACGGGGCTTCTCTCTCCAAGAATTGGTTTCTGAGGCAAATTATTTCAGGGCTGCACAGGCTGGTAAAAGGCAGTGGAATTGGAAGCTATCATCCTGGCTGACCTCGCGTCTCTGAAATGAGGCTGTGAGAAGTGAAAGGGGTTGAGCTAAGGTCAGGGGGGAGACCCGGAGCCAGAAACCAGGTCACAGAGGAGGGGGTAGGGGAGGCCAGACTTTCAAGAAGAGGTTTTGAGAAAGTAGCTAGAGGGAGTCTGTCTGAACCGAGATTCCTGGAGGGAGGTCACGGCAGGCTAAGGGAAAAGAAAGAAAACTGAGTTAACACCACCCCTGCCCACAGCCACAAGTCTGTTTGTTTAGTGTCTACACAGACAGAAAAACCAGGGCTTAAAGAAATGTCCATCGAATTATGTTAATTCCATTTACACAGACAAAAAGAAGTTAATTCAAGCCAACGGGGTTAGGATCCTATGGTGGGGGAAACCCTTTTGTTTGCTTTGGAAAAGGTTTTTTAAGCCAAGTTGTATAAATTAACTAGTCTTGTTTTCCAACCTGCAGTAAAAGTACAGACAAGTGAATGTGCTTTTGTGATGTGGTATGCCAAACGCCCCATTATGCGTTAGAAGTTAAAAGGCAAATTCTGCAAACTTCTAGTTACTTAAATCTTGAATTTGTTCCTCTCTATCTATGCTCCTTAATCCAACTGCTTCTATAACCATAAGCCGTTGGGGGACAAGCACTTCTGTTGAGGACAGCTAATGATTCTTGCAAACCTATTTTGTGCCTGGCATTGCATTTGTTACAATAATACAATAACACTAGCCAATGCTTATGGAGCACAAGTAGGTGGCAGGCATATTTCAAGAGGCTTATGTATGGCAGAGCACCGAGCCCCATGACAATCCTATAATACAGGCAACTGCTTGTACTTCTCTTCATAGAGAACACCTTGGCCCACTGAAGTTTCAGGACTTACCACAAAGTTAACGCTGCTAGTTAATGCTTGGGTCAGTGTTTGAGCCACATTGCCTGGTCAAAGTCTGAGCTCTTAATCATGACACAAATTTCATGTGCTTTTAGGTAGGTAAGCAGTATTACCATTCCCACCTTTCAGATGGAGAGACTGAGGTTGCCTGGTACATGGGAGCTGGGGTTCAAACCCAAGCCTGCTGAAATCCCACCTTAACTAGAGGGAAGAGCTGTAGCCGGAATGCCTTAGACCCCTGCTCTTTAAACTTCCATGGACGTACCATCAGTCTTGTTAAATGTGGGCTCTAAGTCCATGGGCCTCAAGGGGTCCCAGATTCTGCGCCTCCACAAGCGCTCAGTTGATACTGAGGTTGTTGGATCACAGGCCTATACTTCCCAGATGACAGCTTTAAGGCTTGGGGCTGTGAAAGGATGTTTCTCAGCTGTTTCCCTGACCCCCACCATGGTCCACCTGGAGCAGGTCTTTGGGAGTAGTAAGTGTCCTGGAGGTAGCAAATTTAACTTGGAATTCTGCAATTTAAAGTAAACTATTTTTTCTCCTGAAGCAACATATAGACCCATTGAGATTCAGAGAGTTTCTTTCCAAAATATAACCTCTAATGTTCCTTAACTTACTGAAACCTATGTCATTATCAAATAAATCCTAGGTGTCATCACCTTCTCCATAAAAACCTCAACTTCTTTTACGTGCTTTCCCTCTTGATTTTCATTTCTGTCCTTTTTTTCTGATCTACCTAATAAACACAAATTGATCCTCAGCCAACAATGTATAAGGCATGTCAAGTTTAATATTCCAATCAGATTGCTTCTTAATCACCAAACTTTAGAACTAAATGTGGAATCCCATTTTGTCCATTTCACTTCCATTTAACCCATCATCTTGAGTTTCCCCGGGCATTCATATCCTCTATCTTTTCTCTTTTACCATAACTGGATTCTGAACCTCAAATCTACATGTCAACTGTGGCTTGTCCCCACCCCACCCCCGACCCTGAAGGCAATAGTACAATATCCTGGAATCCACAGTCTATGCCAGAGTCCCTCAGCCTCACTTCTACTGCCAACTGAGCTGAAAATTGAAATGCTGGCCTGTGTGGCGTCAGGCTCTGTTCTGTTGTGTTAACTAATTCGTTACTAACCTTAGCTTGGCTGGTTTGCTTGCTCAAGAGCACCTCAGATGGAAGAATTTCAATTTCACACACGAACTCTTGATTCCTTTCCCTCCTTGATCAGACTTATTCAGGGCCACAGAGATCTCCCCTCCTTGGATAGGAGTTTTCTCCATTTTATGGCGTCCTCAAATAAAACTCACAGGCACGCTGCACTCCTTCATTAACTGAAAACATGCAAAGTGCACAAGTCCTTCCAATGGAAAATGCAATGCAGAAGTCAAATGAGGCAAATTGCTTTACTTGACCCGCCCTGGGACAGTTTAGAAAGTGTTACATGTCAATGCACTGCCAGGTCTCGGGAGGATGGGCAGATTCCCATCAGAACCCCCAAACAGTTATTAAAGGGAGAGCCACTCCCCCCACTCCTGCCCCACCACACACACACACACACACACACAATGCAGTCTTGCTGATAAATACTGATGGACCTTTGATGAGGACTCCAACACTGTTTAGCAAGTGGGGGTGGGGGAGATGAGGGTGTGCTGATTAAACAGTCCAGCCAGTGACACTGACTTGGCACCTGTTTGGTGTCTACTACATCCATGCTCTGTTTATAGCCACCCATTTCATTTTGTAATCATGTCCAACATATATGTAACAAATTGTTATTCTTGCTGTGTTGTTTGCTTTGCTATGTCACCTAGAAGTTCAGCCTAATTTCTTTCTCCAATCTTAATTTGAGTAACAGTTATTCAAGGGAGTGCCTTTTAGTTCTACCTAAAGGAGGGTTGGAGGGGAGGACAGTAGTACCTAGACAATTGCAGACAAAAGCTACAGGTTTTGGGAGGGAGGAAAGAGGAAGGAAATCTCATATTCTCAGCATTGTATCCATGAACTGCATTGGATCTGTTCTCTTTGTTAAAAGTATCAGAGAGAAAAAAATTAAAAGGTTAAAAAAAAGCCACAGGGTTTGTTTTTTTTTTTTTTTTAAATCCACCCCAGATACAGTAGTCCTCTCTTATCTGTGGTTTTGCTTTCCACTGTTTCAGTAACCCATAGTCAACAGCAGGCCAGAAACATAAAATGGCAAATTCCAGAGATCAGCAGGAGGTTATCCGTTTTAAGTTGTGTGTCCTGTGCTGTGCCACTCCATCTCGCCTGGGTGTGGGTCACTGCTTGCTCCAGCAGATGTGTATGCTACCTGTCTGCTGGGCATATTGTCTCAGTTCTCAGGTCAGTTCTCATGGTATCACAGTGCTGTGTTCAACTAACCCTTAAATTACTTAATAATGACCCCTAAATGAATTAAAGAATTTCAAAAATTGCCCCAAGTGCAAGAGAAGGATAAATTAACCCTGGTACAATGCAGCAATGCATGGCTCATAGGAAAAAAAAAATTGTATGTAGGGTTCAGTGCTATCTGTGGCTTCAGGCATCCCCTGGGAGTCCTGAGACAAATCCACCATCGTCAATAGTGGTCTGGAGACCACCATAGTAAGACAGTGTTTCTGGAATAAACTTGAGTCACCCTGTGCGTTTTCACTGACTTCCGCCTCCCATAGCGCTAATATCCTAGTTCTGGAATAACTCTTCCCTGGACTTTGCATTTCAGACTGCCTTAAGAACATTCAGCCTTTTATTGGGAACTCTCAAAACCAATAGCTTGCTCCATGTCCACGTGACTGACTTTTCTCCATGCAGGCCTCATGAGTAACTGTTCATACTCCTAGACTTTGGCTCTGACCAGGCCCAGTGACCACACTGGGTGCCATACACGTGACTATCTTGAAAATTGAGAGCTCTCCCGAAACTTGCACGGTTATGAAGACTTCTACATCAATGCATCTTCACTTTTAAAAATGCCTATTGAGCGGTCTGGCTGTGGTCAGACTAACCCTGTTTGGGCTCATCTCACCTGCAGGAGTCATACGAGTGACCCCCCAGTATCGCTCCTCAATGCTGAGTAACTGATTCCCACCATGCTGATCAGCACTTCTGCATGTTTAGACCTTGGAAAAAGATTCTCAGTGTCTGGATTTACAGACATTAAACACCTCTGTGGGGTCGGGGAAGGACAACTTAGGTTCATGTTCTCTGGTCTCTCTTCACGTCTCTTCTCAATTGTGCTGGAAACATCACGTCTGCAAGAATGCACTGTGACCAGAATACACAATACGGCTCCCACAGCGTGTGCTGACAACATTGAGCCAGCAGTCCAACGGGGTCTTCACCAAGGTCTCTTGCACCCAAGAAACTCATGTAATACTGGAGGCAATTATCACCATGAGTGTACTCCTCCCTCCTGTTTACAGCTGGAAGTCAAGGTGCTATTTATGAAACATTGTGGCTGTCTTCTGAAGCAAGAAAGGCCCTCAGAGGGGATGGACTCTGCCTCTGCTGTCCTCATCTCACCAGCACTTGCCCATGCCTCTGAGCTCAGCGGGGACAGGAGACCGTGGCCTCCCTGCCGTCACCTCCTGGCTGACTTCTCTGTAGAAGGCTTTGCTGAGCTGGGGCAGCTTGAATGTTTTCTTCACCTACATGGGTGACAATGCTTAAACCCACACATGGGCATCCAGGCAACAAGCCACACTGGGGAGACATATATGCAAACATATTAATGCATATATTTAATTGGGTTATAATCTATTGACCACAGATACTAAGGCACTGAGCAAGCAATTAACAAAACAGCTTTGACAAAATATAGTTAGCACTAAATATAGTTGGTTAATTGGTATTTAATATGCTTATTAAATGTCAATTAAGTATCTTTAGCAATGAATTGGTAGCTAATTAACTTACTATAGCTATCCTGTTACTTGACATTTGAACAGCTAAATATTCTCTACAAGTTTAATGTTTTAATAAGAAACAAATTATCCATGTATTGCTCATGAATTTTTCAGTTAGTTTAATGGGATTTAAATGTGCCTCCCAACTTGGATACATGTTTTTCTTATAATCAACTGATATTTTACATTTCAGATCTCTTTTCAGTGTGGAGGGCTGATTACATGAGAGTGAGCTGTGGAAGCAGAAGTGTTCTAGTCTTGGATCTGCCACCAGACATACCGTCATCTTACCTGTGTACTTCTCAGCTCCAGAGCCTCGATTTCCCATTTGCTATGACATCCTGAATGGAAGCTGTAGTTGTGATAAAAATTGAGTCATAAAAATACAAGAAGACCCTCAAATCAGCAAGATTTCTTAAAAATGATTACAAATTCTTAGGAAGATTAAAGGTAGAATCATGATCTGAATCTTTATGTACAAACTCTTAAGACTGTTGGATTGGAAATCCAGTGGGGTCATTTCCTGAATTCTCTCTAAATAATAAAGTTGGTTTTATTAAATCTGCAAGTAGGAGAATCCTGTCAGGTACCTGGCGGGGTAGGGATCCTTTGAAAGAGACATTCTGTCCTTTTTTATCTACTTCTGTAAAACAAAATGAGATTCAAAAGGAAGAGAGAGAGAGAGAGAGAGAGAGAGAGAGAGAGAAAACAAACCCTCTGCCCTCTGCTTCACTCCCAAATGGCTGCAACAGCCATGGTGAGCCAGGCTGAAGCCAGGAGCCCGGAACTCCAACCAGATATCCCATGTGGGTGGCAGGAGCCCAACAATGAGGCATCATCCACCACCTCCCAGGATATATCAGCAGGAAGCTGGACCAGAAGCAGAGGAGCTGGAATTCATACCAGTGCTTGGATGTGGGATGTAGGCATTCAAAGCAGCAGCTTAACTCACTGCAACATAGCATCCACCCCCCTCTTTATCTATTCTTGATCTGGGTCCCATTTGCTTTATTAGTTTGAGCATGGAACAAAATGCTGATCTTTTATCCTGAGACTGTTGGTTCCTAACTAGGGCTCCATCTTAGTAAATGCTGTATTTTAATGTTTGTTTAGTTTACGGTCTGACCTGACCTCTGCATTAATTCCTCCATTAACTTGCATTAGAAGACTGGCTGATGATTTATCATCTCAGCAGCATTTTCAAGGCTGTTGGTAGCAGGCAACAATGAAAGCATTGCATCTCCATTTACGTTCACTTGTTTTACATCTTCTGCACTGCATAACCAAGGATTATTTCATTAAACACTCACAATAATTTTGGTGCCAATTACCCTATCTTTGTTCGGTATAGGAAAGTCTTCACTCTCAAACATTTGCTTTACTTCAGCTATGGATACGACAAATTAAGCAGAAAATAGGTGCTTGGTGTATCTCCCTCCAAATTAGCTGCTGAGTCTTTTATAAGTGATTTCATGGCTTCCACTCATACTTTTCTTCAAAGTCTTTATGGTCTCAAATGACGGCATTCTTGCTGCCTAATTTATAGAGGTTGCAGTCTGCCTCTTGGTAGAGGCTTAACCTAGCTTTGTACCAGGGGCAATATACATGGTTGAAGTTAATTGTTCCCTAGCCACTTTTTTCCATATGGCAGAGTGTGCCTCTCTGTAATAGCTTTGGAATAATTTATCCAACATTTGTCATTATCCTTTGGATGTTGCCTGGGAAGTCTCATGGATCCTTGTTGGTCTACAGCATATTATACAAGTAAATATGTTGAAAATGTTATCTCGAACCCACCAATTGCCTTAATTGTATCGTCTACATTGAGATTACTTTGTAATATTTTTTCCACATGTGAATTAAATGTTATTATCCTTATTACCATTGATGTTGATGTTATTGTTATACAGGTGCAAAAATCTTATTTCTGCAATTTCTGAATCTTCCCCTATGGACCTACAGTTAGGAATTAGCGCTGTATTAGTCGTTCATTGACATACAGACTTCCCGACTCAAGCTGGAAGCTACTTTTGGCTTTCAGTGAAGTTGGTAAAATGTCTTCAGTAGGCTTAGGTAGTATAGTACAGTGTCTAAAGGCACACTGATGTCAGTGACAGACTGTCATCTCCACTCTTAATAGTGGGGCATCAGAAAGCTTTGATTTTTACATCTGTAAGTAGGAAAGAAGAAAAAATAGCACTTACCATGTGGGATTGGTGAGAATTGTGGTGAGATGGTGTGTTTTAAGAATCAAGAATAGGGGCTAGCACTGTGGCATAGTGGGGAAATCTGCCGCCTACAGTGCTATCATCCCATATGGGCACCAGTTCGAGTCCTGGCTGCTCCACTTCCAGTCCAGCTCCCTGCTATGGTCTGGGAAAGCAGAAGATAGCCCAAGTCCTTGGGCCCCTGTACCTGCATGGGAGACCTGGAATTTGGATCGGCTCAGCTCCAGCCATTGCGGCCATCTGGGGAGTGAACTGTTGGATGGAAGACCTCTCTCTCTGCCTCTAACTCTGCTTTTCAAATAAATAAATCTTAAGAAGAATCAAGAATGACATCTTGCAGATGACAAGGAAAAGTCAACTTATCTTAGAAAACCATTTCATTTCAATCTCAGTATTAAGTACAATTTTAAGGACAAGATGACAGTTTTAAGAGTATCCACCAATAGCTTTATTAATATCCAAGAAAAAAAAGATCAATAACACAAGGCCCTGTAGTGAGTGTATAGAATATGAAGTCATTGGCCACTAGAGCACCTGACCATTTTACTGGTGCTTACTTAGTCAAAGAAAAAAATCCTATCCTGTACAGTGAACTGTCTTGCTGCCTTGTTTGAAACAGAGTGAAGGTTTGATATTTGTAGAACACACCATGTTTTGAAAATGTTGAGTATATTGGGCCCCACTAGAACAAAGATATTTCAATTTCCATGTCAAGATAACTAGATTATTCAGGTGTCAGAAGTATAAAATGCGCATTAAATGTCTTTCTGGTCTGGTAGAATGCAAAGCTGTATGGACAATGAATACACAATAGTCCTGAACAAGTCAAACAAATAAGTGTGATCTGCACCAGGGCGATGGAGCAGGGCAAGCACGTATGAATCAGACACTTGTGTTCAAAGAGAGCCAGACTCCCAATCTGACTGCTGAGACAGAGCCTTTGAAATGGACTTAACTGGCATGTGTCAGTTCATTCCCTGGGGCTTTTGTGTTAAAAAGTGAATTGCTTTGTAAAATAGGCTATCAAGTAGAATCTACATCACTTCAACACTTTTCTGAGTATATTGTGGAAATACACATAGACATGCAGGCATACACATACACACACACACCCTTCTCCCATCCTGGGAGTAACCAAGCAATTCAGTTATCAAGTGTTGAGCATCTATTGTGTCCAGGCAGGCATTGTGTTAGCTCTGGGGAGCTAAAGATGAAGACAAGGAGTTTATGATCTAGAGACGTATGTCACTTCCTGCAGGCAATACCAAACAAAAGGCTTTGGGAGCACAGAGGAAGTATCAGGAAATCCAGCTCAGCAATTGGGATAAAAAGTCCAGAGAGAAGGAGAACATACTGGGAAAGAAACTATAAAATTAATTTTTTAAAGCCTAATGCTATTTTTATTTAGTAACCTATGGAATTCCACACCCAGCATCCAATGGAATTGAAACCCTTGATACATTCTGCTAAAAGTGTTAGGATATTTGGTTGTATTTCCACTGCAAGTAACTGTAAGTTACAGCAAAGTTGAAATCAAATGAGAAACCATTTCATTGAAACTCACTACTTCTCCTCAAATTGGTTGGTTATTAAGTCAAAAGAGATGACTATTTTAGTATTAAATGAAGAAAGATTTGCAATGAAGAAGATTATCTGGTATCACATGCTTGTTATAACTAAGTAATTTCTCACAACTGGTCAGAATATTTAATTAGCATTGACACGTATTGACAAGCTCTGGCCCTAAATTTTCTTCTCAGAAAGGATGTTATTAATGTTATTATTTAAGTAGTATGTCCACATACAGGATTCAGAATAATACCCCCAACTCCCTGGAGTTGATAAAGTGCCTGAAATACTGCAAATCGCACCTACTTAGCTATCTGTTTGAAAGCATTTCCCCCAATTCATTCACCACACTACCTTAGAAATATCCCCTCCACACATCAGGTCTATTTATGCCACTCTTGCCTGAAAACCTTTTGTGATCTGATGTCTAGTAAAATAAAACCTAGACAGGTTATGTTTTTAAAGAAAATTGTTAAGTCAGGAGTTAAAGAGACAGAGACCTTCCATCCACTGGTTCACTCCCCAGATGGTCATAATGGCTGGAGCTGGGCCAGGCCAGAGCCAGTAGCTTCATCCAGGACCCTCTTGGATGGCAGGGCCCCAAGGACTTGGGCCATCTTCCAGCTGCCTGCTAACGAGCTAGGAAATCCAGTGGATCAGAAGTGGTGCAGCTGGGAGTTGAGCTGGCACCCACTTGGGGACACTGGTGTCGCAGATGGTGGCTTTATCTGATGCTCCACAATGCTGGCCCCTGTCCTGATTCTTCAAACCATTTATGGTTTGGTACCAACCTAGCTTTCCTGTCGTAAGTTCTTTCAGTCTCAGCAATGCACTTAGTGGTACCCAACTACTTAACTTTTCATTCCTCTTGCCCCTCCAGGCACCCATGACTTTTGACTTGCTTCTTTATCACAAAGCCCTCCTTTTCATTAGAGGTTTTACTTATTTGGAAGGCAGAGTGACACTCATAGACTGAGAGAAGAGAGTACTTCACCAAATGGTCAGGGCTAGGCAAGGCAAAAGCCAGAAGCCAGGAACTCCATCCAGTCTCCCACATGGATGGCAGGAGCCCAAGTGCATGGGCTATCCTCTGTTGCTTTCTCCAGGCACGTTAATAGGGAGCTGAAAGAGAAGTGGGACAGCCAGGTCTCCAACTGGAGGCTTGATCTGGGGTGCCAGAATCTCAAGCAACACTGTAACCCACAGCACCACAAAAGAGATCCTCAAAGCTCCATTGTCTTGTCATATGAATTCAAACTTTAAGATTCACCTTAGGGCCAGCATTGTGGCATAGAGGGTAAAGCCTCCACCTGTGAGGCTGGCATCCCTTATGAGCACCAGTTCAGCTGCTCCACTTCTGATACTGCTGCCAGCCAGAGGCCTGAGGAGAAAGCAGTGGAAGATGGCCCAAGTTCTTGGGTCCCTGCCACCCACATGGGAGACCTGGACGAAGCTCCCGGCTTCAGCCTGGTTGTTGTGGCCATCTGAGCAATGAGTCGGAGGATGGAAGATCTGTCTCTCCCTCTGACTTTCAAATAGATAAATCTTTTAAAAAACAAATAACAAGAAGTTTCAGCTTAGTTGTTAATTTTGAGAAGGTTTTTCTGACCCCGACTTTCCAATGTTAATCAGATGCAACCTTAGCATGTGCCTATTTCTACTGAAGTTTCTCTTCAATGTGTTGCAATTATTCACTTATGAGAATACCTCTTTCTCCATAATCAGAATCACCATAAGCATCGAGAACAGGACCAATGTCACTCATTTTTATGTAAGTAGAACCTATCAGAACACTTCTATAAATGTATGTAGTCAGGAATCACTCTCCTCATTCTTACAGAGGATGGGTCTGGGGCTCTGAAAGATCACTGAATTTGGCTAAGGTCATTAAATCAAAAGAATGATTGTCAAAGCTCTTGGCCACACTTTACTGTATCAACTGCTCATCATGAGGTCTGCAGATTTCAGATTATCTAGGAGCTGCCATTCATTCACCGATTCACTTAGCACACAATTCCAGACCTGGATTGATTAGTTAGGACTGGCATACCGAAGTACCAAAGACTAGGTGGCTTAAATAGAAGACATTCTCTGCCCTCCCCCTCCCCAGTTCTAGAGGGTACAAGTTCAAGATCAAGGTGTTTCCAGGGTTGTTTTTACCCAATGCCTCTCTCCTTAGGTCATAGGTGGCTGCATTCTCCCTATGACCTCCACATAGTATTCTCTGTGTGCAAATCTCTGAGGGACAGCCGTCATTCTGGATTAGGGCCTCCCATTCAACAATCTTATTTTAGCTTATTTATTGCTTTAAAGACTATCAACAAATACATTGTCCCTCACTATTCAAATAGGATTGGTTCTAGAACTCCCTGTTGATACCAAAAATCCATGGATGTCCAAGTACCTTCTGTAAAACATCTTAGTATTTTCATATAACCTATGTACATCCTCTCATAATTTAAGTCATCTCTGCTTATACCTAATGTCATTGCTATAGGATTGTTACACTGTAAAGTTTAGGAATAACAAGAAAGCCTATACATATTCAGTCTAGATGCATTGTTTTCTGATTATTTTTGGTCTATGGTTGAACCCATCGATACAGACACTGGATATGGAGGCCCAAGTGTAGTTACATTCTGAGACATTGGAGTTTAGGACTTCAACATGAATTTTGAGGGGACATGACTCATTCCATAACAGGTACCCAAGTTGTGCAGATTCTGTGGTAAGTGCAACCTTTGATGCTGACCCTCCTCATGCTCATGAGGTTGGTAAACCATCACACACTACCTTTCCATTAAGACTTACAGTAAGAGGGCAAAAGAAACTATTGGCAGTTTCCTGGGACAATTAATTAGAAAACATCATTTATACATCTGACTTATCCCTTGGCACTATCAGCACCTCCAAATACATAGGAGGTCTTTCACATTAAAGAAGTATCCTGTTCTAAATACCAGCAGCCTTATTCAGCCAGTTCTTCATTTCCATGGGTCTGTATAAATGTGTTTGGCCAACCACAGCTCAAAAATATTTGAAGAAGAAAAGGGGGCAGGTATCGTGGCACAGGAGGTTAAGTTACCAATGAGGATGCCTACATACCATGTTGGGGTGCTGGTTCAAGTCCCAGCTTCTTTCAACCCAGCTTCCTGCTAATGCATCCTAAGAGGCAATAGATGATGACTCCAGTGCTTGGGCCCCTGCCATTCTTCTGGAAGAGCCAGCTGGAGTTCTAGTGTACTGGCATTGGCCTGGTCAAGTCCCGGCTGTTGCAGGCATTTGGGGAGTAAATTAGCACATAGAAAATCTTTCTGTTGCTCTGCCCTTCAAGTAGATGGAATCCTTAAGTTTTAAAAATTGCATCTTTATTAAACATACACAGGTTTTTTGGTCACCATTTCCTAAATGATTCAGTATAATTATTTATATTGTATTCATGTTTTATTATTATAGATCATTTAGAACATTTGAAGTCTACAAGATGGAATGAGCTTTGGCTTAGAAGTTAAACCGCAAGTGTGATTGTGTCTCACAGCAGGACACATAAGTTTGGATTCTAGCTTCTTGCTAAAGTGTATCCTGGAAGGAAGCAAGTGATGGCTCAGGTACTTGGGTTCCTGCACTCATGTGGAAGCTAGATTGGTTCCCAGCTCCCAGCTTTGGCCTGGCCCAGCTTAGGCTGCTGGGGGCATTCAGGGAGTATACCAGCAGATGGGTGCCCTATCTGTATGTCTGTGTTTGTCTCTGGTATGTTTTTAAGGAGACCTATTTGAAAGGCAGAGTTACAGAGAGAAAGAAGAAACAGAGCGAGAGAGAATGTTTCTCTTTCTGCCTGTTCACTTCCCAAATGGCTGCAGTGACCTGGCCTGAGCTGGACCAGGCAAAAGGCAGGAGCCTGGAGCTCCACCCAGGTCTCCCACATAGGTGCAAGGGCCCAAGCACTTGGGCCATCTTCTTCTGTTTTCTGAGACACATTAGCAGGGAACAGCCCATATGGAATGTTAGCATTGTAGGCAGCGGCTTAACCCACTATGCCACAATGCTGGCCTCTCTAATAAACTAACAGCTATATTATTTTGTGTGTGTGTGTGTGTGTGTGTATATATATATATATAAAATGGGTATGCTTATAATGGGCATATATAATGGATATATAAAACATGTTAGTGGCAGATAGAATTGAAAGAATTTTAAGGTGTACAGGGGGATGTGAATGAGTTCTATGCAAATACTATGTCATTTATTTAAGGGATAGAGCATCTGTGGGTTATGATATACACAGGAGTCCATCCTAGAATCCATCCCCTGGGACTGCAGGATGACTATTAAAATGACTTGCTAACAAAGCTCACAATTTGTGCTCCAGCTGCAAAGGGTTAACATTGTAACATCAGTGAAGCAGAGAAACCTGCCAAGATTTTCAGAGCCAACCAGGAGGGCAGCACGAGTGAGAAATCGCTTCCCTTAGGTGCCCAGGTTCTTTCCTGGATGCTGCGACTCACGGGATCAAGAATCGGAGATAAAAAGGCTGGAAAGTTTTCTCTTTATACAGTCAAAAGGGCCGAGATTCCTCACGCCTTTGTGATGGAAACATACCCTGTAAATGATGACAATATCGGTCACAGCCTTAATGCCCACATGAAAGCACAATCGCGAGACAGTCACCTTCCTCCAGTCGCCTCTGCCAGTCCCCTGTGTGTCCCCTCCACTTTTAAATCATCACCGTCTTTCTTCTCTGCGGCGACAGTGAGCCCAGAAGGCCCCAACATCTAAAACACCTTCTCCCCAGGGCTGCTTCTAACTCAATAAGAAAGTTTCAAACTCCTGACAAAGTCTCCTGTCTTTCTCCCTTCATGTTCCCTCCAGCGTCTTCCTTTTCTATTTCCCTCTGTGATGTGAAGTATTACTGCTTCAGAAACACAATGTTAGACGAATACTGGAGAACTCAAAGACCAAAGAGGCAATGAGCAAACACACAACACGCTCTCTGAAACGACAGAACACAGACGAGGTTTGAGGGGTGACCTTGCCCACTGGGGTGCAGGGTGCAAATACCCAGCTCAGGGAAATTTTACCAGGGGGCTCCAGACACAAGTCAGACGTGTATTGTTCTAGAAACGTCCATTCTTCGTGCTTGTTCTACTGATTTACATGAGTGTCTCCATTATTTCTTTTGTTTACTTTATACTCATAAGATTAACCCTAAAGAATTTAATAAGTAGTAAGAAATAAAAAACACTGTCCTCAAGAGTAGAGATAGGGCTGTAAACCACCATCGAATCTCAAGATGTCCATTTCACTCCTATACAGTACATGCTTTGGTACTCTGTTGCTACTCCACTGCCTTCTTTTCCTTGGAATTTTTTCATATGCTCAAAGCTTATTTTGAAACATTGTTTCTTAGCAAACATTTCTACTTTATAAGACATTTTAGTTGTTTTAAGCAATCTGACTATCCCCTTTCTTGCCTGCTTTTTGCATTAGTGGGATTGTACTTCTTTCCATCCCAAGAGGAGGCCATAAACCCAGGAACTGGGCAGTTGTGCTTGGCCCTCCTAGTGTCAAGTTAAGAGAAGATGGGAGGCGGGGAGACACTAATGGATTGTGTACACCTGCTGTGGACTCCCAGCAGGAGCCTAGACTTCTTGGGGGGAGATATGTGTGTTTACTTACAGATTCTAACAGCTTGAGAAGTCATTCAGGACAGCTGATAGGAAGTAAAAGTTGTATGAAGAAAACTACACCCCAGTGTTGAGAGTCACCCCAATATGGTTTCTTCCCCCTCCTTCCTGATGTGGAACTTTCTGCTCTCCTCTGTGCAGCTTGAGCTATGTCTCCAACGGGAATAACTGGAAATCACCAGTGATGCCAGAGATCACGGAGATTTATAGGACCCAGGAGAAGGTGTAAGCCTTACCCAGTTGCCCAGGCCACGTCAGGAGAGAAGTTATTAAAATGCCTAGGGGTAGTGGCGATGTGGCAAAGGAGGCCACAGCTTAACCAAGAAGCTGTGTCTAGTACTTTCCTGCTAGGAGCATGTCCAGATACAGGTTTCCAGAGAGTGTGGGGCCCAGAGATCCTACATGGCACAAAGGGATATTTAATGTTGACTTGATCAGGAAGGAGTACCACCTCAAAACATTAGCACTTCCCCTGCTCTCCCTCTCGTTTCTGGGACATTATCACTGGCAGCCTTGAGTCACAGGCCTCTCATGTCTTCTGTGGTTCTAACCCCAGCTATGCAAGCTGTGTGGACCAGTTCTATTTTGCTACCCAGTTTCCCCATTGGTAAGCTCGAGATGACAATAGCTACTTTGCAGGTTTACAGTGAGGAGTGCGTTGAAGAGAGAAGGGAAAGAACTTAACTTGACTAGTATGCAGTACGCACTCAAGTGTATCTGGTGTTGAGGGTGCAGATGGTCTTCCTCCTAAGTCCTCTTGTACACAGTAGGTGCTCCACAAACAGCTGTAAGCTATGCCTTTGAGGAGACACCAAGCTCTCCACGAGAGGTGTCTTTGCTGATGCTCACCTCCTGCCTAATCCTTCGTACGGCCTCCTTCCAGCCACTGGGGAACAACTGGCCCATCTGTCTGGCCCTGGTTGGAGTTTCCTTCTTGCATGCTGCTTCTGTGCTGCGCCCTCTGCCTGCAGCACACCTGCCTGCTTGACTGGTTAATTCCACACCCTTCACCACCCCACCGGTGTGTTCCGCCCTCTGGGGAGCTTTCCCTGACTCCTATCAGACATCACAGGACAGGTGACTGCTGTCCTAGTCTTCCTTCCCGCTCCGCCCCAGGGCACCCCTTGTGTGCTCTTGGATGTAGGTCCCCAGGGTTTGAGCCAGGGCCTAACAAGAGGGGACACTCAGAAGAGAGCTTTTGATGACCAAATGCAAGGTTCAATGAATGAACGTGTGCCTTTAGCAGGGATGGTGCTTGTGTATTTCAGTACACGGGGCTAACAGCGCAGTTCACTAACCCCTGAGGGCCAGGACTCTGTGGCCACTGGAAGCACCTTTCCCTTCTCTCCAGGGGGTGTCATGCCAAAGTTATACTGAGGAGAGAAACGCTCAACATTTTTGCAAGTGGAAGAAACTGCAGAAAAACAGCTCTCTCAATTCTACCCAATACCACCTCCTTTAGCATTATTTGTGAGAATAATGGATGTGGCACTGTCAGAGCCAGATGGATGGGTCCCTAGGGGATGCACCAGTCTGCAGTGGGTCTGCCAATCCCTCACCATTGAGAGCTACCCTGGGCATACCTTGCATTCAGGAGCTGCTGCAAATAGAATGTGCCTATTATGATAATCAATTAATAATCAATTAGTTCAGTCATCTTTCCTGGTAGATAACCTGCTCAAAACAATGATGAATCGTGTAGACTCAACGAGAGCCGAAACACGGTAGAGGAAGGGGAGAAGTAGCTTTGCAGTTTAAATGCACACACACAGGAACCAAATCCCTAAGCTTCACCATCTCTGGAAAATGAATTCCACAGGCGCTGACTCCAAGATGTTTTATCGAATGTGCTTTGGACTTGTAGGTGATGCATCATTCCTCAGAGTCATTAAAAGGGACCCAGATAGCTGTCACGCAGCTCAGCTTCCAAGGAGTGCAGACTGTCCCCACTTGCACCACCACACAATATATGGTTATTGTTAGACGTGTGCGGCACTGCACGCTGCTTGTGGGGGGCTCTTTGTCCTTTATTCAGATGTGGGCTAAGGATGCTCTCAGCACAGCAGGATGACAGCCGTGCCTCCCCACTCAGAGCAGCCCCACAGCCCAAGCGCAAGACAGAGCTGAGAAGTTCCTTTGTTCATAACTCGACACCCATCCTTTTGTCATTCATGCCCCCAAAGCTAAGGGACATGCAGACCATTTTAAAATCATCCCAGCGATTGCTGAAGGATGTTTTGGTAGATAACAGTGTTAAGTGAGCTTTGTGATCCATTGTTGTGGACCCCATACGCTGAAGGCATTTAAGACTGTGCTTAGGAAAAACTACAGCCATGTGGGTTTGTATTTCGTTGAAAACAGAACGGTCATTATCTGGAGTCCAGATGACGGCTCCCTGTGTGACAGTGCTTGGGAGGGGGTGGCCGTCCAGGGGTCTTGGAGGGGGCATCCAACAAAAACCCTGCCATTTCCGACAAAAGACACCAGCTGAGAAATACTCAAGGGACTGCTTCGTCCAGACGTCTTAGACTCCGGGGAGGCAGCTCTGGGTGTTTTGTGCCCAAGTATGTTGAGCCCTAAAGTAGGATCTCACTTGATTTTTTGGCAGAGAGGGCGACAAACGTTGGGAACTGAAGATTTGCCCGAACGAAAGCCAAGAAGGGTGGCCAAGCTTATTGATCCCACGGAAACTCTGGCCTCCAGGGAGTGCTTGATTACATCTTAATGTTTTTCTAATGTAGCTCAGCTCTGCAGCAGTAGACATTGCTCCAGAGAAACTGTGCCTGGTGTTGTACCTTCTAGCAGGGGGGAGTGAGTCACAGGCTGAGACCCCAGTTGCTTCTGGAATGGCTGAAGAGGAAACGAATATATTTTAAGACCTTTTGTTGGACCCCATCATTTCTGCATGCTTCCCTCCTCTCTAAACTGATCTATTGTGGGGTCTGAGTGTGAATGATTGCGACCATGACCTTTTTCCACTCCTACTAGGAGCAACGGCACCATAAACACTTTTCACCTTCTATTGCAAAAAATTGCGTTCGCTCATTTGCAATAGGCCAGTTAAAACAGTTGAGTTTTACATATTGCCACCTAACAGCACGTTTTAAAGGTCTGTTTGAAGCATGAGATCATCATGATGATTTCTGCCGTCACCCGTTTCTGGTGACAATTCAGCCGACAACTCTACGGGAGGGACCAGCAGATGTCACTGTAGTTCCGTTCATTCATCTTTTCTCTTGATGGGATTTGAGTTCTATCCTTTTGGGCTCAGCCGATCACATTTCTTATTTAATCAAAGCATAATGCATCATAACATTTGTAATTCATGTTGTTGTTATTCTTTCATTGTGTGTGGAATTGGATACATATCTTTGCAAACAGAGATGCAAGCTAAAAAGTAGCCCAGACACCCCCAGTGAGGTGTGGATATCAGAGGCCCTGCTGGAGAGCCCTGATAAGATGCAGAGACAAAGAGCAGAGAAGGGCACGTGCATGCCGACTCCCGTTCTGATGGACAATCTCGGGATTAGAGATGCACGCATTCCATCCGTTCTTACGGAGGCCTTTCAGGGACTGTCAGCTGAGAGACTGGGCTGGGGGCGAGGGACAATCCTGTGTGCAGATAGCTGGGGTGGTGCTCATCAGCAGGGAAAGAGAACAGAACTTGGAGAAGTGGGGTGTCTTTAGGGAGGATGTCCCTGGGGTCTAGCATTCTTGGCATAAAAAAATTAAAACCACCACCATACTTCTGGATGTAAAGATAGATTCATGCATAAACTTTCATCTTGGTTCAGCGAGAAGTGGGAGATAGTTTCTATCAAGGTCAGTATTTGAGGAAGAGAGGCTGACCACAGGAAGAAAGGAGCAAGACTCTGACTTGGGCCCCACAATAACAGAAAATCAATGTCGAATTGGAAATCAAAAAGAGCTTTTTAGAATAACGATCTTCCAGGCAAGAGGAAACGTGGGGGCACTTATTTGTGGCGACTTTGTAACAGAGGTGAAGAAATGGATGAACTACTAGGTGTCACTCTGCCAGAGATTGGACTTCTGTAAGATCACCAAGAAGTAAATGGAGCCTTAGAACTTACAAACAAAGCCATGCTAATGGAATGAACGATCTTGAATAGAAGTTGTCATATCGCCTCTACTCCCAGACCTTTCAATACCTCACTAGCAAAAGTTGGGCTTTGATGGCCCCAAATCCTCCATAGATGGATGCATTTTATAGAAGGGTTGTCTCTGGGATGGAGTCTCCTCACTAACTCATCACCCAGCAACTACCACACAAAAATTAGATTATCCAATGTATGATTGGAATGTATGATCATCCCACTCTGGCCTTCTAAGTGTTGACAATTACTTCTCTAAGAAGCTGAGCTGTAACTAACCTTTTAGATACACTTCCATTTGATTTAGAGTTCAATAGTGTAGTCCTTTATGCAAGCCATTTAATTTAGAAAACAAGAGCCACAGCCATCATGTACTCGCTACTTTTCTAGAATTGATACACATTAATGGTGTCTTTGCCATGTGCTATCAGATCAAGAAGATATTAAAGCCTCTCTCTGACCACAAGACATGAGTGGAGAACATTTTTCATAACATGAAACCATGGGCTTGTGGTTTAGGACACAGCCTAGAGTCATGGGGTGGATGAAGTAACAGCTAAAGTTAGTATAGGTCAATACGAATCAGAGGTTTTTCCAGTAAAGACCAGTGACCAAAGACAAAGACTTCAGTGAGAGGATCAAGGGAAAACATTACCTCAGCTGATTTTGAGGGCTTACTCGTTTCTTCAGTTAAACAGGAGATCAACACATGCTAAGGTAGACTCAACATTTTCTCATCACCTCCAGAATAGGTCAACACAATAACAATACACCTCCTTCCCCACAACTATCTCCCTTTTTCCAATTTCAGAAGTCCTTGTAGAAGCAGAGCTGGAAACAACAGGCTATTTGTTGTGTTCGAAAGTCTGAATTCCTATATTTTGTTAAAGATCATACGTCCACCAAACTTAGTTCCGGAGTTCTTCTAGATCTACCTAAACCACCAAAGTATTACAGAACATTGTCAGACTCTTATTCAGATCAATAATTACTTAGACAATTAAGAGTAGAAAATCCTGCTCCAGTGGGCTGGAATTGGTGAAAATAAGATGAAGTGTCCCAGCATGTTCTTATTCCACTTGAAGGACTCGATATTATCAACTTTAAGACAAAGCACGCTCCCTGCAAACACTTGGAGGAACCAGTATTTAGTTATAGGAGTAAAAGTGAGGATGAGGAGGAGGTACAGGAACAGGAGTACCAGCTCATATTGACTGAGCATCAACCATCCAGTCATGTCTTACATGCTTTACATGGATTAACTTATTTAACCCTCAGTCCTAGTGAGGGATCCTATCATTATCTACACAAGAGGACATCAAGACACACAGAAAGGTTAAGTCATCTGACAACACTGGGCCAGTCTGTGGCAGATTCAGGAAGCACTGACATTTGAGGCTCCCCTTGAGGTCCTGTTTCCTTTGATGTCTGGTTACTGTCCCTGTTGAGGCCCTTGTATATGTTCCCTTCTTAAAGCACTGCCTCACTTGGCACTACGCAATGACTCCTAGTAACCAAAACCATGAAGGCCAGGACGGACGAGATGCAGAAGGACCCTTGGTCAGGGCAGGAAGAACAAGAGCTTGCCACAAAAGTATGTTGACAGTAGGCTCAAGCTACGTGGGGGAGAGGACTTAAGAACTTGGTAATTAGCACCAATGGAAAGACTCATCTGTTACCAGAGATGCCTCTGACTAGGAAGAGACAAGGTCAACATTCTTCTTTATGTGCATAACTACAGCCACGGATCCAAGAGAAGCTAGCCTGTGACAAAGCACAAGGAAGAAGTATTGAGCAAGAACTTCAGCATCAACACTTGGGCTACTACAATGGAAGCTCTTTGAAGAACTGGACCTACTAATCTTGAGCCCCAAACACAATGTCTTGCACCCTCAGCTGTTCAAATATATTGACCCAATATTTGAGTAGGAAGAACAATTATATACACATAGCCAGTGAACCATAGTACAGGAAATAATATAGGCCCCCAGATGCAAGTCTTTGGTACCAGGGACACATGGATTCAAGTCCAGACTGCCTTGTCTTGCCTGTGTAATTGGAGAAGTGACTGAGCCACTGTGCATCAATTTCCTCACTTATAAAATAGTGATTGCAGTATATAGGTCAAGGAGATATCGTGAAGATGCAATTATGAAGTAACAGTTGGAAGCATGGATTTGGGAACAGACTACATAGATTCAAATTCTTCTTCTGCCCCTTTATGTATAGGTAGCCCTGAGAAAGTTATTTAACCTTGCTTTGCCTTGTCTTATTTGTGAAACGGTCATATGAAGCCACTTTGCTGCCCCTTATCTGCAGGGGGATTTTTTTAAAGACTTTATTTACTTATTTGGGAGGAAGAGTTATAGAGAGTAAGAGACAGATAAAGGTCTTCTGTCCACTGGTTCACTCCCCTAATGGCTACAACGGCCAAAGCTGGGTCAATCCGAAGCCAGGAGAGCTTCCTCGGTGTCTCCCACATGGGCAAAGGGCCTTTGGTCATCTTCCACTGCTTTCCCAGGCCATCAGAAGAGAGCTGGATTGGAAGAGGAGCAGTTGGGACACCAATTGGTACCCATCTAGGATGCCAGCACCATAGGCAGAGGCTTAGCCTACCATGCCACAATGCCAACCCATGCAGTAGATATGTTTCAAGATCCACCCCCCCCCACACACACACACACTGAATGCTTGAAACCATGTATAGGACCAAATCCTATATGCCCTGCTGGATTTTCAGAGTATAATCTGATCTTCCATGGTCTATGCCTTAGTGCCTGCTTTTTATCACTGCAATTGCACTTTGGAGCTCTTCAGTACAATAAGGGTTACTTGAACACAAGCCCTGGGAGACCATAGCAGTCCATCTGATAACCAAGAAGGTTATCAGATACATGGTGCCTACACATGTGGCTATGCTGGAGAAAGAGATGACTTATGTCCTGGGCAGGACAGAGTGGGACAGCTCAAGGTTTCATCACACTTCACTGATCAACACACAATTTAAAACTTATGAATTAGTTTACCTCTGGAATTTTCCTGTTACTATTTTCAGACTGCTGTTGAGTGTGGATAACTGAAACCTCAGAAAGCAAAACCACATATAAGGGGTGGGGGTAGTTATTTGCATCTACCTCATGGGGCTTTTGTGAGGAGTAAGGAAGTTAATGAATATAAAATGTGTTGAACAGTGCCTGGCACATAGCATGTTCTATGGAAGGGTTCACTATTATAGTTAAGTCATAGAATGCTTTTAAAGATTGTGGCAGAGTGCCCAGCACACTGTAAATGCTCAATAAATGATTGTAATTGCATATTTTACTGGTAATAGTCAACATTAGCTGGAAGGAGGGGGGCTATCTAATGTGAAATGTGAATGAATTACAAATTGTTACACTGTTGCAACTTTAACAATGCTGTTGTCTTTTTTCCTGTGACTGACACTGTTAATTCAACTGTTTGCTCACCAAGTGGCTGTTTCCTGGGAATTTTGAGTTTTTTTTTAAACATCCAATAGCTCCAGCATCACATGTTGACTTGTTAGTGATGATGGTGTTACGGGTGCCCAGTGCCAAACCTCAGCCACAGCCCAAGTCTCTGGGTCTTCAGTACTCCTTCTATGGGAGAGCTCATCCTTAAAGGTGTGCCTCCCTATTTTGCTGTGCCTGTGTTTCTCAAATGCGGAGCAAGTACTGGCAGAACGGTGGAACACCTTTAGACCCTGTGGAAAAGCCTGAGGGACCAGAACTTGGTTTCTTGTTCTCAGTGTACTAAACTGGGCCAGTGCCATCCTCAATGCAGACACGCTCTCATTCTCGCTGTTGAGTATCAGAAGGCTCTCCTATCCCCAACATGTCCCTGCTGCCCTTGTTCCTTGTCAGGTGCAGGCTCTTGGCAACCTGGAGGCAGGCTCAGTGGAAGCACATGTTTCCAGCCATGGCATAGCCATTGACAGGAAGGCTTGGCATGTCTCACTTTTCAGCAGCCAACCAGGTGATTGCTTCCCCAAAGGTGGGAACAGGTGCTACTCCTATGTCTCCACTGTGCCTTGTTTCTTCTTTTCAGGCTGTTTGGTGAGCTGCCCTTTAGCAAAATCAACTTTGATGACACCTGAAAAGCATTTTTTATGTCACCTATGAGAACTGGCCTTCATGTAGGATATATACCAACCACATTGCTCCTTTGGCCTAAATAGCTTTCCCTGTAACTAGCCCACATAATATAAAGTCCATTGTCAAAGAGATTTTTTCCCCTCAAATATGTTAAAGAGTGATGCCCCAAAACTCTAACTTCTTTGGGAGGGAAGCTATTTAGTAAGTCAGTGTACACTGTGAAGAAGTTACTGTGAATTAACTTTTCAGGGTTGAGAATGAGGGCTCCAATGCCAGTCAGCAAGGTTTGGCCCTTCCTACCCTCTTAATCCAATGAGGAAGTGTCCAAGAACATGGTGACTATTCTGCAGATACTCAGAGAGGAGAAATTCACCGTGAGATCGCAAGGTGGTGCTGCCATTGCCAACTCCAGCCTAACCGACTTCTTTCATGAGAGGCCCTTAGGGGAGAGGGGCTCCTGCGGGCCTTGCTCAGAGGGTGCTCAGAAGGAGAGGGTTTACTGGATGAATTCACCCTCCAAAGCCCATGACAGGGAGGGACTGGGCTCCTGAGCCTTGGGGAATTCTGTAAGATGCTGAGGTCTTATGTCCCCTGCAGGGTGAATGTTTCGATTCTCCTCTTTCTTCTGAATGATTTGCAGAAGTGAAGGGGGCCTTGGGCTTATTTACAGGTTTGTAAGGCAGAGGGCTCCTGGGAAGACTGTGTCCCGCTCTGTGCTAGGTCTTTGTGGTGTGCAGCCCAGGGACAGAGCATGGTGGCAACTCCAGAGCAAAGAGGAAGTCTGCAGATGAGGACCAAGCCCCACAGCAAGGAAGGCAGGTCGAGCCAGACTCCTTGTCCCCTTCCCCCCTTATGGCAACATCCCTACTGCCTCCATGTAGTGTCATGTAGCTTCATGTAGTGTCACTTAGATCCCAACGGTCAAGTGTTCTTAGCTGTCCAAGAGGGACCTTACTCCTTTGTGTATGTCACATCGTCTGACATGAAGGATCTCATGTTCATGTGTGCACATGGACACACGAGTGTATGCTGTCGGCAGCAGTCCTTGCCTTTCCCAGAGCTGTTTGCAATTTGAAAAATTATTTGATAGGAAGCAATGTGACATTCACAGATCTAGCTCTGGCCGCAGACATTTCAGTCATGAGTTAAGATCTGAGAAGGAACAATTTTATGTTCATAGAAAATTGCAAAAGAAGAGGGAGGAGAGTGGATGGGCTTGGACAAATATTGTCTCTAGGAAGACAAAATTCAGGCTAATAGAGAACTGTTGTGCCAAGGTTATCCCCATTGCCAATAGATGCCCACTGTTAGCATGGCCTTCCCA
The DNA here is from genome assembly GCF_033115175.1 of Lepus europaeus. Classification (NCBI taxonomy): domain Eukaryota; kingdom Metazoa; phylum Chordata; class Mammalia; order Lagomorpha; family Leporidae; genus Lepus; species Lepus europaeus. Next base: position 73,061,807 of record NC_084835.1, read on the forward strand.
CATCCTTCTCATAGTACACAGAGGCCCTGCAGCTGTGGTCTGGAAAGCCAGCCTTGTGTGTTGCTGGGCTGGCCATGAAAAACTAAACATCCTTGTCACAGAGTAAATTCCATTAAGGCAGGAACTGTGCCCATCCTTGAGCATAAATTCTGAATGTTTAGTCGGAACTCTGCACCTCACGGTCACTTGATAAATATTTGCTGACTTGTTGACACATTACTCAGGAAAGATGTGTCCCTGAAAATAAGCATGCACAGCATTTATCTGGGCGACCTTGGACCTATTTGCTAGTCCTGTTGGATTACTGTTTCCTCATCTGTAAAAAAAAAAATACAGTGCATAACATTCATGGAGTGCTAACCCTGAACCAGACATTGAGTTAAGTACTGTACAGCGTGATCTCACTGAACCCTTCAAACATATCTGTAGAGTGTAAACTATTATCTTACAGATGAGATGACTCCAGCATTAACAAGCCTCAGGTCACGGAGTGGGCAAGTGGCAGAGCGACGATCTGATGGCTGCAGAGCCCATAAGTTACAGGATACCTTGGAGTAGGGATGACACAAAGGCATTGGCAATCAATCCGTTTATGTACCTAACATTGCCCTGGGAAACTCCCTTTGCTCCAGGTGCCCTAGAGCTATGGGGGCGAGTTCAGCGCAGGGAGAGAAAGCCTCTTGTGTTAGCAATGCTTTTGGCTGCAAGTAACAGGACATGCGGCAGTGCCCGAAAGGCAGCAGGCTTTCTGGGAATGATGATCCTGCCGCGACCTATGTGGGCATTAGCTTCGCTTACATTAGCCTAAAGAGTTGTGCTTTTTAAGGCTTTTTTCCTCAGGAGTGGCACCAAGATCGATATACAGCAAGAAGTGTCAGGCTCTCAGGCTCAGCCTGAGCTTTGGTTCCTCCCAGAATCCATGCAGGCTGCCCACCCAGGGAAGGCTTTCCCCACCCCCACCCCCACCACATGGAATGCCTCCCTCTGGTTGGGAAACAGACACCTTCCGAGTGGTCTAATCAGAGGAGAGTCGACTCTTCCAATAACTCCATTTCCCAGAATGCCTTCAGCCTGTTTCTGCGAAACCGGGCCATAAGTAACTAACTAGAAGAGTAAGGATTCAAGATTTAAAAAGTACTATTGGTAGAACTCCCTGATGGTTCCCTTCATTATTTAAAATTAACTTTTTTCAGGTTAGCCCTCAAAACAGGGACCGCTGTGATTAAATACTTGGCCGCTGCCACTTATGTGGGCCTGCGTCACTCACAGTTGTGTTCTATTGGTGAATATTCTGAAAGGCGGTTACAATGCCTCCTGTAAGCCAGCCTTTCTGGTCTGTCTTGATCGCCAGTGATGACGTTTTGGGTGAGGCCCTCATTTCCCTAGGAGCGTTGCGACAGACTCCCAGCTGGTCTCTCCCTCTCTGATCTAGTCTGCTCCCTACCACCACGTCAATCTTTCTGAAATGCTTTCATTATGTCATTTCTCTGCTCATGGAGCTATGCGACTTCTCTCTTCCCAGTGAGGAAGCCATGGACTATTCAGGCATTCTGGTCCTCCTCCCTTGGGTCCCAGCTGTCCCTGCTTCCCCCCACCCAAGCCCAGTGCCCCAGCTTCTTTCCTCTGCTAAGCACCTCTTCTGCCCCGATTATGCGCAATTCCATGTCTGCTGCTCTGTGCTGCTTTTCACTTGCAGTTCTCCCCCCTCTTCCTTTCTAGTTCTCCTGCTCAACCTGTTGAAGGTGCAGTTGAGCCTTGGTAGTCCTGCCTTCCTCAGGAATCTATCTCTACACTCCTAGCTATCTCTACTGCCCTTGTTGTCCTGAGACATTGTCAGTGCCAGTGATAACTAGGCAAAGGCTAGAGAGCTTATGTCTTGTGTCTTCTGAATGTAGTTTACCCTTTTCCCTATTTACTGGTGAGGCTTGTCATTGTGCTACGAGCGACTTCAGGGATGAGTTTGAATCAGAAGCACCATGACAAATATTACTGGTTGCCTAATCAATATCTCCTTTCTTCCTTACTGGACAGACTGATTTCACTCAGCATAGCAATGTGCCCAACCAGAATGGTTTAATTTTAGACCTAAGCTAATTGTAACACTCATATGCCCACTTCCCAGCTTCCCTTGCTGCCAGGAGTGGTAAGTAGGCTAGAGGTCCCCAAGAAAGGCTTTGCTTCCTGAAGAAAGGCATTGTGCTTGAGGAAGCTTACTGATGCCGAATCCTCCTCCTCTATGGCAAGGATATCTTGATTATGATCAGCACATTGTCATTTTGCTCTATGAAGCAATAATCCTGGGAAGAAGATCAATACATTGGATATGGTAAACAGCAGGATGGGAAGAACCTGGATGGTAGGCATTTTTTGCTGAACTGCTGTGTCAACACACAACTACCTCTCAACTTTCTGTGTGCGAGTTTTTAATACTTCAGACATTGTTAGTTGGATGTTCTGTTACTTGCAGCTAAAAGCATTCCTAACTTGTACAATCAGCTTCATATTTCCAGACCCTTGAACAAGGCAACACACGTTGTTTCTCTAGCCAAATGCTTTGAAATTGTATGGGAGATATTTCATGAAGAAGGCAATATTTAGGAAATTAATGTAAGATTCATATGCATCTAGATGTATTCCATTTATAAAATTCTTTCAATGACAAATTTTAAAATGCAATTTATTACTGTAATTAAGTAGTTAAATAGAGAAAGCTAAAACAAAGGAAGCAGTCAAAATACTGCATTAATCCCACCGACTAGGAGGATTCTGGCTCACTTTTTAAAACAAGTTTTAATTATAAATGGAGTCCTCCTCATCTTTACACTTACTGTTTGTTAGGGAGTGCTCCAGTCCCTTGGCCTCATGCTTTGTGTGAGGGCTTCTATCAAAAACATTTCTGGCCCTTCACTCTTTCTTTCTGTGGAAAGACTAAGTTACCTGGATAGTTGAGTTTCAGAAAACATTCTTGGAAAACTCAGTCCAGGCTCTTCCTGTCTTTTCAGTCTCTGGTGGAGCAGCTTGACCTTTGTATGAAAACAACTCTGCCAATCTGTGTAGCAAAGTTTCAGAGGCCTCAGTCTGCCCTTGTATAGGTGAGGCTAGCAATTGAAATGAGTAAGCTCAAATCCAAGGGGATGTATTAGAAAATCCTGTGGATGCCATTAGTCAAGCATGGCTCTCCAATGTAGCTTTATTTGTAATCAAGTTGACATTTTGATCTCCATCAGCATATCTCCTGTGTCTACTTCTCAACTAGTTCCAAAGATAGGAAGTGAAAAGAAGTTCATTATTAATCTGTGACCCGGAATCACAATTTGGAATCACAAGTGAGGAACTCTCCTGGGATGTTCCTTACTTGAGTACCAGAGGAGAAAATCTCCTTTCGGAAGGATAATGTTTTATATGGTTAGTCATTTATTCAATGACTATCTATTGCAAATCTACTATATACATGCTGCAAACATATGATGCATATATAGTGTTCACCCAAAATAGATATGACTCCTATGTAATACAGAATAATCAGACTGAGTGTCACCAAGGAAACATGGAGGGACACATCGCATGGAAACTGATACGGAGATTTCATTTAATTAGATCAGCAAAAGCTTCTTTGACCAGTCACACTAGTATCTGAGCAATGAAATTGTTATTAAGTAGTTGAAAGGGGTAAGAAAGAATATTCTAGGCACATGCAAAGTTCCAGTTGTGAGATAGAACATGGCAAATGCAAGAGAATGAAAGATGTTCAGAGTGGATTGAGGATGAAAACATGGCAGTGGAGAGGAGATTGGAGGGGGTAAGTAAGGACCAAATCATGGAGAACTTTGCAGATACATTAGGTAAGGACTTTGGTCTTTGTCTCAAGGACAATGGGAAGCCAGCAGCTTGGCAAGATGGTCGCCTAGAATAGGGTGATAGTGATAGAGCTAGAGAAGGAGGCATACTGGAGAAGCATTGAGATGACTGACAAGTGGGATGGGAGGTACAAGAAATGTCAAGGATGAGATCTAGGTTTGTATCTTATGACTGGATGGATGGGGTGGGGGCTTCAACTACTAAGAAGAAACCCTTGGAGAAGACCACGTTTTGGCTCTCTTCTCCTCATGGACTCAGGACAAGCTGAGCAGGGTGTGATAATTCCCTTTCTTTGTTCCCATCCTCCCTAAATAAAGCCCTAATGAGCCTGTGTGTTTTTCTTTGTAAATAAACTCACACTGAAAAAAATAAAACCCCTCATTTGGGAGGAAAGGTAATGGGTTTGGCATGGGAATTGCTGAGTCTGAGACTGGGCCTTTTAGACAGAAAAGAACATCCAGTAAGTGTTTGAATCTCTGGGTCTTGAGTATGGATAGGCAGCTGGGTGTGAACTGTGTTACTAAGTTACACATACCTGATAATTATAGCTGTATGCTTGGCTTTGCCTATTTGGGGAAAGTTTATAGAAGAGAAGCCAAAAGGAGACCTGTAGAGCTCTAACATCTTACAGTCAAATCAAGAGGCACCTGCCTGAGAAGAACAATGAGAAATGATACAGGAGGAAAACCAGAATACTGTGGAAGCCAGGAGGAAAAGCTTAAAAAAAGCAAGTGTGCTCAGTGTCATGGATCAAGACAGGCAGAAGCTGAGCTGCAAAGTATTCATTGAATTTAAATACTGAGACCACAACAAGAGCCTTATCAATGAACAGAAACCCAGTCAGAGTGTGTTGAGTACTGACTGAGGCAGTACAGTAAAAAAAAAAAAAAAAAAGTTTAAGGGAGATTCTTTTAGAATTTTGTGAAAGGAAAAGAGATAGGACTGAGGTATTTAAGTGTATCTTGAGATGATTTAGCAAGTCCATTGGAAAGGTTTTGCTTAACGAAGGACAATCTGCATAAACAGAAGAAAAAGAATTGGTAGTGTAAGCTTCCTAAGATGATGTGATGGGAGGGGAGGTAAAGCAGAGGCCAAAGAACTGACTCTAGGTAAGAGGATAAACAGCTCCTCTATCTTAAGAGCAAAGGAATGCTTAGATGCAGATTTGTGGAACAGAAGCCAAGGCATTCTTGTTGGATGACCTCAGTTCTCTGTGGAGTGGGCGAGGTGCATGCTGAAAGTAAAAAGCAAACAGGGAGGAGTAGGGCAGGAGCATAGAGGTGGCTTGTGCAGTCATACAAGGTAAGAGTGAGTTGACCAAGCCACAAGAATAGGTTGTTGGAAAGTGCCAATGGCCCATTGGAAGTGACTGGTCACGAACTTCGAATGAAACAGTAATAGCCCATTGATCAACTGAGCATAGCCCAAATCTAAATACTGTTACCTATGGGTTTGTTTATAGTGCCCGTTTCTTTAATCTGGGTCAGTCAGGACTTATCTTCTCATAGGCCTTCTCATAGTATTTTTGATTGAGTGTCCAGTTCTTTAAGCAGTAGACATTTCCGGGCATAATAAATTTATGAATAGCTTAGCTGAATTATTCTCTTTAGGAACCTCCATGACCTTGGGCTCAGGTATCAGTCACCTGAAAGCTTCCAGGTTAGCTCACTCATGTGGCTGTAGGAAAGCCAAGGTCTCAGTTTCTCAACACAAGAACTGTCCGTAACATGACTTGAGCAACCTCCGTCATGGAGTTGGCTTCCTCAAACCAAGTGATGTAAGACAGCAAGAGGGGTGCAAGTGCTCACTCACTTTTGGTTGAGCATTTGACAGAAGAATTGATACACTGAGGATGTTTTTATCCACAGAAGATTTGCGTTTGTTACTGGCAGGCTGCTGGGTCAATGGCACTGGCAGCCCCAGGCTACTGCATCCTATCAGAAATGGAGACAATAAACAAAGCCCTTCTGAGGGATCATAGGTGGAGTTCACTTTTGCCTTTTGGGTGCGAGTCCCTAGGGGTCCCAAGTAACATCCTGGGGTGTTTATCAGGACCTCCTTTTCTTGGGAGGTGTTGACTTCTAACTTTTATCTTAGACTCTTGAGATGATTGAAATTCACTGCCCAGCGTCATCTCAGTTGTGCTTTCAGTAAGACAGGTTTCTGTAGGCTCACAGTACTCAAACCGTAGGGCACATCAGAATCAGCCGCAGGGTTAAAACACAGCTGTTGGGCCTCATCTTACAGCTTCCAATGCAGACTTGGGCAGAGCCTGGCACCGTGCATTTCTAACATCCCCAGGTGCCGTTGTTGTTCGCTCAGTGCCCACACTTTGAAAACCGCCCTTTTGGGGAAAAGGCTGCCTTTCCCTCCCTGGTGTCCTGGGCAGCAGGATTTCTTGCTGCCTTGAGAACTTCCAAGGTCCTCAACCTGATGCTTTTCACATGTTATCTTGTAGTCAAAGACAAGGTGATTCTGTACCACCTACTGTGCTATTGCCAAAGGAAAGGCTTCCAAACTAAGGATGACAGCTAATACTTAGGAAGTATTAGGAGTTAGACCACAGCTGGCCTGGCTATTGAGCTGCACAACTCCAGGGGGCATCATTCACATTGTGATTTACATGGATATCAGTGGGGCCACCTGGAGTTGTACAAAGCAGCAGCTCTGTGCAGCTGAGCACTGGGAAATGATCTTTGTGCTATTTCATCCACCCTCACAAAATTCCCATCATTCTATTTTCAGATGAGGTAGTGAACACTTAGGCAAGTACTGTATGTTAAGGTGACAGTGTTTGTACATAACAAAGTTTAGAAGTAAACCCAAGGTTGCTAAGACTTGATTTCTTGATATGTACAAACAAAGTTTGCATTAAGCCTTTGACTTTTCCAACTTCCCTATCTGTAACATGGGCACAGTAGTATGTACTATCAACTTTCTAGCTTGGTAGAATGAATTAGTGAGACAGTGGGCTTCAACTCTGGGGAGTTTATAGGAGTGAAAGAATTTTCATTTTCAGGGTTCTTTATGGGACCAGTGCTTTTCTCGTTAACGTGTGCATCTCCCAACCTGTCACTTGTTAAGCAAGGACAATCAGTGAAGCAGTGCTAGGCCAACGCAGGTGTTTCCAGTAGTACAACAGGGTAATGGAAACAGGCATCCACACTCCAAGTTGCTCCCATGCTTTAAAAAGCAACAGCTGCAGCCCCTGAGTGCTGCGAGACCAAGTTTTCCCTCCACCAGCTTTCCACTTTCCCTTAAGGACATAGGTGTTCAATTCGTGTCTTCTTTCCTTTCCTCTCTCAGCGATGAACTATCAAGTGTTAATTTTAATGGTAAGGAGTTTGAAAGCCCCTTTATACCCTTCAGGCATTCATATTGCAACATCAAACCCGTTACCTAGAGGTCACAGGTTCAAATCCAGCCTGGGTCAGTATGACTCAAGTCTAATGGCCGGCCATCTGTTGGCCGTTTCATGGTTTATGGGAGAGGAATTGGTGGTCTCAGCTCACTCTGCAGTCCGCATCAACATGGGCCTTGCCTGACCCTGGTTGGCGTTCTCAGCACAGAGGCCAAGACCTCAATTGGAAGCTTTCCCCCTGAGAGTGCCTTCTGCAGAACACAGACCGTGGGGTGAGGGAGGAAGGGGCAGGAGTCGACTGGGAAAGGAGAGTGCTACTGTCTTATTTTCCCACTTTCCGGGAAAAAAAAAAAAAAAAAAGCTCTTTCCAGGCCAAGAAGAGAGACTTCCAGATTTGTCACTCCGCATTTGCAATGTTGATCAGAAGAGGGGACAATTTGTAGCAGTGAAGTGATGCCCGAGAGGTTGTGCTAAGGAAACTGCATTTACTCTGGTGCCTAAAGAAAGCCAGGCTGGAGAACGGGCAGGCAGGGGAGCGGACAGGGAGGAGCAGGGCTGGAGAGGCAGAGACCTCCAGGAGACAAGCGATAGACGTCCTTTCTCTCATCCAGTTCCCTGCCGGCTGGTTCTGCGCTCCTTGCAAGACAGCAGTCTGTCCCTTCGCTCTTGTTATCTATGGGGCCAATGCCAAGGAAAGGGGTGGATGCTGACACCCCCAAACCACCCTCTGCCAAGAGGGACTGTTTATAACCGTCTCAGGGCCTAGGTATTGCCAGAGGAGTTTTAGCTCAGGAAACACGAGCTTTCTTTTCGCCCAGAAGAGGCGAGCTGAATTTTAAGCTCCATTTTCTCAGTTACTATGCTGTGCCCATTACAAAGCCCTTTCCTGAATCCGAGGGCCTTCCCCAATTTTTGTGCGGACCTCTGAAACCTCCTTACACAGTCACTAGAACAGAACCTGGTGCGTAGCCAATTTCAGCAGATTAAGCCATGAATGGCGTTGAGAAGGCATTTGTGAAAAGCGTGGACTATTTCCAGAAACTTGGTGGTGGAAGAGTGAGTAATGGGACAGGGAATGTGCATGGAGCTGTTAGGGTGAGGGAAGAAGCATGCGGACACCTTTAGTTTGAGAGGTGGTGAATCAATGCACATAGGGCAAAAGGGAAGACATTTTCAAGCAGGTGCCGAAGAAGAAGAGGGAGAGAACAGGAGTCAGCTGTGGAGGAGGCGAAGTCCAGCCCAGAGAAGATTCAGAAAATAGTGCCATGGATGCAGCTCTGTCCTGGAGGCACCAGTCACTGGGCTCCTCTTCCAATTCTTCATGAGCTAGAAGTCAAGGCTGGTCACAGAGATGTGGCAGGGAGCCCAAGGAATGTTCCAGGAATGGTGGGAAACATGAAAGGCAGGCACCAGGGAGGAGGACTGAGAGGCTGCCGGCAGGGCTGGGTTCAGAGGGAGCCGCGTTCTCTATCTGTGATTAGTATGATCTTTAGAAGTCATCCACCCAAGCTTGGCTCTCAGTCATGCAGAAAGGATCGCTGCTTTAGATTACACAAAGGGGGTTGACGTGTGGAGGAAAAACAGGCTCAAACATTCCACCCTATATGCACGTGCAGTGAGGAGGGAGAAGAACCCCAACCAGTGGGACTGTCGAGAAGTTTTCAAAGCACTTTACAAAAAAAAAAGTTAAGTCAAAACAGCATGGAAAATAATATTATGGCGTACAAGTTCCATTCTCTCTGTTGGGGGTGACAGTTGAAGAGAAAGACAAGTGTATTCTGTGGTTCGTTATATTCTAATTGGTCATAATATAAAGCAAAAATTCAAAACTAAATACTAGAAATATCTCCCTTTCTGGAACATTCAATTAAAGTCAGTGGGGGGAATAAGCCTCAACATGACAGCTAGGGAACAGGCACAACAACAAAAGTCACCATCCACGGGGACTTTTGCAGGCAGATGGCATTGAAACGAGTCAAGTGCACGTGTCTGGGGCCTTGAGGTGGGCTGGGTGCAATCCTCGCTGTTCCAGCCCCAGGCTGAGCGTTACCTCCTGGGCCATGACCCCACATGGGGCGTTTTGCTCAGAGCAGGAGTGAGAGGGACAGAATTCATCTCAGGCACCCCAAGTCCTGCCTTTCTAAACCCAGAGTTCCTGCTCCCAACCCTTTGGGATATCCAAGGTCTTTGCTCCTGAAGGACTGAAAATGAATTCAGCTAAGGTGGAAATAACAGAGGATAGAGAAAGCCACTTGCCTAGGTCAGGAAGGGGAGCATCTTAACAGGGCAAACTCTCAGGCATCGTGTTCCCCACTCTGTAACAGCAGCACATGGATGGAACCCTGTTCTGCATATCTGTCAAAGCCATTTTGAAACCCTCCCATAGTCCTGCCAACAAGACACTTAAGAGGGCTAGCTCATAGGATTGTTTGGGTCATGGAAAGGAACTGAGAAGTTTAACATGTTGCATTGATTAAGTTAATGCCAAATCACCACAATGAAATTAACGGTTATAATAGGCAGAAGAGTCACTGGGCTCTTCAGCATTTAGCTTTCCTCTTGACAACTTGTTTTCTTGTGGCTTCCTCTTGGCAGGGTGGGGTATCAAAGAAGAAAATACCCTTCTTGAAGGCGGGGTACTCGTGTGTGGGTACATAGGACCAAGAGGATATCTGTGCCCATGGGTTTGGCAAGATCCTCAGGCAAAGGTGGTGTTGGGCACAGCAGTGAAGATGTTGCTTGGGACACCAGTGTCCCATGCCAAAGCCAGAGCACCTGGTTCAAGTCCAGGCTCTGCTTCCCATGCCAGCTTCCTGCTTATGCACACCATGGGTTAAGTCCTTGGGTCCCTGCAACCCATATTGGAGAATTAAATGAAATACTCAACTCCTGGCTTTGGTCAGGCGCCCTCCTGGCTGTTGTGGGCTGTAGTGAACTAGCAGATGGAAGTTCTCTCTGTCCGCCTGCCTTTCAGAGAAAGTGAAAGCAAGTTTTATAAACTAAAGTGCAAGTGCCTTAAAAAAGATGGTCATTCAGCCCTCACAGCTGCCCCACTATTGATTATCCCAGTGAAAGAGGCAGCTTGACCAGCTTGCTCAGGCTCAGCACACAGGTGGAGGTGCCGGGGTCTGAACCCAGGCGTTCCATGTGGGTTTCCTCTGCCTTCTAAACACTCTCTCCTCGAGAGCTTTAGGCAGCCTTCAGAGGCAGTTGTCTCACTAGGCTTCGAAGCATGAGCTTCCAGTTTGGGGTGGAGTGGGGTGTGTGGGAGTTGGCAAGCTTTTCCACAGACAGAACAAACATGGCAGGTTTGGGGAAAGGCAATAGCTTGCAGCTACATGGTATGGGATGGTAATAGGGAAAGGGGTGACCACACATCCCAGTTAGCCCATGCCCACCCAGATTTGCATCTGTGGTCCCAGTCACTCTTGTATCCCCCATTTACTTTCTGAAGAGCCTGGGTTTGGCTGGTGTTACTGGACCCTCAACCATAGGGGCTTGTTCACACAGGGCCCCAGCTGGCATGCTGATCAGCTGAGATTTGTCTGGAAATATGCTGGGTGGCCGGAATTGCTTGGGGGAAAAGGCAGCAGTGGAGTAAGGAGACCATCCTTATGGTACTAGAGGACTCCCTTGGTAGGGGTGCCACGAAAAGTGAAAGTGGTCTTAAGAACGTCTAGCCAAATGCTCAGTGGATCTCGGGCTCTCTTCCCCTATGTTCCCTCCTTTTCCCCTTCTCCCTGTTATTGCTATTACTGGGAATGATGCCCCACTATCCTGTCCCCAGCGCGGCTCCTCCTCCCCCTCTTCTCCTGCCTGCCTTCATCGATAAGCTGGACCCGCCTGGAGCTCACACCCCGAAGCACAAGGGGGTGAGAAGGAACCCAGCCTGTGCGACAGAACCCAAGGCCATGCGAGGCCAGAAGGCAGCCTTGCTTCCTGGAGCCTGTTCCTGGCTTTTAAAGGTTCAGCCACCTCAGCTGAAAGCTGTCGCACTGTGTGCTTCTTTGGCCTCTACCTGGCAGGAGGGAGTGAGCCCAACCTCTGAGAGCCTTTATTTTAATTCTCCTAGCTGGGATGCTGGTCAGGGTCATGTAACCAACACCAGCAGCACAAGGCTGGGAGTCTGATATTCATATCTACTAGATGGGGAATCACACATCCATGTCACACAAACTCAGTGTGTTTTTGGAGCGGACATCAAATAACTTCTCTGCTCTTGATTAGGTTCCCTCTGTTGTAGGGCAGTAGCCAATAATTGAGGGTCCCTGGTCGCTTTATTTTGGAAGTTGATAACAGCAGGCCAAACAACAAGGAAAGAGCTGGGGCAATTACTATTTGTTAAGTGACTATCATCAGTGCTCTAGGGACATGGGATATACTAACTTCATCTTCCCAACAACCTTGTGAGTAGGGACTATGCCCATTGTACAGATGAGAAAACCATGACCAGAGATTCCAGAGTCACTGCTCAGACCATAGCTACAAATGCAGCCCAAGAACAGGCGGGCACATTTTTGCCAGTACCAACACAGGAAACTTCCAAGGGCAGCTTCACAGTGACATTGCCAGGCTGAGATGGGGAGTGGCTTAGCTAATCTCAACCAGGAGGGGTATAGTCACCACGAACTGAGCGTGCTCAAAACAGAGCCGTGAGGCCCAAGTTGAGTGGGTAGGGTTGAAAACCTGGAGACACCACGCAAAGTAAATAAGCAAATTACATGGTACAGTAGTGACTGCTAAGTGCCATAGAGAAAAAGCAGGGAAGGGATGGGAAGTTTAGGGAGGGAGGACTTGGTTTTACTTGAAATTCATTGTGTCAATATTAAGTGAATTTTGTTCTTCCAGACTGTAAGCTCCATGATGCCATGAATTGTGTCTATTTTGTTCACCACATATTTTCTGTGTCTCCCAGCAGTGCCTGGCATGTAGTAGACTTTCAATTAGCATTTCTGAACAAATGAGAATGTGCACAGGAGTAGGGGGCATGGGTGATTGCCAAATTCAGACAGAGAGCAAGCTTACGGATTGAGGTGCAGGGCCCACACTCACGAGGTGTTTTCTCAGGTCGTTGTAAGGTTTTCAGGTTCCAAGTTCCATACACCTAAGGCAGAAGACTCTGGGAAGTATTAGGCGGAGTCAGAGAGATGACAGAGGATCAGAAATCAGGAGGCTGAAGCACCCAAGTTGAGATTCAAGAACTAGAAAGTTCTCCCTGAAGGACTCGGGTTCTGACTTGGGGAACCAACGAATGTGTTGTGGAGTGGCCCCTGCCTAGACTTATCCAAGTTCTTGCCTGGATCCTGCAAAGAATTCCAGGCTGAAATATAAGGAAAGGAAAAGCAGAGGCGCAAGATAAGTACACACTCAAGAAAAGAACCTGGGCAAGCTGGAGAGTGAGCCGCAATTAACGGGGCCCGACGCCGCCCTTTTAAATGGTGTGGGAGCTCAGGGCATGGTGTTCGAGGCAAGACTTAATTGAATATCCAAAACGGGTAGAGTTTTGGGGTACAGCTAGAGTATCACCCCGTTTCCTTGACCTTTTTTGGAAAACGTGGACAAGTCACGGTCAAGCTCATGATGCAAGTGGGGGTGTCGGCCATTAAGGTCGTCCTGGGGACAGAGCCAGTGGCTGTATTGAATATTTTTTACCTGGTGCTGGTTCTTCAGCAGGGAAGCCCTGGGAGCTGTGGTCTGCGAGGGAGGGGTGGGGTTTGGGCGGCGCACATAGGGTGAGGCTGTGGCACAGGTGCGGGCAGTCCTCAGTTTGGTTTGCTAGTCACCTCCCTTCCTCCAGCAAACGGGACTTGCGGGTCCCGTCTCGGGTTGCTGTCAGGAGAGGTGTTGTTTCTGCAGGACTCACTCAATTTACAGGTTCCTTCTTAGCATGAATGGGATCAGCTGGCTGTCCTTGTGACTCAGGTGTATCCTACTGTGTACTTAGTCCGTCTTTGGTTTCTCTGTCTCAAAGTGTCTTGACAATCAGTGCATTTGATTTGCAATAAAGATCTGCGTATTTTATTTACATGTACAGATTTTTTAAAAAATTAGGAACATATTGAATAAGCTGTTTATTTTCTGGCCTTTTTACTTAACAACATTATACACATTCCCCCATGCATTACAGATTTTTCTTCAGTGATTTAATGTCTGCACAATAGTCCATGCTCGTTATGTCCAGCTTCTTATTATTGGGCGTTTAGCTTATTTTCACTTGTATCTCTCAAGTGTAAGTCTTTGATGTACACACTTAAATCTGAGACCTGAATTATGTATTTCTTAGCTTTTGATGCTGCCAAATGGCTCTCCAGAAGGGATACACCAAATAATCTTCCCAGCAGTGTATTCTTCATAAATACTCCTTCCCGTCACTGAAAAATCATTATTTTTACTCAAATTAACATGCAAAAGTTTCTTGGTATTGTTCTTATTTACCTTCTTTAATGTGGTCAAACATGACTTCATATGTTTAATAGCCATTTAGACTTTGGGAAATTGAATGTTCATATTCTTTGTCCATTGTTCTAATTTAGTTTTGTATTTTTTTTTTTGAGAGGCAGAGAGACAGGCAGAGAATGAGCTCCCATCCATAGGCTCACTGCCCAAATGCCCAAAACAACCAGGGCTGAGCGGGGGCCAGAGCCAGGAACTGGGAACTCAATCCAGGGATCCCAATCGTTTGAGCTATTACCACTGCCTCTCCCAGGATCTGCATTAGCAGGAAGCTGGAGCCAGGAGCCAGAGTTGGGAATGAAACTCAGGTATTCCATTGTGGGATGCAGGCATCCTAAACTCTGAGCCAAACATCCAACTCTGTTGATTTATAAGGCTTCAGACATCATTGAGGCTGTCGTGAATGTTGCAAATATTGTATTTCCTGAGTTGTTATTAATTCGGTCTAGAATTGCTTTCCCCTCTCTCTCATATCCTTAGTCAACTCTAATTTTTAATCACTTTATTTCCCAATTTCTTAACTGCATGCCCCTGATATCAGAGTGCTGGGACTAATTGCACTTCTCTGCAGTACTTGCTGCAGGCCCATGTTTCTCTCTCCTCTCTCTTTCCTAGTTCACTGGGAAGGCTGCTGCCTCAAGAATATGGTTGGGACTGCGCTCATTGTGCTGGTCCTCCATGTGTGACTTACCCATGGCCTTTTAGAGCACATCAGAGGAATCTCAGCTCCTCATCCCAGCACGTAATAACATCCACTGATTGGCCTGAGCTCTCTTAACTTGTTTCCATTTCATTGTTTACAGTGCCCATCCTGGCAACCTGCATGGTTTCACCTCTCTCCCCATCACTTGATTCTACTGACCATCTTCTTGCTTGTCTCGAAGCTCACTCCTACCCAAACATCTTCATTTACAGTGTAGCTGAAGTCTCATCTGCTCTCTGAAGACTTCTGTGAGTGCTTTAGCCCAGAGACCTTGTCCTCACCTCCCCAAATACTTACAGTCAACTCCATATGTCCCTGTGCATCTCCTAATTGTTCAGCTTCAGGCTGAGCATCCCTGACCCAAAAGTCCACAGTCCACAGTGCTCTGAAACTTTCTGAGTGCCAATGTGACACCACAGGTGGAAAATTCTACATGAGACCTCAGGCACAGGTCTCAGTCAAATGAACTCACATTTGATGTTAACACAGTTACTCGGGCTTTGTGTATCAGGTGTATATGAAACATAAATGAGTTTCATGCTTACATTTGAGTCCATCCCCAGGATATCTCATTAGGCATATGCAAATATGCCAAAATCCCAAAGAACAAAACATTTCTAGTCCCAAGCATCTTGCATAAGTGATGCTCATCCTATATTTAATTGTGGCTTTTCAATAAAATTCATCATCCCTTTTCTGAAGCTGGGCACTGTATCATCTTTTGATTCTTCTACAGTGCCTATGTCCATCTCAGATGACTTGACTCTACAAGGGGAGACAGTACCACTTACTTGCCAAGAGCAAAACACGTGCCTTTGAGTCATTTCCCAGGTGGTCATAAAAATGGTCAGGATCATCTATAATTTTTTTCCTAAATATTTACTTATTTATTTAGTTGAAAGTCAGAGTTACAGAGGAGAGAGAGAGAGAGAGAGAGAGAGAGAGAGAGAGAGAGATCTATCTACTGGTTCACTCACCAAATGGCTGCAATGGCCAGGGCTGGGCCAGACCAAAGCCAGCAGCCAGGATCTTTATCCAGGTCTGCATGTGGGTTCAGGAGCCCAAGAACTTGGGCCAACTTGCTCTGCTTTCCCAGGCACATTAGCAGGGAGCAGGATTGGAAGTGGAACAGCTGGAACTTGAATCAGCACCCAAACCTGATGGCAGTGCTGCAGGCAGTAGCTTTATCAGCTATGCCACAATGCCAGCTCCTCATCTATAATCTTTAATCCCACCTTTCTTTTGCTTAGTGCCACTCTCATAAACCATGAGTGATTGGGATTACATCTTCATTCAGCAGGGGTGAAATAGAATTCTCATCTGTATACAAAACTGACTCATTGAAAGAAATTGAATGATCTCAGTAGATGGACCTGCTGCATCAAAAGGCAGCCAACCGATGGGAGTGTCCCCAGCTTAGCTGGGGGAGGGAGAATATGAGATGCAATCTGTTTTTAAAAAATCTGAGTGATAAGCTCAACATGATGTTTATAGAAGCTGTATTTCCGTTGTTAAAGAAAGTCAGGTGAATGCAGCCCTATTTTAGTCAAAGTCAGACACAGAAGTAAGAAAGGGAATCTGCTTATGCTCCCACCACAGAATACCGAGAGTCCAGGGGGCGTGTCCAGTTGTCTCAAAGCGCCTCCTGGGGGTGTTCACAGTCAACGTCATCCGCTCAAAGTCTGCTCCAGTGAAGGGCAAATTGTCTCCCAGTTGGTCTGCTTTTCAAGATTCCATGATGAACTCGACTCCTGGAACTATCTGAATCAAAACAGAATCTGAAGGTGCCTAACTACAAACTCAAAGTATGAGCACATAGCTGGGACTGGATGGAAGGCTTTACAATAAAATATCAGACGAAGCTATTTTATCTGTGTGGGGTTGTTTGTTGTTTTGTTCACTGAAGGATTCCAAGTTCCTAGGAAAGTACTTGGCACTTAGCAGGTAACCTGACAAATATTAATTTAATCATTCATTAGTTCTTGGTCTTATGGTTGGGTATGTACATGTCCATGGGTATGTGTATGTCCAGCTTAAGGAAGAGAAAGAAAAAGTCCCTGCCTGCTTCTTGTGCTATATTGTTCCAAGTAATAATTCACAACATATTGACAATAATTATGGTTGTCAACTCACAAAGTTCTTTCACCATTCACTTAGCTGGTTATTTGGGGGGTGCCTCCTATGTACCAGACACTGGTGAACAGTAGGGATTCAGACATGTGGTCATGTTTGTAATCTAGAAAAATAGGCAAATAAGCAGACTGCTAACAGTGCATGTGTAAAAGACACAGTAATCAAAAGGGGTTTAGGAAGACAGCTGCCCCAGCCACAGGGCATCAGAGACAGCATGCTCAAGGAAGGGATATACAGGTGAAACTAGAGGCAGCAGGCCCCCGCCCCACCCCGCTGGTCTGGTCCAAAAGGAACAAGGAAGAAAGCTGTCTGCTCTCCTAGCCGAGGAAGATCCTTGTTCCGTCTTCTCTGTGAGAATCTGCTAATGTTATCTCCCACTGGCGTCTGGTATTGGATGGGGCCCATCTGACGTAGCATAGGTGGGTCCCAAGCAAATATTCCTGAATGCCCTTGCCAACTCGGAGCTTGTGGTCCTGAGCAGGGGCAGCACTGGCTGACTATTGCTGTCACCACCTCTCGCCACCAAGGTTGGCCTGGTCCCAGATCAAGTGGTCATGACCTTAAGGACTTTTCCACCTGTGGCTCTGCTTGCCTCAGTGCTGCCCCCAGGCTTTTGGGTCACCATGCTGTTGTTAATTCTTCAAAGACATCATTTTTTAAAATTAGATTATTTATTTGCAAGGCAGATTTTGCAAGGCAGATTTTGCAAGGCAGAAGCGGGAGGCGAGGATCAAGTTCTTACATCTGCTGATTCACTCCCCAAATAGCTACAATGGCTAGGGCTGGGCCAATATGAAGCCAGGAGCCTGGAGCTGCTTCCAGGTCTCCCATGTGGATGCAGGGGCCCAAGCACTTGGGCTATCTTCTGCTGCTTTATCAGCAGGGAGCTGGATCAGAAGTGGAGCAACCAGGACTTGAACCAGAGACAGGGCTGCTGGCGGGAACTTAACCTTCTGTGCCACAGCATTGGTCCCCAAAAAGATCATTTGCTTCCCTCCCCAGCCTCCTGAGTGACTGCATGCAGGACAGTGTCACTGTTGAAACTCCTCTCACGCTATTCTCTTTCTGGAAGGATCGGGAGAATAATGGGCTACATTTGGCTCAGTCACCTGAGCTGAGGGACCCTGAGTTCTTTTCCGGTCTCCTCTCTCCTCAGGGCTGAACTGAGTGTCCTCTGTGCCCTCTCTTCCCAGCTGCTGTGTGGAGGAACATCCCCATGAGCACTGCATGTGGTCCCATCTTACCATCTGTGGAGTCAAGAAAATATAATGACAGTCATGATTTATTAAGCACTTACTATGTGCTAAACACTTGATGATTATCATTGCCAATGATACCAAAAACCCAGCAGAGTAACTATTGGTGTATGATGAGAAAAATGAGGTTCAAAGAAGTCTAATCAGGTGCCCAGGGCTATCCTATGCTGTGGAGCTGGAGTTCAAATTTCGGTGCATCTTGTTAAAAGGCTGATGTCACGGGCTACTCACCCACCCCTTCGTGCTCTTAATGCCATATTTGCCAGGTAGTCTGGTGGTCCTCTAATGGCAAGCCTCAAGCTTTTTATACCACTCACCCATCTGCAGTAGCAGGAAAGAAATCTTGAAAGTGCAAGCAATTCCGGGATAACTGGACACATTCTGTTCTAACCAGCTATAATCTCTTCTCCTACTCCCTAACTCTAAGCAATGGTGGCAAATTCTATCTTCATAATACATTTCAACCTTTGGTTTTATGATTGAACAGATGTGACCTACCGACGACTGAGAATGCCAAGATAAGGGATGAATCCTGCCCTCATGTTCAGTAAAAGGATTGCAAGGCAGTGTGGGAAATGTAGCAATAGAACTGTGTACAAGGGACGGGGTGAGAGAGAGAGGCAGGACCAATCGTGCTAAGGAAGTCAGTGGGGAATTCCCTATGAAAGTGGTGCTTGGTGAGACCATGACGTATTAGTAGGAGTTTAGCAGAGGGCAAAGAAGGGAGAGACAGGACATCAGAGGCAGCAAGAGTTAGAATCAATCTCGGGGCCCTCTTCTGACTC
This sequence comes from Lepus europaeus, assembly GCF_033115175.1. Taxonomy (NCBI): domain Eukaryota; kingdom Metazoa; phylum Chordata; class Mammalia; order Lagomorpha; family Leporidae; genus Lepus; species Lepus europaeus. Next base: position 73,080,356 of record NC_084835.1, read on the forward strand.
AGCCAACATGACTTGTATGTACAAGGATAAGCCATCTGGCCTTCTTGGGTCGCAGTGTTCTCTCTACAGAGCAAAAAGAAAAAAAAAATGTTTCCGTGGCTACACTCAGTTCCCTTCCTACCTGGAACCTTTGACGCTGCATCAGAAAGACCTGGGCCAGTTTTCTTGCTTCCTCGGATGAACATGAAGCTCCTTGGCCCTAATGTTCTCTGCAACAGGAAGGGCATTCACTCTTTCAAGCTTCCAGAAGCCCATTTAGTAAATTAACGCTGGAGCTACTGTGGGATTGAATCACAGCTTGCCATTGTCATCAGCTTAGCACTCCTCGAGACAGGCTCACACCAAGGCTACCCAGCAGCCAGCTCAGGAGAAAGGGGCTAATTGTCTTCCCATTCTTCCTCTGATGATAGGATTCCTCTCAATGTGGGAAACACAGCCATTCAGGAGGAAGGGGCAGTTGATGTTTAACAGTAACTGTATGCATCTAAAGGCAAAAATACATTTTCTACATATTCATCGTAAAGCATTGAAAAGTAGCAAGGAAGAAAAGATCTGTCAGTCTTTACTAAGAGACAGTCATGTTGATATTCTGTCCTTCATACTTGTATTTTAGCAAAATAGAGAATACTAATGTGTGATGCATACTGTTTGTAATCTATCTTCCTTTAAGTATGTGAAAACATTGTATATATTATTACTCTTCTGCTGCATTTTAAAAATTTATCTATTTTCACTTTATTTGAAAGATGGAGCGATCTTCCATCTGTTGGTTCACTCTCCAAATGCTCACGACAGTTAGGGCTGTGCCAGACCAAAACGGGGAGCTGGGACTCCATCTGGGTCACCCACCTGGGTGGGGGCGTTTGGGCCATCATCTGCTCCCTTCACAGGACATCAGCAGACAGCTGGATCGGCAGCCAAGGAGCTGGGACTCAAACGAGGCATTCTGATGTGGAATACGGGCACCCGAGCGATGACTTAACCACGGTGCCAGATATCCGCCCCTTCTCATGCATGATTTTTAGTGGTTTCATAATGTCCTATGCATTATATGGTTCATTCATGATTTTTTTAGCCATTCTATTGCTGGGCATGATTTCATGTAAACTTCCCACGATCATAAACAACACCATGACGAACATGTTGGAGCTAATTCTCGGGACACATAATGGCTGCCCTAAGTCTCAGAAGGGTATGAAGCAGGCAGACTGAACTCAGAAGCAAGCCTTCTGCTCTGCGGCACGAACGGCAGCTTTGTTAGGAAAGGGCTGTTTCCCTGGTGGCATGCATGCGGGATGATTGGCCAACGCGAGGCCCGTGGTACGCCCTGCCGAGCAAGCGTCAGTCCTGCCACCTGGCACCTCCCCAGGTCCTCGGAAACCTGCCATGGGGCTCGGGCCTCCCGGTGGAGAGCAGACTTCGCAGGGTGGGTAGGCACCATGGGGAGAAGCGGGAGAGGGCCCTCAGCAATTTTTTTATGGCACCAGGCTTCTGTTCAGTGCTTTGGATAATTAAAAAGAGACCCCCACCCAGGCCACATCTTCAGTCTAAAATGCACTGCGTGTGGATTTTGGAATTGGCTCCCGAGGGACGGGGCGGAAGCACAGTCCTCCGGGACATGTCAGCTAGGCTGGAGAGAGTGCTCCAGAACTGTGCGCTCTGACTGCTCCGCAGGCAGTGCTCGGCTAGCTGACCTCATAGGTCCTTCCCATCTGTAGTGCCTGTGATGAGCGGAGCAGCTTTTACAGTGTGGCCAGACTCAGAGCACAAACATTTAAAAAAGAAACAGGCCCCCGTGGAGGGACAGGGAGATCTTCCTTCTCGGTGTTTTCTGCCCGCAAACCACGTCTGTTCTCCCTGACAGCCGAGGCGGGCAGCAGGCCTCCTTGGGTTTCCTGGGCTGGGAGAAGCTCCGGTGTTGCCTCGGTGACAGCAGAAGCACGTTCTAGAGCCCACTCTCCCCAGGTGATGGAGTTCGCAGAGAAGTGAAAGGAAGGGAGGAGCCCGCCCTCCCCACAGCCCCCAGTATGCTTGGGACAGTAGAGCAGGAGCCGTCGACTTCCTGTCTTGCCCCCTTGGGGGCTTGGTCTGTGCCCTCAGCCTTTATCCCCCGCAGAGGGAAAACCATCCTGCCCCAGCAGGCCCACTCATGTGGTTGTGAGACAGTGAAGCTGCTATTGCGTCCTTGTTATAGGCCTAGCTGCATGTGTACAAACCGCATTCATGCAATGGATACTTACCACGAGAATGGGCTAAAGTCATCCATCGAGCACTAATGTATTTGAAGGTGAGAATCTTTCATTTGTTTCTTGCTATATCCCCAGGTTTGGGCTATATCCTCAATAACTGCTAGCTGTATGAATGAGTGAACGAATGACTGAATGAATACAGCATCCAGGATGGCAAGGTACTGTGCTAGATGCCAGGAGAGCAGTGTGGCATGGTGGGAAGGGCACTGGATTTGCAGTCATGCAGCTCTGGGTTCCAGGCTGTTGGGAGCCTCCATGCCCTCTTCTGGAACCAGTTGTGGCGATGAAATCTGTTGGTCAAATGCCTAGCGCAGCCCAGGTCTCGGGGGTGCTGAGCGAGTCCTTATCGTCCTTCCTGGAATGCATATTCTGGACTGTGCAGCTCCCCAAGGGGTGAGCCAGGCTGGGAAGATACTGGAGAAGGGAGGGCTGGCTGTTTCTGTGTGCTGCTGTCACTGCCTTGTACCTGGTGGGGGAAACTGGCTGTGCCTACACCAAGTCATCAATCTCCTTTCAGGCCACACACCTGGAGCTGTGAGCGGAGAGGCATCCGCTCCAGCAGCAGCTGGTTCATCTTCGATCCGTGGCCCAGACACATGGAGCATTTAGAACAGAGAGGAGAGGAGGTGGTCATCTCTCTCCAGGAAGAAAAGAGTGAAGCCCTCACTTTTATTATGTGCACTGGTATATTGACTTGGCAGCTGACGTATTCCTTTTATAGCATTGCTTTGCATAAAACTGCATGATTCCAACTTATGGTACACAAGAGTTTGATTATATTTAAAAGTCAAACATGGAAGATGTCCATTGTCTACATAAGGGAGGAAAGATAAGCAGTGCCATGAATCACTACTCTTTGTACACTTGTATTCCCTGAACTAATTACTCATTTGCTTAAATAAAAGGCTCCACATTGAGTGCTGGTCATTAGCAAATGCAAGCTGATTGCATTTCATCAGAATCTCTGAACTTCCCAAGTCTTATATTTCATACCAGAAACCCAAGCTGAAATATTTCCATGTGGTAACACTTTTGATAGAGGCAAAAATAATTTAAACAAATAATTAGCCTTGAGAATAAAAGTGTACACAAAAGCACAATTAATGAATTTACTAATTGTTCTTCCCTGCTGTGGACATTGCTCAAAGTTGAATTTTAAGCTCTTGCATAAATATAAACTACTGTACCAAAGCACAAAACTGGATGACTCACCATTAGTCATTAATGGTGCCTTACAAACAAGTTCTCAGAGCAAATGCGCTCACCTCGGCAGACATCAATTTGAAAATAAAAGCAAGTCTTAGCTGGTCAAATGGTCTTTGAGTCATTGGGAAACACACACACACACACACACGAGATCTGTGGGGTTTTCTGCCCTATGTAAATATCAGATGGGCAACACTGACCTTATTCAAAATTCTCCATTAGCTGAATAGGAATGAATTTGGTCTGTCCTGACCATGTGGCCAAATGTATCTGCCCTCCCTCTCTCTTCTACCCATTGCTGAAATGAAATTCCGTGTGACCTGCAGTGCCTTTTGGGCTTGATAGTCTCAATACATATGTCAAGGAGTCAGTCTCTTCCTCTTCTCCAGCCTCTCCTCTTCTTCATCTTCATCTTGCCTCCTTTTTTTAACTCCTTCAGAAGCAGTGTTTTCCAGATTTACCCAGAAGGCTGCAAACCCTGAACTATATAAAATGGAAATGGTTCTCATGTTTTCCCAGCCTGGGAACAAAAGTAGGAGAAGGCAATAGAGAGAGATTCAAGAGTGAGATAAATTCCTGGCAGAGCTGTTGGGTGTTTCCTTAAAGAGAAAAACAGCAACAACAAAAAAGATCTCTCAGCCTCTTGGGGTAGTTGTTTTTTAATAGGACTCCAAATCATGATTATTTCTGATTTTTTTAATATTTTTTATGTTAAGAAACAGGGCAGCAATCCCCTATAGGCAATATAGCTTAAAGCAAACCAATCTGTATAGAGTTGCTCATTTACATCTTTGGAATCTTAAGAGTCTGAGTGAGGACTGACATCAATCTATAGGATGCAACATTCAAATATGCATCCGTGGGCCGGCACTGTGCCGTAGCGGATAAAGCCGCCACCTTCAGTGCCGGCATCCCATATGGACGCCAGTTCAAGTCCCGGTGGCTCTACTTCTGATCCAGCTCTATGCTATGGCCTGGGAAAGCAGTAGAAGATGGCTCAAGTCCTCAGGCCCCTGCACCCACGTGGGAGACCCAGAAGAAGCTCATGGCTTCAGATCGGTGCAACTCTGGCCGTTGAGGCCATTTGGGGACTGAACCAGCAGGTGGAAGACCTCTCTCTCTCTCTCTCTCTGGCTCTCCTTCTCTCTCTGTAATTCTGACTTTCAAGTAAATAATTAAATCTTTAAGCACACACACACACATCCCTTTGTGGGGCTGATTTTAATAGGAAAATGACAAATCACAAGAGGGCCTGGGCTTTAGGAAGCAGTTGAGGGTGGATGGTGATAGCCTGCTATGGGGGAGAGATGGGAGATGAATGGTCTAGAACTGGGCTCAAGAACTCAACCTTATCAGGAAGCTGTGCTTGGTGATATTCCATGGGGCAGGAGGCCAGGCCAGAACTGTGGCACAGTGGAGGTTGGGGGAGGAGGAGGAGGAGAGGCAGAAGAGGAGGAGGAGGAGAAGGGTGATTGACCGAAGCGCCTTTCTTTGAAGCCAGAGCGAAGCAGCCTCCCATTGTCCCCAGTCATGCTGCTCTGGCTACAGGGACCACCAGGACCATGTCATGATGGCTGCTGTCTTACGGACTCCGTGAGGGTCTCCTTGCCTCACCCACGAGGGATTTAGGTTGCCAAAGTCTGTTTGCTGCCTCCCCAGCCCACTGACTGAGCACAGAGAAAGGGAGGAGAAGGCGAAGGGCTGGCAAGGGTGGTCGCTGCCACGAGGTCCCATCTCACCGGTGTTTGTCCAGGTGGCACACTGCTGATGATTTGGGTAATTTCAGTGGAGAAGAGGGTCCTCGCCTCCACGCCTGGGAAGAGGCGGCAGTGGCGGGGAGGGGAGGCTGACTTAGAGGGGACAAAGACATGGAGAGGAGACGGGGAGGCAGAAGGCAAAGTGTTTTTCCAGCTTTACATTTTGCTCAGGGCCATCGGCGTGCACCACTGCTGGCCTCGGTTCCCCTGAGACTGTCTGCAGAGCAAATTTCCACAGGCGGAAAATCTAAGCAGAGGAGGCTCCTGCCCAGCACACGTAGCTGGGAGCCCTGGTGCTGCAGAGGTGCCCTGGGGAGATCTCCTGGGGCCTGGGACCCCTAGGGGCTGCCTTTGCCGCCCTCCAAGCAGCCCTGGCTCAGGCTCCCTGGGTGCCCAGGCTCCCTGTCTTTGGCCTACCTTTGGATCCTGGCTCATCCTTACCCGCAGGTGTGACCTTGAGGCAGGGTTATTCGACCTCTGGATCTCAGTTTCGTCCTCTATAAAGTGGGCATAATAAGAGGACCTACCTTACAGACCTGTGATGAAGATGAGATGAGGTGATCTATGGAATGCACTACAAGAGTGGCTGGTACTGGCTATCACACATGTTAGCAAAAACCCCAACTGCTTTCTCACCCCAAGAGCGCAAAATTCACCTTTGTGTTCAAGTAAAGAATGCATCCAAGCTGCTTTGAGGTTGTTTTCTTTCTTTCTTTCTTTTTTTCCCTTTCCTGGAATGGTTTCCAGAATGATTTGGCTTTGGAGAGGGATTTATAAGGCAGCTGAACTTCTCTGGTTCTGTCTTCAACTCATTATCGTGCAGGAGTAGCACAGGTTAATCGCATAGCTAATTAAGAGATAACATTAATGGAATCTGAGTTGGTGCCCTGATAAAGCCGAGCCCTGGCAGATAAATGCTGAGGTGGAGCCAAGCCATTTATTTGAGGAGCAGCAGGGTTCCTATCAGGGCACCAACTCTGCTTCCATTAAAGTTATTGATATTACACCCCAACCTACAACGGTAAGGAAATTCAATGCGTCCTTTTTCTCCGTTTCAGCTTTCGGAGGCAACTCAGCCTCAGCGATACCGGTTGAACAAATGCACCACAAGGTGGGTCCTATAGGCCTGATAATTGAACAACACACTGAATAATGAATTAACAAATAAATGAATGAATGAACATGAAAGAAATTCATTCACAGCCACCATCGCTGCAATTAATAGGCCGCTGTCCGCCAGGGGATGTTGCTGGGGCATCTAGCAGAGCCAGGCCCTCTCTGAATTGATCAGTTGTTTTTCCAGGGCTTTGCTTCCAAGCAGATCAATGGGGACCTGAAGTACCATTTCTGTATTCCTCCCTGTCTCCTTCCAGTTCACTTAATGAAAGGGTTTTGGAGATTTCTCTCCTCCTTGCTTTAATAAATTCTCTCACGGCTTCTTTAATTGTTGCTTTTTTTTACCTTTCTCAGGGAATAATGATCAATTACTGCATTGAGCTAGCTGATGGCTGACAAATTCTCTTTGACACAATACAGCCGCCTCTGCTTTCAAGGAAGAGCCCTTGCTAAGGAACAATGGGGTTTCTATTGTACCCTCCGTGAGGGGGTGGGCTTGGGCATTTGCAATTAGCCAAGTGCATTTCACCAAAAGCTCACCATAGCCTTAAAAGAGCCGGTCACCAGCCATCTGGACCTGGATCTGGGAACATCCTCACCCACTCTGACCTCACAGCAGCCTGCACACAATCTGCCGCTGCCTCTTACCTCTGCTGCCTGCAAGACCCTCGCTGGGATCGGGACACACCAATTCTGTCTTGAGAAGTAAACACGGGGGCTCTTTGTGAATTACAGGTCAGGAAAGCCCAGACTCATCCACGGCACAGGAAACACTGTGTGTCGGTCAGAACTGGGCCCGAGTGCCGACTCTGCTGCTCTTAGAAACCTTGACCGCTCATAGCACTTGAGCAAATGGGCCACACTTAACAAGCACCTGGCCTCGAGTAGTTCCCGTGACCAGTGTGATGGCCATATCGAGTTGTTTTACAGTCCTGGCTGAAATGAGAGCAAGACCAAATTCCAAGAGTGTATAGGAGGCCACAAAAGAGAAACTATCCCATCACAACTATTAATTCAGATAACAGGAACATTCACTCCAAGGTGGCTTGATGTTGAGATTCTGTAGTATGATTTCATGTGGGTGTGAATTGAAATTCAAGGAAAGTTGTCATTTTTAAGCTTTATAAATTAAAAATAAGTTGAAAATTGAACATTCATATGCACCTGTGTGCTCTTCAAAATTCCCCTTTATTGAGTCTCCAAAACAGTTACATTTCTTATAGCAATTTGCGAAAAAAACAGAGAGCAAAAAGCCTGCAGACACCTGAGACGCTGAAACTCAAGGGGAAATTTTTTTTTTCCTCCTGAAATTTTAAGCAGAAATTTTGCAAGAAGATTAAATGTTGTAATTGTGCCGTCACATATGAAGGTCTATTATTATGCCTTGTAAACATAGGATTACACTATTTCTTTTAATTGCCTCATTAAACTGGGAGGTTTTAAGCATGTAAATATGTGATAAAAATAGTCTATGAAAGCTACAAGCCAAAGGTACTTGCATTAGGAAAAGGAAGTTGCAAGGTAAAGAAACTCACAATTAAGAATTAAATCTCTAAAATCTACACACAAAGCAAACTAAGGTTTTATGGAGATGGTGACCTGTCATGCCTATGTACTAGAGAGTAAATTCTATTCTGTCCAGTCTTTGATAAATACACACAATTTCCATGCCGGGCTAACTCTAATTACTGAAAAAGTCAATAGCAGGTGCGTGCCCAATAGCACAGAAGAGATGGTGGACATGAGGGTTTTCTTGATTGCCTTTCCAGAGGACAGCATGTGAGTTTTTGAACCCTCAAACAGGCTAGTTCTTTTTGAGGTGTCCCTCCCTGTCATTCCATTTGGAGTTCTAGCAAGATGCTATAGGGGCATGACTATGTGGGCAAACAGAAACATCGGATTGTGAGAATGCACAAAACACACACATCAGAGTCAGAGTGGGAAACTTGCTCCCCTGCCTCAGCCCATCTTACCATTCAGGACCAAGCTGCTATCTGCCATTGTTCTCCGAGGCCTCCCTTATCCACAGATCTGCCTCAGTCTCCTGCCTCAGTCCATCTCATGTTTTCACACCTTGGTGTCTACAATATGTGATGCACCATCTGTATCCTTTCACCTAATTCTTTGTGATTCCTTTCAACCCAGTTTCTATTTACTTCTTGAGGACAAATACAGTTGCATTTATTTCTCCCTATTCCCTGAGCCAGATGCAGCCTCTGCTATATAGAAGGTGTTGCTAAAAGTGTTTATTGAATTGAATGATTGAATGTGATACTTTGATCATCACTTCTCATTCTGAGTGTGGTGCGTGTTGGGGTGTGTGTGTGTGTGTGTGCACGCATGTGTCTCTTCTGGGGTTCTTAACAAAATGGTTCTTAAACATTACCCCTTCCTAACTCACTAAACTCTCCAAACAGCTTTCAGGTGGTCAAGTTCTTCAGCTATCCTGAGATATCAAAAATATCCCGAGCTCCTGGGTGTAGGTGTAGGTTCCTTGTTCTTTCCTTTTCTCACTTAAAACATTCCAGTTTGCTTTGCTCAACAAACCACCCCAGTGGCTTTTGGGCAAACCTTGCTTTTGCCTGTGCCCACCTTAAATATCCAATGATGAGACACTAAAACCTCAAAGTGCTGTAGCTGTAGAAGCTTTTAATGGTGAGTCTCAGGAAGTGCCACAGACTCTGGGGTCCTGACTACGAGGGGTGCATCTGGAGCCCGGTCCCCACTAGCAGGTGCTTTTCTACCAAAGGCACAATGGGAGACCATCTCCTCTAAAGCATAGACAGGCATCGGATCAGCCACAAAGCAGGAAGGAGCCATCTCTAGAAATAAGGAATTGGCACCAGGTATTTTGAAGTCAATGGTGGAGAAAAACAGATGTTCCTTAGGAAGAAATTAGTGTAATCCCTGTTTTTATTAATTGAAAAATCATATCTACTATCTAATCATGCTCTTCAAATAGCAATGAGTACCTCTATCAGCAAGAATCCAGTTAGAAAAACAGAGCTCACATCAGCTCAAGAGTGGGAATGTTGTATGGGATTCTAGTTACAAAGATATTGGATGAATTAAAACAAAACAAATACAACCAAAAGCCATGCTGGCAAGAAGGCAAACTAGAGATTCACAGCAACAGGAATACTCCAGAACTTGAGGGTCTGAGGGAGGTGATGGTGTTTCCAGATGCTGTCTGATGGCGACTACAGTCACAGAGCAAAGGCCTGTCCCCAGGGCCTGAGACTGCAAGGGACATGGTGTAAATGCCACCCAAAGCAGAAAGAGTAGGACGAAATAGCTGGGATTCTCTTCCTCCAATTCTAAATTACCAGGCTTAGAACCCAGTATTTTGCAGTAATTGCCACACAGGCTTCTGTGGGCTAACATCTGCATGGGATGCGTTCAAGAGGCTTAGGTGCTCCTGGATAAGGTAAGAAGAAAATAACTCTCAGCTGGATCAGAATGAGACTCTCTATGAGATGCCTTGAGCTGTTTTTTAAAAATTGTTATTTAAAAGGCAGAAAGAGAGGGAGACTAAGAGAGACCAAAAGATAGAGATCTCCTATCTGCTGGTTCAGTCACCCAAATGCCTACCACAGCTAGGGCTGGGCCAGGCCAAAGCTAGGTAGGTACTAGGAAGTCAGTCGAGGTCTCTCACATGGGAGGAAGGGACCCAATCATCTGAGCTATTCCCTGCTGCCTCCCAGGGTGCACACTAGCAGGAAACAGGAAGTGAGAACAGAGCAGAGACTTGAACCTCAGGGACTCCAGTATGGGATGCAAGTATCTCCCGCAGCATTTTAACCACTGGACTAAATGACTCAATACCCACATCAATCAACCTTGTTGTTGTTGTTGTTAATGAAAAATAAATGGAACTTGGTGACAGAATCCTGGTATAGGTTCGTTTATGGTTTCTTATTTAGAATTACATTTTATAGGTTACTAAATATAAATATCATTCCATAGCACATGTTCAGCCATCTGAATTAATGTTTTTATTGTCTTCCTAAAGTCTTGTGCTGAAGGATTCTTCCAGGTGCTGTCACAGGTGGTTTGAGTACAGGTGTTCCCTTCTTGACCGCTGCAAGAATACTGCTGGTATCCAACTCAGACAAACGGGATGTGGAATTTATTACTTTTTTTTTTTAACTAGGAAAAGTACCTGTTATATAACCTTTTTCTTATCTTTAGCATATGTCATCAATATCATTGACATTTCATCCCATTTGACAAGACAAATGAGGATTATTTTTGTTGTTTGGTCTCTTGGAAGAATTTTACCTAACCCCATTAAGTAACAAGTCATTAGAATGTTCTAATCCTAACTCTTTCACTCTTTCCTCCGCTTCTTGGAACACATTTCTTCCTTTGAAACCAAGTCTTTACTTTGGGCTCTGATGATCTCACATCTGAACTGCTCCTGTTTTCTCTCCAGAAACTTCCTTTCCTTTTCACTAATCCATTAGAACAGAAGTGTCCTCCCTTATCAACCAACAGTAAACGTTCCATTTAGGGTTTTGGCTTCTGGCTGTTGGCAACCCTTCCTGCTCTCTGTTCCCTTCCCGGGAGTCTCCCCCAACCTCCAGCCAGGGGCCACTCTGTGACTTTCTCTGCCCTTCCCTGCCTTTCTCTGGTCCAGAATCCACCACTTCCCCCCTCCATGCCCCTTTGGCTTCCTGCCTCCAGCCCTGACTCTCCCCTACACAAGTTTCTGAAACTTACTCTATTCACAGCACAGAGGGAAAAATTCCCCATCCTCTGAAGTGTTAGAGAGGAAAAGCTCCTTTCAAGCTCTCTGAGAAATATCGATGCGTCCACATGTTCATTGTATTCAATGTTGAGCAATAAGCAACTTTGACAGCTTGGTTTCAATCATTTTGCTTCACCCAGTGCAACCTGTTCTCCGGTTCCTTTTGTTCTTCCTCTCTCTGACCCCCACAATCTGCATCATCCCCAAAGGCACAAATCAGAGCAGCAAATCCAGGTTAAGGCGAGCTCTGTGGCAGTGTGGACCCCAGAATCCCCCAGACCCCTATCCAGGTAGCCAGGCGAGGGAGACGCCCGTCATTTCAAGGGCGGGGACCCTCTGTGGAGATGTCTCAGCCTCCTGCCTTAATGAGTTTAACTCCAGAGATGGGCAGCCAGGGCCCTCCCGCTGGGCATAATTACCTGGATGGGGCACCTGGGGAGAGATTGTCACACAGATAACTGGGTCTCAGGCTATTTAGCGCTTTACAGATGAGAATAAGGTGGTGACTTGGAAAAATGAGGTCTGGTTCACGTAGAAAGACTGCTATGGTTCATTTTCCTCCCTCCTGTAGCAGGGTAAACCGTTGTGCTTCTAATTGATGTGCGCGAGCCCAGGGCACAAAGTGGACTCACGTGAGGAATCGCAGGCTCCCAGGACCGGATGGGGCTGGAGGGGTCACTGTGTCCACTCCAGCCCGCAGGCAGGACAGCTTACAAACTAGCTTGCAAGGAGTGCCCGCTCCCCTTTTCATCCCCACCTCGAGAGGACTGAACACAACAGATAACCAAGGGCTGCCCGGGCACCAACGCACACTGCAAAGGACTGTTCGTCTGTGTTTATTCTGGCTCTCCTTGCTCAAAAGCCACGGTCAGGGTCAGGGTCAGGTCCCTAACATGAGCAGCTTTGGCGCAGCACACACTGAAATGTCAGAAATTCACTGGGCAGCTTGAATATACTGCAGAACACACAAGGAAAATATATTGAATCATCTTGTGCAAATTCACACCTCACCAAGGAGCTGAACGAGGAGAGGGAGCGCTTAACTACTGTCAAACTCTTCCTGTGCAGCCAGCAGCAGTGGGATTGGGCTTTGGTTTTTCCCGAGAAAAAAATGCACAGGAACCTCAATCAGGGAACGGTGAGAGGGGATTGGGTAGGTAGTCCTGAGGCCACGGAGAAGCTGACATTTGGACCCCTGCAGAAAGCAATCTGCTAACCGTGTAGATCCAGAGGTGGTAGGTGGTTTGGGGACCACAGTCCCTATTCTGCATCCAGTGCCTCCCTCGCAAAATGAATGTAAGAACACCAAGAGGTCGTGTTTAGGACCTGATGTAATGAGCCAAGGAGTGTGGGTCCTGTGGCCAGGCCGAGGGAATGAGCTGGCCCACTGCACGAGCCTGAAGACTGGACATCTGCCAAGAAGGCTGAGCAGGCTCCCGTGAGGCCAGGGTTCATAGCAAGTTTGTAGGGCAGATAGGACTTGCTCCCTGCAAAGAACCCACAGGGAGACTTCTACCGGACTGTCTGCACTGGAGGTGGGAGCTTTCCTGGCTCTGGAGGCTCTGGAGGAGGTGGAAGAACCCTTTCTGTTGACCAGAGGTCACCAAACAACAGCCCACAGGCCAAGTCCAGCCCGAGGCCTGCTCCTCTCCAGCCCACAAACTAAGAATGGTTTTTACATGTTTTTAATGGGAAGGAGGGAGAGAGGAAGAAGAATATGCAACCCCAGAGCACATGTGGCCCACAAAGCCTGAAATCTTTATTACCTGGCTCTTTCTGGAAAGAGTTCGCAGACCCCTGTCCTAAGCCACTGATGGCCAAACTTCCACGTTCAGACTCTTATTAATAATGCAGATTATGCCTCCAGCCAGCAGGCTTAGTAGTTCTTGGCAAGAGCCCCCAGGATCTTCATTGTAACCACCACTGGAGGCAATCATAACACAGGTGAGCCAAGGATGACCTTCCGACTGTGCCCCTGGAATTCTCCAGTACACATCTCATAGTTTGTGTGCGAGAATGTGGCTGAATACGGTGGGAGACACAACTTTTAGAAGAGAATCCACCCTGCTCCATCAGAGAACTTCTGACCAGGTCAGGGAAAGTTCTCTGGATGAAAACACTAAGGAAATATCAGAGCCAGATAGCATGGGGCCAATTCCACAGGATCTCAGTGTCGGGGTTCACGGCCATGGTGGAAGGTTGTTACTCTGATTGCAAGAAGTGCAGAGTACTTGGGAAAAACTTAGCAAGGCTTGGGATGTGGAAGAGGTATCACTGACGTTTGCAAAGGCACAGAGTGGGAAGGCAGCAATGGACGTGTGGACAGAGAATGGAAGGGCCTGACCTCCAAGGAGGGGGCTGTGCTACTTTCAGTGAGACCCATACAAGTCTTAAACAGAGGGTAACATTATGATTTTATGTTATGTAACTTACAGAGAAAATATTAATGCAAAACAGGAGTCCGAAACTGATCTATTGGAGTCAGAGTTATGGTACAGCCGGTAAAGCTGCTCCCTGCAATGCCAGCAACTCATACTGGAGCACTAGTGCCAGTCTCGATTGCTCCACTTCTGATCCAATCCCTGCTAATGACCTGGGGAAAGCAGCAGCAGAAGGCCCAAGTGCTTGAGCCCCTGCTATCCACATGGAAGACCCTGCTGAAGCTCTAGGCTCCTGGCTTCAACCTAACCCAGCCCCAGCTGTTGTGGCCATTTGTGGGAATAAACCAGCAGATGTAAGATTCTCTCTCTCTCTCTCTTTCCCCCCCTCCCCCCTTCTCTGTAACTCTGACTTTTGAACAAACAAATAAATATTTTTAAAGAAATGAAGATGGTATGTTGAATAGCTGGGAGGATTGCAGCCTTTCCCCCAGAGGATTACTTCTTATTTCTTCTGTAATAACCCCTTGGCATCCCAGCATCTTTGAATTCTTATCTATCTGCAGAGGAAGCCATGAATGAGATCTGAGCTGGGAAGTATCATATATTTTGTGCCTCAGGTGGGATACCTGCTCTCTGATAACCTGAGCTTTCAGATGGCACCATATGGGAAAACTGGAAGTCCGAAATAAATAAATTTTTAAAATAATAGCTTTAGTATCCTCTACAGCTCTGATCTCAGGAATCTCATTAAATTAGAACTCAACTCTGCCCACAATAAGATGTAGAGATGTAGATCTTGCAACAACTAAGGCAGATCATTTACTTTAAGGACAGGAACCAGTACTGCAAAGTACAGAAACTGGAGTCGTGCTGTGCAACAACCGAAGGTACGAACACAAAGGCATAAATAGGTCCAATGAGGTTTAGTAAAAGACAACAGGATGGCAGAGATGGTGGAACCAGCTACATTGGACCAAGGCAAGCGGCAATGATGATCAAAATTCTGAAGCAACAAAAATGCAGCCCATGGTAGCTAGGAATACAGAAACACTTCCAGCTGGTAGTCTTAGAATCCTGTTTCATTTATCAGGGGATGTGGGTATTACAGGATTGGAGGTGGGGACTGTAGGATATGGAAGAGCCAGCTTTCCAGCTCTTGAAGATCCCCTGATCCTAACACATACACGGGACCAAGTGATCGATGCAGGCTGATGGAATATGAGCAAAAGAAGTCAGTGCTGCTCACAGGCCAAGATGGGGAAGTACCTAACAAGCCTTGCTCAGACCCCCTGTGCTTCGACAGTCAGCGGGGAGGCCCTGGGTTAAACCTGGGGCCATCGCAGCATGAGAGGAGCCCAGCTCCATCTCATGGCTCTGAGGAAAGCCACCGGGGAGAGCTGTCGCATGAGGAATCCCCATCTTGCCCTTTGTCTGTGGGAGAAATAAACCTGCAGCCCTTTCATCCTTTAAGATTTGCGCTGCTGGTACAACAGTCGTCCTGTCTTTATTAATTCAGAGGAGGAGGATGGATTGTCAGGAGATTTTCAAGGAAGGGCTAAGTTAGAGGCTAAATTAGCATTTTAGGCAGGGTGCAAGCAGGAAAGGGGGAGTTCTGGGTGGTCTTGGGGCAGACGCATACCCAGGACGGATCTAGGCCAGCAGTCCTTTTCCCCCATTGATTTTTGCTGGGGGCCTCAGCCTTTGACTCATCGATTTTAGCTGCTGATTAAGTTGTGCTCTCCTGTCTGTCAGCAGTCCCTTCATTTCCTTTCATCTCGGGTTTTCACCTGCTGCAAGCGCCACAGTAATCAGGATCGCACGATTGCAATGGAGGGCTTTGAAAATGGCTTCCATGCCTGCGTGGCAGTGTTCAGCAAGGCTCTCCTCCAAGATGAGCGCTCTCATGGCTGGTGCCTGTTAGACACAGGAAAACGCTAAAGCCGAAGGCGACGGCTTCTGGTAGAGGCTACAGCAGGGCAGGGCTCCATTTGGAGGAAGCTGGCGACCTACCAGGAGGTACCTCAAGACCAAAATGTTGCTTTCTCGTCCACAGAATGAGCTGTGAAGATACCCAAGACTCAAAGCGAGCTTTCCAGCTAACAGGAATTAAAGATCATGCAGCAGGTGGTGGCTCAGATGCCAAAGCAAACCTCATTCTGGTTGAAGAAGGGGCACAAAAATAGAATCTAGTATGGCCCTGAATGTTTAGAGTGGGAAAGAAGTTCTAAACCTCAGGACAGATGGGTAAGGGAGAGCAGAGATAAGCATATTCCTCTCTCTGTGCCTCTCTGTCTCTCTCTCCCTTTCTCTCTCCCCTCTTGTCTGTGGTTGCTTAAACACACAGGCACAACAAGATGGCTGCGGCTGGCTCGCCAGCTCCTGAACACCGGCTGCACACCTCCGTGCCAGGTTTGCCCAGCTGTACACATGCCACGCAGCTGATCCGTCTGTCGAGCACGCCACACACCGTGCTCATCAATCTGCACATGCCAGGGACTTGATTTACAGTGGGCTGGGGTCGCATCCACAGGCGAGAAAGACTTGGTGACGGGAGGGAATGGCTCTTGGGGTTCTTCCCTGTGCCCTGCTCGCCTCTCTGTGCCTGACAGGAGAGGGAGGGATGGCGAGGGCCGAGCCCTCCCCTCCCGGCGCTGCACCGCCATGCATGTAATGCCCAGGAAGACAATGTTCGGTGCCACATCCACCCGCCTCCGAGGAGGGCCGAAAGAATCAGAACAGATTGAAGGCTTCGGAGAGACAGGAGATTGGGCCCCCCTTTGTGACAGATGCAAATTCTGTCGCCAGGCTCAGGGAGAGCAGGCCATTGTGCATCCGTGTTAGGATTCCCGACACGGAGAGAGCTTCGTGCTGTGCTTTTTCCCTCCTTCCTCAGATAATAGACACACCAGAATGTTAACTGCCTGTGCGGCCAGTGGGAATCTGTCCTCAAGCAGCTCAGTCCCTCGGCAGCCCACCCCTGGTGCAAAGAAGGGTGGGGTGGGGAGTGGCCAGCCTAGCATTCGTCTGTGTGGGTGTGGGTGTAGGTGTGGTTGAGGGCGTGTGGTGTTCAGTCAATGTGTATTGTGAATTTTTTGTTACCAGCTTGAGTAGTCATAGGAGGGTTCCCGGAAGAGCTCCCTGGATGCACCCCATAAGAGAAGCCCCAGTATCCAAAAGGCTGAGCATGGGATAGAAAAGGCCCAGGAGTCTTGGGCGGTGCTTCTGTTCCAGCTGAGCCAAGACTCAGTGCATTTCCGGAACTCTTGGCTCTTCCTCGCCTACCCAAAGCCTGGATGGTGACAACCCAGGTCTCCTTGGACTTCTCAAACCCACCTCGCCTTTCCTCTCCCTAGGGAATGGCTTATACTTCTTACCTAGAGGCCAGAGTCGGGCCTGCCCTGTCTTCATAATCTCTCCCATCACCTTAGCCACAGGGACCGCACCTTGCTTTTGATGGGATTTGCTGTCTGAACATCTCATAGAATTCTGCTGCTCTCGACTGGGTTGTGAATTCCACTAGATAATCATGAATACCACTGAAAAATGTGCTGAGACCACATCTTGCACATTTTGGTGACTCTACACAGTGCCAATAATAGTGCTATTCAACTCTGGGACTTGAATTACATTTCCACCTAAACCAAAGAATTCTCAGGAAGGGGCACCTTGGAGAATTGCCCCTGCAAATTATATGGCTTAGAAAAAAATGTCAGCAACAAAGACCCTTACATATACCCCACCCTCGGCTCCCTCGAAGCTTCCTCCAGAAAGGGGAAGTCTCGCTGACTGATGAATCCCACAGTGCTCTGTTGGCCATTGCCCTGCCCGCTGTGAAACCACTGGAAACTTCCCTCCCTGGCTATCATTTGTCACAGGGGCCAAAGCTACAATCAGTCATTGCTAAGTTTTGGGTTTAGTTTTCAGGCTCATGCAGAAGCATTTTCATTTATGTCCTTTTCCATCTGACTCTTTAAACTAATCCTTCTCGACTTCAGATCTTTGCACAAACCTCCCATGTCATCATTGGGGAGCTCTGGGCCCAGAGCAAAGGTAGACGGCAAAAAAGCCCCAAATCTGCACGTTTTATTTCACTGGTACATGTATTTAATCCATCTGCAAACTGTTCATTGGATAGCGTTGTAGGCTTCTCTCTCTGGGAACACTAAGGTATGTGTATTCAACAGTGGAAAATAAACATAAGATTTTATTACAAAGTGCCACTGCCGCTCCTGGCATGAGTAATTTGTGCACCTGCATTTTTAAAATGTTTCAAAGTTTTTCCCCTTGGTGGATTCCGTGGTAACACACATTAGCTTCCCGGCTGTCACAGCCTGGTTCTTGTAGGTGCTTGTCATTTCTGCTTGTGCTATCCAGAAGTCATTGTTCTCAGAGCAGAGAGCAAGAAAACGTGGTGGCCCTGTGCAGGAGTCTGTGGGTACAGGTTCTCTTTTGTCCTGAGAAATGTCACTAAATTTTAGAGTGTCTTAATCCCAAGTTCCAAGAGGCAGGGGACAGATCATCAAGAGTGGGATAGAGGTGAGGGTTTGTCTCAATAAAGCCTGGGAATGGTTTCTAGAGACAAGTGTTCGGTTGATTCTTTCTGCCATGGTCTTTACCTTAGCAGCCTGCCTTGCCTTTAACACAGAAACCAAGGCACTTGCAGCTCATTGCTGTGTTCTTCAGCCAATATGGCAACCCAGGAGGAACCACAGGGAACTGAAACCTGACCCTGGGGAAAGTGTCAGTCTTGGGAAATGGAATAGGGCCATTGGAAAGCAAGAGCCCCATCACTCAGAATGGGGCACCACGCCCCGACTTTCTTTAATCTTTTCCTTCCCTTTTTTTTTCTATTTTTTTTTCTATTTTTCAATGATTCTGATTTTTGCAGGTGTCTAAAGTCAGCTCTGTGTGCACAGTGCTAACTAACAATTTCCCCTGTGATATCTGTAATCTCCTGGAAATGTTCACTGATTCCTTCCAACATCCCCCACAACAACCCAGAAGGCTGGCAATTCCGAGTCATCTTAGGCATGTTAATACTTTCTTAAAGTCATATTGCAGCATCGAGCATACTTCTCCCTCCAACGGTGGGTCTCAGAGGAAGATGATAATGGCCCAGTGCTACTCCAACTTGATCATTAGCATCTCTGTCGCTCTAAGCAACATCAGGCAGATAACTTGATCTAAAGAGTATTTATTTATCTGTCCAATGCTGCAAATGGAGACAGAGAGAGCTCCACTGATAGAATCGCTGGGTGTGAAATCTTCATTGTTCAGTATGATGGAGAGCAATGGAATGCTTGTTTCATTTAAATAATACCGAGTTTTCAAACATTGCGCACCATCTGCCTCGGGAGCTGTCTGGCCCAGGCACAGAATTTAATATATGTGGCATTTTGCATGGTTTAAATGCAAGCATATTCTGGTTCTAGTCCAAGAGGTGGTAGTGGAGTAGTAGGTGGTGTGTTTAGTGCTGAGGGGCAAGGTCTTATTCGTGCTGTGTCGGAGGCTTCAGTTGGCTGATGGTCCATCTCTGAGTTTGACTGTTAGGAAAATAATTCTTATAAGACTCCTTCATGGCAGAAGGGGAAGAATCTTGCTTTCATACCCTTTATGATGTTTCACATTGATGCTTGTCATCGACTACTAAATTTATTATTTTTACATTTTTATTTGCTTATTTTTATTTTATTTGAAAGGCTGAGAGACAGAGAGATATTCCATTGACTGGTTCATTCCCCAAATGCCTGCAACAGCCAGGGCTGGGTCAGGGCAAAGCTAAGATCCTGGAACTCCATGTGGGTCTGACCCTAGTACTTGAGCTCCATGCTCTGCTACCTCCTAGGATATATATTAGCAGGAAGCTGAATCAGAAGCAAAGTAGCCTAGACTTGAACTAGGTCCAGCGGTATGCAATGTAGGCAAATTAAATGCTAGCATAAGCGCCTGGAGCAAAACATGTCTCAGAGAATCCCCCCAAACTTTCAAACTGGGCCCTCTGGTGAGTACTGCCTTAAATGGATGTGTGAATCTTTGTCCAAAAACAAGGACTCTTTGAACTGTCACTAAAATCACATATTTACTCCCCACCCCCCGACCCCACTCCCACACATCAGTGTATTTGGAGAGAATTCAAAGACTTATGTAGGAAGGGTCCTCTGGCTTATCTGGCACTTAGGCTGCTCACAAATGTCATTCTACATACCGAATAGTAGGAGCAGACTGGGAATTAACAGAGGAAATGTGGTTGCCACAGTCCAACGTGTAGTTCACCAAGTAGCACTTGGTAAACTTACCTTGACTTGGATTCAGCATTGCTAAGGCAAAGAGGCTATTGGAATTATCTCAGTGATTCAGGATGAAGATACCAAATCAAAAGAACTATAATTGTTCAGATGAACAACCTTATAACTTCAGGGTCTTGACAGAATGAAGGAGTATTGTCCATCCCATCCCAGCCAACATGACTTGAGGGAAGTTGTCAGGCTTTGCACCATGAGGCCATTCAAGGATCCAGGCTCCTTCCATCTTTACCTTGTGGTCTCCAAAGAAATTACAAAGAACAGAAAAAGGGAATATGGAACATGTATACTTTTATTTTTATTTTATTTTTAAAAGACATTGATTTTATTTGACAGGCAGAGTTACAGAGACAAAAAGAGGGAAAGAGAGAAACAGAGAGATCTTCTATCCACTAGTTCACTCCCCAGATGGCTGCAATGACTGAGGCTAAACCAGGCCGAAGCCAGGAGCCTGGAGTTCCATCCAGGTCTCCCATGTGGGTGGCAGGGGCCCAAGCACTTGGACCATCTTCTGCTGCTTTCCTAGGCGCATCAGTAGGGAACTGGATTGGAAGTGGAACAGGCAGGACTAGAACCGCACTCGTGTGTGATTGTGGCATGGAAGGTGGTGGCTTAACCCACTGCATCGCAGTGCTGGCAACACATACACACTCTTCACTATCTTGGCCCCAGAGCCCTGCCTCAACAGAGGAGGGCTGGGAGATGTCACGGGGGCCAGGCAGGTTCTGAGGCTTTGACCTACTTGCTCCTGATCCAATCCCTCCCACCTATTGGACCTCTGCTGCTAAAAATGAGAAAACCTTTTCAGTTTCTGCCACTAATTGCTTTACCTTTATCATCTGCATATTTCAGGAGAACGTATCCAGCTCCAATCGTGGGAAATTTTCCCAGTTCTCTTCTCCTTGTGTCTTGGAGCTGGAAGAAAGGACATTTGCAGAAGGCCCGTCTTCCTAAGGCATTCCTCATGGGTATGGATCGAGTGCCTTACAGAGGGCAGTGGCCTCAAGCTGAGCAGTCGTGAACAGAGAGGACTGTAACTGTCCTGACCACACTTGAACTTGAGGAGCTCCTCAGTTGGGCTCAGCCGTGTCAGTTGACTTGATTCTTTACAGGAGCAGAACTTCTTTCATTTCAGTCTGGAAGATAAAAGGCAATATCAAAATTAGGCTATCAGTGTTATGCTGTTGTACTGAAATAATAAATCAATTAGTAAATACTGATTTATGATAGGTAAATTTATGATTTATGTATAATAATCAAATAAGAAACTGAGCATTTACTAATGTGTCATACAGTAATTTGTTATACAAATATAATATTTATTACAAATGTTATTTATATTAAAATTAAATTTTATTTTTAAAAAATTTTATATGTAAATTATATAATTTTTATGGATTTCATATATACAGATTTAGGAACATAGTGAAACTTCCCACCCTACCAACATTGGGACTGGCATTTTGTGGCACAGCAGATTAAGCCTTGGCTTTTTTTTTTTTTTTTTTTTTTTGACAGGCAGAGTGGACAGGGAGAGAGACAGAGAGAAAGGTCTTCCTTTTGCCGTTGGTTCACCCTCCAATGGCTGCCGCAGCCGGCGCGCCACGCTGATCCAAAGGCAGGAGCCAGGTGCTTCTCCTGGTCTCCCATGGGTTGCAGGGCCCAAGCACTCGGGCCATCCTCCACTGTACTCCCTGGCCATAGCAGAGAGCTGACCTGGAAGAGGGGCAACCGGGACAGAATCCGGTGCCCCAACCAGGACCGGGACTAGAACCTGGTGTGCCAGCACCGCAGGCGGAGGATTAGCCTAGTGAGTCACGGTGCCGGCCAAGCCTTGGCTTTTGACACTGGCATCTTATGCTGGAGTGCCAGGTGGAGTCCAGGCTGCTCTGTTTCCCATTCAGCTTCCTGGTAATGCACTTAGGAGGGCAGCAGATGATGGCCTAGGTACTTGGGACCCTGCCCAAATGGGAGATGCAGATGGAATTCTGGGCTCCTGGCTTTGACCTGGCCCATACCTGGCTTTTCTAGGCATTTGGAGGATAAACCAGCAGATAGGAACCTCCTCGCCCGTCCCCACCACCCCCGTGTGTGTGTGTCTATGTGTATGTGTGTGTGTTCCTCTGTCATTCTGCCTTTCAAATAGATGGGTGGATTCATAAATCTTTAAACAAAAAAAGATAGCACGCAACTTTCAAGTATTATCATTACCCATCATTTAAGTTCTTAAACCTGGTTTTTGACATTCCTGGTCCAAACATAAGCCTTCTGATATACGGAGCCTACATTTTCAAAAACGTTAATAAAAACCTTTTCAGGCATTCTGGAATATTTCTTATATTTGTTATTTGTCCTGTTTTTAAAAATTGTGATGGAACAAGGAGATTACTTCAAAAGTTTCGTGAAATGGGATTTGAACCAGTTGGAAGCTGCACTGTTCATGGCTCTGGGTTCGTGTGTTTGCAGGCATCCATCCTCTTGTGCCTGAAATAAATGTACTCTAGCCTTTGTCTCTATTCGTAGCACACTGTACAAACAAGGACCTACCTCTCAGGAGAATTACCAAGCCAAGGATGTCATGTTGCATCTTTATGATGAAATGCAGATTTGTCATTAAAAGGCAAATTCTTCATTTCCAAAAGCTGAATATAAATGATGCTTTAAAAGACCTTAGCTAATGAAATTTAGGCCTCTCTGTCCCCAAAAAGAAAAACTTAAGACTATGCTCTGGAACTTAGCCAGAGCATTTCACTGGGCTTGAAAATGCATGTATTTTCTGGTACTGGGTGATATCGCCTTACAGTATTTGGTTATCTAGAGGCTAGCAAGCAGACATCGACAGCCTTGCGTTCAGTCACTCTGCCTGCTCAGTTTGCCGGATTCACTCCCTGGCCTCCTGGCTGCTGAAGTGTAACCTGTGTGCCTCCCAGCTGCTGCAGGAGAAAAGGAGCCAGGGATGCGGCCATCAGCCCATAAGGCCCAGTCTGCTCTGGCCAGGTGCCCTGCTACTTTTCGTCTTCTTGGGAACAAACTGTCCACTAAGGGAGGGCTGAGCTGCTCCTTTCCTCCCCAGCGAGTCTACCCATTGAAGTGGATTTTTCCACCTGGGCTCTGCCTAGGTGGTTTCTGGGTTTTAAGAGGGTGTGAAGATTTTTCCCAACTCGCCAACTAGTGCTTGCAGGCTTCTGTTCGGGGGCAGCCACTTCAGTCAAGTCCCAGCACAAAAAAAAAAAATCTCCACTGCTCTCCCTTTTCTTCGGTTCCCCATGGCTTAGATGAGCCGCAGCTGGCCTAGGGTTGCCACTGGGGCCTGGCCAAGGGGAGCTGATGAAGGAGAGTCTGCAACTCCATTCAACAGAGCTGCTTTCAAGTAATCAGCCGCTGCTATGGGGCAGTAGCTCTGTGCACAGGGAGGGTCCCCGGGGAAGATGCCAGAACTTCAGGAGGATGCAATAAATGCAATGACCTGGCAGGGGCATCGCCCTTCTTTCCTATAGGTACCAGGAAGCCGGGCATTCAATTTGTCTTACATATTCATTCCTCACCCTTAACACTAGGAGTGCCGAGATCAGACCATGGTGTCATGGGCATGAGGGTGAAGCAGAATGGACTGACAATGATGGCCTCTATATGCCTATAGCTGCAATGTCAAGAGATGGTGTAACATGGTGGTCTCCAGGGCACCTGGGGGGTCCCTGCCATGCTCTGCATGAAAACCCATGGGGACATGGGCAGCAGCAACCCACACCCCAAAGGAGCCCCTTCTCTCCAGCAGTCGTTGTGTGGCTCTGCCTCCATGCGAACTTGGATGAGAGAAGAAACTGAATGACATTAACAGCCCGAAGTGAATCCATTTCATCATTTTGTACACATACATTCATGATGTACTATATGTTATATATAATTTACTAAAGCATGCTTTTAAAAATAGATTTGAGGAGCATGGAGACCCCAGAAGCGTATGTTATTGTACTGGGCCTGAGTTTCTCTTTCCTTCCCACAGGGGACCTCTGAGGGTCTATTTGAGGGCATGAATATGGAAAATTCTGCTCCAACTCCCCCACCCCACTCCCCGAACAGCACTGCAGAACTGTGCTAAGCTCTTGTGGTTTTGAAAGAACAGATGCAAGAGACAAAATAAGTATAAAAGGAATTTGGGGAATGGGTCCTAAGAATCACCGCGTTTCCTATCACTCTCAGAAAAGGCGTTTCTTTTCAGGGGTACTGCGCATCTGTGTGCCTCCAAACCGCCAATTATTTTTCCAACCAACATAATTACAGCCTTCTCCTGAAAATGCCAAACACTCAAATGAAATACAGCTTCAGAAATTTTCACTTAAGTTAATTGGTTCCAATTACTCAGGCCTGCTTTGCCCCCTCCCCCCCAAAAACACAAGAAGGCCAAGTTCTTTTTTCTCATCCTGTTCGTTTTTTCCAGAGAAAGAAAAACAGAAGGAGAAGAGAGAGAGAGGGAGAGGGAGCGAGAGGGAGAGGGAGAGAGAGAGGGAGGGAGAGAGGGAGGGAGGGAGGGAGGAAGAGAGAGGGAGAGAGGGGAAGGGGAAGGGAGAGGGGGAGGAGGAGAGGAGGTGGGGGATATAAGGGAGAGGAGGGAGAGAGAGGGGAAGAGGGAGGGAGGAAGAAAGGAAGGAAGGAAGAGCGAACAGGTGCCACCTGAATTCTGCTTTACTGCAACATGAGCTAACCAGAAGGAGGCAAGGTGCACACCTTCCCAGCTACACCTGTACCTGTTTGCATGACGCTGAGAGGTCACAGGAGCCCCTGTCCTTCCTGTTGCTCTCTGTGAGTAGAATCTGCTGGGTTAGGTTTGCTGGACGTATGTGTGCGTCAGACACTGTGGGCTGACAGGACATTGGCTTCCAACGAGCACTGCTTAAAACGTGAGCCTCCACTTGGTACTCACGACAGCTGTGGTCAGCTCTGAGAAGCCTGGGCCGGTCTGGAGGGGCAAGCAAGTCTTCTGCTGGGCCACTTTTGGAACCATTGGCTGGGGTGACATGTAGGGGCAGCCTGCTTTGCCACAAATTCTTATTTCAGGTTACCCATTGTGTGCACGACATGATGAAAGCTCCTTTTCTCAGGGCTGCCCTGGGACACAGGCCCAGGGACTGTCAGGTCATTGTGGCCTATGACTTGGGCAGTTGACCTGCGTGTGCCCCATTTTATAACTTGATGGAGACTCACAGATATTGGCTTCTAATTCCAAGATATGATATGGTAGAAAGAGCTTCCAGGAAACTCAATTTACCCACTTCCACCCAATCTAATCAATCACATTGAGTGAACCTCATTGGCTGAGGTTAACAAAAGCCTTGTAACTTGAATGAGAGGTAGTTGGAGATCAGGGTCTTTTAAACTCAGGTTCATAATAGTCTCCATGTCCTGGGGAGCCGTGAACCTGTCAGGGCACTGGGCTGGTGCTTTGTGTCAGTGGACGCTGGCCACCATGGGAAGGGACATTCTGAACAGGGGAACAGGATAGGAAATGTGACCAGTGCTCCCAGTCTCTCCTAAAGCTATCTGAAGCCAGACTCTGTTAGTCTAAAATTCAGTGGATTGCCAGAACCCTAGCACATCCCACTGAGCCTGCAGCAGGACAGAAGTGATCTGGGGATGATCTACACCTTCCATTAGCTGCCCTGCTGTTCCACGTTCCAAGAGGGCCTCCTTCTCAGTCAACAGCATTTGCAAGGCAGTCACAGACATGCAAAGCTATGATTCTCTTGCCTCAAGTTCAGTGGCAGCACAATGAACTGACAAGTTCAGTCTGTTTTCCAGTTGCCAAGAGTCATTGCCATAAAACTCCCCTTCATCTGGCTTGGCCGAGAGCCCCATCAGCTGACTCTGCCAACAAGTTTGCATGCCACGAAGGCTGGTGCCCTGTCCTCCTCTGCAGTGGAGCTCCCCTAGCCTGAGCCTTGCTAAGCCCATCATCGTCAGGAGGGTGGTTCCTTTCTTTCTGAGATGATCTCTGCAGACCTGCAGAGGGAAGGGGCCCAACAGGAACCCTCTGTGGTCAGAGAACATTCTGTCTGCCTGTGAAGGAGCTTGGACTGCTCCAAAAGGCGCAGTCTCAGGAGACCACAGAGGTCTTCCCTTCTCAACTCCCACGATGGTCAGATCAGCTCAGGCCGGGCCTGGCTGGGGAAGAGATTGGGAGGCATCACGTCATTGCATGCAAGAGCTCAAAATCTTAGGTTAGGGAGCAGGGGTCCAGAGCAGCGTGACATGCACTTTCTCCTATACTGAAAGCTGTTGCCTCCAACTAAAGCCTCCATGATGCTGACCTTGATGTCAAACCTATGCAAAATGCGTATGATGAAAAATCTATGCATGAAGTTTGAATTTTTCACACCGAAACAAACCTTTCATTACACTTTCTACGTGCTTTGTCAAGTGCATTTACCAAGGCCCCCTACCTCCTTCAGTCTTTTGTAGAAGAATGTGCCAAATACCAGAAGGACGATTTGATTCTCAGTCCACCACAAAGAGAAGGGAAAGAGGACCGTGCACTGGAGGAAGGATTTCCATAGAACAGAGCGATGTCGATGGGAAAGTAGAGCAACAAGATTTGGATCAGGTTTACAACAGGAGCAGAGCTTTTTTCTTTATTGATTGTTTTAAGTCTTTTTCAAAAGAATTTTCCTGGGATTTCAAAAAACTCAATGAAAATACATTACTTATTCACTTACGAGTGGTGATTGCTGTTTTTCTAAGTGAAAAAAATTCCACGTTCATAGCATGGAAAATATTTAGGAAATGCCTTCCTGAAAATAACCTTGTACTTCAGATACAAAGCGTGTTTTTCCCAAAATGTCTTATGTTCAGGCCATCTCCCTCATTTATTATCCAGGTAAATGCCTTTGCATAACTCATGGCCCTCAATCTAAAGCAGAAGTCCCTGAGGAGAGAGCATTGTGGCACAGCGAATTACACTACCACCTGGGACACGTGCATCGCACATTGGAGTGCTGGTTTGAGTCTGGCTACCTCAGGCTTCAGATCCAGCTTCTTGCTCATGTGCCTGGTAGGCAGTGGATGATGGTCCAGGTATGTGAGTTCCTGCCACCCACGTGGGAGAACTGGTTGGAATTCCTGGCTAGGCCTGGCCTAGCACTGGCTGTTGCAGGTATTTGGGGAGTGAACCAGCAAATGGAAGACCTCTCACATTTTGTCTCTCTCTTCCTCTCTGACATCCTGCCTGTTAAATAAATAAATAAACTTATTTTTAAGTGGCTTAAGTGGTTAGGTGTTATAGAATAAAATTATACAGTTGTCCTTTGAGGGACTGGTTCCAGGATTCCCATGGAATCTGAAATGTGTGGATACTCAAGTCCCTTATATAAAACAGCAAAGTATTTGCATGGATTTGTACAACTTCTCCTGTATACCTGAAATCATCTGTAGATTACCTATAGTGCCTAATATGATGTACATGCTATGTAAATGGTTGTCCTACTATATTGTTTAAGGGACAATGACAAAAAAAACAAGTCAATACATGTCCAGTGCAGATGCAATATTTTTTCCATATTTTTTAAAAGGTTAATTTTATTTATTTGAAAGACAGAGTTAGAGAGGTAGAGACAGAGAGAGAGGTCTTCCATCTGCTGGTTCACTCCCCAGGTGGCCACAAAAGCTGGAGCTGCACAGATCCAAAGCTAGGGGCCAGGAGCTAGGAACTTCTTCTGGGTCTCCTATGTGGGTGCAGGGGCCCTAGGACTTGGGCCATCTTCTACTGCTTTCCCAGGCCATAACAGAGAGCTGGATCAGAAGAGAAGCAGCCGGGACTAGAACTGGCACCCATGCGGGATATGATGCTTCAGGCCAGGGTTTTAACCTACTGCACCACAGTGCTGGCCCCTCCATATATTTTCAATCTGTACTTTTGAATCTGTGGATACAGGACCTATGGATGCAGAGCGGCAACCACTCTTGTGACCTGATTGAATGGAAAAGTGGTACTCCTGTGGCTCCTCATTGTACTTCTGTCATCAAGGCCAAGAATTCATTCATGGAATCAACATTCCTTTCTACCATTGGGGATACAAAGCAGCATTGACCATGGGTTCCCCCCCTCCAAGGAAGACATTAGTTCAGTAAGATTACCACACCTGGGGCTGGTGCTGTGGCACAGTAGGTTAATTCTCCACCTGCAGCGCTGGACACCCCATATGGGCACTGGTTCGAATCTCAGCTGCTCCACTTTTGATCCTGCTCTCTGCTATGGTCTGGGAAAGCAGTAGACGATGGCCCAAGTTCTGGGGCTCCTGCACCCACGTGGGAGACCCAGAAGAAGCTTCTGGCTCCTGGCTTTGGATCAGCCTAGCTCTGGCCATTGCAGCCATTTGGGGAGTGAACCAGTAGATGGAGGACTTCTCTCTCTGTGTTTCCCTCTCTCTTTCTGTAACGTTACCTCCAAATAAATAAATAAAATCTTAAAGGATTCACACACACACACATAGGACAATGATGTTGGAATCTCCTACACGTTAGCAGCCGTGGGCAAGTCAAGTCAGTGTTGACTTCATCTTCCAGTTGCACCAGGCTGGTGGCTCTCGGGGGGTATCACTGAGGACAATCGAATGTAGAGCAGTAGCATGCATCAGTGTGGTGGCTGTGCAGGAGGCCTTGGACACAGATCACCCGCCTCCTTACCTGATGGTGCCGGGGTCAAAACTGAGGCCTGCAAGGGTTACAGATGTGCTGGAGGCCACAAGCTTCTGGGTAACAAATGTCTGGGTAGCACACACATTCCCTGATCCCAGTTCCTTGTTCAATACAAGTCCCCAGTCCCCCCACCCACCAATTCCAGGGCAATGTTCTGTTATGTGCTGGCAGAGCACTGGCATATGTGACCGAAGACACACACTGCTCCCAGCTTTGCCACTGACTACTCACGTTTGGGGGTGGCAAGGCACAAAACTTCTCCTGATTTCAGATTCCTCACCTGGAAAATGAGGTGTTCAGCTTTTCCATCACTCTCTACGCTTGGCCAAAGTCGCTCTCGCAGCAGAGCAGAGTGGATGATAACCCGTGGCAGGGGTTTAGA
This sequence comes from Lepus europaeus, assembly GCF_033115175.1. Classification (NCBI taxonomy): domain Eukaryota; kingdom Metazoa; phylum Chordata; class Mammalia; order Lagomorpha; family Leporidae; genus Lepus; species Lepus europaeus. The sequence goes on from NC_084835.1 coordinate 73,109,187, forward strand.
GGTGTGGCACTTAGGGACACTCTGCAAGCAAGACACATGAGTGAGGTATTGGAGTTCATCTGTCTTAACAGTGTGACTTCTGTGCTTCTCTTCATCAAATATTTGTGTTTGTTTTCATATGAAAATAATGCTTGGAATGTCTTTAAAAAGTTTTCTTTCTCTTGAGAGGCAGAGACAGATATACAGACAGAGGGAGCTCCTGTCTGCCGACTCACTCTCCTAATGCCCACAAGGGTCAGGGTTGCGCTGTGCCAAAGCTGAAGCCAGGAGCTAGAAATGCTAGCCAGGTCTCCCATGTGGGTGGGCAGGCTCAACTACTTGAGCCAGCCCTGCTGCCTCTCAGGGCTGCATTAGCACCAATGCTGGAATCAACAAGCTGAGGTTAGACTTGAACCCAGGCCCTGTAACATGGGACCTGCGTGTCCCAGCCCGTAGCTTTACCACTAGGCCAAATATCTGCCCCTGAAATCTGACCATCGCCACGGAGCGCCTGTTCATCCTGGGGTATAAGGACAGGAAGGTGTTTTGAGGCTGCCCCCTGCTCACTGCTCCCACGTCCTTTGTCTGTGTTTCTCATTTTACCACTCCTACTTCTGGTTCCCAGAATATAAATCGTTCATTGATCCTCAAAAATGCCTGGCTTGGATCTGGGAGGGGCAGGTGGAGAGAGCGCGAGAGCCCCTGAAGGGAAAATTATCACCCTAAGCAGCATCTAGAAAGGTAAACAGACATTTAGCAGATGGAAACCGGAGGGCTGCTCTTCTGGAAACTTAAGGGGAGTGGCTGGTGAACCTGGCCTCTTATCTGAAGACCTGCTTTGGTGTGTGCCAAATGTTGATTCTGTACCTTAAATCTTTTCTCGAAAGAGGTGGGCTATGAATAAATATTTGGATTTAGGAGGAATTAGTCTAAACATCTTTGAAAAAAAAAAAAAAGCACAACATTATCTCTTCTTCAGATGCAAATCTTTTCAATACCTGAGAGGGTTTTTTGCTTTGTCTGGAGGCATCACCCAAGCTCCTGTCTAGCTTTGCTGGACTTGGCCTAGCAGGCTCTCAGCCCCTTCTGCAGCCATGGAGTGACTTGGAGTAGAAAGGGTGAGGTTAGGGGTACAAAGAAGACAGCTTTTTACCCAGCCCTGGGACAGTTATCACCAAGAGCGAGGCCAGCCAAATTCTTCATCTGCTGCGGCCGCAGAGGCCCGTCCCCAGGGACTTTTCCAGATGGAAAAGCACTCTGAGCTTCTGACCATTTCCCAGAGGAGGCAGTGAGCCTGATGCAGGGAGACTGTTGCTCTTGGAAGCAATGGAGCTTGCATCAATCCAGCTGTTAGTGGACATCTTCAGGTAGTTTGCACATAGTAGGCATGCAAGGGTGATTTGTCAGACACATGCATCCATGCTAATCCCCTACCCAAGAAGAAAAGCTGGCAAGTAGGTTCTAGTCCCGGTTGGGGCACCGGATTCTGTCTCGGTTGCCCCTCTTCCAGGCCAGCTCTCTGCTGTGGCCCAGGAGTGCAGTGGAAGATGGTCCGAGTGTTTGGGCCCTGCACCCCATGGGAGACCAGGAGAAGCACCTGGCTCCTGGCTTTGGATCAGCGCGGTGCGCCAGCCACAGCGCACGGGCCGCAGTGGCCATTGGAGGGTGAACCAACGGCAAAGGAAGACCTTTCTCTCTGTCTCTCTCTCACTGTCCACTCTGCCTGTAAAAATAAATAAATAAATAAATAACATTCCATGACAACTCAGTGTCTTGACTCAGGTGTAGTTTTCATTCCTATGAGAGAATAACAGATTTTGATGAACCCAGAAGGTTATGGAATTTCATTGAACCAATTGATTTCAACTCAGAAGCAGAATGGCTTGGTGAGGTTCTGAAAAATACTGAGGCCTGGCTCCACCCCCAGAGTAATTGAAGCAGAAATTCTGAGAGGGGGTCCAGACATTGGTTTTGTTGTTTGGTTGATTGGATTTTTGCTGTTGTTGTTGTTATTTTTAATTCCCCCAGGTAATCTGGTGTGCAGTGGGACCATGAGTGACTCATCTATCCAAGCAGGTAGAGTGGTTTCCCAGAGCCCAGCAGAGCTGGGAGAAGACTCCAGGTCTCCCCTTGCAGTCTTGTGCTCTTTCCCACACATCACATCCACTCTCCTTTAGCCCTAAGACCCGTGGGATAACTTGCACTTGTCCACTGGGAAAAGGGAGCAGTAGCTGACCCCCCTGGAAAGGAGCGCTTTGGCCCATGGGAATTTTCCTGGTCCTATTTGTGGAAATGGTCCGACCTTGGCTGTTTTTCCAGGAAAGGATATTATGAGCAGGGTTCCTTTGGTAACTGCCTATATAGCATTATTTGTGAGGCATGGGAAGATTCAAGCCCCAAAATATCCCCTTTGCCTTCAATTACTTGTGTTGAAAGGCATCCCATAGAAATGTTGTGGGGGATGTGTTAAAAGACAATGCTTATTAAATATAAATAAAGCCTAGCATAGGGTTTGACATTAATAATTTCACAACTTGGTCAGCCCTCCACACCTTTGGGTTCAGCACCTGTGGATTCTATCAACCGAAAATCAGAAATATTTGCAAAGGGTGGGCTTTGGCACAGTGATTATTGGGACGCCCGTATCCCATACCAGAGTGCCTGGTTTGAGTCCCAGCTACTCCGCTTCTGACCCAGCTTCCTGCTAATGTGCACCATGGGAGACAGCAGGTGGTGGCCCGAGTCCCTGCCACCCACAGGGGAGACTCGGATTTGAGTTCTAGGCTTCTGGCTTCAGCCCAGCCAGGACTTTTGCAGACATTTGTGAAGTACACTAGCAGAAGGAAGCGCTTTCTGTCTGTCTGTATCTTTTTCTGTCTCTCTGCCTTTCTGATAAAATGAAAGTAAATTTTAAAAAGACTGTTCTCTTTCCTCCAAATTACATTTGTATTGAACATGTACAGATTTTCTGTTATTATTCCCTAAACAGTACATTGTAACAATGATTCACATACCATTTATATTAGGTATAAGTAATCTAGAGATTAAAGTATACAGAATGTGTGTAATATGAGGGAACTCCAAAATAGTCATGAAACTAAAACACAAACTTATTTTTCTATCAACTTTTTGAAGACCCCTCCAATACCATTTTATGTGATGACCTTGCTCGCCCACGTATTTTGGTATCAGCAGGGGTTTAGACACTGAGGGATGGCTGTACTTGGCACTCATGTCTTATTATATTTTGCTATGTGTAAGAAAACCATGCTGGGCCCGATACACCTTCTTTAATTCAATTATCACCCAAAACTTAGGAGTTGGCTCTTTTTTTATATTAAAATGAGAACACGAGGCTCACATTCTCATTATGATGCCTACAAGCTTAAATTAAAGCGGAAGATCCTATTAGCTTGGATTAGCCCCTGTGCTTTACAGCTGAGGCAAGAGGCCTGGGAATGTTTACCGTAGTGAAGTGGTTATCGATGGCTTCTGCCTTGTGATAAATGAATGCCCCGTTCCTCTCACAGGTGGAAAGGAAAGGTCTCCGAGTCTCCCAGTTTGGTGTTCGGATCCTGGTCCAACCATTCTCTGACTGTGGAATGTTTACACAGGGCAGAGGAAAAGCTGAACCTGTTCCCGAGAAAGACGTGGGAAGGAAAGGAGACTGGGGGAGTGGGGAGATCTGAACGGACTTAACGCACCTCACAGGTGGCACAGGCTCGGGCCAGGGTGCTCTCTGCAGAAGAATCTGCATGTTTGAAATGTTCCCCTCACTGCTGGGTCTTAGTCCACCCGTACAAGGATGGACTGGGTCCGAGGAAAGGTGAGTGCGCCGCTCGCCCGTTCCCCAGCCTCCCAATCCCGGAGACAATCAGACGCAGCGGGGAGCCAAGTCTAGCAAGGACTCATTTACTTCGTGCGAAACAGAACCTTTTATAGCACAAAACTGCAGAGTCATTGGGGCAGGGCTAAGGACCAACCAATCACTTAAATGGTCATTTTACGGGGGGATTTCTATAGGACTAGCCATATGTCTATACACTTGTTACTAGTTTTGTTACCTCCCCTGATGTTGCGCAGCCAGTTAGTTTTAGTGGTAAACAACTTTGGATTCCGCCCACCTTACTTCCTTTGGGCACCAATTGTGTAACCAATTTCCCCACACCTCACAAAAGACGTCGTGGACCACAGCTTTTGAAAAAAGAAGGAAAATCCTGGTCCAAGGGAATCAAATGGAGGGATGAATCTGTTTGTGCCCCTCGCCTGAAACAAAGTCTGTGTCACTTAATTAATGCATTTAGCCACCTGGCCAGGGGAGCCTCCAATCCAAGCCCAGCTGAGAGGTCTTGTTTCACTCAGGAGTTCTTTGAAGAAGAAACTCACTTTCTTCTTTTTTTTTGACAGCCACTGTGGATAGTGAGAGAGAGAGACAGAAAGAAAGGTCTTCCTTTGCCGTTGGTTCACCCTCCAATGGCCACTGCGGCCGGCGCATCATGCTGATCCGAAGCCAGGTGCTTCTCCTGGTCTCCCATGGGGTGCAGGGCCCAAGGACTTGGGCCATCCTACACTGCCTTCCCGGGCCATAGCAAAGAGCTGGCCTGGAAGGGGCAACCGGGATAGAATCCAGCGCCCCAACCGGGACTAGAACCCGGTGTGCCAGCGCCGCAAGGTGGAGGATTAGCCTGTTAAGCTACGGCGCCGGCCAGAAACTCACTTTCAAGTGCTGACCCTGACGATGACCATGAACGCCGTTAACTCCATGGGGAAAGAAATAAAAACACATATTACATGTGTTATAATTCTCACAAGTGGCCCTTTGAAGGAAGTGTCCTCTAAACATAGAAAGGCATACATCAGGGATGCCAGAAAGGTAAGAAAGGAGGGGAGGGAGGCGAGGAGGCACAGGTGAGACCAGCAAGATTGTTCTTTAAAGCCAAGCACCCTGCAGGGCAGGGCAGGGCGGGACAGCAAGGCAGCAGGTGGAGGGAGGCCCAGACGGTGGAAGACAGGACACTGACAATGCGGACGTCAAGCATAAGGCTCCGAGAAGAGCAAACCAAAAACCACACTGAGATTGGGCCTGGAGAGAAGAAACCTATCGAGTCACATCCGCGTCTCTAGAGAAGGGACCTTACCTACGCGAAAGACACTGAGCACAGGGCTCTGCTGCTGGCCTGAGTCAGCAATGAAAGACGACACAGATGAGCCACTGGGGAAAGGCAGAGTGTTAGTCCTGGCTCACCGTTCTCTCCTGCCTTCCCCTCATCTGTCTCTCTGTCTCTTATCAGGGTTAGCTGGGATGGCTAGAGGTATGAAGACAAGCAAAGTGTGTCATCTTCAACAAAGGTAGAAACCCAGGTACATGGAAGGATGCCTGTTTCTCCTTTCTTCACTTCACCTTATGGCAGACAGACGGTTCAAAGACTGAGAAAATGGCTGTACAAGAATAAAGGATGGAGAAGGGACACTTGCCCCAGTGGTTAAGGCACCATTTGCTGTATCAGAGAGCCTGGCTTTGAGTCTTGGCTCTGCTTCTGATTCTAGCTTATGGCTAATGCACACCGAGGGAGGCAGCAGGTGTAGCTGCGACCCACTAAGGAGACTGGGACTGAGTTCCTGGCTCCTGGCTTCAGTATGGCCAAGCTCTAGGGAGTGAATCAGCAGATGGAATTTCCAACTCTCTCTCTCTCTCTGCCTTACAAATCAAATAAGTAAATAAAATAATAAAGGCAGGCATAGTGGTTTTTGAATTTCTTAATTTCTGTCAGTTATTTGATTCAATAACATAAGAGAATTTCTGAGGTTTTTCTCATAACTTTGGAGAGAATTTAGCATCACCAGGCTAATCTGGCAAAGGAGAGCAAGATGCCACGTGGCACAGCAGGAAGACCACAGCCATGGGAGCCCAAAGCTCTGGCTCCTTTTCCTTGCTCCTCCTGGGAGAGTGATCCTGGCCCTGTCATTGGATGCTATGGTTCAATTGTCCCCATTTGTGTCAGCTAGTTTTCTCAAAGATCCAGCTCTCACCATTACTTTTTCTAGATTGATCTAGCATCCGAAACTTGCTGATAGAATTTTGGAGGTTTGGCATTTTTCAGACCTCCTGCTGCTGGTTTCCAAAAACTGTTCTCCACATATTGGCTGAGGAACCCAGGGGAAATGGAGTCGGAGTTTCTTCAGTCTTCTTGGTAACTTTATGGTTAAGACACGGTTGAGATTTATGCTTCTTTCTACACACCCCAGTGTTGTCTTCATGAAGGGAAGTGTGCTTCAAGGCACCTCTTTCCAGTCCTACAAAAGTCAGTACAAGGAACCAGCTCTTAAGTGATTCCCCAGCCACCTCTTCCAAGGTCACTTGGGAACCTCTCCCAGAGGAGGCAGCAGAGTATGGCGGGGCTGAGACCTGCCTCTCAGTCCAGCCTCCCCTTACCCAGCCCCAACACAGCCAGGAGAATGGCACAGATTTTTAAAAAAATGTTTTTATTTTAATTGACACATGGTAACTGTGCATAATTATAGGGTACAATGTGACATTTCAATACATATATGCAATCTATAATGACCAGGGCAGGGGAATTGACATATTCATCAGATATTTATCATTTCTTTGAATTGGGAACATGCAAGATCTTCTCTACTAGCGATTTTGAAGTACTTAACTGCTGAAGTACTTCACTGTTGTGAGCTGCAGGTACTGCTATAGAACACCAGAGAGTACACCACCCATCCAATTGCACCCCTGTACCAATACCCGCCTCCCTCCCTGCAGGCTCTGGTCATCACTAATCTATTCTTCTCTGCCCTTCTTCGAGATCAAGTTGTCAGAACAGATTTTTAAGCTTTCCTGAGCTTCAATTTTCTCATCTCTGAAAGAAGGATGGCTTCACAGTGTCATGAGCATTAAACAAAAACAAGACCCAAAAATAAGACAAAACAACAACAACAACAACAACAAAACCGGGGCCGGCGCTGTGGTGCAGTGGGTTAAAGCCCTGGCCTGAGGTGCTGGCATCCTATATGGGCACCAGTTCTAGTCCCAGCTGCTCCTCTTCTAATCCAGCTCTCTGCTGGGGCTTGGGAGAGCAGTAGAAGATGGCCCAAGTCCTTGGGTTCCTGTACCTGTGTGGGAGACCTGGAGGAAGCTTCTGGCTCCTGGCTTCAGATCGGCACAGCTCCGACCACTACAACCATCTGGGGAGTGACCAGCAGATGGTAGGCCACTCTCTCTCTCTGTCTTTCAAATAAATAAAATAAATCTTAAAAAAAAAAAACCACTCAGTGCTATGTCTGATACAGAATAAAAGCAATGCATATAGACTATTATTATAATGTCATTGTCATTGATACAATTACCAGAAACTTATTACATAACGAATGGTCTCAGGTTAAATTCCAGTCACTGCTCTGGTTGTTTACCACCCAGATGCCATTGCCTCCCCTCTCTGACTCTTACTGCGTGGTAGATTTTCTATTTAAAATTTAGCAAGCCGAATGTTGTCGAACAGTTAACTGAGGAGAATGAGCCTCTCGTATTTTTTAACACTTTAATTCATTCCACCTACCTTTCTGTTGGGGTCTTCAGAGTTAATTAGGAGCAGCTTCGTACTTGGAGAGTTGATTAATCACTATGTTGAATGTTAGAAGAAAGCTACTCGTATGCCTTTCATCTGAGCATCCAATTCCCAGGAAACCTGGAAAAAACCATTTTACTCATCTAAGGCCACCTACAGTATTAGGTAATTATTAAAGCTGATTGCATATCAGAGCCTAAATACAGGGCTATAGAACTGCACTTCACTCATGCTCCCCTCATGGCAAATGAATCAGAGCCACCGCCATGTATTTTTGAAGAGTAAATCTTTGTGCTAATTAATTATATTAATATCAACATGTTGATATTGATATAATTAGCACAGTGGATGACACTGATATAATTAGCACAAATATTTACTCTTCAAAAATAAGTGGCAGTGCATATGCATATAATAACCTTAATAATAATACTGAGCAGTGACAGCACCACTTTCTCTGAGGAGCTTATAAAATACATAAAGAGCAAATAACTGGAACTCAGACTTCATCGAGAGCTTTGATAGCATCATTGAGCAAAGTGGAAGAGCTTGAGGCAGTCAGAGAAACCTCGTGAATCTATCCTGCCACAGGCAGCTACCGGTGTGCCTGAATCTCACAGATAGGCATACCAAAGTATGTCATTGGATGGAAATGAAATGGGGCTTCTTCTCTCTTCATTCAGACTCATGTTCAGCTATTTGAAAACCACAGTTATCTGGTTTTAAAACGAAACAGAATTGGATAAAAGCAGGAAAGTTGAGGAACAAGGTGGAAAGTAGATCCAGGTCTTCCTAACCCCAGTGTCTTGGATGCAGGAAGATCTGGTCCCTTGATTCTCTCCGCAGCTCATCTCTGCTAGGTGTCATGATGGAGATGCCACACCTCATCACATAGTGTGACAGAAAGAAAGGGTTTAGGGAACCTGTGTGTGGCTCCACGGGAGGGGTAGGTGGCATGGCACCTAATGGTTGTACTGACACTCTGCTCTCGGGAGCCAGTGACGACAGCCTTCCCACTGTGTTTGTGATAGGAGAGATTAATCTCAACCAATTTCTTATTTCTTTATTTCTGCATACAGGCTAATTGAGTTTCCTGTTTTCTTACCATCACAATTAAATTTCCAACCACCATTGTTTTGAAGCCAACCCAGCACACGTATACAGAAATTCACAGACACACACATCTGCACATACAAATGCACAATGCACACTAGGCAAAACTCAAGTGTGTCTTGGGATGAACTCCCTGATGAGCCTGAGAAGAGCGGGCCAAGAGACTTGAAAGAATAGCTGCATTTTACAAAACGTTGACCTACTGGCTGACATCTGAAAAGTAAACAGGGTTTTATGGACTGACAGAAAAGAACATTAGTTATTTTCACCCTCTTTTCCTCTGAGCACTAACTCCTATAATGGAGCATCCCAGATGTTTTGCATCTTAGGGCCTCTTTGGATGTGAAGATTGCACAGCAGGAGGCAACATCTGGGGGAAATAGGAACGATTGTGAGAGAGACTTGGAATATTGGTGTGAGCCTGCTTGTGATTCTTGGGTATGTTTGAAAGATTTTTTTTCCTACAAGGCAGCAGCATTGTAGATTATTATTTGTACTTTCTGGGTGCAACAGCAAAAAAAAAAATCTATCAGTGTTTCTTCTTGAGGTTTTAAGTTTTGAATTTTTTTAACCTTATAGAAAAGAGGTTTTACGCAAATTTAGAATTTCAGCTATAATTGACCTTGCTCCTGACCTCAAACCATGCTGTTTAGCCACTTCTTGATAGACAAAGCACCTTTGATCCTTCTATGTGAAGGGCTCCATGCTATCCTGGTGAAAAAACAGAAGGTCTCAGTATCTCTTGGATATCTTTGCTCAGACACGGCTACGTCAAGGGGATGCTGAAGTTCAATCCTGATGCTTGTGATCATCTCATTTCATTTTGACATCATAATTGAGACTAATCTCCATCGATCTTCCCCCCACGTTCTTGCTTGCAAGCTTAATCTTCCACAGCAATTTGGACATAACAGCTTCGGAGTAGGTGCCTTCTCCGAGACACACACTGGAATCATTTTGCATCATAGCCTGAGTACATGACGTTTTGCTAAGCAGGTATCCAAAGGCACACACTGAAATCATTTTGCCAGCATAATCTTGCCTTCTAATAGCTTCCTAACAGAGTATCCAAAGAAACACTCTGGAAGCATTTTGCCCTCCTAATTTCATGTTGTAATGACATCAAAATGTCATAAAGCAATTACCATCTCAAGCACAAAATGATCTTCAGAAGTTACTTTCTCCATAGGCTCATTAGCTTCTTTCTGGCTTTAATATCTTGATTGTTTAAAAAAATGTTTAATACTAATTGAGAGACTTCATTTAAAACTGAATACCATATATTGAGCACAATCTCTCTCTCTCTCTCTCTCTCTCTCTCTCTCTCTCTCTGTCTCTCTGTCTCCCAAATTGCACTAGACTGACAGAGCCTAGATTTATAGACGCACACACACCTTCTGACCTCTGCAGTTCAAGTTCTAAGTGGAATTGATCTGGTACAAAGCAAAAATCAGCATGCTGCATGGATTGCTTTGGGAACAAAGAGAACAGTAAGTAGCAGTGGTGTCCTTGGCAGTGTGCACATTCCGTTTCTGCAGTGCCTGGAAAAGCATGAGTCTGGTTTCTGGAAGAAATGTGAGCTGCTTAACTGGAGAAATCCTGGTATCATCACAACCCTCTGATGCCAACGACCCTGTTTCTCCTGACTGAGACCTGCCATGTATATTTCTCCAAACCGAAGGACCCGACAATGACAAATTGGATTCAGTCATCGTGTGATCCGGAGTGTGGATTGCAGCTGTGCCCCCTGAAACATCTACAGGGAGAATTCAAGCTTATGTTTTCCTGTGGATCATCTGAGATACATAAGGAATGGCAACCAACCTCAACAGCCTTTTCTAAAAGAAACCTGAGAGCCCAGGGGCCAGATAATACTCACAACTCAACCTCCAGCTCTCTGAGCACACATTCTTATCTGAATAGTGGAAGGGCTGGAAACCAGCTCAACCAACTTGCACAAAGCAATGCCAGGGAAATGATGGCCTCTCTTCTCAAGTCAAGAGATAAGATGGTGTTTTCCATAGACTCTGCCTGTGGCTTAATAACACAGGTGTGTTCTTGCCAAATAGTTTTATTTTCTGTTGTAAGGTCACTCAAAGATGGCCTGTGGAGCTGGGACCACCAATTCACTCATTTGCTAGTCGTAGAGAGACAGAATGATTGGTTCAGAAGTTTGAAATAAAGCTAAAAGTGGGAGGAGCTATTCAGTTAATAATAACTAACAAGAAAGATAGATGAATAAAAATAAGCATCTTAATGATTTACCATTGCTATGAAGCCAATAGGCCAGTGATCCAATCCGATATCTGCAAATTTGTATAATCCTCAGGGTAAAACAATTTAATGGGCTGTCTCTTTTATAGTTACAAAAGGCCTTTCATGTGATCAATTATACATAAGAGTACAATAAATGTAACTTTCTTCATACTAATCACATCTAACTTAAATTCTCTTGTTGGTCCTTGGAGTGTATGTAGCATTCCCAATAAAGTTTTTAGTTCCAACTCTTACCAAAAGTTAATCTGCCCAGAACTTCCAAATAAATCTTCAGTATGAGGGCCTTCTTTTTTTTTTTTCCACACTAAATAAAACTGTTCAAACAATACGGTTTGTTAGGAAATTGCCACCTCCTCCCGCTCCTCCACACAACAATCCTGCTGCTTCAGCCAGCCAGCGGGCAGTGGGGGGTTGGTTTGATTGTTTTTCTTCTGTTTGGTTTTGTTTGTATTGTGTTGAAAAGGCAGCCTAACACTGTGTTAACTCCGTCACCTGAGGCTAACAAAACTTGGCTAAGAGATGGCGATTTCCAGTCCTCACTCTACTGACGGGTCCCAGGAGGCTCTTGGACCCTCCCAGATTCCTATAAAGTCAAAATTCCCATCTGTTTTATTATAGGTTTAATGGGTTTGCTCCTCTATGGAACAGGAAAGTAAAATGAACCCCCTCATCATGTGCCACTTAAGTTAGGGGTAAAGGTCACACAGACTCTAAAAGTCAGCGTGAAAAATAAGAAATGACTGAGTTCCCCCAATTGCCTTAGCCAATCAGCTGATGCCTGACTGTAAGTGAGTGGATTCAATAAATATTGTTTTTAGCCATGGCTAAGTACCAGAAACTGTTCTAGATGCTATAGAGGTAGAATTAACTCGGCATTTGCTTCCAAGACCAGAAAGAACTTTTAAGGTGTGCTTCTAGTTCTAGCACACACACACACACACACAAAATGAAGGGGTTTCAAAAAGCTCATGGGAAGTTCACGGTGATTTCAATTTTCCCCGAACTTTTTGAATATACAAGACATCAAGGTTTGAAGCATCTGAGGACATAAATGATCGGACTGAGGAAAGGGACAGAATGGCAGTGAGTCCTTTTCTACAAGCTCGCAAGAGAATGGCAGACTTCCCATAAACGAATTGACTTAGGGTCCCAGATAGGGGATGACTTATCCCCTTTGAGGATGCATTTTGGGGCTGTATACCCTGAGAAAGTCACATGCATGTGAAAAGTTGGGCAAATCCAAGCCTAACTGCTACACTAAAAGTTGAGAGTTTGTGTGCTTGTGTGCCTGCATAGTTTACCCAAGCAGTACCTACAAAAACCTTTGGAAGGCTCACTTATTGCCTCCTGCTCCGTGATTTTGGTCTTTCAAGTGAGGCTGGCTGAAGGAATCAGGCTGCCAGCACAGAACAGCAAATTGGAAAAATGAACTGGAACATCATAATCTGCTTCAGCTATAGCAAAGAAAAAGACATCTGGTAGACCACTTGGAAGCCAGCCAATGATGAAGACTTCAATTAAAATAAAGAACATGTCCTCAGGAGAGCATCTCTGAGCTCAAGAAGTTGTAAGTCCAGTGTGCTACTTGAAAGCCAACTACTGGAAAAAGTCATTTTCAAATAAAGCAAGACAGAATGAGCAAGACTTGAATTCTTCCAGGAAACTCTTTCTGCATGTACTGTCCTAAACAATGACTTAATGGGAGTTAGAGATGCCACCCCCAAGTGATGGGAAAAGGCTGCTACACAGAAAAAGAAGCTGTAGTCGGTGCCCAAACTATTACCAGGCGACTCAAACATCAGCACAAAAATTGTAAGGAGCCTCACGGTGTAGCTGGACTGGGAGGAGTCAGCAGACCGGGGTTCTATTTTGGTCTTAGTCAGTTTTGTGCTGCTGTACCAAAGTACTTGAGGCTGGGTACTTTTATAAAGAAGAGGTTTATGTAGCCCACATTTGTGGAGGTTCAAGAGTCTGGTGTCGGCTTCTCATGGTGAGGCCCTCATGGCAAATGCATCACAATGGTGGGAACATGTGGGAGAGAGAGAGATGACCAAAGGCAAGACAGGAAGTTGGAGATTCTGGGGTGGGCTTGCCTTTTTATAACAACCCGCTCTGACACAACCTAACTCGTTCAGCACGGCCAACCTTAATCTCTTCTGAGGGTCTGCCCCCAACAGCCCAACTGCCTTACACCAAGCCCCAACTCTTTGTTTTAAGATGTATTCAGTTAGTTGAAAAGCAGAGTTACAGAGAAAGGGATCTTACATCCACTGGTTCACTCCCCAAACAGCTGAAGCCAGGAGCCAGGAGCTCCATTCAGGTCTCCCACATGGGTGACAGGGGCCTAAGTACTTGGGCCACCTTCCATTGCTTTCCCAGAAGTGTTAACAGGGAGTTACATTGGAAGTGGACTGGAAACAGTGCCCATGTGGGATGCAGGCATCACAAGTGGTGGCTTAACCTGCAATGCTACAACTCCAGCCTCAAAACCCCAACTCTTAAAGGTTCCAGTACCCCTCACATTGCCATACTGGAAACCAAGCTTTCAACAGCTCAATATTGGGTGGGGGAGGGGGGAGCAAACCAAATGCAAGCAGCATCAAGTTCAAATTCTGCCATATTTGCCTGCCACCCTCAGGAAAGAGACTTCATCTTTGGGGTCTCAGTTTCTCTAGCTTAAATATGAAGATACTAAAACCTACTTCATTGAAATAGAGGAGCACATGAACTACCCTATGTGAAGACACTTAATGACAGTGCCTGGCCTTGCAACATGTCAAGTAAACAGTAGAAACCAGATAAAGGGGAGGGTCTTCTTTGCTAAGCATTGAGTATTTTCATGTTACAGAAGTGTGGTGTGGAGTAAACAGTATCTGTGAAGTCAACTTCTGGCCTATAAGATAATGTTGTGTTTTCCTGAAAGAAGAATCATGAGACTATGAAACAGATTTCAGACAATCTGTAGAGCCCAAAGAACAGGCTCACAGATTGAGCCTGGAAACAACAGAACACCAAGGCATTGACGCTCCACCAAGGAAAGCAATAGCAGTCAGAGGTTACAACATGCAGTTCATTTCCTAGTATCTTGGTGGATCAACAGCACTGTGTTTTGTTAATATTCTTCATATCAAATTTCTAACAATTATTTCTATGTTGTAATTATTCCCAGAAATATTAGGAAACTCTGAAATCATACAAGTGGGTGAATTCAAGAGAATTAGCATGGATCATGCTCTAAACCCTTTTTAAAAATTTATATTTTTAGGGGGCAGTGCTGTGGTGAAGTGGGTTAAGCCTCAGCCTGTGAAGTTGGCATCCCATATGAGTGCTGGCTCGAGCTTTGGCTGCTCCACTTCTGATCCAGCTCCCTGCTAATGGGCCTGGGAAAGCAACAGAAGACAACTCAAGTCCTTGGGGCCCTGCACCCACATGGGAGACCCAGAAGAAGTGCCCGGCTCCTGGCTTTGGCCTGGCACAGCCCCAGCCTTTGTAGCTATTTGGGGAGTGAACTAGCAGATGAAAGATCTCTCTCTGTGTCTCTCCCTCTCTCTCTGTAACTCTACTTTTCAAATAAATAAATATTTTTAAAAATTTAGTTTAAAACTTTAAAAGTTATTTAATTGATATAAAATTACACATATTTATCATGTACAACCTGCTTTGAAATATGTATTCATTGTGGAATGGTTATATACAGCTAACTAACATATTCATTATCTCACATACTTTTGTGTGTACCTCTGGTGAGAACACTTATAATCTACTAACTTAGCAATTTTAAAGGATATAGTATAGTATTGTTAACTATAGTCACTATTATGTACAATAGATCTCTTATATTTATTCCTTTTATTGAACTGAAATTTTATATCCTCTGACCAACATCTCCTGACTTGTCTCTCCCACACCTGGTAACTACCATTCTACCCACTAGTTCTATGAGTTCAGCTTCTTAGGTTCCACAAGTGAGATCATATATTGTATATTATAAATATGTATTGTATTTTATTCTGTGCCTCATTTATTTTGCTTAACAGAATGTCCTCCAGGTTCCTTCATGTTACCACAAATGTTATCCCTCTTTTTAAAGGATGAATTGTATCCTACTATGTGTGTTTGTTACATTGTCTTTATCCATTCATCTATCAGTGGATTCTTAGGTTGGTTCCAAATCTTGGCTATTGTGAATAATGCTTCAATAGATGCGGGAGCACAGATACTGATTTCATTATATTTGAATGTATACATACACAAATACACATGCATATATTTAATGTGATAGTCCTTCTTTTAATTTTTGAGGAGTCTCCGTACTCTTTTCCATAATGGCTGTGCTAATTTACATTGCTAGCAACAGTGTGAGGTTTCCTTTCTTCTAGATCCTAACACTTATGTCTCATCTTTTTGATAATAGCTATTCTTTTTTTTAAAGATTTATTTGTTTGAAAGGCAGAGTTACAGAGAGAGAGAGAGAGAGAGAGAGAGAGAGAGAGAGAAATCTTGCATCCACTGGTTCACTCTCTAAATGGCTGCAATGGTCAGGACTGGGCCAGGACGAAGCCAGGAGCCAGGAGCTTCTTCTGGGTCTCCACGTGGGTACAGGGGCCCAAGCAGTTGGGCCATCCTCTGCTGCTTCCCGAGATGCATTAGCAGGGAGCTGGATCAGAAGTGGAGCATCAGGGGCTCAAACCAGCACCCATTTGGGATGCTGGTGTTGTAGGGCCCAGGCACCACAACGCCAGCCCTGATGATAGCCACTCTTACAGATGCTGGGTGAGATCTCAGTGTAGTTTTGCATTTTTCTGACTAGCATTTTGAACATTTTTTCACATGCCTGTTGTTCCATTTGTGTGTTTTGTTTTGGGAAATGTCTACATAAATCCTTTACCCATTTTTCAATGAAATTATTTCTTTTCTTACTATTGGATTGAGTTGCTTAGATATTTTGAATATTAACCTCTTATCAGAAATACAGTTTGCAAATATTTTCTCCCATTTTTGTAGGATTTCTCTTTGTTCTGTTGATTTTTTTCCTGTGTGAAAGCTTTTTAGTTTGATGTAATCCCATTTACCTATTTGTTCTTTCATGTCCTGTGTTTTTGGAGTCAAATAAAAAAACATCATAAAGCTTTACCCCTATGTTTTCTTCTAGTATTTCTACAGGTTCAGTCTCTCATTTTCATCTTTAATTCACTTTGAGTTGGTTTTTGAAGAGGATGTAAGATGAGGGTCTAATTTTATTCTTTTTCTATGGATATACAGTTGTCTCAACACCACTTATGGAGATTGTCTTTTTCTCATTGTATGGTTCCTTTGATTCAAATCAACTGACCATAAATTCATGGCTTTATTTCTGGGCTCTCTATTCCATTTAATTGGTCTCTCTCTTTCTCTCTCCCTCTCCCTCCCCCTCATTTTCTTGCCAGTACCATACTGTTTCGATTACTATAGCTTTGCAGTGTATTTTGAGATTAGTAATGTGATGCACCCATCTTTGATGTGTTTGCTCAAGATTACTTTGGCTATTTGGGGGTCTTTGTTTCTCCATATGAATTTCGGGTTGTTCTATTTCTGTAAAAAAAAATGCCATGGGAATTTAGATGCAATTACATTGAATCTGTAAATTCCTTTGGGTAATAAGGACTTTAACAATGTTAATTCCTCCAATGGATGGACATGGAAATCTTTCCATTGACTTGTATCTTCTTCAGTTTCTTTCACCAATGATTTATAATTTTCATTGTATGGGTCTTTTGCCTCATTGGTTAAATGTATTCTTTAAGTGTTATGCCCCTAACCCTTGGCAGAGTATTTCTTACCTATCAACTGATACTTTAGAGATAATTTGTTTATTGAGACTTTCTTATTTACTCGACCCAAATAAAGCTCAACTCAGCTGAGCCATTTTTATTACTTTATTATTGTACTTATAATTTATTAATCTATGTGTGTGTGTATTTCTCTTAAGCTATATTGGAGTGTTTTGAGAGTGGAAGTTGTCTCTTACTCCTTTTTAAATCTTCAGCTCCTATCACAGTGCCTGGCACATGGCATATGCAGTCTATACAATTGAGACTGAGAAATACAGGAGCAGTTGAGCCTCCTGGTGGTAGTGTCTGTGTTCTCAAAGTCTGGACTTGGTTTCTCTCCCTTTGAAGATAAACAGACTCCCTGCTTTGACTGGATTCACATGAGTGAGTGGGGCCAAGGCTAACTTAGATTGGCCAGCAGATCATCAGATGCTGATTGTAATTCCATAGCATTCTAAATGGCACACCTATCAGCTGCCATGAGAGAAAACATCAGATCATGTGTAAGGAGAGAAAGGGGGTGGCAGTTAGATTCCCAGAAATCTTCGCTTACTTCCCAGAAAATGCATGAATATGCCTTTTATTACAATTACATTAATTCATTAAGCAACCCAAATTCAGAGGTGGGAGCATCTAGTCTGTGGGCCATCTACAGTCTGCAAAATCACTTGGTTTGACCCTGCCAAGGAAACCACAGGTGAGGACTTGAACTTCAGTGAATCTGTAGCAGGCTCATTTTTAAGTTGATAACTTTGAATGGGCCATGAATGATGTTGTAAATATCTAAACAGCTCTCGGCAGGAAAAAGTGCCCCAGCTCTGCAACTCAGTTCAGAGGTGAGACTACTCCCTTCCAAGAAGGCCCACAGCCCTGTGGAGTGTGTATTCTGCTTCCTCAAAAAAGTACTTGCTGCTTGCCTTGCTCTTGAGTCATTTCTTGAGGGAAAGTAAAACACCTGCTCACTATCTGGTGCCACACTGAATGAATGAAAGAATTCCCTAGAGTCGAGCCTTGATGGCGTGGGTTACACAAGTGGTGAGAGCAGCAATAAGCACCCAGTGTTACTGGGGAAGGAGGGGAGAAGAGACTGCATAACAGAAATAAGACTCAGAATTCGGCCTAGGGAGAGCTGGTTCTTACCTTCCCAATTCTAGGCGTTTGCTTGTTGGGCAGTTAACCCCCAGCTAACTAAAGTTCACTAGTACACACCACCTTCCTCTTTGGAATTTGATGGATGAACTCTGAAATGAAGACAGGCAAATGATGACTTCTAAAACTAATGACTGCAGTTTACAATAGGAGAAAGCCCCCAGCCCCTGCGAACAGAGCTAGCCTAACCCCCTGCAGAGGTGGAGGAATAATGCTCTTACTCTCTTGGGTGGAGTCAAAGACTCTAAAAATCATTCAGGGCTCAAGAAGTGTGAGCAGGTTTCCTGTGAAGCCAGAGATATGTGGATTCCCAGAGAAGTTGAGTCTGTGCCAAAGAACTGAGGCCTGACACAGAAAATCTAAAAAAAAAAAAAAAAAAAAAGAATGATGATTGAAAAGATGAAACCAAAACCAAAGCACAGAAAAAAATGAAAGAAGCTAGTTTTGGGCTGCTTTTTGTAGCTGTAATGAAAATAGTTGTGAAGAGGAAGAGGAGGAGAGAGTATAGGATCCTTATTTAACAAGGCCTGTGTCTCCTTTTTTTTTTTTTTTTTTTTTTTTTTACCTTTTTCTCTCTTTTAAGTTTATTTATTTGAAAGGAAGAGCAGCACACACACACACACAGAAAGAGAGAGAGAAAGAGAGAACTCTTCCATCAGCTCGTTCATTCCCCAAATGCCTACAACAGTCAGGCCAAAGCCAGGAGCCAGGAACTCTACTCAGGACTCTCCCAATGCTGGCATGGACCCAAGTACTTGAACCATCATCTTTCATCTCCCAAGGTGCTCATAGCAGGCAGCTGGATCAGAAGCAGAGCCAGTACTCAAGGGACTCCTGTGTTCATGTGATGTGGGAGTCCCATGTGGTGGCTTCATCCTACTCACCCCTACCATTCTCCTTTGATCTTTGACAGAGGGGAGCACACATTATCAACGAGTTTGCAACATCAGGTTAAGTATTACAGTTTGGGCTGATTTCTCAAGAGCCACCTGGGCAGATACCTTTTCCACAAGAAGAATGAGATAATGGAAACATTGTCCTCATTGTCATGGACTTTAACAACTAAGGATCACAACAATCACCCTTTCACTTGGCCAAAAACTGTTCCCTTGTTCTGGTAGTGGTCAGGGGTATCTGGAGGAAGGAGAGACAGAGGTTTTTCTAAACCTTTTCGCGCCACTTGGGAGACTGCTCTGAAAGTAAGAATCCACAGCTGCCACCCCAGCACACATGAAAATTATCTTCAGAAAATCTCAAGAGAGCACGAGAGATTTTTGTTATGTTTGATTTTGTTTTTTTGCCAATAACTTCTAAGAAAGTCTCCTTTGATGTGTTTTGCCCTAAGACTATACCACCTGCAGCACTGGATAACAGGATAACTGAGACCTAATCCTGACTTTGCCCATCATCATCAGCCCTTTGTTGGACAAGCTGGTTGCATTCTCCGAGATTCTTCCGTATTTCTGAGGAATTGAGAATGTGTTACCTCTCTCAAGGACCACTGGGAGGACTGAGTGAGTAGCCTGAGTAAAAGTTTCTGGCATATTGTGAATACTTAATGAATACAAAACAGAGACAGATGGAGAGACAGATAGACAGAGCACTCCCACTTACTACTTTACTCCTCAAATACCTGCAATGGCTGAGACTTGGCCTAGGCCAGAGCCAGGGTCTGGGAATTCAATACAGATCTCCCATGTGAGTGTAAGCAACCTAGGTAATTGAGCCATCACTGCTGCCTCCCAGGATCTGCAATGATGGGAAGCCGGGTTCAGGTGTGGAACACCAGCATATTAACCTTTCGGTTAAATAACCACACGTGAACAAAAATGCATGGATAATAAATTTCCTAAATGCAAGATCAGAACAATTGCAGAACAAAACATAAAAATTGTAGGTTTTCTATGCCACCCAAAATTAAAATATGAAATTGAAATTAACTTTTTTAAAAATAACATTAAATACATTACAAACTTTGCAACTGTTATTGTTAGCATTAGACTTCTATCAGAAAATGCTCTTGTTACCTTTTGTTTATCCCGTGCGGTCTTCTACCTTGTGTAGGAAGTTGAGGCTCAGAGAATAGCTTCCAAGCAGCAAAGCTGGAGATTCGTCTTAGATTTGACTCCAGAGGGTGTGCTTCTAACCACAGTGTATTATCACCTGCTTCTGCAAGAAACCAAAGTTTTTGAATGAGATGAGATTATGCTGACCCTGAAATTCTCCCCAAGCTATATGATGATACTGGAGAAAAAAGGTAGTGTCAAATCAGAATGATTTGGCCCACTATAAACTAGAGGGCTCTCAACTCCGTTGGTCCTTTAATCTGTACTCTCTAAAACACTTCCCTTAATGGTGAGGTAGCTACCAGTTGAATGCATTTGTGCCCTTTGATCCAGCACAGGATTAGAAACCCTGGGCTAGTTCTGGGTGAACCTTCCTCTACCACCATCACAACTAATCAGCTTCCTATGGGATCTGGTCACGTACTCTAGGAGGACTTGATGTCAGGTGGAACTTCAGTAATGGCATAGGTATAATCATTGATTATTGCAGTTTCCAGGAGCTGCGTCAGATATCCCTGTTCCAAAATGCCACCTCCCTCTCCTTGTGAGGTTTCACATTTCCTTAAGGAAAGAGTCCTTCATTCCATAAGGTGACTGGTCCCAAAAGAGGAGAATTTGACTTTAAAGAATAATGGGAACACCTGCTGTATTTCTTTATGGATGATGGCTGTTTTGGGAAGGAGAGGGATCCAGGATGCCTCAAGATAGAAAGGAGAAAAAGCCCCAAAGAAATATACCCCAGATAGTCCAGTCAAAGACAGAGCCCAACCAACATGCAGCATGCAAAACTGGCCAAGGGCTAGCAGTGGCATCACTAAACCCATCATCCCCATGAAAAAGGAGATTATATTACTCTCTGCCTCCCTCGTAGGTTTTCTTGATTGGATGAAATAATACATCGAAAGTATTTAGAATAATGGCTGGCAAATGATGCCCAATAATTATGAATAGTGGTAATATTAGTCAATATTGCTAACTTTCCCTCATTCCGAGTAATCAGGAGGGGAAGCTCACCTTCATGGGTTTGGAGAGTAGAAAAATGCCCTGAGACGCAAGTCTGTGGAAGAGCAAAGGGCTGGGAGGAGAAGGAAAGGGCACAGATACCATCGGGCTCTGGGATCTGTTGGCTGTGGGGCTAGAAGGGCATTTCTGAGGGCAGCACAGACTCCTGATGCCTTGTTCCGACAAAGATTCTTAACACCGAGCACAAAGACTCTATTATTTCTAGTGAAAATTCAATACCTCCTGTTCACACCTGCTGGGTAAGCTCATCCTCATTTGGAGCGTGGTTAAAAACAAGGCCCAGGGGTGGCATTGTGGCACTGTGGTTAAGTCACCCCTTGGGACACCCACATCCCATATCGGAGTGCTTGGTTGGAGTTCCAGCTACTCCTTTCTGATCTATTTTCTTTCTAATAGGCACCCTGGCTGGCAGAAGATGATACTCAAAATGCTTGAGTCCCTGCCACCCACATGGGAGACCCAGATTGGGTTCCAGGCACCTGGATTGGGGTTGGTGCAGCCTGGTTGTTGCAAGCATTTAGTGAGTGACTCTCTCCATCTGTCTGTTTGTCTCTCTGCCTTTAAGATAAAATGAAAATAAATGAATCTTTTAAATGAGGCCCAAGAGTTTCACCCGGGGCCAAATGTGCACAGCCAGCCTTCAGGTCACTTTGTCCAGGGCAAGCCCCAACCCTGCTTGCTCAAGCAAGTTGATCAGCTGTAGGAGTAACTCACTCTCGCCTAGTTTCTGATTCCTGAGAAAATAATGAGATGCTTCAGAGGCTATGTTACAAAGCAGTGCTGTTTAGGCCCAGTAACACTGTTTCTGCAGAAGCTGCTCGATCTCAGAATGATCTTTTTACCAAACCTTGATTCTAATGGTGAAGCCTCCCTGTGACATGTCCCAGGTAGGTTGGGAGTCAAGTGGTGTCTTCCTTACAAATTACCTAGAATGCTAAAGATGATGGATAATCCTGTGCTAGAGCCCATACTCTCTCTTAGCCAGGGTGATGGAAAGCAGGTAGCTGTCTGCTTGCACTCACACATGACTCTTGTTCTGTAAGCACCATGCCAGACAGCTGTGAGCTCCCTTTTAGAGTGGGAAAGCAGCAGCGCTGAAAGAATGAGTAGCACTGTGCTGCCCGGAATCACAGGGAGTTTTCTCCTAAAACCAATACATACGGTGCCACCCTCCAGAGAGGGGTGCAGCACATGACCAGCATGCTCTATGCCTGTGCCTTTGAGTCTCGTGAGCTACCCTTGAACTTCAGCGGCTCTTCCTGATGGACCTGTTGCCCATGTTGTTCATCTCCAAACAGCTTTGTAGTGAGCACAGGAATTTCATGGTGTAGATCTGGCTGACAAGCAATTTAAGACCTAAGGACACAGTGCTTTCCTCTTCTTTCCCTCCCATGTCCCTCCTGCTGCTAATGTACTGCAGACACGCTGTCTTCCCCCATGTCAATCTATTCCTAGCCTGCATTACCGCCTATAAATCTGATAAGGAAGAAGAGGCATCCTAGACAGACATTAAGTCCAACCTCATGCTCTGTGAGGGTAGGGTTTGGGTCTAACCTGCTCACAATGGAATGTCCAGAGGCTAGCATAGCCGGCTCCCTACCCTGAGTCAGAGAAAGTGCTGAATGTAAATTTATAATCAACAAGGGACCCTTGAGGCTTGCTATTTGAAAGCACAAGCCTCCAAAATTCCCTTGAACCAAATCCCCTCCATTACAAACCAAAGTCCCACCCACAGTTGTGAATCATGCTCTATCAGCCAAGCTCCCCTTCAGTTATCCATGAGCTGAAGAATGCGACCCTCTCAGCAGAGAGATGCTTCCTATTTATTGCAGGAGTAGCTTGCTAGCTCTGTAAGGTTGTTATTAGCTCCTCTTCAAACCCCCTCAGGAGTCAGCTGCTGTATGACTGCTAGATCTTGGTGTCTCCCTCTGATTATTAAGCAAAGGACTCTTCTATGGGTATCACAAGCCCCCCACTCCTTCACGTGGGAATTAGAGAAGTCCCCCGTTACTACTGTACATGGCAGTTCTTGGAACAGCTACCTACCCTTGGCTGCAAGAAAGTCTACGGAGAAGATACTTTATTGGGCATATTGACCCACTCAACAAAATCAGCGTTCCCCTACCAAGGAGGAAGAGGAGAATGTACATAGGTTATATGCACATGAGTTATACTCATGTATAAAAGAAAGCCCATCTGGGGCTTAGGGTGGGCATTTTGCATAGCAGCTAAAGCACTGCTTGGGACACTGCATCCCATTTGTTGGAGTGTCTGGGTTTGAGTCTCAGTTCCACTTCTGACTGCAGCTTCTTTCTAATGTACACCATGGGAGGCTGCAGTTCAAGACTAAGGTGGTTAGGTCCCTGCCACCCATGTAGGAGACCGGATTAAGTTACCAGCTGAGTCTAAACAAGTTCACTCTGCCCAGTGTCTCAAGTGGTGTTCCAAAAGCTGACCCTACCATGAAGATCTGTGTGAGGGTAATGAATGAGATATTCCCAGGGAACTTGGCGGGAAATAGGAGAATCAAATTAGAGGAGAGGAAGAAACGAAGCAAGCACATGATCTCAGCCAAACCCCACAGAGGAGGCCTTCATCTGATCACCCAGGGGAGTGCCGGAGCCCAAGCTGTGCCTGGAAACTCTCCCACTCTCAGGCCGGGGACTTCCTACTTTCACCTTCATCAGCCACTGCTTTCATGGACGTTCCAGGGAGGGTGTGGATCTCCAGGTGCCCCAATCTCTCATGCAGGTGGGCAGAACAGGCTTCTGTAGCCACAGGGGTGGTGCGAGTGGAGAGGGTGGGCATGTTGTCCCTATGACAGGATCCCAGGAGATCCATGTGTAGCACCTATACCCACAGCTTCTGGTTGGCAGGCATGACTCTCAGAATTTTCAGCCCCTGCTCAAAATTCTCCCCTGATGTTTACCTAACCCTTTGCCTGAAACCCCACTGTTAGTCGTGTCTTTGGCTTACGGCATCTGCTGTTAAAATATTTTGTCTGGAAGGGACACTCCAATGACATCATCATGGTTTAATTTATCAGATTCACTAGCCAGTCCCCTCTAGTGAGGACAGTCCTTGACAGATGTGAAAGTGTAAAGGAGGTGCGTGGGTCAGAAACAGCCATAGAAGAAAGAGTAAGATGCAGGAACTTAATGGGGACAGAAGAAGAAGAAGTAGAAGGGACAGAGTTTGGGAAGTGAGTAAATGGAGCCCAAGGTGACAAGCGCTGTGAGAGAGCACTTTCTCAGCCTTCACAATACAGATTGAGTGTCCCTTCTCTGAAATGCTTGGGACCAGAAGTGTTTCAGATTTTTTTTTTTTTTTGCAATGGTCGGGGGTGCGGGGCGGGGAAGGTTGGAATATTTGCATATACTCTATTGCCTGAGCTTGTCTAATCTGAAAATCTAAAATCTGAAAGGCTGCAAGATCTGAAGCTTGTTGAGCATCACATTGGTGCTGAAAACATTTTGGACTTTGGAGCATTTGGATTTTGGATTTTGAGGTTAGGAGTGCTCAAACTATGTACAGTTGCCTCCTCCTCCTTAGTAGAATGCTGATTTTGTTGGGTGGGTCAACATGTCCAAGGAAGTGTTTTCTCCTCTCTAAACTTTCTTGCAGCCAAGGATGGATAACCATTTGATTCGGTTCTAGCTACTGGAAATAAAGGACAATCTTTGGATGGCGTTTTGGTTCAGGGCAACTCAATTGACAAGCACAGTTTCAGGTTTGGTCTTTTGTTCTTCTTTTTCCTACCTGCAACTAGAAGTGATGCTAGAGAAGAATCAGCATCTTGAACCGTGAAGACAAGAGCACAAGCTCAGGAAGATGGAGGTAGAAAGGCGAATGAACCCAGGATTTCCTGTGATCCCACGGCATGGCTGCTTTGACTTCAGGTTGTCTGCTGCTGGACAGCTTGTCACCTGAGAATAATAGGACCTATTGAGTTAAACCGTTCCTGATTTTTTGTTACACAGGCAACCTAACTGCCAGAGACTGGAGACAGGAGGAGGAGCTAGTGTCCATGTTTCTCCAAGGGTCTCTCTCTTTGAAAGTGGTCTGTCCTCAGGAACACATGTTCTTTCTATTCCCTCCATGCTCACTATACAGGCACTTTCCCTGTTGGTGGTAAGAGGCTGCAAGTTCAGTTCAGAACAGGAAATCTAAGAAAGCCCAGCTGTGTGCCCCATTGTAAGCACTCTTAACCTCTAAAACAACCTCCTCAGAGACAGAGGTGGTCCACTGTCTAACTTCTATGGCCATCTCCTCACAAGTTCCATGAAGGCAGATCTTCAAATACATTGTTGGCCAATGTATGTCCAGGGCCTGGAATGGAATGAGTAAGTGCTCACAGATTTTTTTTAAACATTTGTTATTTGAATGAATGAGTCAAGTCATTTCAAAATAAGCTAAATTATTTAGCCAGTTTCTATCTATGTGAGTTGAAACTAATTTTGGATGGTTTTCTCTATTTTTTAGTCAACTCAGCAGTATTCTTTAATGATCCAATCCCTTGAAAGTATCTTCTAATGGGTTGGCTATTTTATTTATTCTGTTTTACAGATAAATTTGCATTCGATTGGACCTAAATGGTTGGCAAAGACCTATTCTTGGCTAGGACCCATCTAAGCATAATAAGGCAGACTGCATTTGGGCCCTACTCCACGTAAGTAAGATATTTTTCACATATAGTAAGTTCTTTCTGCTTGAATATTATCTGTGTGCCCTGATTTCCTTCTTCCTCCAGCTTTCAGTGCTCAGTGGTTTTTCTCTTTTTTTTTATAGAAAGATTTACTTATTTATTTGAAAGGCAGAATTGCAGAGAGAGGGAGATCTTGCATCTGCTGATTCAGTCTCCAAATGGATTACAATGACCAGGGCTGGCCAGACTAGCCTAGAACTCCATCCAGATCTCCCACATGGGTTGCAGGGGCCCAAATACTTGGGCCGTCTTCTGCCACTTTCCCAGGAACATCAGCAGGGAGCTGTATTGGAAGTGGAGCTGCTGGGACCAGAACCAGTGCTCATGGGATGTAGTAGTACAGGTGGCAACTTAACCCACTGTGCCACAATGCTGGCCCCAGAATGGTGGGTTGTTTTTTCTAATTAATAGTTGGAAGGGTAAATGACAGCAGTTACATATCAAACCAAGTCATTTGTCCAAGGAAAATTAGCTTGTTTACCTTCAACTCCTGCTACAATGAACTTTGAATTCTACTTTCTCCAGTGTTGGTGCTTGGCTCATGCCGGCGTCTCTAACTGAAATGCTATCCTCTCACTCACCTGCAAGTGCAGTCTCTGTCCTCGATCATCCAATCCAAGGCTCTTTTCTTCATGAAACTTTCTATAGGCAGAGTTAAATGCTGTCCCATGTCTCTGCTCTCCAAGTCTCCAGGTTTGAAGGTCTCCTAGCCTGGATCACATTTTGGTGGAAGTCCATCATG
Organism: Lepus europaeus; assembly: GCF_033115175.1. NCBI lineage: Eukaryota > Metazoa > Chordata > Mammalia > Lagomorpha > Leporidae > Lepus > Lepus europaeus. The sequence continues at coordinate 73,135,625 of NC_084835.1, forward strand.
ATGATTAAATTCGGACTCTGATCCAGATTCCCAGGGTTCAAATCCTAGCTCTACCACTTAGGGGCAGTGTGGTCTGTGGCAAATGACCTTTCTCTTTCTGCTCCAGTTTTTCACCTATGAGATAGAGATAGATAGATAGATAGATAGAGGATTGTATCTAACTTACAGATTGTACTAATAATTCAGTGACTTAACACATTTTTAAAAAAATACAGAAAACAACCAAACCACTTAGAATAATATCCAAGATATAACCCATGATCAATAAAGTTTAATTTAAAAATATATGTATTATTCTTAAATATACAGTTGTCATCAACTATAGTTATCCTATTGTGCTATATAACATTAGAAGCTATTTGTTTGATCCAACTGCATCCCCGTTACCCTTTAGCCATCCTCTCTCCATCACTTTCTTCCTCCACTCTTCCTAGGCATTATATACATATATTGAAATATATATATATATATATATATATATATATATATATATATATATAATCTGGCTCAACAGATTAAAGCCACAACTGGCAGCACCAGCATCCCATATGGGTACCAATTTGAGTTCTGGCTGCTCTACTTTTCATCCAGCTCCCTGCTAATGTGCCTGGGAAGGCAGTAGAGGATGGGCCAAGTCCTTGTGCCCCTGCCATCCACATGGATAAAACTCCTGGTTCCTGGCTTCAGCCTGGCACAGTCCCAGTTGTTGCAGCTATTTGATTTGGGAAGCGAGCCAGCGGATAAAAGATCTCTCTCTCTCTCTCTCTCTCTGCGTCTCTCCTTCTCTCTCTCTGTAACTCTGCCTTCCAAATAAATAAATGAATCTTTAAAAAAAAGAAAGAAAGAAATGCTGCACTATACCCTACAATTATATAGAATCATTGTGTATCAATTAAATAAATCTATTGAAAATCAGCATTGATTATTTTACACATCTCCCTCACCAGCTAGATGGTGATCTCCAGTTTGACATTTGAACTTGGCATCTTTCCACTTCTTGTCCTAGAGCAGGATCTAGAGCACAGCTGAAGTTCTATAAACACTAAAGCAACAAACCAAAGGTGGCCATTGACTTCAGGGATAAAGTAAGGTTTGGCCACTGCCCATGAACAAGGAACTATCTTGGAAAACTCTTGCAAAGGGCTGTATTCCATGTAACTGTGAGTAGTCATGGTGAAATGTTCTGCTCTAGGACAGTCCTGAAAAAAGGCTGCACTTCTGAAGCTTTATGAGTATCACATCTTGGGGCTATGGTTCTGTACCCACATAGACTCCCACTCACACTCACAGATAAATGCTGAACCCCCAAACCACTCAAAAATAACAAGAAAGATGACTTCAGCAGATGGTCCACTGGGGTTGACACAGAGCTTCTTGTCCTCACCAAGGTATTTAATACATGTGCACAGTTCAGGCTGGAGTTCTCAGAGTTGGGGTCAGGAGCTCAGCTCTGGCTATGCAAACACTAGCCTGACAAGTATGTGGAAGAGCTGATTGCTGATAAGCTCCTCTCCATAGATTATTCCCAATACTCCTATGACAATTCTCCATTCTGCCTTTCTTCATTGCCAGTAGAATCGTAATTTCCTTTTTGGGTCAGATCAAGACATTGGTTCATATTTGTCTCAGGCCAAAGATAGAAATTCCTTTGTTCCCTGTGAGATAATCTCTTTTCCAGTTTCTCCTGTGACTAATGGTCTTACTAGCAGTTCCACCTAATGAAGTATGAGAGGAAATCTCCCAAGGGCATCCTCTAGAAGAACTTTTACCTTCTTAAAAGCCCAGGTACAAAACAAAAATTCCTTGGCAGCACCTCTTTGCTTTTGTCAAACACAAAATATGATGCCTGGAGTTATGAACACTACATTGCAACCTTGAACCTACAAGCATGAGGATGGAAAACCAATTCGCAAATGAAGAGAAAGCGCAATCATAGAAAGAGCCTTGGATCCACGGTGACATTGTAAGTATCATCTTTGGACTTCTTGTTAAAGGTTTAAGCTAGTGGTTAAGAAAATTTTTTTAATAGGCCAGATGGTAAATATCTTAGGCTTACTTACCAGAAAGTCCCTGTGGCAATTACTTGTCTGCCATCTTAGTGGAAAAGCAACCACAGACAGGATGTGAATGAAGGGGTGTACATTCCAATAAAACCTTACTTACAGAAACAGGTACTCGCCCCTAGAACTGAGTTTTTTGACTCTGCTTTAAGCCAATTTTGGATGGATATTCTTTCATTTGCACTGAAATGAATTTTAATGAATATATATTCATCTCTAAATCCCCCTCTCTAGCTTCATTAACAAATATAATTACACAATTAGTGCTATGATTTTTGTTTCATTTTAACAAAAGCTAATTGTGAATAGAACAGCCATCCTTACCAGTCATTTCTACTTTGATACAAATAATTTTAATAGATCCGGGTTTAAACAAGGGATGTTGTAAACTAGATCAGTTTTCAAAAAATTTTCACTCTGTCTCCCACCTTCAAAGAAGATGCTCCTGGCCATGGATTTGATTTGGCCAACAGACTGTGGGTAGAAGAGATAATGCCCCATGCTCAGCTCACCAAGTCTTATGGCCCATGACCTGTAAAGAGGGGAGTCACAACATGCCTCTATTTGCATTTGTGACACATAGGAGAGTTGAAGGAAGCTTGCAGAATCCCCACTGTGTGAAGCAGGAATGTCATGAAAATCCATTCTCAAAAGACATTTGAGATATCTCAAGGAAGTACTGTCAAGGCAATTTGGAAATTACCTCACCTGGTTGGAGTCCAGAAGGGGACAGATTGCTCTACGCATTGTGAACAAAGCCCCGATGCCCTAGAGACAACATGGTTGAGTGGAAGGTATAGAGCTAACGCACTGGGATCAATATGATTTGGACGAAAGCCTACCTGTATCAGGTGTGACCAGGGGCTAATTATTTAACTTTATTGAGACAATTTCCGTATCAGCAAATCTGACAATCAATATCAACCTTGCAGTTATTTTGAGGAGTAAATGAGAGGATACATGCAGACTCCCTGGCTAATGGTATTCAATAAAAAGAATAGTGATTTGTACTATTTTTTTCACCAAATTTCTTATTTTTTCCTATTTTGCTTTCCCACATGAAAAGATATAGGCATTTGGTCTAATGGTTAATATGCCCATGTCCCATATTGGAGTACCTGGGTTTAATTCTGAACTCTAGCTCTAGTTTCCACCTTACCGTTAATGTTCACCTGGAAGGCATTGATGATGGCTCAAGTAATTGGATTCCTGCTATACATGTGGGAGACTTAGATTGAGTTAGGGGCTTTCCACTTGGCCCTGGCCTAATCCTGGCCATTGTGGGCATTTGGGGGAGTGAACCAGTAGATGGGAGTGCTCTTTCTCTCTGTGTGTGTATGTCTCTGTCTCTCCTTCTCTCCCTCTTCAAATAATTTTTTATAAAAAAGAAAATATATAATTGATCTAATAACATAGAAACTTGCATAAACTAAAACTCAATTATTTCTGTTTGAAATGTAGTAGTCCTCACACCAGGATGCATCTGGTTTTCCCAAGAATGGAATAACGTTGCTCCATTTCAGATAGGTGTAACTGGAAAACGTGGATAATGGCCCTCCCCTCCTCACTCTGAGTTTCATGGTGGAGACAGAGGGCCTCAGGAGGCTGCTGGTAGAGTCCTGAGCACACAGACTTCCCATGCACACAGAGAATGCTGCCAAGGCAAGGCACATCGCTATTAAGATTAACAGTTTTCAGATGGAGTCAATCTTTTCAACTGACTCAAGTCTGACTGACTGGTAATGATGTTCATGAGATGCCATTGCCTGCCAAACAGTAAGATGTGGAATTTGTTAAATTGAGCCATGTGATGGGTCTGAAATGTATTAACTTAATCCATAATGAATGTCATTCCATTCCTTTTAACATGCTTCCCCAATTAAGCTATTTAGGCCTCGGATATCTAAAGAAATTGAGCTGTCTCACTTGTTGCCAATTGGTTAATTCCTTGATGATGGATAAAAGCTACTAACTGCTTTTGTTTTTCAATCTTTGTTTTCTTCAGTTATAGCACTCTTTTAATCAACTGTTACAAAGAAAATGCTTAATACTCCATAAGCAAATGCTCAAGAAAGTCAAACCATTAGTAAGATCAATGCAAAGATGCTTTGTTCTGCCTGCCCAAGCACCTCCTGTGGGACACAGTGTAGCTGCCATGGCAGTTAGTGGGCCACACGAAAGGTCCCATGGTCATTGTCACTTTATTAGCCCTGTTTTGAATACACAGTAGATAAATATGCAGTAGACTGAACTGAATCCTGGAGGACTCAAGGTTTCTGAAAGGGGTCTTTCTTCCAGGCAAGAATTTCCACATTTCAGGAGCCCTTCTCACTCCCAGAGGAATATGCAAGAGAGTCCTTGTAAGAGCAATATGCCTCTAAAGTACACATATCCATAAGGAGTAGGGGCAGCCCACAGGGAAGCTACCAACCCATGTCAACAGGCAGCTTTGCCACGTTGGACAGCACCTGTCCAACCACCAAGGTAGGCAGGATGCAAAACAGACACCCAGAGAACTTCCTGGAAATGTGTTGTTTGCCTACAGAATGCATAGCGTGGGCTATCAATAGATGATGAGGTGAAATGATCCCGCTTACATATCTCTTCTTAAATGGTGGAATATACAGTTTTGAAAGATGTTTTTATATACAAAGATATCCAGGGTAAAATCAGTTCTGGTTGTAGGAAAATAAGATAGTTGTTATTTTGTTATCCTCATGGCTCACTTGATATTAAAGCACGTGATCTATCAGCAGCACATCTTCTGTCTGGGAAGAACTGTGGAGGTATTAATCAGGGGTCAGCAGACTCCAGCCTGTGGGCCAGATCCAGCTCACGCCTCATTTTTGTAGATAAAGTTTTAACGTAACACAGACTTATCTTCTCATTTATGTACTAGTATAGTCCAGGGCTGCTTTTGAGTTACAATGACAGAGTTAAATAGTTGTGACAGAAATCACATATTTCATAATGTCTAAAATATTTACTTATTGGGCTATTTACAGAAAGGGTTGCCAACTTGTAACTTTGTTTTTTTCAAATATATTCAGTGTCTTTCCTCCTGAACTGTGATCAGACTCCATGTTCCCACACCCTAGTTGGTGCTGACTTGCTATAGCCTAGTGGAAGGCAAAGTGCATGCCGTGTCCTTTGCTTTAGGGTCTGTGGTAGATCAAAGTCAAGTTTTACATCCAATGGCTTTCAGATTAACACAGGTAGGTACAACTATGAAGGGACTTTGCAAATGAAACTAAAATTACAGATATTAAATCAAAGAGTGTAGCCTAGATTACCTAGATAGGCCCGATTTAATCACAAGGGTCTTTAAAAAAATGGAGATGTACCTCTGGCTGGAGTCAGTGATGGATATGGCAGAGGAGGAGGGCAGAACACATGCAACACAAGGAAAAGTTAGAGAGATCTGAAGCACGAGGGGACTTGATGTGTCCTGGCTTTGAAGATGGGGAAAGCATGGGGAGGAATGCAAGCAGCCTCTGGGAGCAAAGATGGGCCCCTGTGTGATGGCAAACAGGGAACCAGGGACAGTCTCACAACCCAAGGAACTGAATCCGGCCAACAACCTGGATCAACTTGGAAGCAGATACTTTCCCAGATCCTCCCATAAGGTGTGCAGTCCTACTTGCATCTTGATTTTAGCCCCAGGAGACCCATGCTGGACTTCAGATCTGTAGAATTATGACATAACACATTAGAGCTTCAAGTGGTAACTTGTGGTAACTTCTTACGGCAGCCATAGAAAGTTAATCTTGGGTCTACCTTGCTTTTGCAAATGGGATGCTAAGACATAGGATTTAAGTTGAGTCATCAAATGTGACCAGATTTTATCACTACCAAAAGAAGTACATGACGCAGATAACCTGCTATCTTAAAGAAGATGAGGGGTCGGTGCTGTGGCACAGTGGGTTAACACCCTGGCCTGCAGTGCCGGCATCCCATATGGTGCTGGTTTGAGTCCCGGCTGCTCCACTTTCCATCCAGCTATCTGCTAATCTACCTGAAGAAACAGCAGAAGATGGCCCAAGTGCTTGGATCCCTGCACCCACATGGGAAACCAAGAAGTTCCAGGATCGTGGCTTTAGCCCGGCCCATCCCTGACCATTGTGGTCATTTAGGGAATGAACCAGCAGATGCAAGATCTCTTTCTGTCTTTCCCTCTCTTTCTGTAACTCAGCCTTTCAAATAAATAAATAAACTTTAAAAAAAAAAGTTCATGGAAAATTTGTAGTATGGAAAATGATGCATAGATTTCAAAAGAATTTTGCAACAAAAATAAACTCATCTTTAATTTCCACAACCTTTTTAAAATTCTCTCATATGGAAAACCCACACAGCTTTTGAGAATCTCTTGCCTATATTGGCAAAACCATTGCTGGACATATAAAAGGACTAAAATCATTTGAGCTGAAAGCAGTATCTGAGCCCCTAGGCTTCTCGAGACACAAATCAACCTGAAGAAGCTGCTCAGCCTCCAAGTAGTGTATTCTGTGTTGTCTTCATCAGGAGTGGCCAAAAAGCATGTTGGAAAAGGAAGGAACACCCAGAGGGTGGAGAACAGTAGAGGAAAGATCCACCCTCAAGGAGGAAACTCCTTACCCCCAGGGAGGGGGCTCTTGACACCATGTGCCTGGTAAAATTTTAGACTTGCTGTGAATTTGTCCCAGCCGGGGGCCTCCTATCCTTCCCTTTTCAAAAAGGAGTGGGCCTGTCCCTGTTCTCCACTGTCATTAGATGTGGAGGGAGGATACAACTTGCCTTTATAGTTCTTTGATCCTTAAATCAAGAGGAGCTAAATTCAGACTCAATGGAGTCCGAGAAATCCTGAGCTTTGAGCACAAGGCCATGATTAGATGAGACCTTTGGTGGTCTTGAGATGGAGTTCCTCCCACAAGCAGCACCCTTAACTTTGGTGTTTTTTTATGTATTTACTTATTTGAAAGGCAATGTGACAGAGAGAGAGAGGGCAGATAGAGAGACAGATCTTCCATCTGCTGGTTCACTCCCCAAATGGCAACAACAGCAAGAGCTGGGTCAGGTTGAAACCAGGAGCCTGCAACTCTCTCCTGATCTCCCCAAGCACTTGGGCCATCTTTCTCTGCTTTTCCAGGGGCATTAGCTGGGACTGGATCAGAAGTGAAATAGACGGGACTTAAACTGGTGCCCATATGGGATACCAGCATTGCCTAATGCCTGCTTCTCCCTCCCCAGGTTGGAATTTAAGTTACAATTTTCCTTGGTCATGTGGAAGACCAGAATATGCCACCCCAAAAAAAATGAAGGAATATTGAGCTGAAGACAATTAGGAAGAAACAAATATAGAAAGCTCTTTGTACTCCCTCTACTTACCTGAAAGCAGGAGATAGATTTATGAAGACAAAAAGATTCTGTCCCTCTCCACTTCTATCAGGAAGAATAAGGATTGACCTCTGAGGATACCTTGAGACCCTTATCAGCCTGGAGATGGTACTGTTTGCCTTCCCCCAAGGTGCTGCTGTTTAGAGACTCCAAGTTCTTGTCCTTTGTCCTGTTCCTTCTCTAAAAATTCACTGTTCTTTGTTGAAGATGGGAGAGAGGCTGGAATTCAAAGCTACCCCTTTAGAAGTATCCATTCCCTGGTGTCTCTCGTGTGCATATGAAATATACACGCTAGTAAACTCCTGTTGGTTTTTCTGTTGTTAATCTGTCTTTTGTTACAAGGTTCTGTTCCCAACCAAGAACCTATAGAGGTTAATCTTCCCCTAATGTCAATAGAATACTACCAGAAGTGACACAGAGTTGTGAAATATCCTTATATGGTTAATTTTATTCTCTTGTGCTTCTGCCTTTGCCATGATAAGAAAATGCCTTCCATTGCCCACTGGTCCAAGAAAGATGAGAGATACCTAGAGCAGACCTGGCTCCAAGCTGAAGATTAAAGCAAAGCCCAGTTGAGCCCAGTCTGGATAGCCGACTTCCAGTTGATCCACAGATTACCTGGTGATTGTTTTAATCCATTGGATTTTAGAATGTTTGTTACAGAATTAGTGTAGTAAAAGATAATGATATATAGATTTCTTTTTTCTTTATTTTCTTTGTCCTTCTAAGAATTTCATTATGAGCACCAGTGACAAGTAGAAATATGTCCTGTTCTCTTTAATATGCTTGCCAATTAGTTTTGTAGCTGACAGACCTTTGCTTTGGGAGCCAGGAAACCTCATTTTAAATATCAGCTCTGCTATATACTGATTATATGATCTTGAACCCATAAATAATACACTCTGGGCCTCAGTTACCATATCTATGAAATAAAGATAATCATCTCAACTTCATAAGGTGTATAAGGCTGAAATGACAGATTTGAGAAAACAGTGTGCTGGCTGACATAAAGAAAGGCCACAACATGAGCTGAGCTTAAATAATTGGAATAGGCTACTAGATGATCTCCACATTTCTTCCTAACTCAACAGGATCATGATATTAAGATATTCTTGATCTGCATTGTAATGCCCAATCACTGATGCATGTTTAAGGATGACACACATTTTTATTTCATTATTTGAGACAATTCTCACACTGGGAACATCCCTGGAAGAATCAACCCATTGACTTAATCTTATACTCTGTTGTGAATGACTAACACCAAAGCACCTCTTAATAGAAATCTATGGAAAAGACATAAAAGACCTGGGTTTGGATTTTGGATTCCAGCTCAATGCATGGAAAAGAAAGTGAATACATCCAGTTAGTCCCCAAGTGATGTAACCTGATATAGCAGTCATAGTTCTAGAGAGACACCCAAGAATGTGTATATAACAGGAAAGGCACCATAATCACTCTCCAGAAAACATTCACATCTAATACTACACTCATGCAAATAAACTAACACAAATGGACCCAACATACATACTTAATTTTTTAAAGCAAATGTATTGTATATTCTAACCATAGTAGGAAGCATTAAATACCAGAACTAGAGTTTGAGATTTTCAACTTAAAGTCTTTTTCAATCTTTTAATTCTTTTAATTAATTAATTAATTTCTTGAAAATGTGTATAACACATGAATTTACATTATTATGGAAAATGAAAATAGTAAGCTTATTTTTATCTTTGAGAGTAAAAATTGGTCATCATTGTAATTGAGAAAGGGCTGAAGATATAGAAGGTGCTAGCATTTGGAATAAATCCCTGTTAATTTCATTAAATACTCTGAGAATGAACTTTCTGATTCAGCCCCAGACAATATCTTATTTTGCTCTTTCCACCTGGGGAATATAAACAGAAACAAACAATAGCGAATAAGTAAAGGCATAGTCCAAGTTATTTGAAGATCCTCTTCAACTGGGTTTCAGTTAATTGCAGTTTTGCAGTCTTTCCTCATAATGCCATTTTCCTTACCATAACTCTGAAGATTACCAGAGTGGACTATTTCATGCACAATTTATTGCAGAGACAGGCAGTATTTATCAGTTCCTTCATGGCAAAGAAGAATCATCTGCTTGAAGGCCATCACTCATGCTGCTGTCAGCAGAGTGGTGAACAGCTGAATAATAAAGAAAAGAAAGAGCCCTACAAATGCTGGTTCTGTGATAACTTCATTAATTTCAGAATTAGCAGACTTTTAAAAATGGGGAGGAAATACCCAACCTTTTAGCAGAACATCCCAGAAAAGATAGAGTCCAAGCCTTGGCTCATCCATCATTGTTTAGAATTAGCTTTCATGCACTTGACCTTAACCATCACTCTTTTTGTCAAGCCTGGGTGTCAACACAAAAGAAATTGGTTCATGGATGAGAGTACTGAATGTGCATCTGATCACCCTTCTTTCAGGCGCTTACCTTCTCACAGTAAGGGATCAATTAAAACCAAATGGAGCAGATTTCTCTGGATATCTGGGTCGGTGATGTGGAATGCTATGGTTTGGGCAAAGAAGCATTTAACTGGAGAGGAGAGAAACTCTTGGCCCGAGCACAAACATGTATGTCATAAGCTGCAGGATGTAAACACATTCAGCACTGGACACAAAAGGACAAGGACACAAGAGACCGTCTGTCATGTCATTACCTGAATATCTAGCTGTATTATTTATAAACCAACTTGCAGCAGATGTTGTCTTTTTTAACACAAATTCTCCTTCCAGGGCATTATGCATGAAGCCTAATTGTAAATGCCTATATTGTTTCTTTCCCCTACTGATTTATTGTTCTATAGACATCTACATGGGAACGCAGTGTGGAACTGTGCTGTTTTCTCTATTAATTATTTTCACTCTTTGATTACTAATTTCGGAAGACAAACTTTTCACTGTTGACCTCCTCGGGAGTGGATTGTTTTACAACGAGACTGTATTAGGGAAATGAGTCCCCAGTGAAGGCAGAAGGGCATGAAAACCTTGTCTCTTATTTACATTAACCCAGACGCAAGTTTCCCAATCATTCCCTCTCTTAAATCGTTACTCGTGGAAGAACAGTCATGCATCCAGGAACAATGATTCCAGTGGAGTCTTTGCACAGTACTGGAGTGAGATTAGCATCAAAGTCTGCAAAAAATTTTTTAAAAAATAAAAAATTATTACTGTTAGACAACAGGGCAATTATGTAAGTCTCTGTCCTAAGGATATACAACAATTATGCACAATGCCAGGCACATAGTAGATGCTCAGAAATTATGAGGGACCTTCAAATTTAGAATCTGACATGATTTCTAAAATACATTGTCATGATCTGATAGAATTAAAATGTGAGGTTGAGGTTGGAATCATTTTCCAGAAAAAAATTGAAGGCTTTGGTGGTGCCATGTGGTTAGTTCTTTTGACAAAATGCTGATCTTTATTTGCAATTTCCCCATCCAATTGGCCACTGGGAGAGAAATGCAACCCCTGGGGAGCACCCAGGGAGTCTGGGCCTTTCCATTCCCTCCCTTTTATCTCAAGTTAAAAATAAAAATGGTACATTTCCTACCAGCCAGGACTGAGGTAGAAAATCCAGGACCTATTAGGGTAACGGTCATGAGCCCTTTTGTGGAGTTAGGGATGAAGATGAAGATGACAGGATGTTTGGCGCCTGTTTCACATGCCTCTGGTCTGTGCCTGGGTCTCACACCATCCATTCAGCATTAATGTGGAACTTGGCTAGCACGTGTGAATGCAAATTTGGGAGTCAGAACAGACGGTTTCCCTAAGTCTCCCGTGTGCATCCATCCCTTCCATCCTGTGTCACTTAAATGATCATGCAGCTTCTGCAGAGATGCCTCTAGGGACAGGAAGCATACTCCTTCCTCGGGTTGTAGCAACTCATTCTTTTTTTTTTTTTTTTTTTTGTAAGAACTATAAGGAAGTCCTAAAACATACTAAGGCCCTATCCATGAGGCTTTGTGATCCTTGCCATTCTAATCTGTTGGTGTTCTGGATCCATTTGGAGTGATCTTGAATTCTTGGATGAGGTTGTGCCAGGAGACAGTGCCATAGTTCACTCTAGGGCATAGGAGATAGTCCCTTTCTGCCTGCTGTGCCTTGTCCCTTTCAACACTGTCAAGGATGAAAGGGCCTCCCAGTTCGGGGCATTGAGTAGATGAAGCTGGCCGGGGCAGGCAGAGCTGTCCACCATCTGGAGTGAAGATAGATGACGTAAGTAAAGCACTCATGTTCTAGAAAGACCCCAAGTGGATGGCTCCTCTTGATACTTTATTTTTCCCAATCTGGTCTTCTTTACTTCCATCCAATGGAATTATTCCATGTCAAGTACTGAAGATCTGGCCTTGGAGGCCTGCTTCAGAGTGACACAAGCCCATGAAGGCTCAAATAGGCTTTGCTTGTAGAAAATCTTCCCGCCTTTGATTGTCAAACTTCTTACCTCCCCTTCAGAGTGGGGATAAAGAAAAAATACTGCCTCTCAGGACCTCAACACTGGATGACACCATTACAATCATGGGTGGTTTACTAGTCTAAGTCCTGTTTTTACAATCAAATGTACCAAGCACCCTATATGTTTGGGTTCTACAATCCATTACAAACCATCAAGCCATTTTGCCATGACAAAGAAGAGAAAACTGCATCTACTTGGCCATCTAGTTGGAAAGAGAAATTTGTTAATGTTTATTTGCCTCACATCTATTTTCTACTGCATGTGTGACAATCTCACCAAAAATACAACCTAGTGCCTACCACCTAGTAGGTCCACAATAAAATGTTAATTGAGAGAAGTTTGGATGCTGCAGCCTTATTGCAGCTGAATGGTGCACAGAATCCATTAGGAGCGCCCCCCCCCCCCCCAGTTTTAAACTACTCTTCTGGGGGGTGCTGAGTCTCACCATGCAATATGTAGAGCTCTGAAATCATTATAGATTCACAGGAAATTGCAATGATAATTCAGAAAGGTCCCATGTACCCCCCACCCACTTCCCCTAGTAGTAATAACTTGCCTAATGCCAGTCCAGTATCAGAATCAGAAAACTGTATGATTGTCAATGGCAGAGCTCACCGGCTTTACACACACTCATTTGTGTCACTGCACATTTTCTGGCTGTGTCTGCCATTCCGTTCACAGCCTTAGACTGCTTACCAGGCATCTTAGGAGAACCTACTTAAAACTTTCCGATGAGCACCATTCCTTTAAGGGCCCATCTGTAGTGGCTTCAAAATTGGGCTGTCTCTTTGATGATCTTGGAGTCCCTCTCCCCCCTCCTCTCTCAAGAACACAGGCAAAGAGAGTTCTTGTGCGTTGATGGTTGATGAAGGAGATAAGGAGGTCTGGCACTTGTGGCTGTCATTAAGTCTGTGGTGTGAGTGGGGAGAGGGGTGAAAGTGAGCAAAGCAAACAGGCTTCAGCAAAACAGGAGCTGCAGAGAACCAATCTCGCTGAACAGTGCAACCAGAAAGGGGCCCGAAAGCAGAGTCTATGCCGGGCACAAGCAGGCTATTCCCAGCAAGGCTACATGCGCTAGGTCATGAGGTTGGGAGCCCAGACAAATCCTCCAGGGCTGTTCCAGCCTCGAGTTTGAGCATCCTGCTTTGCCAAGCTCCTGGAGATCAGGAGTTTCTCAGGGCGATCCAGGCAGTGGGGGTGGGGCAGTCTTCCCAGCCTGAACCCACTTCAATGGATCAGCCAGCCTCTGAATAGCAGCTTTTGACATCTCAGTGGGTTGTGAGGGAGGTGTGGTCATCACAAATGAAACAGACCACAGGGGGTGCAGGAGACCTCTGCAGGGCCCCTAATCAGTTACTAAAAACACAGAGAGGGTCCATGGAAAATGAGTGGAGGAGACAGACGCATGCTGACACTCAGTGGTATTGCTGGGCACCAAAGGAGAAGTTGGGGGGTTTTCAACTTCACAGAGATGGGGTGATTGTTTTCTTTCATCAGCCAGTGCCCTCAGCAAACAAAACAGAAACCAGAAGAGAAATATTGCCTATGAAACAAAAAAAGAAGAAGAAGAAGAAGAAGAACAGAGAGGCTGGAAGGAGGAAATGGGAAGAATGGAATTCTGCTTTTATGAAATAATTTAAATAGACTTGAATGCCCAGAGGGCCTAGGCACTATATTACGTGCTACAGAGACATTGGTATCTCCCAAAGGGGATATGAAATGGGAGATGAATATTATTAATCATCTCTATTTGCTACATGTTAGGAAACCAAGGAAAAGTGAAAATGAGTGATTTTTACCTCCATATCCACACGCTGTGGCAGCCGCAGAGCTGGGGCTGACAGATGAAAGCCTGCTGCCCTACAAAGCAGCGGAGTCACCGGCTGGCTGGCAGTGTTCCTGCAACAGTGTCAGGAGCGCGGGAGGCCACAAGGCAGTGAGAGGCTGCTCGCCTGCCACCCAAGGAACCCTGCAGCCGCGGCTGCTTGGTGGTGGTCACAGTTCCCCTGCTTGGCACAGGGCAGCTCAAGTTCATCCACAGCACCTCTGAGGGATTGAACCTCATTGATCAAGCTGAGCCTGCCGAGAGCAGGTGGGGACATCAGCTTCCTTAGGATGGAAGCAGTCTGTTCCACTCTGCTGTACCCCAGGACCTAGAACAAAGCCTGGGGCTCAATCCCTAACTGTGGAATAAAGGAACAGAGCCTGTTGCCATTTTCTTGGGGCTGGGCACAGTGACCACCACAGGCATGAAGAGGAGACTGTTAGTCCTTTCCAAAGTTCTCTGGGACATTCTAGGAGGTGTTCCGAAGGGATAGGGAGGAGGAAGTTCTACAACGAAATAAATATGGGAAATGCCGAGTTTAGCTTTATTTCAGAAATATTTCTTGTAGCCCTTAGTAACTGAATGTGGCTTGTAATTTTCCAAAAAGGACAGATTTTTGTATCATTTTGCAAGCATAACTGGTGATGAAAACTCTCTCCCCTTCATACACGTGCCTTTAGAATGTAGGTTGGGTGGGGGATGGCCTTGAGGTATGGCCAGTTAAGCCACTGCTTGTGATATCAGCATCCTATATGGGTACCAGTTTGAGTCCCGGCTGCTCCACTTCTAATCCAGCTCTGCACCATGGCCTGGGAAAGCAGTAGAAGATAGCCTAACTGTGTGAGCCCCTGTACCCAATGGAGACCCAGAAGAAGCTCCTGGCTCCTGGCTTTGGATCAGCCCAGCTCTGGCCTTTGTGGCCATCTAGGGAGTGAACCAGCAGATGGAAGACCTCTCTCTGTGTGTGTGTCTCTCCCTCTCTCTGTAAACTCCGCCTTTCAAATAAATAAATCAATCTAAAAAAAAAAAAAACCCACAAAACAAAAACATATACTGAGGCTGTTCTGTGGACAAAGCATGGCTTCTACCCTTAAGCAACTCCCAATCTCTTGGTGACTTCCAGCCATGATCTGCAAACAGGAAGTCAGTCTTCCATGTCAAAATTGGGCTGCCAAGGCATTTTTGCTCAGTCTGGACCCTCCATAGGCTTATGTGATACCTATCAGCTCCACTAAACACCCATTGGATGCTGTACACTGGGAAGCCCGGGACGATGGGCAGACATCCAATCTTCCCAAAGGCAGTCAGTTCTAACTCTAAACACAAGCTCATGACCTGATAGCTCATGCGCAGGCAGAGTCAGAAACCTCAAAGTCTGTTAGGTTCTCAGGAATCCCGACCTCCAAAATCCTGTTGCCACGCCCACCACCAACCACAGCGTGGAATAACAAAAGAAAACTGCTCCTTCAACCCCACAGCCAGCACACACCTTCCTAAGCCAGACCCCAGAAATGCCAGTGTGTGGCCTTCAGAGTGCCCCTGGGTCAGCCTCTGCGCTCCAAGTGCAGGGCGGTGCTTCTCAGGCCGCGGACCCTCCCTTTGCTGGAGTCTTAACAAATCACCAGTCCTCTGGCACTGAAGGGAGTTAATTGCATTTGGAAATACTCCAGGTACTGGGGTTGGTTTGCTCAAAGACGCGGGCAAGGGTAAGGTGACATATGCATCCACTTTCATGCAATGCATGAGTGACGGGCTCCGTGTCTCCTAATTTATAATGGATCCCACACTCGCTCTTCTTTTCCAAGCGAAGACCATGAGGAACCAGGGCTGTATTTTTCTTTTAGGTATAACAGTCTGTCAGTATCAAATTCTCTCAGTCAGTGGGGAGCATATAGTGTTGATTTACTGAAAATCTGGGATTATGTCTGCTCTGTGGTGAGTGTAGATTTAAGAGAGGAGAGGTAAGGGGTCTCAGAAAGGTGAGGAAAAATACAAATGAAACCTAGCAAGGAAAAAGTAGCTTGACAGTTAAGATACAGTGCAGCCTCCGTCAAAGTCTTCTGGAAGGAAAAGCTTGGGAACGGAGGTACACACAGAGGCTCGGACACGCACGCTCACCTGCTTCAAGTCCCACGCACTGGAGGCTTTGCAACCTTTGCAATTAACCCCTTTCTCTTCCGGGCATCGCGGATGCATTGATGAAGGCTCAAAGGCTGTCAGGTTTCACGCCGCAGAGAATTTGTGACAACAGATGGGAAGTTTTGTTTTGGTGTTTCAGAACTGGCTGTTTCAGAAGACTTGTAAGAGGAGAGCGGGAATTCTTTCCTGAAAGGCCCTTTGACCCTTGACTGCACTCTCGCACCTTTTTGTCACCAACATGTCATTATCCTACTCTCTCCCTGTCACCTGCTCTCTCTCCACGCTGCCTCAAAATAACCAGCACCTGTGCTACACTACCCCAGGAATACTCCCAAGGAGGTCCTCAGGGTGCCCCTTCTTGTTCCGCTCTGCACCTTCTTCAGAGAGGAAAACGATGACCCTGTGGAATTAAAATCAGGGGTCGGGGGAGCCAACCCTGTGATGGTACCTAGAGCTTCGAGAAGGGTTCCTGGCACCTTTCTCTTCTCTGGGCAGGGACTACAGCAGATGCTGGTGAGAACAGAATCAAGTAAGTGGTAGTAGGTGGCCGATGTGAGTCCTGTTGGTGATTTTACCTCCAGCCCCTCCCTGTGGCCTCATGAGTCCCCAGAGGGCTCCCAGGCGTCAGGGATGGTTGGCAGTGTTGCAGGGACTTTTGTTGTTGGGGGTCTCTGCTGGGGTTCAGCAACTCGATAGAGTCATTAAACAACTTGGTGGAGGGAAAAAATGGAGTTAACAACAAGCTTTTTGGGTACAAAAACATTGTGAGATCCATGCAGGATTTTTTTAAAAATTCACATTTTCCACGAAGTTTTTGAAGACCTCTCATATGCATGCCTATGCTTTTCTTGCACTAAAGCAAACATGTTGAGTTCAGTTTTCTGTGAATTTTTGGAGGCACCTTGACAGAAGAATCTCATGGGAAGGGCAGGGGCCGAAGTCCCCGGCTGGCAGCTAGAAGGATGAGGTTTTTCTCTCTGATGGTCGCTAGCAGCTCCAAGGGGAGACAGATGAGAGATGGGTGAGAACCATGCTTCTAACTCCCGACATCTGTGGCCACCAAGAGACACTGCACTGCTGGGAAGAGGGAAGTGAGGCAGTGGAGGAAAGGAAAATCAGAAAGGGGGACAAGTGATGATGAAGAGGATTCCACTAGCATTCAGTAATTCTGGAAAAAGAATACTTAGCTATCCAGTTGTGAAAGGAGCGTGGTTTTGTCTCTTTCTCTTTGTTTTAACCACACACCTTTCCTCTAGATATTCAGAATTCCGATGTTGGTTTGCTAAGTGGACTCTGAATCTCAGCTCATACCGCTCCCAGACGTGTCTTCCTCATCTGTGAGGATGCTTCTGGACCGTCAAGACCAGCTTAGGGGCTCAGCTGCTGCAATAATCCTCTTTATGTCTGTTGTCTCCAAGTAAACACCTCTGTTTACTCTGTAAAGGAAGCTGTTTTGTAAACATTTATTTATTTATTTGAAAGACTAAGTGACATAGAGAGAGGGAGAAACAGAAAGAGTAAGGGAGATCTTCCATCTGCTGGTTCACTCTCCAAAAATGGACAACAGCCAGTCCTAGGTCTAGCTGAAGTCAGGAGCCAGGGACTCCAGGCAGGTCTCCCACATGGGTGCTGGGACCCCAGCTACTTGGACCATCCGATGCTGCTTCCTCCCAGGGGCATTAGCAGGAAACTGGATCCCAAGTGTGGAGTCACTGGGATTCAAACCAGGCATTCCCATGAGGGATACCAAGAGGTGGCTTAACACCCTGTGCCAATGCCTGTTTCAAGTGTTCTGGTTTTAATGTGACATAACATTGTTACCCTACATACAGAGAAATTACAGTCTTCCTTAGATAGGACCATCAGCCCACACAGATACACACACACACACACACACGGAATAAAAGCCACCTGCAAAGAGTTCCCATGAAACTAAACCCCAAGGCAAAGCACAAGCCCTCAAGATCACTTCCTTTCTCAGACAAGGATACTTAGGCCTCAGAAGAGGCCCCCATTCATGCATACTTGAGCCCCATTTGGATAGCTTCTCTCTCTCACTATCCCTCCACCCCCCCACCGCAAGAATCCAGCGATTCAACAGCACAATGACCTCGTTGTGACCAATGTCTTTCACAAGCAGTGTCACAGTGAAACCCCATGTAGTGCTGGGCCCCGCAATGGGACCCACAGGGCAGGCAGGCTCTGGCCTCCTAGAGAGGGACCTTTAAAAATTTAGCCTCAAGGGTGCCTTTCACTTTACCCTCAAAACCCAGCAAGAATACAAGGAGCAGTGAAAGAAAACAGGGGCAACGCCTCTGGGATTCTCAGCCACTGCACCTTGCCACAAAGCCTGCCTTCTTTACATGTCAAAAGAGGCTGCTTTCTCTTTAAAAGCAGGAGCTACTGGGTTTGAGGCGCCGCCTTTGTCAACAGGGAAGTTCCCAGCAAGGTGCTGTTAGTGGCTGATTAAACCTCATACCAACCCGAGTCCCCCATGGTAACCCAGAAGACGTCCGCTGAGACCCGAGGCACTGATGCCATGTAATTGCCCTGGCTCTCGGCGATGGCCGATTTCTTGCCTCTCAAGGCCTGGAATGGAAATCCATGTGATCAGATGAACGATCCGGGCGTCTTGACAGATCTGAACTGTGAATATGGAGATGGGCTGACGCTCTGGGGCAACTTCCACAACCCCAGTGCCCTTGAAACAATTTCTGGAGTGTGTGTGTATGTGTGTGTGTGTGTGTGTGTGATGGCCATAAAACCCATTTTCTATGGAAACACTCATTATTCAGAAATCAGACCAAACAAGGGGGAAAAGTGTGTGCACATATACATGTATGGATACATATACATGTAAAGCACACATATGTATGAGGTGTCTTCAAAAAGCTCATGGGAAAATAAATATTATGAAAAAGAACTATGCATGGATTTCAAAATGTTTTGCGTCCAAATAAACTTATCTTTTAATTTCATTTTCCAGGAATTTCTTGCAGTAGTCTGGTATAAGATATATATGTGCGTATGTTCGTGTGTATGCATCTATTTATCTATCTTTGTGTATAAATGTGTGGGGCCTCCTTTGGACAGTATCTCCCTATCTATATTTGTCTTCAGATTTTTGCTTTCCGCAGACTAATAGGATAATCATAACTTGTATTTACAAGGCATCATACTTCATGAAATTTGAACATTGAAGATATTTGGTTTATTCTCCCACTTCCATAGACAATGAAGAAATAGATGACACCCTATCTTTAGTTCCTTGAGAGAGAAAACAAAGTAATGATGGAGCTAGCAATGATGAGTATTAGATCCAGCACTCCCTGGAATAGGCATCCTCTTTTGTTTTATCAGTAGGAGGAATGCAAGTTAGGAGGTAGACAAGATACCCCAACAAGCGCCAAGATCACTGGATTCCCCCTAAATTCTCTCTTCCTTTTACAATCATTTAGGAAACACTCAGAGCAACCATTTATGGTCTTCTCAGCTTCAAACTCTGCCTTGGAAATTGCCTCTCCCCACCCCCACCCTGCCCCAGACTATTTGTACCAAAAGGTTTTTAATCAACCAAAGTAGCTAGTGAATTCTAATAACAGCTTGGGATCTGCTAGTCATATCCAGGATTCCTGTGATGATAATGACATCTCTCCCTTCCACACAAACGATCAGTCCTTACCACACAGACTTGCTATATTTCCAGCTAAACCAAAGAAATTTTCCCAATGTCTCCTGCAGCCTTATTCTGGGTAAATATGTGATTTCCATTAGGCTTTTTGAAATATGTAAAATATATACACTCCCATTACCACCTTCAGGACCTCCAGGTGTTTGGGGACCCCTTACTGGGAATCGCTTCTATGCCCAAAATGAGTTTGAAGATGAAAATTATTGCTAGGGGGAAAAGAACGGTTGGTGTAGCAAGATATTTAAAAGCAAAAATTTTTTTCCCACCTGGTTAGGTCAGGGCCTAGCAATGGGGAAAGAGATGCTTTCAAAATGAGAGTAACTGCTAAAGCAAAATGTGCAAACCCACGACACGGGCCAAAAAGGGAGTGTGTTAGCTTATGAGAGAAGACAATTCTGTTGTGTTAAGCTGTTCCCACTTAAATGAATTTCCATCCAGCTGGGAAATTTTCTGGGCTTCCCAAACTTTGTTAGGTTTTTGGCAATTACCCCAAGGGCACCCAAAGAAAGACAGGTTATGGTTATACAATTGACTTGCGCTGCTTGAGGGAGATAAAGAAAGCTGCACACAAACTTCCATCAATTAACTTATTTGTTTCCCTTGGTGCACTAGGGAAGGAATCGTAAACTCATAATTAGACAGATCTCTAAGTCTTCCAAGAATGGTTGTCCTCTTCCCAACTAGGGTTAAAAGACACTTTGTTGTACTCTGCCAATCCTGAGTTGGTTTCTCTATTACTCGGGTAAAGTTTCAGACATGGCTGTAAATCTCCTTTTATATTTATTATTAATTCATTTTGGGTGGCTTTCTTGGTTCTAAAACACCAGGATCTCTTTGCAAGTTTCCTGAGTCTCGAGTTTCACGGAGAAAACTGACTGGGAACCAAATTCCGCTGGTGGTTTGGTGGTGTCTGAGCTCGGGCCACGTGCCAGAACATGCTGCCGCGTCCTCAGCGCATGGTGTGGCGGATGAGGGGAAAACCTCCTTCCTTCCTCCAGGATCCTTAGAATTCATTCCTGGAAATACAAACAGCCTGTCTCCTTTGTAAGCATACCTGGCTAACAAACACCAACGGGACTACCAGCTCTACTGATTTTCCACTGAAGAATTAATGCAAATAAGGCCAGCAGACAGGCAGTTTTTGGACCGTGTTTCACTTACAGTGTTTCCCCACTCTACGTGTAAGCGAAACTGGCTCCTGAATTGAGGGCCTTATCATTTGGACCCCTTGATGATTTACCCAGAAGCATACACCCATTCCTCCAAAAGAGAACTCCCTTAGAAACAGCCATGGCTCTCCAGGGATGCTTCGCTCACTGTCTCCTGAGGAGGGTGGTTGCAGATGTAGGAAGCCAAATTCACCCTCAAGAGAAGGCCTTGAGGAGGCATCTGAAACCCAGGGCATGAAATCTGAGGCCTAGGTGTTCTGAATTTATTCCTTATAGTCAAGTGCATGAGGCGGGGGGACAGTGTCCCAGGGGAAGCGGTGGGAGCACCCTGGTTAGAGACACATGGGAGGAGGCCTGGCTAGAGCAATGGAAACATTAACCATAGGGAATGAGCGTGCCCTGGCAGGGGAGAGCAGAAACAAGCTGAAGAGGTCTTTCTGGCTCCGATTTCTAAGAATCTGATTAGACTGTAGAGGAAAATAAAGAAAGTAAAATTTGAAACAGGAATAAAGAAGGAACCAAAGCCAGATGAGAATATAACGTTAAGACACACAGTTGGGAAACATGGCAGAGTCTCCCTCCTCCTGCTCCAGCCACTGCCCCCTCCCCATTGCCAGGGAGGGGTGGCTCTGTGATGAGAACTCAGGCAAAAATCCAGGTGGGCAGTGGGGAGACGTCTCTCCACTGCCTTTGGAACTTGGGAGCAGTTCCTCTACACAAAGAGCTGGAGAGAGGAAGCCTGAGCCAGGGAGCAGCTAAGACCCATTTCCTTGGCGATTCCTTCTTGCTTGTAATCAATGCAATGCTAGCTCAATAGCCTACTTTCCTTAGCAGAGAAGTCTGAACTGAAGTGCTGAGTGTTTTTGTTTTTTGTTTTTTTCCTAAGGAGAGTAGGCGATATCATAGTACATGACTTTCCCGGTCTTTAGCATGGATGAGCCCAATAATCTGGGTCCCAGGTGCAGCACTCCCCTGCTTTACCGAGCCCCACTAACCCCTTTGTATATTCAGCCCTGAAGTCCTGCAGCAGTCTAGCCCGAGTGAACAAGGTCTGTGTTTCTATAAATGTGTGTGTGTGCACGCACGTGTGTGTGTACAGTAGATAGTCCCATACTTGTGACATTTTTCGAATCTGGTCAAAAGAGCTGTGACCTGAATGGAGAGTGAAGCAGGCTTCCAAGAGGCCGTTTTCCCAAGCATGCACAAAGGAAATAGTTTCCTTACCAAAAGGAATCACTTGAAAGCTTTTAGGCCAGACCCCTTTTTGAGCTCAGATTTCCTTTCTTTGAGCCTTTTGATGAACAACTCATATGGAGATTCAAGTGTCTGGTGCCTGGTTTGAATTTAAGCTGTTGCTGACTTTAGTGGAAAACTTTTCATAAAGTCAACGCAGACTTTCTTCCTGTTCCCCACCAGGGCTGACCAATTTTTGATACATCCTTGAATATTCATCTCCAGTCATTCGCTCTCAGTGTGATCCTTGGGATCCACTTAACTGAAAACAATTTCTTCCCCCTGGAGAGACTGCCTGCTCCCTGCTGCTCTCCTCTGGAGCCCCAGTGCTGCCATTCTCCATCCAGAGCAGGGCAGAGCGACAACTGGACACAGAAAGCAGACGCAGGTTGGGGTGAGGTTCTCGGAGTCCTGGGAGTCTCATTAGCAGGACAATACCTCAGGGATGCTGTCCAGTACCCCAGGACCCTCTGTGTACCAAAGCATTTCTTCAGGAGCGAACTGGGTGCAGGGTGGAGTTTGAAAGGATGGCTTTAGCCCTCAAAGCAGGACTCTGCCTGAGGGCCCCCTGAGAGTAGTGTCTTCAATGGATTTCACCCCCTCTTTGGGGAGTGCTGAGAGCCAGGAATGCCTGGAACATTTTGTTCAGGAACCTGTGCTGCCTTCAGAATTGTGCAGTGAAAAACAAGAGCCTTGGGCTCAATCCAGTTTGGATTTGGAGCCCAGCTCTGCCACTTCGATGGGTAACTTTGAGCAAGAAACTTGGTTCTTCGGGGTCCTGGGTTCGTGACTTAGAGCTGTTATCCTCAGCAGATGGATATGGTACAGACGAATGAGCTCACACTTCCAGCGTTCCCTGTGCTTGCTGCATTCTTCCTTGCTGACCCTCCGGTTTGGTTGATAACTTTGCAAATTCTCCTGCTCCTACGTAACTCAAACTGTTGTGTCCCGTCCAAGAATGGAGGATCCAAGACAATCCCTAGGGTGTGTGGGGCCCCAGGCAAATGTCCTACTCCCAGCGTGTTTACAAAGATATGATCAGATCAGATGTAAGTGAGTTGCTGGAGCAGTCTGGAACTGAGCTGAAAGCTATCACCCAGAGAAGTCTAAGGAATACATGTGGGAGCAGGAAAGGGGGACATGGTGTTCAGCCTCAAGACGGCAGAGCTGGGAGACTCCACACTCACACAGTACTGCCCCCCAGGGGAGCCCTGTATTACACTCAGTGCTTGCTCACAGCAGCCATGCACGCGGCCTGGCACACAGGAGATCCTCACTGGCCAGGAGCTGCAGGAGAGGCTCGAACAGGAAACCTCTCTTGAACAAATGAGAGTTCTGGGACTTCGAGAGGCTCGCTGTCACAGTTCCTTCTGAAGCCATGGTCATAAACCAACCAAGTAGATTGCATTTGTTTCCTAATGGTGCAAATCTGACAGATAGCCACCCACACACCCATTTCAATTTATATATATATATATATATATATATATATATATATATATGGGGAAGCTACAAAAAGCTTGTGGAAACTATTATTTAAAAAAAAAAGCATGGATTTCAAAAAAATTTTTGCACCCAAATCAACTGTTCCAAGTCCATTTCCCTGTGAATTCTCACAGCACACTCATACAGCCATTTAGACAATCCAACAGGATCTAGCTGTATGGCAGAGGCTTCCTCCTGACCACAGGCCATTGGTGCGAATTGGGGTATTTGTTTCTTAAGGTTGCTCTGACAAGTTACCCCAATCCAAGTTAGCCTAAAACATCACACATTTATTCTCTAACGGTCATGCAGGCCAGGCACATGTGCAGCTTCATTAGGCTAAAATCAAGGAACCAGCAGGGCTAATTCCTCGCACAGACTCTGGAGGAGAATCTGCCCCTGGCCTCTTCCTGCAGTAGTCCTTGGCTTGTGGCCCCCTCCCTCCCTTCTCTGCCATTGCACTCACTTGGCCCTCCCCTCTTCTGTGGTCAAATCTCTCTCTACTTCCTCTTATATAGATATTTGTGATGACATTTAGGGCCCATTTGGATAAGAATGATCTTCCTGACTCAAGATCCTTTTTTTTTTTTTTTAAGATCCTTGATTTAATCCATCTGCTAAGTCCTTTTTGCTGTATGAGGCAAAGTTGGTAAGTTGTAGGCATTAGGGTGTGAATATCTTCAAAGATCTTTATTTTGCTTACCACAAATAGAAATCTCCCTTCATTCACAACACAGCAACTGTTTTCTGACTAAAAAATTTTTCTTGCCTAACAGAATAGAAAAAAAAAAAACACTTCTTTGACATCCTATGTTTTAAAATATGTAATACATGGGGGCCAGTGTTGTGGCACATCAGGTTAGACTGCCACCCGTGACACTGGCATCCTATATCAGAGCACAGGTTCTAGTCCTGGCTGTTCCACTCATGATCCAGCTCCTTGCTAATGCTCCTGGGAAAGCAGCAGTACGTGGGCCCCTGTCACCCATGTGGGAGACCCAGATGGAGTTCTAGGCTCCTAGCTTTGACCTGGCCCAGCCTGGGCCATTGTGGCCATTTGGGAAATGAACCAGGAGATGAAAGATCACCCCATGCCCTCACTCTATTCCTTTGCCTTTCAAATAAATAATTAAAAAAAATCTAGAATACAGGTGCAAGACCAATATATTCCATGGGCAACATTTCCTGCTTCTGCCATCTCAGAAAAGGACCGAGGAGAGGATTTGAAAGTGCGTGACTGTCTGCGACTTTCCTCTCTTGTATGCAGAACGACTGAGCCCATGCATCTCAGTCATTGTCTGTCACAACAGCACTGATGATATGTGCTCCAAGTCAGCCGAGGAAGGCTCTGCTTTTCCAGACACATAGAAACCTACATGTATACCCCCTCAAGGGGTGGAGAGTGGCATTTAAGCCAAGCATGGTTGCCCAGTTGAATAACAGCAGGTTGAAAGGGAATAGCTATTTAAAAGTCATTCCGATATGACCTGGTTCCCAAATGATTCGTCTCAGGGTCGCAGCCATTGTTGCCGGGTGGCATAACATTTATGACTACAGCGTCCTGGGCTCCTTGGGTTGGTAACAGACACATCTATTCCTCAGAGCCTGGGCAAAGTTGATATTGTCCTGACCCTAGGCGAGCTGAGTTTCAGCCGCCAAGATACTGGTTGACATTAAGACTCTGCAGCACCTATCCTAGTGTGTCACCTCCAGACATAACCTGTCTTGTGACGGGTCCCTCCTGTCCCTGGCCCCTGACACCATTTGCTTCCATTTCATTTGCATGCTTGCTCATGGGCCCCAGACACTGCCTGGCTCGCCTGGGTTCAGGCAGGGCCTCCAAGCTACAATCATAGACCTCCAGACCTCATAGTGTGATGGGAAAGGAAGCATCAGAGGATCTGGCCAGAGGAAGACTGCCAGGCAAAGTGCAAGCCAGCAAAAAAAAAAAAAAAAAAAAAAAGGAAAGCCCCTTGACCCTGAACACATCTGCCGTGAATTTAATTCCTCCTTCTTGCCAAGCCCTGAACACTCAGGTTTGGGAGACTTGGGAGCCGAGCAAGCAAGCAAGCAAGCAAGCAAGGTTATGGAGTCGAGGGGAAGGTGGAGATGAGAAGCCTGGCAGGGCACCAGCTCTTGCATGCCCCTTGCAGGACCGGGAGCAGGAGGGGGTGAGGTGGCTGCAAGCATGCTGTGAGCTATGGAGGCAGTCCTGGCCACACTGACTCTGGGATGCCTTCCCAGATTTCCTAACCTGAATGCACTGCTTTCTCAGCACCCATCACACTGCTTATTGCATGAAGTATGCAAATAGTTCTTGCATCATCTTTCCTACTGGAGCAAAAAGGCTTTGGAGGTAGAAATTCTGTCATTACACAACTTAATGAAGTAGGGCATGTTTGGAGAAGGATGTCACTGCACGAACATCACAGCGTGTACTCATGCAAACTCAGATGGCTGAGACTTCACTAGCCTGTAATCACAAGGGACCACCTTCTTATTTGCAGGCTGGTATAGGCTGAAACATTCTTTTTTAAATGTTTATTTATTTTCATTTTTTTGAAAGGCAGAGTAACAGAGACAGAGGAGCAGAGGAGACAGAGATTGGTATCTTCCATCTGCTGGTTCACTTCCTAAATGCCTGTAACAGCCAGGGCTAGGCCATTCTGAAACCAGGAGCCCAGAACTCAGTCTGGTCTTCAAGTGGGTGGCAGAGGGGCAAGCACTGAAGCCATCATGCACTGCCTCCCAGGATGCAGCTGTAGGAAGCTGGATCGGAAGCAGAGTAGCCAAGCCTTGGACATGTACTGGGAAATAGGCTGTGGGTTCCTGCCCTGCCAAAGCACCCAGGTCTTATGTGGGCCATGAGCTTGGTGTATGGTGTTGATTCAATCATCGGTGAGGGAATGGCATTCTCAAACGAGACATTTGTTTGCCGTGTAAAACTGGACCACTGCTCATTAGTCCAGTGCCAGACTGAGTGTGAAGGCTGCACTAGAGGGGAAATCTATGACACCTCAGAGATTCATGCACAAGCTCTTTTTAAAGAACCATGGTCCCAGATCAGGCTTGGTGCAGCTTGAGGTGCCTGTGACCTATATTGGAGTGCCTGAATTTGTGCTTTCCATTCCAGCTCCCTGCTGACGGGCATCCCAGGAGGCAGAGGGTGAAGGCCCAAGGCATTGAATCCTTGCCACCCAAGTGGGACACCGTGATTCAACTCCTGGTTCCTGGCTTCAGCCTTGCCCAGCCCTGGCTGTTGTAGGTATTTGAGGAATGAATCAGTGGATGGGAGATTTCTGTCTGTATCTCTTTTTTGCTCTCTGCTTTTCAAATTAAATAAATAAAGATTAAAAAAAGAAAAGTGGCCTCAGCTGACTTTCAAAATTTTAATTTTTATGGTATATTCTTTTGAGGAAGTGAAACTGGAGACATGGATGAGCACAAGCAACCACATATAAGGGTACTTCAAAAAGTTTGTTAAGGGACCGGCATGTGGTGCATCAGGTTAAGCCATCGCCTGTGATTCTAGCATTCCAGATGAGGCCCATTTTGAGTGTTGGCTGCCCCACTTCCAATCCAGCTCCATGATAATGAGCCTGGAAAAGCAGCAGAAGATGGTCCAGGTTCTTGGGTCCCTGGCAGCTGTGTGGGAGACCTGGACAGAGTTCCAGGCTCCTGACTTCGTCCTGGCCATCATTGCAGCCATTTGGGGAGTGAATTAGCAGGAAGATCTCTCTGTGTGTTTCTCCCTCTCTCTATGCAACCCCGTCTTTCAAATAAATAAATATATCTTTCTAAAATAGTTTGTGGTGGGCTGGGGCCCTTCAACCAGTGCTTAAGATGCTACTTGGGAGCCCTTATCCAGTGGTCCAGGTTCCTTTACTTCCAATCCAGATTCCTGCTTTTGCTCCTGGGAGGCAACAGATGATGGCTCAAGGACCTAGGTCTCTGCCACCCACTTGGAAATCCAGATGGAGTTCTGGGTTCCTAGCTTCAGCCTGGCTCA
This sequence comes from Lepus europaeus, assembly GCF_033115175.1. Lineage (NCBI taxonomy): Eukaryota > Metazoa > Chordata > Mammalia > Lagomorpha > Leporidae > Lepus > Lepus europaeus. The sequence goes on from NC_084835.1 coordinate 73,163,095, forward strand.
GCCCTGGCTGTTGTGGGCATTCAAGGAGTGAACCAGTAGATATGATTCCTGTGTTCCTCTCTTTATCTCTATCATCTATATCTCTGTCTCCATCTCCATCTCTGTCTCAGTCTCTCTCTCTCGTGCAAATAAAATGAGCACATTTTTTAAAACTTTCTAGAAAATGGGATTAAGATATTTATTTATGTGTAGACATTTTTTGGAATCCAATAATAACTTTTTCATGATACATGATTTCCATGAACTTTTTGATGACTCTGTATAAGTATCCAGCACAAAACACTTGGCCACCTTGGAGATGCCAGGAAGAATTTTGCTCAAATCAAGTGCTCCGTGCTGGGTGCACCTATGCCATTTCAATAAAATCTCACCTTGGAAACAATAAAACTAATACTAATGCTCTGAAATATTGTATAGGTTCACCTACATTTCCTACACCCTCCTTAGTGGGGCAGGGACATATGATTTGCTTCGGTTAATGGACTCTCCCTGGAAGTGCCAGGCATCACTTCTGGGCCAAAGCATGGGAAAGAAAGTAGGCATGGCTTCTCTGAGCATGCCCTGCCTCGCAGCGCTGACCATGAAGGACTCGCAGGGAGATGGCAGAGCCAGGGGATCCCAGCGGCCTGGATCGCTGAGTCACCACCTGCACAACAGCTGCCTCAAAGAGTTGCCCAAAGCCACAGCAGGGTATGCGCGAGAGGCAAACAGATGATTGTTGTCGTGCCCCACTGGGTTTTGGGCAGCAGATAGCCTACGCTGACTACACGTAAAAGCTTTCCGTGTAGACCACCGCCCAGTGTCGGCAGCCGTAAGGGGATTGCCTCTGCTCCTTCATGGTGAGGACTCGGTACACACCTTTCCCGGTGAGCCCCTGCCGCCTGGCAGACCGAGAGGCTCGGGGTGAGTTCAGTGAGCATGTGGTGGGAAGCTCAGAGGAGCACTGACGTATGGCGCTGGGAACATCCGAGCACTTCCTCACCCAGATGCATGAATTATAGCCTTGCAAATCCAGCATGGGATCATTTATTGAACACTTTGGGGTGTCTTGTCACAGGCCTCTCAAAGATACCAGCCCTCACCATCATTTGACCTCTCACGTGTGTTCAATACTTGAATCTTTTTAAGTGCTTGCTAATTACAAATTCCTATTTGGTTCAGGGATGTTTTCTTGGCCTGGATCCTGAAAGTATCTAGTTTTCTACATAGACGGGTTAGCCCTGATGGCCCACAATTTACTGAATTCTGAACAGAGCAAGCGTTCAACACAAGTTCTGTGAGTGACCAAATTCATAGCGCCCCCATCTTGCCCCACCTTAGAGCTTGCAAACACAGAATTTGCTAGCCTGGGCTAAAGAAAGTGATTGCCTTTTATGTCAACAACTCTGTGGTGGCTGTCTATATCAGGCTGCCTCAGAAATATTCTACAATTTTGTCTCCTTTATTTTATAGACCTGGAAGGGAAAATGAGTTTAATTTGCAAGCAACCTTAAAATAAACAGCCCTCTCTCTCTCTCTCTCCTTCTCTCTGTAGGCTCCAGGGGACATTTCCTATTAAAAATTTCAGCTCTGCTTCTTCTCCCCTTTGCCCTCTTTTCCACTCTGACTTTCAGTTCAGGAGACAGCTTCTCTGGGGATTACAGATCCCAGTGCCCTGTGATCTGACCTAAAGGGTAGTGCGGCAGAATGAAACAAGAGGGGAGCCTCACTCTTTCTGTCTCCCATTCACATGCATACTGCCCCACGGAATGCCAGCCCTGCAGTGAGAAAAGCTCTAGAGTCCACTGACACCTGGGTATTTGTCTGAGTTACTCATTGGTAAGATTGATTCTGAACTGGGAAGGGAATGAGGAAGTAGCAGTTTCTGGCATTTGAAAGGGACTGGGGAGAAACGTATTTATTTTTTTAGGATGGCCTTATTGTCTTTTCTTACTACAGAATTTATTCTCATTCATTGCACAAAAAATCCAAAACATGCAGTAAATCAAAATGACAGAAAAATCTTTTTCACCTACATACTGTGATGAACATGCTGGTTTGAAATCTCCCTCAATCTCTCAATCTCTCTTGCTCTGAATGTATGTGTACTCAATTATAATTACTGATCTATAATTATATATGTAATATCATCTTAGCAATTTAATATTAATTATTGTAAGAAATTAGAATTTCCGGGGCTGGCACTGAGGGCCAGTGGGTTAAGCTGCCACCTGCAGTGCTGGCATCCCGTATGGGCGCCAGTTTGAGTCCCTGCTGCTCCACTTCTGATCCAGCTCCTTGCTAATTGCCTGGGAAAAAAGCAAAAGATGGCCCCTGACACCTATGTGGGAGACTTAGATGGAGTTCTAGCTCCTGGCTTCAGCCTGGCCCAGTCCTGGCTGCTGTAGCCATTTGGGGAGTAAACCAGTGGATGGAAGATTTCTCTATCTCTCTCTGCTTCTCCCTCTCTCTTTCAAATAAATAAATCTTTTTTAAAAAAGAAATTTAAATTTCTTCTGTGGATACAATGGTATAAATAAATACAATAAAGTTGGGGAAATGTCAATATATTGCTCACAATTGGATAGTGAGACACTGAAGTCATGATTGACAAGAGACAGGTAGATCAAGGAGGTGCTAAATTACTGATGCTCAGGACATTATGGCTTAGCTGGTAAAGTTGCTGCCTGCGACGCTTGCATCCCAAGTGAGTGCTGGTTCCTGTCCTGGCTGCTCCACTTCCAATTCAGCTCCCTGCTAATGGCCTGGGAAAAGCATCAGAAGATGGCCCAAGTGTTTGAACCCCTGAAACCCTCAAAGAAGATCCAGATGAAGCTCCTGGCTTTTGGCTTTGGCCTGACCCAGTGCTGGCAGTTGTGGCCATTTGGGGAGTGAACCAGCAGATGGGAATTCTTTTTCTCTCACTGTCTTTCCCTCTCTCTCTGCAATTCTGACTCACAGAAAAAAATATATATATATTTGAAATATATATATATATATATATATATATATAAATTGTTGATATTCAGAGGTTAGAAATGGGGTTGTGAATGTGAGAAGAAATTTGGAGATATTTTAGGGAAATCTAATCATCTGGGCTTTCCTTCCACGTGGAGAGAGGCCTGAGATTATCTACTCAGGACCCACTGCAGCCACAGCCAGAGGCAATGAAGGAAACAGTAAGTTGCCTCGCTGCTCCCTGAACCCTGAATCACAGAAAGAGGGGCCCTGGAGAAATCAGAGAAAGGAAGAGAGCATGAAATGGGGCTGGAGTGAATTTAATTTGAATTGCAGATGTAAGGTGCTTCATCTACTTTACACATACATAGGTTTAAAAAGTGATACCATGCTTGTGTATCTTGTGTTGTGTATCTGCTACAGGTTTTCACATAACAAGAGTTTTAAGGCCATCCATGATGACACATGCCCATACACATCACCGTGCCTCACACCCCCAGCAGGTGGACATGGCAGGTGGCTAATCACGAGCGGAAGCAACAAGTGCTGCTTGTGGGCCGAAGGGGTGAAGACATCATGCATGGACCTCCAGTTCCCTCTTCTCTGCTTCAGCAGTCCTGGAAGACGCCTGTGTAGAGAGGAGCATGTCAAAAGATGAGTGTAGTGGCACCAGGGGTTAAGCCACCACTTGGGATGTCAGCCTCCCATATTGGAATGCCTGGCTTGAGTTCTGGATACACTTTCAGAGTATCTTCCTGCTAGTTCACCTTGGACACAGCACATGCTGACCCAAGTATCTTGGGTTCTTGCCATCTATGTGGGAGACCTGGATGGAGCTCCATGCTCCTGTCTTTGGCCTTGTCCAGTTCTGGCTGTTATAGGCATTTGGAGAGTGAACCAGGAGATGGAAAATTAATCTCTTTCTCTCTCATTCTGCCTTTTAAATGACTTTAAAAACAGATGGGAGTGATTGGACCACTGAGTCACCATGTGGAGGAGAGTGGTCTAGAGTCATCCAGCCTCATGTACTGTTTCTTGGTTAAATTGCTGAAACCTTTGGAGTTGTCGCTGCCACATTAGTACGCATACACTACTGAATGTATTGGTCACCAGTCCATTTCTTTCTTTCCTGGATATTCAACTAGGCTACATTCCCAGACTACCTCATAAAAATTCTTGAATGACCTTCCTTGTCTTTAAACTTATTATTAGTTTTATTATATTTATTTGAAAGGCAGAGCTACAGAGTGAGGGACAGGCAGAGAGAGAGAGAGATATCTCCCATCTGTTGATTCATTTCCCAAATGTGCAGAACATCTGGGACTGAGCCAGGCTAAACTCAGGAGCCAGGAATTCAATCAGGGTCTCCCAGATGGGCGGTGGGGACACAGCTAATTGGGCCATCATCTGCTGCTTCTCAGGGTGGACAATAGCAGGAAGTTGGAATAGACAGTGGAGACAGGACTTGAACTCAGGTCCTCTGATAATGGGCTATGTGTGTCTCAATGAGCAGTTTAGCCACTGCACAAAATGCTTGCCCCTATTTTCAGTATTTCTTTCTGTTCTCGAACATTTATTTTAAGGATAAAACTTTTAAAATCATTTGTCATGTTCCTATTGGTACACTGAGGATGATGATTGGAGTACTGTTTAAATTATAGATTTGAAGAAAATTTAAATCTGTAATATTGAGCTCTTTTTTCCAGGACAAGGTACAAATCTCCATTTCTCAAATTTTTCTATTAGTTACAGTAACACTAAGTGCTGAAACAGAATAAGTTTTAAAAATACAGTGGTGTTCTAGGGGAACATTCCATTTGGTGATTAGGAATCAAAGATTCTGCCCTGGTCTCATCCTGCCTCTGCCCCCCTCTGCCTAGAATTCTTTGCCAGCATATCAGGGAAAAACAGTAGAGAGGGCGTATTTGTTCCTTTACCAATCTGGTCCACAATAGACACATAGTATTTCCACCTTAGGGCCTTACCTATTCTAAAATAAAGGAAAAAAAATCAGAAGGGTGAGAACTGGAAAAACAGCAGTTACTATTTGTAACTGAAAGGATCTTCCATATATGAAAAAAGAGAATCTATAGACTTTGTAGCAGCTCTCATGATTTGAGGTCAATTTTTAATAATTAGCATTAAAAAATACCTCAGAGGGTGGGCATTTTGATGCTGCAGGTGAAGCCACCCTTGGGCCTCGGGATGCTTGGATTCCATATTAGAGTCCCAGCTCCTCCATTTCTGATTTGACTTCCTGCCAGTGTACACTTTTGCAAGGCAGCACATAATGATTCAAGTATTTGGGTCCCTGCCGTGCACTTGGGAGACCTGGATGGAATTCTAGGCTCCTAGCTTCAGCATGGTCTCCCCTGGCCTTTGCAGGCATTTGAGGATCAAACCAGTGAATGGAGGGTATCTCTCTCTCTTTTTCTCTATTACTCTGCCTTTTAAAAGAAACAAAAATAAATAAACTCTTAAAAATAACAGTCTTAAACTTATTTTAAAAACTTCAATAGTGACCAAATAGAAAATATAATACGGGTGCCGGCACTGTAGCAGCGGGTTAAAGCCCTGGCCTGAAGCGCCGGCATTCAATATGGGCGCCAGTTCACATCCCAAGTTCTCCTCTTCTGATCCAGCTCTCTGCTATGGCCTAGGAAAACAGTAGAAGATAGCCCAAGTCCTTGGGTCCATGCACCCACATGGGAGACCCAGAAGAAGCTCCTGGCTCCTGGCTTTGGGTCAGCGCAGCTCAGGCCATTGCAGCCAACTGGGGAGTGAACCAGTGGATGGAAGACCTATCTCTCTGTCTCTACCTTTCTCTGTAATGCTGTCTTGCAAATAAATAAAATAAATCTTTAAAAAAAGAAAAGAAAATACATAATTAATCTTTCATTAGAGCAAAATATTCACAAAGCTGCAATGAACATAAAAATGGCATAAATACATAAAATCTCTACAGAGAAAAATTCAAAACCATAAGTCTCAATAAGTAAAGTTATTACATGCTTTTGGGTGGAATGGCTTAATAGTACAAAGATGCCAGTTTTGACCCAAGTTTTACATATGTGTGTGTCTGTAGGTATGTATAATTTATATAACTATATATTAATTCAATGCAATCTCAAATAAATCTCAGCTACTTTTGTTTAGGAATTTGATAGGAGTCTTCTAAAAAGTATATAGAATAATATGTTACACAAATTTTAAAAAGACCAGCAAAGAGAGGATTTGTTTAATCAGTCATAGCAATAAAGATCACTGGAACACAATGATGAGCTCAGAGGTAGATACATGTGTATGTGGATATTTAATATATGATAATGGTGCCACCACACAGAAATGGGGAAAATGTAGACTATTAGGAAATGCTCTTCTGAAACGTAGATCACTTCATGAAGAAAAAGGAAAGTCCACACCCCCACACCATGTACAAAATACAGCGTCGTACAGTTGTCCAGATTGACCAATAACTGAAGAGAGAATAAAACACTATAAACTGGCCGGTGCCACAGCTCAATACGCTAATCCTCTGTCTGCGGCTCCAGCACACTGGGTTCTAGTCCCGGTCGGGGTGCTGGATTCTGTCCCAGTTGCTCCTCTTCCAGTCCAGCTCTCTGCTATGGCCCAGGAGGGCAGTGGAGGATGGCCCAAGTGCTTGGGCCCCTGCACCTGCATGGGAGACCAGGAGGAAGCACCTGGCTCCTGGCTTCGGATCAGCACGTGTGCCGGCTGCAGTGGCCATTGAGGGGTGAACCAACGGAAAAGGAAGACCTTTCTCTCTGTCTCTTTCTCTCTCACTGTCCACTCTGCCTGTCCAAAAAAAAAAAAAAAAAAACACTATAAACTAACTGTTGTGGAATAACTTTGTGACTGAGCAGGGAGGAAGAATTTTGAACTGAATCCTAAAAATACAACAAAGTGAAAAAGTGATACAACTTGACTCCACTGAATTGAAGTTATTGCTCAACAAAGAAATCCACGGATAAAATTGAGGGATGGAAGTCACTTGCAATTTCAAAAACAACCAAGGATTTAATTTTTTTTTAAAGATTTATTTAATTATTTGAGAGGCAGTGTTACAGACAGAAAGAGGGAGAGAGAGAGAGAGAGAGAGAGGTCTTCAATTCGCTGATTCACTCCCCAAGCCAGGAGTTTCTTCCAGGTCACCCATGTGGGTGCAGGGGCCCAAGCACTTAGGCCATCTTTCACTGCTTTCCCAGCCCATAGCAGAGAGCTGGACTGGAAGAGGAGCAGCTGGGACATGAACTGGCGCCCAGATGGGATGCTGGCACCAAAGGCGGAGGATTAGTCCACTATGCCACAGCATTGGCCCCCTAAGTTTTTACTATTAAGAGAAGAGATCCTGTGAAACCAACAAGAAAAAGATAGGAACAAAATAGAAAAGGAGCTAAAAGATCTAACTACAAAATTTCTTAAAAAGAAACCTTAAAAGTCCAACAAGTAAATAAAGATATGCTCAAACATATTATATTTAGATAATTATGGATTAAAATAGCAATGATATATTTTTCTATTCTTCACATTGGGAAAAATCAGAAGGCTGACAAAGCCAGATGCTGGCAGGTATACTGTGGTACAGAAAGTTGCCACAACTGCCAGGATTGGTGTTGACTGAAGCAGAGGTTCTGAAGAACAATCTGTTGACACTTAGTCCAAATATGTGTATGTATACACCCTGAGAGGTTCTACTTTTCTTTCTCTTGCCCCTTGCACTGGCTAGGATTTCAATACAATATTAAATAGAGATGATGTGAACTGGTATTTTTGCTGTGTTCTTACTATTAGGAAAAAAATATTTGATCTTCCTCATTTAACATATATTCCATTAGGATTCACATATGCTGTTGATCAAGTTTAGTAAATTACTTTCACTTCCTAATTTGCTGTGAGTTTCTTTCATGAACAGGTGTTGTATTTTGCCAGTTATTCCAATTTGTTTTTGCCTTTATTGAGGACAGATACTCTCTTTTATTCATTTAATATGATGATTAATTTTCCAATAGTAAACCACCTTTGCTTCCTAAAGTAAACACTACTTGATGGTACTTGAAACTAATTGTGAATTCCGTCTGATAACGTTTTAGTATTTTTGCACATATGCTCGAGGAATATTTGCTTGTAAATCTTTTTATTATGTCTAATTTTTATATTAAAGTAATATTATTATAAAATGGACTAGAAATAGTTTTATAGCAGTCACAATGTTTATTTCTTCAATGTTTGATGGAATTCATTATTGAAGCCACTCAGGCTTGGAGTTTATTTATTTATTGAGGAAGCTTTTTATCTGAATAAACAAGTTCTTTGAGAAATAATGGGCTAATCAAGATTTTTCTATTTCTTCTTGTATCAGTTTTAGTCTGATAAATGTCTTTCAGAGATTGTCCAAGTCATTTTAAGTCATGTAACTTCTTAGCATGAAGTTGTTTATTATCATTGTAATGTTTGAAGAATTTGTGGTAATGTCCCTTTCTCATTACTGATAATGGTGACTGTGATTTCTTCTTTTATTTCTTCAGCAGTTTAGTCAGAGGATAATTAGTTTTGGTAATGTTGACTTATCTTAAAGTTATTATTTTTGTTCTTCAAATGTAAGTATTTGGAATTTCTTGGTTGTTTGAATTTATAATTTTTATGAAATTGGGAAAACTTTCAGCCATTGTATCTTCAAATGTATTTTCTCTCCTTTATTCACTGTTTCTTCTGGGACTATAATTGCATGAATATTATGCTATTTGATACAGTCCCAAAGGCCACTGAGTCTTTATTCAAGCTTTCTAGTCTTTTTCTCTCTGTATTTGCTTTTGTATAATTTCCATTCTGTGTTTTCAAGTTCACTAATCTGTTATTATTTAGTATCTAATCTGCTATAAATTTCATTCAGTAAAATTTTTATTTTATATGTTCCTTTTTTAATGTCTATTTTATTTCATTATGTACATGTTTCGTTTAAATCCTTGAACATAATTACGGTTTAAAAAAATCCGCTCATAATTCCATCAATACTATCATATCTAAATCTGTTTTTATAATTTTTTCTCATCATGGTAGGTCAGTTTCCTAATTAATTTTATATCTGATAGTTTTTAATTGGATGAAAATTATGAATATTATGTTATTGAGCATTTGGATGTTTCTGCTTTATTTTCAAGTGTATTTACACTTTATAGAGCATACAGTTACATTATTTGGCTTAATCCTTTTGAGATTAGTTTTTAAGTTTTATTACAACAGTTACAGAGTATCCTTAGTGATTTTTCTTCCTTAGTTTTTAACCACATAGTTTGCTCATTTTTCTCATTATGCATAGTTTTATTGTGAAAAAATTTCAATAGGTATAAAAAAGTTTGGGGAATAGTACTATTAGCAATCTCATACTCACTGCTTAGATATGCTGATTAATTTAAACATTGTGTTATTTGTTTCTTCTATCTATAATAGCCCATATTTAATTTGTTCTATTTATTTAGAAAATATGTGTTTTGGCTTAATTTTTCTAAATGGTAATTCTGAGTCTTTACAGAACACTTTTATTTAGAAAAAGTTGCCACATCTTTTCACTGATTCCCTGAAAAATTGGTAAAATGTATGTATTTACACACATCTATATTTTTTCTTTTTGCCATGTATTCCTTCACTTCTGTGTGTATGTGTTTTGCTTTGATGCTTTGCCCATATTTATTATATTCATATTAATATTTTATAAATATATAAATATATTCCATCACAAATTTAACATTTAAATTTTGTTTTTGTAGTCACAATGGTCATAGTTATTTAAACTTATACTGATGTTTTAAACAGGGCTTGTGATCTGTGAATTCCAAAGGAGGTTATGGATTGATCTCCATAGATTTCTGCATAACCTAAAATCGTGCATTTTTAGGTATCTGTAGTATGTGCATTCTTTCTCTGAGAAGGTCTATGCCTTCCTCAGAGTCTTCCAGGGATTGGGAAGAAATGAATTATGTGGTGATCCACATTTAATAACAGCCCTTCAACCATAACTTCCCCATTCTTTTTGGATCATCTTTTCCATTGCTGGAAAACGCCTGTCAATGATCCTTCCTGTAAGTCGTTCACTGGTGATATATTTCTCAAATTCTTGCTCTTCTGAGTATATCTTTGTTTGCCTTTATGAGAACAACAACTCAATTGCTTATGGAATACTTAGTTGGCACAAGCTTTCTAAAAACTCTCAGCTCTCAAATACTGCTAATATGACTTTTAGTGTAGTTTGACAATCTCCATTGTTAGTTACATATTCCTCTGGCTGAACATTGCTAAAAATATGTAGCATTTACCAAGCACCCACTGTGTGCCAGGCAAGAGGTAAGTACTTTTGCAAAGGTTCTTGTGGTTCATCGTTGTGATGATCTGTAAGTTAGATACTACGTGATTAACATCAGAGAAACTTGATTTGAACCATATAGTCTGACTGAAGTGCTGAGCAGTGCTGTACTGAATGGAAGGACTATTTTTTTCTTTTTGTCCTTGAAGTTCTGTACTCCTTCTCAGAGAGAAATCTGAGCCTGACAAGTTTTTATTCATTCTGCTTGTGGTAGTGAGCTTTTGCCACCTGCATATTCCTCTTTGTGTTTTTGTTTATCATTTCTGACTTCTTCAGGCACACAAACGGTACACTGAATCTTCATTGTTTGATTCAATAGCTATCTTCTTCATTCTGATGGGTTTTTCCCTTTGTCCTTCTTTCTTCATTCTGAGTGATTTGTTTCAAGATCGTTCTCTATGGATTACATTTTTAGTGTCAGTTCTATGCTTTGATTCTTCCACTGTAGTTTTAAGTTCTATAATAACAAATTTTTCTTTCTTATTTACTTACCTGTGACAGTTGCAGTTTTATTCTGCTATCCTCTCCCGTTTCTTGTTTAATAGGTTCATTTATCCTTCCCTTTTCACAGGGGTGCAGTGGAGTTGTATATTTTCCATTATGCCTACTGAGGTACAATTTACTTCAAATTACGCTTTTTATCTCATTTTTACATGTTAGATTCACTTTCTACGATATCATTGTATAATATTTCTAGATCTCAGCTTTTATTGTTAGTTTTTCTTCTCACCCTAAAGCAGGTAAGTTCTCATAGCTCTGCATTTACCATCAATAAGGGCAGAACCAAACCTTCTAAACTCTAATTTCGTATGGGAGGCTGGATGTGGTGGATTAAAGTATTGCTCCATTCATTCACTCAACCAAGGAAATGGCAGATGAAGCTGGGATCATGGACAACTTTGTCCATTCAATTTGATAAACACAGACTTTGAGAGGGACAAGTGAAAGCAGGAGAAAAGAAAGGCAGGCCCTTAGATTTCCACTTGTTACTCTGTCACTGCATAATGTAGCCTTGTGAGCCAAAAACTTTAGCTTTCCTCTTTTCTCAGCCTTATTGGTGCAGAACTGATATATTTTAAAGAACTGCACATAATTAATTGATAAAATTTGTTTAGTTTGGAATAGATATAATTTGCTGAGTTTGGATGTACAAACATGTAAACACTCATCATAACATCACCACAATCAAAATAATAAACAGTTCCATCACCTCTGAAACTTTCCAAAAGTCACTTTGCTATTGCTGCTATTGTTTGTTTTGTTTTGCTTTTGGTGTAAGAACACTTAACACAGGATCTACCCTCTAAATGCGTTTTTGGGTTCACTGCACTTAGTCATTATGATGTACAGCAGATCTCTGGAATGTATGCTTCTTGTGGAAATATAACTTCTACCCATCAAGCTAGAATGCCTTACAGCCGCCTTCCCTCATGCCATAGTTATGACATTTTATTGTCTATTTCTATGTTTTGCTTTTACAGATGCCTTGTATAAGAGTAATCATGCAGTATTTGCTCTTCTGTGACTGATTGGTTACTTTTAGAATAATGCCTTCCAGATCCATCCTCGTTGTTGCGAATGTTACAATGCCCTCTTTTTAAAGGTGGGATAACATGCTGTTGTATGCATGTGCTAGATTTCCTTTATTTATTCTCTTTTGGTAAATATTTGGTTTGTTTCCATATCTTGGCTATTGTCAATAATGCTACAATGAGCGTATGAGGGCAGATACCCTTTTGAGATGATTTCAATTCTGTTGCATATATACCCAGTTGTGGGGTTGTTGGCAATGTTAGCTATTCTTTTTTTTTGTTTTGTTTTGTTTTTGACAGGCAGAGTGGACAGTGAGAGAGAGAGAGAGACAGAGAGAAAGGTCTTCCTTTTTGCTGTTGGTTCACCCTCTAATGGCCGCCGCGGTAGCGCGCTGCGGCCGGCGCACCGCGCTGTTCCGATGGCAGGAGCCAGGTGCTTATCCTGGTCTCCCATGGGGTGCAGAGCCCAAACACTTGGGCCATCCTCCACTGTACTCCCTGGCCACAGCAGAGAGCTGGCCTGGAAGAGGGGCAACCGGGACAGGATCGGTGCCCCGACCGGGACTAGAACCCGGTGTGCCGGCGCCGCAAGGCGGAGGATTAGCCTGTTGAGCCACGGCGCCGGCCAATGTTAGCTATTCTAATACCCAAGAGCATGTAGGCTTTTTATTTTGTTGCTTAGATATTTTCTCAACTCACTAATTATTGTTGGTTGCTGCTGATCTAGTACTGAACCTTGCTTTCCCAGAGATTATGTCACATTTTGCATCTGTATTGAACCTGCCTGAAGACCAAGCTCTCACCTTGAGAAAACAATGTGAAGATTGTGAACTCCATACTGTTCCACCAGCCTGCTGGCCACTGCTGCTCTGTGGCGAGGGATAACCTCCTGGCAATGTGGCCCCATCACTTCCGTGGTACATTCACATTTCTCTTCCCATCTCTCCGAGCTGGAAAACATCACCAGAAATTCATAGACTTTTGCCTCTGTTCCCTTCCCTTAATTATCATAAGAAGTATGCATTGACTTCTGGGTTGTATTTTTTTTTTTCATTTGGTATGGGATTTTTCCTTTACACTGTAGTGGGTCTGATGGGTATTCCTCAAATCTTTCCAAAAACTTATATTTTGGAATAAATTGGGTATGACTGAGAGGTGCTAATCAGAGAGACTGAAGATGAATTAGAGCACTGAGACCTGAAAGTCCAAGTAAACTTAGCATTTTAGGGTGGAGAGGGTAACTATGACTATGAAATGCTGCAAAGACAGCAAATAGAAGACTAAGAACCTAGAGGCGTCTACAGGATGTATATAGTGAGAAATCACTGAAAAATATGGGATGAAGGGGAGTTTTCAGGAAAATGTCTAGGGTAGGAAGAAACTGCAGAATGTTATTAAATACATGAAAGAATGTGAAATAAATGTGCAGAGCATGTGGCAGGAGAGACGGTCAATGATCTCTCTCTGGTCACCAATTATTCTCTTTCCCATAAAATAAGAAGCTAGACTGGATCATCCCCAAGGCACCTTTTGCTGTCGGGCTGCCAAGTTGATGTAAGGGACCTCTCTCCTCAGTGCAAATTATCCAGGAACTTCCCCATCAAATCTGCAGAAAGAACACCACCTCTGATGGGCTCTTGCTCAAATGGATTGGAATGGATTCTCATCAGTGCTTCAGATCTAACTCTCAGGGTGCAGAAAATACAGGGGAGCAAAGAACAAATTTAGGAAACAACAAGAAAACAGTAGGTCAGGTCCAGAATATGGGCCAGAGATTTTACAGGACAGTACATCAATGGCATTAGGAAAAGAAAGAAGACAAGTGGAGATGACTCTTGCCCCAGTCAGTCAGGCCTCCAAGTTCCCGGCAGCTACAGAGACCATTCCTACCCTTGCCAGCAGTGCCCAGTGTAGGCAACCAGGTATCGCTGTTTCTCTGCTCAGGCCAGCTTCTAGAACCACGAGCATGGCGCCCAGAAGTCAACAGTGAAGGGAGAGGTTGGTGTGTGAAGATTCCAGGGTGGGTGGGACAGCTCTGAGATGCATGGTCTGTGGTTGGTCAGAGTGATCTCTGGCAGAAATCAACCCCAGCTGTCCGCAGCAGGATATGACTTGTCATCTCTTGGCCTCTCATCTTTCTCCACTCACTTTTCCTATTCTCTCAGTTTTGTATCCTCATGCTACTTCTGAAATAAAGTGCTTCCACCCAAGTCCTTACCAGCATATCTACTTTTAGGGAAACACACAAAGACAGCCAGGCCATTTGAAAACAAAAGGGAGGTAGGAGAAAAAACACCACAAAACTTTGTGTGGACACTGATTAGATCAGAGTTTGAACAAAGTCATTCTAAAATGCTGTACAGTATTGGCAATTATACAGGAAATTTGACTACAGTGGTATTTGATATTAAAGCATTATTGTTAATTGTCTTAATTGTGATAATAATGTTTATTTAGGAAAATATCTTTATTTGGGGATACACAAGGACATGTCAGGGTTTTTGCTAAATTTTTTTATTTTAAAATTTTTACTGTGTTTGAAAAGCAGGGGATGGGGTGGAGAATCTTCCATCTGCTGGTTCACTTCTGCAGATGCCCACAACAGCCAGAACTGGGCCAGTCTGAAACCAGGGGCCCAGAACTGCCTCTGGGACTCCTGACCAGGGAGGCAGGGTGCATGCTGGCAGGAAACTGGATGGGGAGAGGAGGCACCAGAACAGGACGGGAAGCAGACACTCCAACATGAGATGCAGGAAGCCCAAGTAGCAACTGGGCTGCTGTGCTGAATGCCTGCTCCAGAGGTTTTTTTAAAAAGTATTTTAGGGGAAAAAAGAAAAGAAAAATAAAGAAAAAGGAAAGAAAAAAATGGAATAAATAAGGCAAATGTGGGAAAAAGCTCACTTAAATCTGAGTGACACATATACGGGGGGTTATCATACTATAGTAGTACGGTCCCTGTTTTGTGCATTTTCAAAATCTTCCATGATAAAAAGTTTTGTGCTTCGTCCAGAAGAAGAGAATTTAAATTGAAAGACATCACCAACTTTGACAGCAGGCAAAATTCCTGAAGGGCAGTTGACTTTCTGAGACCCAAGAACAGAAAACACTTTCCTACAGCTCTTCCACACAAGACAAAAATCAAACAGAAGACCCTCTCATTCTCTGGGCAAAATGACGTCTGCTAATTACTCAGTTCCTGTGCTCTCTGCCTGCGGCCTTGCCAAGTACAAGATTTCTCCTTCTGATGTATCGGAAACCAAACAAACTCTCCTGAAATAAGCATATTCCATTGCAAGAGGCCAGCCACTGAGTAGTCACATGAGAAAGACTCGGAGGACCAGAGCGGGTTTTCAAATATTCTAGCCAAGAAGAGTTCCAAGGGCACAGCCCAGACGCGCCACACAGCTCACATAAAGAAGATTCCATACATTTTCCATGCACCGATTCAAGATGCCCACAGAAATAGACCTGGGTGTGGCTGAATCCATCCTCCAGACAGGAAGGAACCTTCGAAAAAGAAATAGCCTTGCGTCTCCTGCAAGGTGAAATGTGTGCCTCGGATCTGCCAGCGACAGAGGATCACAAACATATGGTTAATGACTCATCCCGAATGGAAAAACAGAGTTGGTTATATTTTACAGAGCTCTTACATGTCGAAGGTACATCTGGTGCTATTTATGCTGACATGTATGTAGAGATTGGCAGCCCACGGCCTCTGTAGGGAAGACTGAAATCCAAACCAAACCACAGAAACGTTCTGACTGTGAGGCTGGCTCCTGGGATGGAAAACGGCTTCCTGGTCCCTTGAAACCATGCCCAGCCCAGCAGTGCGCCTTTCGGAGGCCTCCATCACAGGACTGCACAGTTGGAAGAAACAACAGAAAGTCCTGCTCTGCCTGGGGTCTCCAGGGAGGACAGGACCAAGGCAGGAACAAGGAGGGGCTGGAGAGCTTAGGGATCCGTCTTCTGATGACTGCACATCTTCCAGGCCAAACAGACTGTGTCTATTTTAACATCAACATACCACCCAAGATCAGACAAAAGCTTACTCCCTTTACTTCTGTTAATAGCATTGCCCAAGAGAGTGTCTGTGTGTTTTGCCCAACATTTTTTTTTTTTTTTCCTAGCTGGGTAGCTCTGATAAGTTGGAAACAGTTTCATTCCTTTTGTGCCTTTCCATAATCTCCTATTTCATACTTATTGGTCTGTTTGCTAGTGGCATGACTGCTTAATGTGCAAATGGTGGCTCATACCGCACACCTGGCCTCTGCCTTCCTCCTTTCTCTCCTTTTCTCTTTACCTCCCTCCTTCCTTCCATGATTGCCATCTAATGGAATAGAAACAATAGGCAAAGAAGCAACATTACTACAAGACTGAAAGGAAGAAATGCTAGGAGAGTATTGTAAGATGATTTGTGTTCTCTCAAAAGTTTTATGTTGAGATCTTTTTTTTAAAAATATTTATTATTTATTCAAAAGGAAGAGTGACAGAGAGTGAGAGGAAGAGAGATCTTCCACATCTGCTGGTTCACTCCCCAAATGCCCACAACTGTCAGGACTGGGCCAGGCTGAAGCTAGGAGCCAGGAATTCCATCTGGGTCTCCAATGTGGGTGGCAGGGATCCAAGGACTAGTCCATTGCCTCCCAGGCTCATTAACAGGGAGCTGGATCAGAAAAAGAATGGGATGCTGGTGTTGCAAACAGCATCTTAACCCACTGTATTACAATACCAGCCCTTGAAGTCTTTTTTTTTTTTAAGTAGAAAACAAGGATCCCTTTGTTTTTATTTTTTTAAATAGTGTGTGTTTTTAGTTATTTGAGAGAGAGTGAGAGAGCGAGAGAGCAAGTTAGCAAGGAAGCTCCTTTCTGCTACTCCTCAGATGCCCACAGTGATCTGGGGTGGACCGGGCCAAAGTTGGGAGCCAGGAACTCAATCTAGGTCTCCCCTATGGTTGGCAGAAAGGCAGTCACCTGAGTCCCCCAGGTGAGCGCCTTAGCATGCTTCAGTCAGACCTTGCACTCACGTGCTCTTGTGTGGCATGTGGGTGTCCCAAGCAGCATCTTCACCCTGGCTCAAACAGCCGCTGTTGAGGTGTAAGCTCCCACTGTCTGAAAATGCATCTGTGAGCGAGCGAACAGCCTTTTCAAGGATGGTGATCCCCACTCCAGGATCACTGGTGTCCTTGTAGGAAGAGGAATTTGGAAGGCAGTGATGACAGAAAGAGCATGTGAGGACAGAGAAGGCAGCTGTCTCCAAGCCTCAGAAGGAACCAACCCTGCCAGCATCCTGACTTTGGATTTCTAGCCTTCAGAATTAGGAAGGAAAGATTTCTATTGGTTAAGCCAACCAGTCTGCCATTACAACAGCCCCAAAAAACTAATCCAGAGCCAACCTGATAAAGGGCTGTGAGAACCCAGAGGTGGGAGAGACAGACTGGCTTGTTGGAATCGAAACCCATCACCTGCAAGAGCAGGATAGGAGTGATGGCTGGAGAGAGGGCTCGGGTTTGCTCATGCAACAACCACAAGGCTGGAAACCAGGGTCAGAAGCTGAGCTTCTCAAGCAGATTCACCCACGGCCTCACACCCAGCCGCAGCGGCACTGTCGGCGTCACTCACGGAGACGTGGTCTCCCTCCGAGGCCAGGGCACCTCCACCATTGCAATGCGCACTGTCCTCTTCACCAGGCAACTCAGTTTTTGGTTTAGACAAACCTACTTGAGAAATCACAGTGCTGGCTCACCTGTCGCTCACTTGTGCCTTAATACCTTTGAATACTGGCTAAGGGCCAACTGTGGACTAAGCAGATACCCCATTTTCGTGCCTTGAAACTAAGTATAAAAGGCAAAAAATTGATAGAAGTGGGAGACCATTTCAGTTAACTCACTATTTGTTTCTAGCCATCCTTGATCCAATGGCTAATATTATGTTACCAATGCACTAAACTAAACTCAACTTATTTTACTTTTGTCTGAAGTAGTCTCATCTAAATCCACTCCTTCCAGGTTTGCACTATGAGAATCCAAAAAAGTATTACTGACAGTCATGGAAAATATATTTAACATTCTTATAAATAGTGTAACTCCCTTTTTTGGCAGAGGGCAAAACTTCTCCTTCTGTACTTATTCAAGTGAGGTCCGGCTTCTTCTCAGAGACTCTCAGGGAATTGGGCACAGAGGGTTCAGAACATCAGAAGGCATGTTTGATTTCTACCTCTCCTCTTATTTTAAAACCTGCACTTTAGAGAAATTATAGATGTCATTTAGCCAGGGTCAGAAATAACAAGCCAGGCATGGCAGATGCTGCTTCTGAACTTTAGGGAGATGTGGCAAAGAAGAGACTGTCTTGGATATTAATGAACAACTGAGTTCAACAGTACCAGAGAATATTGGCGGGAATGCACATGTATTTGCTACAAGGTCAAGGACCAAGCTATCTCCTTTTACAGACCTCAAAACTAGGGTGGGCTTTGTGACACAGTGATGTAGCTGTTGCTTGCCAAGGTGTGAGTCCTTGCCTCAACCTCCCATCCAATTTCTTGTTAATGTGCACCCTGAGAGGCAGCAGGTGATGGCTCAAGTCCTTGGGTCCCTGCCATTCACATGGAAAATCTGAATGGAGTTCAGGGCTCTGGGTTTCAGCCTAGCCCAGCCTTGGCTGTAGTGGGTGTTTGGGGAGAGAACCAACAGGTGGAAAGTGTATCTCTCTCTCTCTGTTCCTCCCTCCTTCTCCTTCCCTCCCCCCTCCATTCTCTGCCTTTCAAATAAATGAAAATAAAAATAAATGAAATTTTTAATAAAGAAGCTTTAAAAATCTTACAGAGGGACCAGCCCACACAGAGAATCCAAGACAATCTTCTAGCTCAATATTTGTTTTTTTTTTAAGATTTATTTTATTTATTTGAAAGACAGAGTTATATAGAGAGGTAGAGACAGAGAGAGAAAGAGAGGTCTTCCATCTTCTGGTTCACTCCCCAAATGGCTACAATAGCCGGAGCTGGGCCAACCGGAAGCCAGGAGCCACAAGCTTCTTCTAGGTATCCCACGCAAGTGCAAGGGCCCAAAGTCTTGGGCCATCCTCTGCTGCTTTCCCAGGCATATTAGCAGGGAGCTGGATAGGAAGAGGAGAAGCCAGGACTTGAACTGGCACCCATATGGGATACCAGCATTGTGGGTAGTGGCTTTATCTGCTATGCCACAGTGTTGGCCCCTCGGTAGGGTTCAGTTAAGTCAGAGGGATCCTTGCTAGCTTTAGCTTGGTTGGTGCTCAAGAGGTTTCAGGTCCATCTTCCTTGACCACAAAGCCTCATACCTGTTTCCTGCTATATGGGGGTGGCACTCAAGCCAAGGCAGTCATGACCACAGAGTCTCCCTCCGCCTAAGGGCTGTCTGTGAAACCCTGGGGCAAAGCCCCGCCTGATTGCTGCGTGCATCTCTACCACCTGCTGCAGTGTTTGCTGGAGTAACAGAAGCTGCATGCCTGAACCTTCCTGTGCTTTGCCACACTCCACCCCAGGCTCCTTTTTTGCTCCTGCTATGTGGCTGAAACTATTTTGCTGTAAACCAGTAGTTTTCAACCCTGGTACACATTAAGATCACCTGGGGAGCTTTTAAAAAAATTACTGGTGCCAAAGCTCTACCCTGGACTAATTAACCGAGCTCTCTGGTGGTGGGGCCTGGACATCAGTAATTTTTTAAGAGCTCCCCAACTGACTGCAATGTACAGGCAGGGTGGAGAAGCAAGCCCACGTCCAGCCAGTTACATCGGAACCAGTAACGCTGAGCTCAGAGTTCAACATCAGAAGCGAGAGGTGGTTTATCTAGTCTCAGCAAATCTAAAACCGTCCTCCTTCAAGACAAGAATTCCAACTCTCTTGGAAGCAAAGGTGAACTTCGGAAACTGTACTTACGACACAAGTGGGTGTTCTGGAATCAGGCCGATGGAATAACGGTCCCCATGTCTCCTGCAGCTGGGACATCTGCTTTGTTGACCAAGGGACTGTGAGTGTGCACTTGAACAAATATTCCAGACAGTGGTGAGAATGCTATTAAACCCATACTTTCATTTCTTTTAAAGCAATATTCATATGTGTTTCTGAATGTGAAAGTAGTTCATCCTGGCTGCCACAGCAGAAACTTATGGGCAGTCCTCCATGACCCAAGTCTAATTCCAGCACTACAGGCCCCAGGCCCAGTTCATGGAAGCTGAGAAGTCCTCAAAGCCACAACACGATGACACAGGACGTGCAGGAGGTATCCTAGGACCAGCACACAGTGCTCCCTACTGCTCCCAGGCCAAGCAGAAACAAATCAAATCTTGCTTTGCTTTCTTTCTTTCTTCTGTTTTTTGTTTTGTTTTGTTTTGATTTTATTTGAAATGCAGGGAGTGAGGGAGAGATTGCACATCTGCTGGTTGCACCTCAAATACCCACAGCAGCTGGGACTGGGCCAGGCCATAGTCAGGAGCCAAGAAAGAATCCAATGCCAGTTTCCTTACTTGGGTGGCAGAGACTCAACTTCCTGAGCCATCACCTGCTGCCTTCCAGCGTGCACATTAGCAGGAAACTAGAATCAGAAACAGAGCTGGACTCAAACCCAGGCATTCTGATATGAGATGCAGGCATCCCAAGTGCTGTCTTAACTGCTGTGCCAAATGACCACCCTCTTCTTTCGCTTTGAACATGTGATTTTATTCCAAAGCACCTCCGGGGAGTTCTGCTAAGGTAGTGCTGGTAACTGTGACACAGTGGCCCAACTGTCAGAATGAAAGTTGCTTCGCAATATCAGGAATAAAACTCCTCTATGAATTCCAAGAAATGTGTGCACAACTATTACAGCAAGAAGCTCTAACATGGGAAATGAGTGGGCTGCAGACAATACCATTTATATTTCCAGTCTACTGAAATTTGACCAGTGTTCTAGGACAAGGTATATTATTAAAAGCTCAAAAGCTAACAATGGCTTATGGAATAAACTTCACCATAGATCAGCATTCAGTCTACTTCAAGTGAATTCTTTGTAGGAGGCTTTAAAGTCCATTAAGACAATGTGTTTTATGTGTTATGGTACATTACTATAAAAGAAGTTTAAAACCAAACTTTAATAACCTCAAGAAAATGCTCAGCCTTTAATACCAAGTCACTGAATAATAGCCCCAAGATTGTCATCTCCTTTGATATATGGTGCTTTCCTAGCTGGCAGAGGGATATTTATGATCCCCATTAAATATATATGAGTAAATGATACAGATGGCTTGAATGCCAATTAATACACATGAAAATAGCCAATAATATATCTTCTTTTCATAAATGATTATAATTTGACAGTCTTGAAATCATTTCATCCAGTTCCTCAGATTATGCTAATACTACTTCCCCTTCTTCTTGTTTTATTTACCTCCATTGCTTGGTGCACTCACACACACACTCACAAATCCACATCCAAAAGCCATTACTACCACTTAAATTTATATGCAAACAAAGTCAGCTATAAATGTGGGTATATATATAAAAGACTTGCAAGCATGTTCCCTAATTATGACAGTCCCTAGTTTCTTTACCTATTATGGCAAATATTTTTCTATTGTATTCCATTTCTGTAATAAAATTTTCCCCAAAGGGACACAAAGAAAAACACTGTATTTTGGGATTCTAAATCATGGCTTATATAAGCTGTGAAAAATTAATGTAGTTCAAATGACAAGAAGCAATTCAAATATTTCTGGTAGGTTGTGTTTCTTTAAATAAGCTTGGTTGTGCTTTTATTTTATGGTCAATTTAAATCTTGTTTCTTTGCATTTTTAAGGTATAATATGTACATAATAAAATGTGATGCAGTAAACATACTATCTGGTGAATTTTAAAAAAAATATTTATTTATTTGAGAAGGAAGGAAAGAAAGAGAGATGAAGAGTACACTCCCATCTGCTGGTTCACTCCCAGCTCCTCACAATGACTAGGGCTGGGCCACAGCCATAGTGGGAACCAGGAACACCATCACCTCTGGCTCCCAGGATCTCAGGAGCGGGAACCTGGAATCAAACCCAGGCACTCTGTGGCACAGAGGTATCTTACTTGCTATGCTAAATGCCCACTCCCATTTGGTGAGCTTTGATAAATGCAGACAGCTGTGTAACACATTGCCAAATAAATTGGAGCACACTTCCATCACCCTGCTAAGTTTCCTCATATCCCTCTGTGGCTGTCTTCCCACCCGCCACGTCCAGATGCAATCACTGTTCTGACTTCTATGGCTACAACTTATTTTTGCCTAGTTTATTACTTTGCATAAATGGAACCAGATCATATGTACTCTTTTAATCTGGCTTTTTTGCTCAAACTAATGTTAAAATGGGTTGAAATTTGTCTGTGTTGTACAAGAGGTCTTCAAAAATGTATATTGTGAAAAAACTACATGTAGATTTTGACATTTTTATGCAAAATTATCTTTTAATTCTCTTTTTTAAAGAATGTTTTGAAGTAACTTCATGTGTCATAGTAGTTTATACTTTATTTATTTATCTAGTTTAGTTGATACCTTCTTATTGCTTATTGTGATTCTAGCCTTTTCTTTTAATCAATTGATGGGCATTGGGTTTAAGTTTGGGGCATTATAAACAAACAAACTATGAAAATTCTTGTGTAAATCTTTTGGAGGACATACGTCAATATCTGAGTTACATATCTAAAGTTATGTTCTTTATATGGGCAAATCAAATCAAGATGTTCATGCCTCCGTTCAACAGATGTCATGGCATACCAGGAACTAAAGAGTCTAAAGCAATAAATACACAAGTACATGTCTGGTGGGGTGCTGGCCAGTATCACACCTTAGCTCCTTCAGGACTGCCTGTACCCCTTATTGAGCTCCTTTAGTACACACAGAAGTGATTCAGTTTTCTTTACGTCTAGTAAAGTGCCTGGCACATAGAAATAAACTCGAAGAATCCTTAATAAGTTTTTAAATGCATGCATAGTTGACAGAATAGATAGGTAAATACATATACAAATGAATACTTCGTGATGTCCCATATATGTGAGTACAGTTTTGAAGAGGATCTTGGCTATTGTGATAAAAACAGATAAACACGGTTCTGCCCTCCAAAAAGTCAGGAAAGAATGAACAACTCTGAACATATCAAAGCAGTAAATATTCAAGAATAATACTGGGGAGAGTTGGTTTAATGCTTTCTCCTGATGCTGTTTTGAAACCCCAAGAAAGACTATTTCACCAAAGCAAACTCCCTAAGTACAAAGCTTCTTGGCCTAACTCCTGAGGGTGGTTGATGGTGAGAGAACATTTCCTCCCTTAGGAGAGGTATGAAAACAATGGATCATCTTGAAAACACCCAGTTAACTGTGAAGAATCATTTAAGGGTAGGAGGGACTTGCTCAGTCCCCAAGCTCGATGTTTCCTTACTTGGTTTATTTTCTGTTACTATAGCAAAGTACCCAAGGCTGGGTAACACACAAAGAGGTTCAACTGCATGGCACTGACATCTGAAGAGCCACTCCCTCTCTGCCCCCCAACATCACAATGTGGTGGAGGAACAGGACTCAGCCATGTGCAGAAGGGACCAACCATCCACAGCTCCCCTGTGTGGATCACAGCCATTGTGATCCATTCCAAAAGTCTCTCTAATGCTAGGCTTCTATCTAAGAAGATTTCCTGCCGGGCCAAGAAGCCACATTTTCCAGTAATGGGATAGAAAAGTGATGTTAGGGTCTCCTGCCTGTCATAATGTTTATTTTATTCCTCCAGTTGCCTAGAACTCCACTGGGCTAAGGATGTTGCTTATTTGGCCTCTTTGGACTCTCTTGAATCTTGAACTCATGTCTTGTCCTGCATACCCTACCTGGCCTCAGACACCTATCTGATCTAATGTTTTTCTTGTTCTCTAAGGATTCATATTGAATCACTCCAAAAGCATTGTGGAGCCTAAATATATCAAGTAGCATTACATGGTAAAAGAGCTGAAAATGGAATGGTTTTTGAGATTTATGGCCCAGATTAAAAATTGCCTCTATTGTCATTCTACACACCAAACAGAGCACCTGAGTGTAATCTGTTTTACAGATAGAAAGTCAAAGACACAGAGAAGAGCATCCAATGAGCTGACACACGGATTTGGACTACACTACCCTTTTACCAACTCATAGTGGTGGCTGTGGCACCTCAGATGTACTTCTACAGAGACTTTGGAGCAGAGAACCAAGTCAGAGGGGGAATCCATAACCTCCCTCAAGGAATCTTGAGATGGGCCTTGGTTTTCCAGATCTAGAAAGTCAGCCGAGGCAGGTGAAGACCTAAGCTTCCATCAGCTTCTGTCCTCATCTAAAAGGCAAGACAGAGGAAAGGCTCATCTTTTTAGGGGACCACCAGCAAGATATTTTGAACAAATAATGAGGCTGCTTTATGATGCTGAGAACAGGGAGGGGGGAAGGACCGTGCCCCTCTCTCACTCGCATGTGGGGTTTCCACATTTCCTGTCTGTGCCATGGCTGCCCTCAGCACGCTCAGAATGTGAGCTCTGGTAAGGTACCCTTGCACCAAGACCTGCTCTTTGAAATTGTGAGGGTGAAGGATTGGTGTTGGTTGGTGGTCATTTTCTTGTCACCCTTGAGCACATCCTTAGGTGGGAAAATCTCCTGAATGCTGGGTGCCCAAAGGTCCCTTCAACTTGATCCTGGACAGGCATACAGAGAGTTCCCATGAGCCTTCTGCCAATATCAAGGGGAGTTTTGCTGTGAATCACAGCCCCAAATGCTGCACTTTCTCAATCCCGCTATCATTATTTCTGTACTAAATTCCCTATTTAGCCAAGACCTTTTACAATTTTCTTGCCAAAAGGAGAAAAAAAATTCATTTCTTATTTTTCAATGAACTTTATCTTAGTCTCCCCAAACATTCCTACCACTTTCTTGGATACTATAATTTAAATCCTAAGCAAAGAGAAAAGGGAGTGGGGGCAGCGTTGTAGTGCAGCAGGTTAAACTGCAATGCCAGCAACCTCTATGGGAGTCCTGGCTGCTCTGCTTCCAATACAGCTCCTTGCTAATGCACCTGGGAAAGCAGCTGAAGACGGTACAGGTACTTAGCCCCTTTCACCCACTTGAGAGACCCAGATAAAGTTTATGGCACTTGGCTTTGGCCTGGCCTGGCCCAAGCTCTTGCAGCCATTTGGGGAGTGAACCGATGGCAGATGGAAGATCTCATTCTCTGTCTCTCCCTCTCTCTGTCACTCTGTCTTTCAAATAACTAAAATAAAATCTTAAAAGAAAAAAATAGCATTTATATAAAAAACATGGTATGAAACTAGCCATTGCTTTTGATCTGTGACTAGGGTAAGGTGATATGGTGAATTTTTTTCTCCCCCTCCCTTCTCTTTCTTCTCTCCATCTTTTCAGAGCTGTGGATCCAGCCCAGGCAAACCGATTGGGTCATTTATGAACCCTCCTTGTCCCCGCCTAACAAGCTTTGCTTTGTGACTGCAGTTCCTGGCTTGTGCAGAGTTATTCCTCTGGACTCACTTTTGAAGAGTAGCCTGTGTGTGTTACAACCGCAAAACGGAGCTCGTAATGATTGTGCTGTGGCTTTCTCATGCTTCTAGCTGCAGGCAAGGCATTGGAAACCAATGAAATCAGGCAGCCGTCCTCAGCACAGAAATGAAGATGTCGGGCTTTTCACAGATGGGCGAGAAACAGCTCGTGTTCCTTGTTGGGAGGAGAACACTGCCTTTCTGCCTCTTTGGTAAACAGGAGCTGCGAGTGTGCCAGGTGCTAAGGCTTTGGCCACTGAGTACAGAATCAGGCATCATCTACCAGCGAGCTCTTTAACACAGAGCCTGCAAGGACGTTTCCAGCGTGCCTCCCCCTTGTCCGTGTTCACAGTCTCTTTAGCAGGAGGTGCCCTTTTGCCTTTCTGGAGCTGTTTACAAGCTGAAAACACTTCTAGAAGTCAGAACTCCAACTTCAGGGAAGGTGTGAAACGCTGTTTCTCACTGGAGGTTCTCTCTCCACTGCCTTTCTCTTTGAGGAATAATCATGACTCCCATCAAGAAGGCCCCGGCAGAAAGGGTGACGGACACAAACAGAGGTAAAAGTCTTTTGCCTTGCAGAGGCAATTGAAATTAGCCTAATTAGGTTTTCTGAGCACTAGATACCACAGTGATAGACACCATCTAAATCCATAGACAGGCAGGAGGAGAGCACAGATGTTGTGTGAGACCAGTGATTCAGTTCCAAGTCAATACTCTTAATTAACTGCAAACTGTTTAAATATATAACATTCCCAACATGCAGCCAGTGACACCTATATGGGACTCTTCATGTGGGTATCTCAAAGTGGAAAGCAAACTAGCACTCACATCTAAAAGCACAAAATTGGAATAATAATGATTTAGATTTAATAGACATACACTGCCTCTAGTTCCAGGCTTCCTAAAGATATTATACATTGGGTAGATCATTGTCTGTTGTCCAAATTGGGAATACAGCCATCATGGAGGAGCAAAACAGCTGTACTCTGTCAGATACCCACTTTCCCGTTCAGAGGAAAGTTTCCTTTTGGGCAAAGACTGTTAGTCTTATGAGTAACTGGCTCAGGTAAAAAGCATCCGACTCATAAGCTGGTTGGTGCATGGATGTTGGGATATTTGTAGCTGAGCTCCTGGTCCAAAGTGAGGGCGGAGAGGAGACTCACTTACTTGAGGGAATGATGGCTTGTGGTGCAGGGGCATAAAACAAGCCTGAAGACAGAGCAAAATGTCTTGTTCACTCATATCTGCTTTTCGGTTTCTGGTGGTTTTTGGAGGAGACCTTAGTGCAGATAGAGAGCTCCCATCCTCTGGTTCACTCCCCAAATGCCCGCAATGGCCAAGCTAGGGCAGACTGGAGCAGGAAGGCAGGAATTCTAGCCAGAACCCTCACGTTGGTGGCAGGGACCACTGGAGCCATCGCCTGCTGCCTCCCAAGGTGAATATCAGCAGGAAACTCATACCGAGCTCAGAGCTGGAACTCAAACCCTGCCATTCCAGTAAGGGGTGTGGGCATCCCAACAGGCAGCCAAGAGCCCACTGTCTGTGACAGTCACCACGACCACTGCAAGACTCACAAGCAACGTTGTTTTTCTAGAAGTTAAAAAAAAAAAAACAAAACAAAAACCAGAAACCTCCACTTAGCAAATGTAACCTGCCCCTCCCTCCACTCTCGCTGTACTAGAAAGTGACCGGATAAGCCTGCAAAGAAGATGAGAGGCACAGGTGGTCAGCAGATACCAAGTCACAGTTCGATAGGAGAAATAAGTTCTGGTGTGCAGTGGCACTGAAAGGTAACTATAGAATTTGATAATGTACTGCATGTTTCAGAAAGGCTACAAGACAGGATTTTGAGTGTTTCACCATGAAGAAATGGTACATATTTAAGGAGACAGATATGATCACCCTGTTACAAAGTATACATGCATCAAAACATCATGCTCCATGAGTAGGTACAATTTTTATGGCAATTGAAAAAAATTTTTCAAATGAGGGCCACTGAAAGAAACGGTATATATTTAAGGTGAATGATATGCCAATGATTATTACCTATTGTATATATGCATGCAAACATCTCTCCTTACCCCTTACCCCACAAATATGTAAAATCATGTTTTAAGGAGTTTATCTGTTTATTTGTTTGAAAGGTAGGGAGAGAGAGAGAGAGAGAGAGAGATCACCTGTCCTCTGGTTTACTCTCCAGATGGCTGCAACAGCTAACCAGGTGTGCAACAGCCTGAAGCCAGGAGCCAGGAACTCCCTCCTGGTCTCCCATGTGTGTGGCAGGGGGCTGAGTATTTGGGCCATCTTCTGCTACCTTCCCAGGTACATTAACAGGAAGCTGGATCAGAAGCAAAGCAGCTGGGCCTCGAAATGACACTCCCATATGGGATGCCAGAGGTTTAACAGCTGTGCCACAATGTCAGCACTTACACAGTTATCACATATCAATTTATATATATATATATGTGTGTGTGTGTGTGTGTGTGTGTATATATATATATATATATAAAATTCTTAAAAAGGACAGACCCTGTGATTGGAAACAAGAGAAATTTACAAAAAGCAGTACATATTAGTGAATTCGCAACTGAAAGATCAATTGTATGATTACAGTTGCAGTCTGAATTTTATTTAATCATATTACAAATACTTCTTAAGCACTAATTTCTGGATCTTCAGAAGTAAACACAGCATTTATACCTGCCCTCAGGTGGTTTACCATAAAGAAGATAAAGGCTAAAGACACGAGTACAAGCCTATGGTAGAACAGAGATGATTTATGAACCCTCGTAGAGATGATGCTTGTAAAATCTGTAAGGGCTGGTGTTCTGGCATAACAGGTTAAGCCACTGCCTGTGATGCCAGCAACTCATATGGGTGTTGGTGTGAGTCACAGCAGCTCCACTTCTGATCCAGCTCCCTGCTAATGTGCCTGGAAAAGCAGCAGAAGATGGCCCAAGTCCTTGGGCACCTACCACCCACATAGGAGACCCAGAAGAAGCTCCTAGCTCCTGTCTTCGGCCTGGCCCAGCCCTGGCCATTGGGGCCACTTTGGGAGTGAACCAGTGGATGGAAGACCTCTCTCTCTCTCTCTGTCTCTGTCTCTTTCTCTCTCTCTCTAACTATCTTTCAAATAAATAAAATAAATCTTTTAAAAAAACTGTTAAAATATTTAAACATAACTATTTATATGAATGAGAACACATCCAAAAGCAGACAGAAGTCAATGCAGAGCTTACTTTTAAAAAATTGCAACCAAGGATTGGCACTTGACACAGCTGTTAAGATACCTTTTGAGATGCCTACATCCCATATTCAAATACCTAGGTGCAATTTTCAGCTGCACTTCTCACTAGCAGTTTCCTGCTCATGCACACTCTGGGAGTCAGCAGGTGATGGTTCAAAAAGTTGGGTCACTGGCACATACTTGGGAGACTTAGATGGAGCTCCTGGCTTCAGCCTGGCACAGCCCTGGCTATTGCAGGCATTTAAGATAACAGATGAGAACAGATGGGATCTCTCTCCCTCTCTGTGTTTGTCCGTCACTTTCTCTCTCGAGTAGAAAATAGAAAAGGGGTAAGAATTTAGGGTTTCCAGTTATCTTATCCCTTCTTACGGAGAAGTAAGGTTTCCAGTTATCTTGCCTAGAGTTGATCTTTAACACCCTGGTTGGGGCAAAGGGAAACATAAGTCATTTTACAGACTCTGGGTGACAGAGACCAGAGTACAGGGGAAATTCTGTGGGAAAATCTATAAGCAAGGGAATGGCAAAACAATTAAAATCCCAAAATTTGGGTATAAATACTGCCCATATCACTGGTTCACCATTAAGAAACATGCCTAGTTGTGGTGGGGGTGGGGGTGGGGTGGGGGGCAGAATCTGACAGCAACGTGGGAAGCAGACCAAGGCCAGAGAGAAGGCTGCACCAGGTGAGCTGCCTGAATTTGCCAAGTGGGCAGTCAGCACCTGGGAGTCCTACAGCGGAGAGAGCACGACAGCAGCCTACCACAGGAAGGCAGTTTTCAGTTCGAGTTCCAGAAAGTTAACAGTCTAATGAAACCAACAACAGCACTTAGGAGAACATAACAGGGTCTGTTCATTACACCCTATTTTCTACGATGTCTCTTTTTCAAACTAAAATTACCAAACACGTAAAGAAACAGAAATATGCGACCCCAACTCAGGGAAAACAACAAATGCAATATAAATGAAGTCTAATTGGGCCCAGATGTTGGATTTAGCAGACAAAAGACTTCAAACCAGCTATTATAAATATGTTCAAAGAATTCAAGGAAAATAGTCTTAATGAACGGGCGGTTAGGAAATCCCAACAGAGAAATGGCAGCTATAAAAAAGGGAAATTCTAGAGCTAAAAAGCACCATAATAGATATGAAGAATTTATTCCTAACTGAAATGAAAAATTCACTTAGATAAATTTCAAGGAAGATTGAGGTGTCAGAGAAAAAAAATCAGTGAATTTAAAAAAAGAAATTAATAGAAAATAATCTAAGAACAAAGAGAAAAAGGATCCAAGAATAATGAACAAAGGATCAGAGTTCTATTCGTATGAAGAGATACATGTAGGTATCACTGCAGTCATAGGTGAAGAGGAGAGGAGAGAAAGAGGCAGAAAAGTTTTAAAAGAAGTAATGGCCTAGAACTTCTCAAAATTTGTGGCAAACATTAATTTACAAAACTCAGTAAACTTGGCAAATCCCAACCACCACAGTCAAAATGCTAAACGTCAAAGATAAAGAGGACGTCTTCAAAGCAGCCAGAGGAGGATGGCAGGCGCACAAAGGAGAACAGTGATGTGATGAATGGCTGCCTTCACCTCGGAACAGGAGTGGAACAGCATGTGTCAACCGCTGGAGAGAGGAAAGAGACTGGCCGCCAAGAACTACCTGTCCAACAACTGTATCCTTCATAAACGAAGGGCAAATCAAGGCATCATCAGGCAAACAAGATGGTTAAGTCCTTGCCAGCAGAGCTATGCAGAAGGGAAGTGACACCTGACAATTACCCAGAGTCACAGGAAGAAATGAAGAACATGGAAATGGAAATGTGTGGATAAATAGAAAGAACGAAATCCATGCCACACATATCCACCACACACACACACCACAGACATACTACATAAACACCACACCCACCACTCATATATACCACACACCACACATATGCACCACACACCACACACACATACCACATATACACTCATATATACCACACACCACATACATAAACATACTACACACACCACACACACAACACATATATACCACACACCACACACACACTACATACACACCACAAACAACACATATATACCACATACCACAATACACACCACACACACACACTACATAGACACCACACACACAACACATATATACCACCCGCCACAAACACACACAGTACACACACACCACATACACCACACATATATACCACCCACCACACACACACCACACACACAACACATATATACCACACACCACACATACACATACCACATACAGCCATCACACAAACACATATGCCCATATACACACCACATACACACACACTACACATACATACCAAACACACAGCACATACACACCACACACACACACCACACATACACCATACACACGCATCACATATATACACATACCATATACACACCACACACACATACCACATATATACCACATGCACACACACAATTATTTTCTTTATTTCATTGAAGGACACTTGGAAGATTAAGCAAAATTTGTAAAATCCTTAGTTGATAACATTGATTTCATATTCAAATGACAACAATAACATTAAGGTAAATGGGCAGAGAAATGAAAATATACTGTTGCTAGGTTACTATATTTTAATTTTTAAACACTTTTATATTTATTTGAGAGGCAGAGAGACATAAAGAGAGAGAAATAGGCCAATAAGTAGAGAGAGAGACTGTGCTCTCATCTTCTGGTTCACTCCCCAAATGACTGCCATGCCCAGGAACTGGGACAGTCTAAAGACTGACCATGAGAGCTCAGTCTGGGTCTCCCATGTGAGTGGCAGGAACACAACTATTTGAGCCAATAACTGATGCCTCCCAGAATCCACACTGGCAGAAAGCTGGAATCAGGAAGTAGAACTGGTAGAACAGACACTCTGATATGGGAGACAGGCATCTCAACTAGCATCTGCTAGACCAAACACCTGCCCCAGGTTATGATATTTTCCTGAAGTATTTCAGCATGAATTCTAGGTAGATGGGGATAAGCTAAAAATATATGTTGTATGGGACCAATGCTGTGGCATTTGTGGATAATGTCACCATCTGTGGCGCCAGCATTTCATATGGGTTCTGGTTAGAGTCCCAGCTGCTCCACTTCTGATCCAGTTCCCTGATAATGTGCCAGGGAAAGCAGTGGAGGATGGCCCAAGTGCTTGGATCCCTGCACCCACGTGGGAGACTCAGAAGCAGCTCCTGGCTCCTGGCTTTAGACCAAGCCAGCTCTACCATTGTGGCCATTTGGAAAGTGAGCTAGCAGATGAAGATCTGTCTCTGTCTCTCCCTCTCTCTCTGTAACTCTGTCTTTCAAATAAATAAATAAATCTTCAAAAATATATGCTGTAACCTCTGGAACAAACTTTATAAAAGCTGCACGAATTAGCTTGATATAACTAGAAGGCCAATATAGGAATTAAAGCACAACACTAAGGGGCTGGTGCTGTGGTGTAGTGCATAAAGTCACCGCCTGCATTGCCGGCATCCCACATGGATGCTGGTTCGAGACCCATCTGCTCCACTTCTATTCAAGCTCTCCGCTATGACCTGGGTAAGCAGTAGAGGATGGCCCAAGTCCTTGGGCCCCTGCACCTGTGTGGGAGTCCCAGAGGAAGTTCCTGTATCCTGGCTTCGGATTGGTGAAGCTCTGGCCATTGTGGCCAAATGGGGAGTAAACCAGTGGATGGAAGACCTCTCTCTCCCTCTGCCTCTCCTTCTCTCTCTGTGTAACTCTGACTTTCAAACAAATAAATAAATCTTTTCAAAAAACA
This sequence comes from Lepus europaeus, assembly GCF_033115175.1. Taxonomy (NCBI): domain Eukaryota; kingdom Metazoa; phylum Chordata; class Mammalia; order Lagomorpha; family Leporidae; genus Lepus; species Lepus europaeus. The sequence goes on from NC_084835.1 coordinate 73,195,523, forward strand.
CAACACTAACAAATATTTGATTAACACAAAAGAATGTAGGAAAGGGGGAGATAAACAAAGAGAGATGACATGAGACAAAAGAAATAGTAAAATGGAAGGTCTGAATTCATCTATTTCAATAAATACACCAAATTTAGATTAAACAGATATTCCAATCAAAACACATGATTGTTAGAATAGAAAAGCAAGAACCAATTATGTACCATCGCTAAGAAGTGCTCTTTAAATACATAGAAACAAATAAACTAGAAGTGGACCGAAAATGTTATGTCATGCTAACAGCAACCAGAAGAAAATGGGAGTGGCTATATTAGTAAACAAAATCACCTTCAAGATCAAATGCATTAATAGAGAAAAAGATGGAAATTTATAATGGAAAAAGGGTAAGACATCAGGAAATTACAATATTTATGTATTATGTATCTAGTATGTATTTATGAGCTTCAACATAATCCAAGTGGAAATAGAGAAATACACAAATCCACAATCACAGACTTTAACATACTGCTCAGTAACTGATAAACTTGCTGTACATATATAAATAAATAAATATAATTGAGAGTATATAAATAATTGAGAATTTAGAAGAAGTAAATGACACAACTAGTCAGCCATTTTGTATTCAACTTTATACTCAACAAATACAGAATTCTTTTACATTTTAATGACAGATTTGCATAGAGAAAAAGCTGACTAAAACAAGTCTCCATATATTTCAAAAGACTGGAATCTTAAGAATGATTTTTCTGACTGCAATGTTATTTAATTAGAATTTAACAAAAAACCCCACATACTTGGAAATTAATACTTCATTATTTGAAAAGTAGAACATCAGAGAGAGAGACACAAATCAATCTTCCATGTACTTGTTCATTCCTCAAATGGCTGCAATAGCCAGGTCTGTGCTAGGCTGAAACAAGCAGCCGGGAATTTCGTCCTGGTTTTCCATCTGGGTGGCAAGTGTCCAAGTACTTGGGCGGGCTTTTGCTGCTTCTCAGGTGCCTTAGCAGGGAGCTGGATTGGAAGTGGAGTAGCTAGGACTCAAGCCAGCACTCCGATATGGGATGCAGGTGTCCCGAGTGGCAGTGTTGCCCTTTATGCCACAATACCAGCCCTAGAAACTCATACTTAAATAATTTATGGGACAAAGAGGAAATCATAGGAATCTTTTTAAAAAAATTTGAAATAAAGAGTAACAAAGCACAACATAATCAAAATTCATAGAATACAGCAAAGGCACTGTTTTGGGGAAAGTTTATAGCTTTATAAGCATATAGCAATAGAAAAGAAGAGAGGTATAAAGGCAATAACTGAAGCTTCCATTTTAGGAATCTAGACAATAAAGAGCAAATTATATGCAAAGAAAATAGAAAGAAGAAATAGTAAGTAGGTGAAAACAACAAATAAATAAGCAACAGAAAAGAACAACAAAATCAAAAGCTGGTTTAAAGGAATCAATAAAATCGATAATACTCTAGATAGATCAAAGCAAAAATGAAAGATGACGCAAGTTAGAAATATCAGCAGTGGGCCAGCGCCGCAGCTCACTAGGCTAATCTTCCGCCTTGCGGCGCCGGCACACTGGGTTCTAGTCCCGGTCGGGGCACCGATCCTGTCCCGGTTGCCCCTCTTCCAGGCCAGCTCTCTGCTGTGGCCAGGGAGTGCAGTGGAGGATGGCCCAAGTGCTTGGGCCCTGCACCCCATGGGAGACCAGGAGAAGCACCTGGCTCCTGCCATCGGATCAGCGCGGTGCGCCGGCGGCAGCGTGCCTACCGCGGCGGCCATTGGAGGGTGAACCAACGGCAAAAGGAAGACCTTTCTCTCTGTCTCTCACTGTCCACTCTGCCTGTCAAAAAAAAAAAAAGAAAAGAAATATCAGCAGTGAAAGAGGAGACATCATTACAGGTCCAACAAATATTAAAATAAGTATAATATGAATAATCTTATGCCAATAATTTTGAGAATGTAAATGAAATAAACAAATTCCCTAGAAGACATAAATTTCCAGAATAGAAACAAAAATAAATTGAAAATGTGGCTGCTATATTTCAAAAGCTGTACCTACAAAATTTATACTTATTAAATAACAGCATTCTATATACACAGAAAGAAAATGTGATTAGCTCCAGTTCTACAAAATGTTGAATTAATAAATAAAATGTTCTCACAAGGAAAACTTCTTGTCTAGATGGTTTCAGTAGAGAGTTCTGCCAAATATGTGTAGAATAGACAACACGAGATGTACCTAGCTTCTTTCAAAAAGTACTTCCCCACTAATTTGGGGGAGGTGTGTGATAAGAATTAATCTGGAAGTAAAATCAGGCTGGGAAAATTTATATTCCTTAAGACATAGACACACACACAAAAAAAACCTTAACAAAATGTACCAAATCAAACACAGCATACAACAAAATATGAAAGGAGAATACATCTTGAACAAATGGGATTTGAAACCTGGCTTAGCACTCAGTTATCAATCAATGTAATTCAAGGTTTTTTTAAAAGATTTATTTATTTATTTGAAAGTCAGGATTACACAGAGAGAGAGGAGAGGCAGTGTGGAGAGGGAGAGAGAGAGAGAGAGAGAGAGAGAGAGAGAGAGAGAGAGAGAATCTTCCATGCAATGTGTGTGTAAAGAGAGAGAATCTTCCATGCAATGGCTGGAGCTGTGCCGACCAGAAGCCAGGAGCCAGGAGCTTCTTCTGGGTCTCCCATGTGGGTGCAGGGGCCCAAGGACTTGAACCATCTTCCACTGCTTTCCCAGGCCATAGCAGAGAGCTGGATTGGAAGTGGAGCAGCCGGGACTCGAACCAGCACGCATATGGGATGCCGGCACTTCAGGCCAGGGTGTCAATCTACTGTGCCACAGCGCCGGCCCCTCAAGTATTTTTTAAAAGCAGAAAAAAATGGTAATTCCAATAGATGTTGATAGCATTTGACAAATTTCAACACCTGCTCATAATGAAAATAAGCAATAGAAGAAAACTTCTTCACACTGGTAAAGAATATCTACAAAAACCCTACACATATCATCATACAGGAAAAAATCAAATAAACACCTTCCCCTAAGATAAAGAGCAAGTAGGTCTGTCCACTCTCACCATTTCAACTTGGCCTAGTAGTTGAGTTACTAAATATTGCGATAGGATCAAAAAGATGTAAAAATGATCATAGCATCTTCTCACAGCATGGGAGAATTTCAGTTGTGTCACATCCACACCACAACTGGGTTTATTGGTCCTTTTACTTTGGCTATTCTAGAGGTTGTATAGTGGAGTCTCATTGTGACAACTAGCGATTTTGAGCATCATCTTTCATGAGCTTGTTTGCCACAACTGTATCTATATTTACACACATCCACATGATATACATTTACATTTACATGATATTTACACATCTACACATGTGTGCATACACACATACACAAACTGGAAAAGAAGAAATACAAGTCTTTATTTGATGACCCTATGATCAAGGACATACAAAATTCTAAGGACTTTTTTTTAACCAAAATGCTACTATGTTGTATAAATGAATGTAACAATGCCAAAGGATTAAAAGTCAATATACAAAACAAACTGTATCTCAAATGCTTGCTATGAATAACTGGAAAATGTATTAAAAATTAAAATTCCATTTTACCATAACATCTAAAACATGAAATACTTAGGGACGAACTTAACAAAATATATGCAGAATTCTCATATCTTTTCATATCTTGAGCTCCCATAAGCACTTTTCCTGCATAAATTATCCTAATTTGTTATAATGAATTATTTACTTGTCATAATTTTTGGGGCAAAGACTGTGTCTCATTCATTGCTTTACCACCAGTGCCTAGCATGGAGCCCAGATAGTGAATTAATAAATACCTGTATCAATTATCCTGAAAATAATTAAATAATTTAAAGGTGGGGCTAGGCAGGCAATTCGGTGTAGCTGTTAAGCTTCAGCTTATGATGCCTTTATTGAACATCAGAGTCCCTGAGGTAGAGGCTATGGTTAAAGTCCAGCTTCATGCTAATGCTAGCCTGGGAGACATCAGGTGATGATTCAAGTAGTCGGGTCCCTGCCACTCATTAAGTGGCACTGAGTTTCTGGATTGAGTTTCTGGCTCCTGACTTCAGCCTGATCCAGCCCTAGCTATTGCAGGCATTTGGAAAGCGAATCAGCAGATGGAAGACCTCTATCTTACAAATTAAAAATAATATTTCTATATAAACAAAAATAAAAGTATAACATGTGCATGAAAGATAGCTTTGAAAATGATGAAATGTAGAGAATGTATGTATCATGTATAATCCCTTCTTTGTCCATATTTTGGATTATTTCCTTCCAGTCTTTCTTTTTCCATTTGGGTAGAGTTTTAGATGTTTTCTTTTATAGCAGCATTTGTTTGCATTATAATGATCAAACTTATGCTTTATTCATGCTGAAATTTTCTCTAGTCACAATCTGTTGTTTTGATTTATTAAAACAAAATAAAATGTAGTCAGCTACCAGGAGGAAGATAGCCCCATCTCAAAAACAGTACCAGTGATTTAATGCAGTCACTAGGCTGGCTCCCCTACCTCAAAACCCATCCACACATTTACGTGTGTTGTATATTAACTCAGGGGAATTGTGTCTCAGGCATCCTTTCATAAGACTCTAGCATAACTACCTTGTAGACTCACTCATACTAGACCATGTGAAGACCAGAAGGCAGGAGATGCAGTGTTGGCCAAAATGTGGGCCAAGTTCTGAATATCTCCAATAGACCAGCTCAAAGCTGCCCTGAAAACAATGCTAGTCCCCCAGAGTTCCTCAACGCTAAGTAAAATGAGTTGCTCCAATTCCTTGTGCTTGCTTCAAGAAACTATTCAGGTCACAGTAGAAACATGAGGTTCAAAAACAATAAACTTTGTACACTGAGAAGGATAAAATTCAAACAGGGAAGTGCTTTTCCAGATAGACCAATACAAGTATTTGTCAGCCACAATAAAAATGCTCAGATAACAGTATCACACACCCAAGAAATGTCCAAGAGCAGTAACAACAGAAATAAAACTCTGATCATTAGATACAACACACCAATGGCATTATTGTCTTGGAGCTAAAAAATGGAATAAAACTTAGATTGGCTGAAAATTGCTATATAAACTCAGAGATACACAGACTTTCTGAAGTCAAGAGCAGAATCGTGAGACACTCATTAGCTACTGCGAGGAGCCAGCCACTCTTTCCTTGAAAATTAGACCCTGCAGTCCCAAGCTCTGTGCCTTCCATTCTAACAGAGTCGAGATGCCTAGGGAAAACAAAAGGAAGAAGGGGAAGAGATCATCACACGATCACCTAATAACTCTTGGCAAAACTCACTCTTGCAGACACCTGAAAGAAGTGGGCTTCCTGGGCAGAAATAACCTCAAGGTGACACTTTGTAAGTCTTCACCAGATGCAAGGGGAAATCAGACAGGAAAGGGAAGGAAAGGCTGATCTGATGAAAAGGACCAGCTGAAAGGACAAAGAAATGACCCTTCTGGTACTGCAGGCACCTGGCCAGCCGTGCCCTGGGGTCCCCCTCTTGACGCTGCCTTCTTCAGGGTACCATCTGCAAATCTCACCACCTCAAAACAGCTGCTGCTAGCCATGAACGTGCTTCTCACACATCCTCACCTTGTACTGGAATGAAAGTTGGTATTCTTTGTCTCCCCACCAGGTCAGAGCAATTCATTGCCATGAGTTGTTTATCTGTGCTGATTCTAGAGAAAAGATGATGCCTCATTCGTCGCCTTAGACCAGTTCCTAGCACAGAGCCCAGCTAAATGCATTGACAACTACATACACATATACTAATTTAAAAACACAACATATGTGCATCCAAGAGAATGTTTGTGCTCCCTTGGACCCACATCTCTTATTCCCCATGCTCCAGAGCTTAGTGAATGCTGCCTGACACATAGCAATCACTCAACGCCTTCATGAATCAAACGTTGAGTCATGCTAAGGCTCTGACCTTAAACTCAGCATTATCCTGATTTTACAAAACAAGGTCTTCACCAAAACTAAACATCAGGCTGCCCGTGGTTCCATGAAGTTTATCAGCTGGGATTTTTAAAAAGTAGAATGACTTCTCAGAATGCAAGCAGCTGCGTGATGCACCCCCGGGTGTCCCCATTGTTCCACGGCCAGCTCCCACAAGCCGGCTTGCCAGCCAGCACTCATCCATTTGGATAAGACCAGACACATCCCAAGTGCATCTGGAAGCAGCCCCGACTAGGATAGACTTCAGGAGAGGGTCGTTTACCCCATCTCCTAACTGCAGAAGCTGCTCTCGCTTTCATGTTTTCTCCAACAATGAAAGAATGAGTGTTTTTCATTATAGCCAGCTCCAGAGAAGAAAGGGAGACCTGTAGAAGAACAGGAAAGAAAATTTAGTGGCATGGTTTCTGAACAAGAGTCCGAAACTAGGTGATTCACCCCCATTTCAAAGAGAAGAGGATGAAGTGTTAAAAAGCCTTCAGCCATGAAACATTCACCTCCCAGCAAGAGATAAGGTTCTGTATACACAGGGGCCTGAACAGAACTGTCACTATGAGAAGGTTCAGTTGGCTCTGAAATGCTGGTTTCCCCAGCCTTGGATTCAGGGACAGTTTATTCAAGGAGGGGCCAGCCCTGTGGTGTAGCTGGTAAAGCTGCCATCTGCAGTGCCAGCATCCCATTTGGGTGCTGGCTGGAGTCCGGCTGCTCCACTTTGGATCTGACTCCCTGCTAATGTGCCTGGGAGATCAGTGGAAGATGGCCCATGTTCTTGGGCCCCTGCATCCAACTGGGAGACCTGGAAGAAGCTCCTGGCCTCTGCCTGACCCAACCCTGGCTGTTACAGCCATTTGGGGAGTAAACCAGTGGATCGAAGATCAATCTGTGTCTGTGTGTGTCTGTGTGTGTGTGTCTTGTAACCCTGCTTTTCAAATAAATAATTAAACCTTTAAAAAAAAACATTCAAGGAACATGCAGAAGGCAAGAAACTCCAAATCTTCCCTGAATCCCACCTTCCAGCTTCACCAGACTTGTTTGACGGCTTGTTCCAAATCTCCCCTTTAGTGGGAAAGCACTCACTGGGCTAGAACCCTTAGGATCATTGCCCTGAGCCTGAGTACCTGCCACTATCACCTCCAAAGGCTCCAATCCCACCAATGACAGCCACATGTCTATTGACCCCTCCCATATTCTATTGGGAGCCCTGCTCTTGCTTCCTCTAATAAGAGGACATTTTCCTTCTAGATTGATGATCCTTTCAATAGACTTAGACAACTATTTTCATTTTCAACTTGCTGCAGTCCTTTGCTAATGAGTTATTTTAGAGTTGGGGCCAAAGTCTTTCTGGGAATCCTGTTCTAGGTTGTATCACTAACTTGATTCCCAAACTGCCATCCTTTGTCACCAAATCTCATTTATGTCCTTGATTTCCCTCTCCCGTGGGGAAAGACTTCAGGGTGCTCCTTTTTCCTTCATAGTTTCTCTTTCTTAAGAACCCTGACAGACCTGATGTTTATGTTTAATCTGAGCTATAATGGTGTACAGCCAGCCCACAGGCTGCCGCTGCTTCTCCCTCGTGGCTGTGGCAGACATTAATATTCAGTCATGGCCTGAGTGAGCCTCTCTCAGCTCAGCCAGCCAATTCCTGCCAAACCATGGGGAGCGCAACACGTGCAACCCCTTTGCTACTCCTTGCCTAGGGTCTCAGCATCCCAGTGTTCCTAAGCTAGGTTTTCAGCTTAGGTTCCACCTATGGAACAAAAAGGAGCTTTCTTACCTCTTTGGTTATCTGCAAGGGAAACACAAGGAGAATCTGGGGAACAACAGTGTCAGTTTTATGACCAGCTGACCAGGTCTTCCCGCTGGGGAGAGGGAAGTCTCAGTGACGGCAAAGGAAGACACATAGTTAAGAAAGTCAGAAACATGCAAAAAGTGTGATCACCTGTGTTCTGCCCAGTCCTTTTTGCATTGCCCAATTGAAATGTCTCAGCCGCCCCATTAGGGTAATGATAGGATTCACTTTCGAAATCATGAAGATACCTGAAAAACTATGTGATTTAGAGAATTGTGGAGTTAGAAGGAGACCTAGAGGGTTTTTTTTTGTTGTTGTTGTTGTTTTAAACAACAGAGTCACAGAGAGAGGTAGAGACAGGTCTTCCATCCACTGGTCTACTCCCCAGATGGCTGAAACAGCCTGAGCTGCGCCAATCCAAAGCCAGGAGCCAGGAGCTTCTTCCAGGTCTCCTATGCAGGTGCAGTGGCCCAAGGACTTGCTTTCCCATGCCACAGCAGAGAGCTGGATGGGAAGAGGAACAGCCGGGACTAGAACCGGCAGACCTAGAGGTTATTGAGTCCAACTGTTTTATTTATTTATTTTATTTATTTTATTTTTTTGACAGGCAGAGTTAGACAGTGAGAAGAGAGAGAGACAGAGAGAAAGGTCTTCCTTGTTGGTTCACCTCCCAAGTGGCCGCTATGGCCGGCGCGTTGTGGCCAGCACGCTGCGCTGATCTGAAGCCAGGAACCAGGTGCTTCCTCCTGGTCTCCCATGCAGGTGCAGGGCCCAAGGACCTGGGCCATCCTCCACTGAGCAACTGGTTCAGAATCCGGCACCCCGACTGGGACTAGAACCCGGGGTGCCGGCGCCGCAGGTGGAGGGCTAGCCTATTGAGCCGCGGAGCCAGCCTAGTCCAACTGTTTTAGAAGAAACTGAAGCCCAGGGAAGTGAAGGGACCTGCTTCAGTTTCTTAAACAAACAGTAGTAGCGGAGCAAGGTCTGAGCCAAGATCACACCATTGGGAGCGAGATGCATCCCCCTGGACTCTGCTGTTTTCCTCCTGGACCCCCGAAGGGCCCCCATCTCACCTTCCCCTTCTGCTTTCTGCTATCAGACATTCTTCAGGGAAGGGCATATTGGTGTGGGCTCACCGTGACAAAGAGAACCACCATCCACTGCACATTTTTGTTGATGAATGGTCCTGGGAATGATTAATTTAAAAATAGTATGAGGTTGAGTTTGTTTTTCTTGGATGGAAAAAGGGATACAACTCTAGATGGAATCCTTTTCAGATCAAAGAGGACATGATACAAAAGGTAAGCTACCTGAGGATGACATACAATATTGATTAGGTCTTGGGGGGGGGGGGCGGTGTGCATTGTGCAGGAGTCAAGTCACTGAGTGGAATGCCCACATTCCATGTCAGAGTACCTCATATAAGTCCTGACTACTCTGCTTCCGATCCAGCTTCCTGGAAATGCATACCCAGGGAGACAACAGATGATGGATAAAGCACCTGGGAGACAAGGATGGAGTTCCAGACTCCCTCCTGGCTTTGGCCTGGCCTAACCCTGGCTTTTGCAGGCATTTGAAGGTATGAACCAGCAAATGGAAGATCGCTCTCTGTCCCTATTTGTCTTTCTACCTTTCAGATGAAATGAAAATAAATACATAAAATTTTTAAAAGGATGATTAGACCCGTGAAGATCACTAATTAGTACCATATTTACTAATGCAAGAAGTGACATAAGAGACTGGGCTGCCTTCTCTGATATCTGGGCCACAGTGGAAAGACTGGACCCTGTATATGATGATGCAGAAGCAGAAAACAGTGTATTACAGTCAGGTGTATCTTAACAAGCTGATGCTCTGAGAAATATGTCATCAGGCAATTTTGGCATTGTGCTAACATCATAGAGTGTACTTCTACAAGCCTAGCTGATCTAGCCTATCTCATACCCACGTCATATGGAATGTATATATCATATACATATGATATAGCCTGTTGACCACAGGGCCATGATGGACAAAAATGACACGAGATTAAATCAAGCGCAAGAGAAGAAAATGCAATCAAGGGGTCCAGTAAGCAGGCGATGTATGAAACCCACACACTGTGTCCCATTCTAAAATAACAATAAAGAGTATACTAGTGTAAATGCACAATCCAACACCAGAGTGTCTTCTTATCATTATCAAGTATTGTGAGCTGTACATCTTTGTGCTGGACTTCTATATGGCTGAGTGGCAGCATAGGTACTGGTTCATACCAGCACAAACACACACATGTTAGAAACCTGTTGCACGAGGACATCATGATAACTATGCTGTCTCTGGGAGATAGGATTTTTCAGCTCCATGATAATTTTACGGGATCACCATCATGTTTGTGGTCCATCATGGACTAAAATGTTTTTATGCAACTAATGGCTCTCATCCCAAACCAACTCTAGTTCCTTTCTCCATCTGCTTCAAAGATGCTTTCCAACTTGATTGCTCCAGGACGATCATTAAAGGGGGACAGGTGACTATAGTATAACCCAAGTTAATCAATATTGTGCACATTTAAGTCAGGCTTTCTCTCACCAATGATCTCACTTCTTGGTTGAAAGCACAACACAGAAACTAATGTTTAAAGGTTTCTTCCTGGTTCTTCCCTTCTTGAGGCGGGCAGGAGATTTTGAATGAAATTATCCTGATAAAATTACCCTGAGTCAAAATATGTTATGTTTAGCTTTATGTAGGGGATTCATGGGGTAGTGTTTATTTGGTTCCTTTTGAAATAGCTGGACAATTACTGACTTTTCTTCCAGAGATTTGAGCCCAAAAGATCCATCTTCCCCTGGGTCACTAAATCCTTCCTTAGTATCCTGGAGCACTAGCCTAGTAAGAGGTGGTTATGCTGTCCTATCATTTCCATTTTCCTCACCACGTTCTGAACTCACACACTACAGCATTTGATCTTAGGCACATATGCACATGGACACAGACACTCATGCACACATATGTCCACACACTCCTGCACCTGCCACAAATTTCAGTTTTCTGGTATCCCCATCCGACTGTCCCCAAGTCCCTCACAGGCTTTGCAAATATGCAGCAAGCCACTTTACACCACAAATTCTAGTTTCTCAGGGCTTTCAGACATCCTGGAAATGCAATGATACACTCTGTTATGGCAGTAATGATAATAATTTATATATTCGGTAGTCTTTTATCCACACGTGCTTTAACGATGACATAAACTCCAAGAGCACAGAGCAAGGCACCTCGCCTCCCTCCAGGAGTCCTGTCCTTGTGTGGGAGACATCACAGGTCTCTCATTCTGCATGGCAACACCTCATAACCATGTCAGGCAGGAAGTCAGGAAATCTGTCCATTCAAAACTGCAAAAAGGAATTAAGTAATGTAACACTTCTTTCTCTTCTCCAGAAACTCTGAAAAATGCACTGATTCTCAGAATGAACAACCCCAGACAGTCCCCCTGAATTGCTGCTTTCTGTCTGGGGATTACATATTTCCTGGAGCAGTGAATTTTCTTCCTCTTGTCTTATTTTCATCCAGGACTGCACTTATTTAGTGCTCAAGACAAAAATATCTATATGGCTAGGACATCAGATCTGCACATGGACAGTGTGACTGTTCTATATTTGTTTGTCTATCATGTACAGAGATCCCTTGGAGATATATACTTTCTCCATAAAAGGACGCATGCCCAATAGCCCAAAAATTAAAAAGGAGGAGGAAGAAGAGGCAGAAATAGTAGCTAATCTTCTCAAGAAAATATTGTAGGGGTGAGTATTTGGTGTGGTGGTTAAGATACCACGTGGGACACTTGTGTCCTGTCTGAGTGTCTGAATTGGAGTTCTGACTTTGCTCCCAATTCCAGTTTCCGATAATGCACACTCTGGGAGGGGACAGATGATGGCTCACATATCGGACCCCTGTCTTCCACTTGGAGACCCAGACTGACTTATGTTCTCCTGGCTTCAACCTGGCCCAGCCCCAACTGATGCAGGGCTTTGGGCAGTGAACCAGTGGATGACAGATCCCTCTTTCTCTCTTTCTACCTTTAAAATATATAAGAATTAAAATTAGAACACGCTTAAAAGGAAGTATCATGGAGAGAGAAGAGTAAAAGCTGGGAACAGATGTGGTTTCAAGTCCTACCTTTGCCAAACTTTAGGCAGGCTACAATGAACTCTAATTTTCTCATTAGTAAGTGAAGTTAAGAAAACATAGTCTTGTGGTCATTGTGAGGATTAAATAATAATTAGAATGTGGTAGGCAGAGAGTTGTCACCTTATCAAAGGGAGAAGCTACTAAAAGGTAGGCATTTGTCCCTTTTAGATGTTTTGAACTCACTATTGAAGCTGTGCTATTGCATTTAATTTTCCATTCATTCCCTCCTTCCACTACTATTGGTTCTGGCTAATAGGGAACTGTACAGAGGATGCACAGGGTGCATTAACAGGAGAAATGTGGAGAGCACCGTGGGCCCAGTTCTGGGAATTGGGACAAGGGGGTGGCTAATTTTTCCTGGACTTCCTTTTCATATTTTTAAAGGTATACCCCAGGCAGCTTATTTATATTACAAGGGTTTTAAATGTTGTTTATTAAAGGAAGAGGGTCAAAGAGGCCATATATATAAGTTCTTATTTTAGCTCAGAAATTGCTTAAGAAAATACGCCCAATGACCAATCCCTGTAACCCATCCATTTTCCCACAATGAATGAATCTTGATGAACCTTCCAAGAAGCCCTAGACAGGTTCACGTCCTAGTTCAACCCCACTCTTGCTCACCTGGAAGGGCCATGAGCTTAGGGTGGGCAGCTGGGAGCTCTTCATCTTTCCATAAAAGGAGAGGTGAACACCTGAGTGACAGGCACGCCCAGGAAAGAGGCAGCTGCCCCTCTCCACCAGGTGGAGCTCCTCTTGTTCGCGTGTTCCTCAAGGTCCTTACTCTTGATGACGCTTCCTAGTTAGCTTGATTGTCTTTTTTTCCCCCCTCTCCCTCTCCTCTATGCTTAGAAACTGCAAACAGTGCCAAGAGACCTGAACCAAGCTGTTAGCATTGAAGACTATACATATGCCGTGGGCTTTGGTCTTCAAATACCATCACAGCCTTTCTTAGCAAAGATGGCACCAGGGAACTGTTGGCAGAATGCCAGTGAGTAGAACAAGGAGCACAGGGCAAATCTGAGAGTGTTCTGTTAGTGAAAAGAAAATGCAGATGTCCTGAGAGCTGGTCTCACTGACCTTAAGAGCCAGTTCGTTAACATTCAACATTCATTCAACAAACATTTCATGGAGCATTTGTGCTCCAAGTCTATCCTGGGCCCTTGGGGCAGGGATAAATTAAACATAGCTCACAATTTAGTGGAGAAACAGACTTGAAAACAAATTACTGGAATGCAGTGTATTGTAACCAAGTATGGTCTGGTTGTGCAGGGAGAGGGTGAATGGATAGAGGTGATCATGAGCTGCTTTCTCAAAGTCATATCTGCTGACTTATTCTGTGGCCTTGGATCAATCAAAATTATGCTGCTGTAAGATATGGGAGATGATAGGTAGTTAGAGCTGGGTTATGGCAATGACCATGATAATGCATACGAAAATAATTTGAACTTCTGGGAAGAAAGTCCTATATAAAAACCAAGGTATGTTTTCTGCTATGCTGCCAATTTGCAAAACAGAATCTACCCATACAATGTGGGTGTACGCTTTCTCGCCTGTTAGCAAATGGCTTCTCTCCTTTTTCATGCCTCCCGGTCTCCTGCCCTTAAGGCCAGCTGGGAGGGTCAGCCTGTCCACATTCAGTTTTTTTTTTTTTAAAGAGAGTGACTTTATTTATTTATTTTTTAATTTTAATTTTTTTTGACAGGCAGAGTTAGACAGTGAGAGAGAGAGAGACAGAGAGAAAGGTCTTCCTTTTCCATTGGTTCACCCCCCGAAGTGGCCGCTATGGCCGTTGTGCTGCGCTGATCCGAAGCCAGGAGCCAGGTGCTTCCTCCTGGTCTCCCATGCGGGTGCAGGGCTCAAGGACTTGGGCCATCCTCCACTGCACTCCCTGGCCACAGCAGAGAGCTGAACTGGAAGAGGGGCAACCGGGACAGAATCCGGCGCCCCGACCAGGACTAGAACCCGGGGTGCTGGTGCCACAGGTGCCTAGTGAGCCGTGGCGCCGGCCTACACTCAGTTTTAAGGGGCCTCCTCTAAGAAGGCCCCACACTGGGAAGTCCTGGCAGGTGCAGTTTTTATAAAAGAAATGTGTCTCTCAGCATGAAGGTCCTGAAGGCCTGGGGTTCACCTTTCTCTGGAGAGGACCCCAAAAGGGAGTGGAGGGCTTGGGAAATGAGTTCAAGACCAACCACAGGCTGGGTCACATCTCTGTGAGCAAGACATGGCGCCAACCGCACCCCTGCAGGCCACGCTGGAACTCCCCTGCCAGAAATGGACATTCCACTGGGAATCATTCTGGGAAGAGCTGTATCTTGGGACAGGAAATGGAGACTCAAGAGGTGAGATAAGTAGGAAAACATCCTCCTGGGTCTGCAGCCTGACAGTCACAGGAGGGAGAGGCCTGGTGGGCGAGGAGGAGGCCGAGGGCTGGCAGGGTGTGGCCCCTGCTCCTAACACAGGGAGGGCCAAGGCCAGCGACAGGCCTGGAAGAGGGGTCACGGCGCAGGGCCTATGTGATGGGCTCCAAGTCATTGTCTGTAATGCGTCCCTTGCTCCCACATCTACAGGAAACTCTCATTAACCGGTGGGGGCCCGCGGGAAATGAAGGGAAACGCTGAGTGCACCACTTGAGATAGACTGTCGGGGCCGGGGGTGACTGTGCCCTGCTCAGTGGCACTTCCTCAAGGCCTGTTGGGAACAGGCTCAAGAAGGAAGGGCTCTCTGGACGGAAAGAGGTGCAGAACCCATTCAATGCCCCCACCCGGGCTGCCCCCTCAAACAAACCAACACTCACCCGCACCATCGTAACTAAAATTACCCAGGTCGTGGGGAGAGGGAACAGCCAACCAACTGGATGTACCAAACAGCAGAGAATGGTGCCCCTTTGCCCCTAATTACTGGAGCCTCTCGGGATGAACGGGGCCTGAAGGGAAGGGTGGGGGAGGGTGCACAGGTGCTAAGGAGGGGGCAGAGTGACATCAGGGAGGACAGGCAGGGCCCAACCCGGAAGCTGCAACCGAGCTAAGGGGAGGAGGAAGTAGCTGAGCTGAGGAGCCACCACGGAGTTGAATATGCAAGCCGGGGTCAGCCTTTTCAAATGAAGTGACTGAGCTTGCTCCGGCTTCCTTCGGCTGTCTACCCGGGGACAGGGCAGCACACAAACGGGTCAGTGTCCAGGGAATCTGATCTATGTAGAAGACGAAGCCAGAAAATTCCATCTCTTCCGATTCTCCGCTTAACGCTCATTAGCAGGGGTTTGGGTTTGAATGATGTAGGTAACTGCCTCAACTCTCCACTTCATTTTGCCCGCAGATACGTACCCTCAGAGGGGTATTTTGAGGATGAATGAGATCCAGGCAGCGTGCTTTGAACTCCTCAGATGAAAGGTAGCCTATCAATACAGGCCTCCTATAATTAAGGTGCTTCAGATTGCCAATACATGTATATTTATAACACCCATTATAATCACCGGATATCTTTTCTTTCCTCCTTTATTTTTTATAAGAAGACAGGAAAATCAAATTTTTTTAACCACACTGCTTTTGTTCACTTAACATTAACCTTTCCCTCCAAATGTCATTAGCTGCTAATTAAGATGTTGATTTGCAGATTGTATATCTTGCCATAGAAGTGATTTGTGAATGCTTACTTGGTGTTTATCAACCTATACCACTCACATTGGTTTAGCAAGAGCCTGGTGCATTTTAATTTACTGAGCAGTTCCCCAATTCTCCACTTATTTCTGCATGTGCATAATGAGAAAAAAAATGATGAGAGGAAAAATGGGAAATACTATAAATAGTTTCGAAGGAAAAATGCCATAGAAAGGAGTTATGGCTCTAAGTAGGCACTAAAAGAGTGAACAGATTGAATTTATTTTCTCTTTTTAATAGGGCATTTTAAGAAATAAAATTTGCACATTGCTTATGTGAGCCGATGTCTACATGTACCTGTATGGACGTGTGCACACACAAAGCAGTTACGGAGAACCAGCCACAGGAGGACGGTGAGTGGACTCGGAATTTTCTAGAATGCACATGCTTTTGTTTTCCAAGGTTGGCCCGCTCCCTTGCCAGGCTCATGCCTTTAAGGTTTCACAAAGAACCTCTTTGCTTCTAAAATCGCCTTTAAATCAAAGAAATAAAAGGATTATTCAGTGACTGCGAAGGATTCTGCAACATAGGGGACATTTCCACAGGACTTTTTAATATAATTTATGAATATTTGCTAGCAACATAATTGTCTTTTCTGCTGACATTTTCAAAGCAACACTGTGATTTGTTGGGTCTCTGGAGAGTCCAACTACAAAACTGATAATTATATTAAATATACATAGACAATAAAGAGTGTGTTTACATAACTATGCCCATAAATATCTGATTGAACAGTCATTGTTCTCAAACCCCTTTTAAGCAGCTCTCCAAGGATTCCGGTTCTAATGACATGATGGTTTAAAAGATGTTGCTCAGTCTTGTTCCATATTTAATTAACTTTCCTTTTTTAAACTTGTGATGGCAGAGACAATAACAAATAGCTCTGAAAAGAGGGAGCGCTTTGAAACATGAGTGAGACCGTGTCAGGCTTTGTGTTGCCCCCGCAGGAGAAGCCGGGCGTGTGTGCGTGGCTGGCCGGGGACCTCGCCCTCCCCTGGGATTCTATTATGAGGCCATTCAGAGCTCTCCAATCCCGTGCACCTTCTCTCACACCCTCGCATCTGTGTATCTAAGAGCCCTGCGCATGCTCTTGCATGTAAGCAGCTGCGTCTCTAATGATTTCTTCCCCTGGAAAAGGAGACGAGAACAAATTAGAAAACCAACAAGGCTTGCGAGACGGAGGCAGGGTGGCGTAGTGAGAAGGGGACGAAAGAGCAGTGCGGATGCGAGCGCTCTGGCCTTGGTTCCGCCCTTGCTCTTCGACCTTGGGTAAATGTACTGGCTTCCTGGTATTGCTGTAACAAATTACAAACTCCGTGGCTAAAAGCAACACACAGAAGACAGGAGTGAGCCTTGCAAGGTGTCATCAGGGCTGCTTCCCTCTGGAGGCCCTGGGGGTGAATTCTGTTTTTCCACTCATCCCTTGGCCGGCTGTGCCCTCCCATCTTCAAAGCCCTCATGAACGGCTGAGTCCTTTCTCAGATCACCCCACTCTGACACTGTCTCTCCAGCCTCCCTCCTCCAAGTTTAAGGACGCCTGTGACGCCACTGTGCCTGTCTGGGCCAATATCAGTGATGCCCTCACCTTGATGCCCTCAGCCCTATCTACAGAGCCCTTTTGCCACAGGAGTTCCCGTATTCACAGGGCCTGGGCATTAGGAGGCGGACACCTTTGGGGTGGACCACCATTCTGCTGGCCGCACTCAGTCGACTAATACTATCTGCTAATGAAGGAGGCAGTGTGGAGTAGATTTGTTCATCCAGCAAATTCAGATCCAGGTGGCACAAGAAAAACAAGATAGACGGAATCCCTGGCCTGAATAGAGCTTACAGGATTGAGGAAGGGAAGAGCATTACCCAGAGTAAACATAGGTTTTCCAGCTGTGTGGAGGGCTGCCCACACAGGCATAGAGCACAACCCAGAGGGTGTTTTACAAGGCGTTCTGGCTGTAGTGGGCCAATGGTCTGGGAGCAGTCCAGGAGGTCTTCCCTGAGGCAGTGACTTTGAAATCAGAGGCATACTAAGTGAAGTGAAGCTCTCCGAATTGTGTGGGAGCACGAGGCTGGTGGAGCAGACTGCTAAGAACCTTCCACTCTGGGGGACTAGCCAGTGTCAAGGCTTAGGTCCTGGAGTATGGAGTGGAATATCTGGGCACATGGGAGGAGCTGAGAAATCCCTGCAACCAGAGCAGAGGGAGTTGAAGGAAGAAGGTTTACCATGAGCTGAGATGGTGAGCAATAACAAGTTAACTCTAAGAGCATATTTGTCACCAGCCAGGCACTGCTCAAGGTTTCCTTTTGCTTATTGCTATGTGATAGATACTATTTTGGTCTTCATTTTGTAGATGATGAAACCGAGGGCCAGAGAAACTAAGTGACCCCTCCAAGGTCATGCATCTGGAAGGGCTTGTACTATCATCTGCTCTCAATCACCATGCAACACTGCCTCCCAGGCCGGATTGTGGGACCTAGGCACTTAGCCCTTATTCTAAGCACAATTGGGAGCCATAGAGTAATTTCAAGCACTTTAGAAAGATTACTTTTGTTAATCAACGGGAGGCATCAGGCCAGGGAGGATGCCATGGCTCTCGGGTGAAGCAATACTGGCTCGGGCTGCAGTGGCAATGGGTTGGAGGCTGAGCAATGGAAAGAATCAGTGAACATTGACAGCGGCAAATTGATGTCTCACTGATGGATATGGAGTGAAAGAAAAAGAGAGGTGTCAAAAAGATGCCCATGCTCTGGGCAAATCATGTAGAAGGACCCAACGGTATTATCCTCAAATAAGGGGCTCCTGTGAGCCTGGGCACCAGCAACAGAAACCTATTCAAAATCTCTGAAAGCATGATGGTGCTTCCCACATTAATACAGAACATCAGCTGTGAATTAATGGTTCGGAATGGAGTTCAGCTTCTCAATGGCAACCCACCAGTCCTCCTCCATGGCAGCTCCCCTCTGCAAGAGATGAGCACTGCTTACCATCAAGACAACGATGCTGTGTTTGTGCCGAACTCCTTCTAATTGTCGCCAATTATGATTCATTTACTTTTAGGTGTCTTGCTTGTCATAATATTATCATTTGTAAGTCTTTCCCTTTGCAGACTGTGAGAATCTGTTGTGACATCTCAATAAAGCAGGATTCAATCAAGGTGTGAATGAATTGTTAATCTTGTTATAAATAGAAGGGACCATATGTCAGGATGTGAGGGATGGCTCCCTCTTTGCGGAAAACGATGTTAGGGAAACGAAACAAAAGAAGTTTCAGAAATGGTTGGTTTGTCTCACCAAGCTCCCAGTTAGATAATAGCCAACAAGTCTGTGCAGTGGATTAGGATCTGGGGGAGTAGGAGTCACAGATGTTTATTTAAGTCATCATGTGAGAAAAAAAAAAGTTAGAGCCAAGTTTGGACCCTGGAACCGCAGGGGCACCCGTGCCTCTGGATTTCAGCCTCAGAGGTAGTCTTACAACTCACTGTGTCTTCCAGAGGAGCATCCGGCGAGCCGGTGGATGAAAACATCTTTTGCTTGTTTCTTTACATTGTCTCCATGGTACGCAGGCTTTTAAAAATACACCTACACTAACTGAGCTCCAGCCCAAACCAGTTCATGGAAAATATACCCCGATCGTTTCCTATGCGGGCATGCTCTCCATGGCGAGGGCTGCAGCCCATTCTAACCCCGCTAATACGTCCTCAATATGAAACTAAGGCACCTGCAGCAGTGTGTTTTCTGAGGAGAGGCTGTGTGTGCTCAGAGGTCCAGCAAACGCCAGAACCAATAAAGCTTAAATTAGCATCCCATAATCCAGAGCTATTTCCCCTCTGCTCTTCCGGAGCACTCCCCGACACCTCTCCCTCCCCCCAGCTGCTAACCCAATCAGAACGTGCTGCCACCTTGTTCCGTTTCTTCAGGGCCTCGCTAAGTGACTAGCTTGTTAGTTCAAAATAAAGTTAATGGCTAATATAGTTGTCCCCCGGTGCCCAGTGGCGCTTCCACTGAGAATCGATGCAGAGTGGTAGAAAGAACTGGATTTTGGAATCACTCACTTTGGGGTTCAAATCCTGGCTCTTCTAGGGACCTGGGGTCAGTTTGAGGATTTTGCGGAAATAGCCTCACCTGTAAAATACTGACTCGTGTGGCATGGGGTTGCACTAGTGCAGAAACCATTGCAGAGGCCAGCGGCCGCCCCTGGACACTGACCTTGATCATCAGTGACCACTGCCAGTCTGGAGATGGTGGTTTGTACTTCCTCCCTCCCTCTTGCCCTCTCTGGCTCTTTTTCCCTCTGTGATTCGTTCTTTTCATTTCTTCCTTCTTCTCCAATGGTTTCTTTCTTTCTTTCTTTCTTTTTTTTTTTTTTTTTATTTTTGACAGGCAGAGTGGACAGTGAGAGAGAGACAGAGAGAAAGGTCTTCCTTTTGCCGTTGGTTCACCCTCCAATGGCCGCCGCGGTAGCGCGCTGCGGCCGGCGCACCGCGCTGATCAGATGGCAGGAGCCAGGTGCTTCTCCTGGTCTCCCATGGGGTGCAGAGCCCAAACACTTGGGCCATCCTCCACTGCACTCCCTGGCCACAGCAGAGAGCTGGCCTGGAAGAGGGGCAACCAGGACAGGATAGGTGCCCCGACCGGGACTAGAACCCGGTGTGCCGGCGCCGCAAGGCGGAGGATTAGCCTGTTGAGCCACGGCGCCGGCCTCTTTTTTTTTTTTTTTTTTTTTTTTTTTTTTTGACAAGCAGAGTTAGTGAGAGAGAGAGAGAGAGAGAAAGGTCTTCCTTTTCCGTTGGTTCCCTCCCCAAATGGGTGCTACGGCTGGCGCGCTGTGTGGATCCGAAGCCAGGAGCCAGGTGCTTCTCCTGGTCCCCCATGCGGGTGCAGGGCCCAAGCACTTGGGCCATCCTCCACTGCACTCCCGGGCCACAGCAGAGAGCTGGACTGGAAGAGGAGCAACCGGGACAGAATCCGGCACCCCAACTAGGACTAGAACCCGGGGTACCGGCACTGCAGGCAGAGGATTAGCCAAGTGAGCCGCAGCGCTGGCTCATCAATGGTTTCTTGAATTCCTGCTGGAGTCAAACCGTGCTGTTTC
The DNA here is from genome assembly GCF_033115175.1 of Lepus europaeus. Taxonomy (NCBI): domain Eukaryota; kingdom Metazoa; phylum Chordata; class Mammalia; order Lagomorpha; family Leporidae; genus Lepus; species Lepus europaeus. The sequence continues at coordinate 73,216,239 of NC_084835.1, forward strand.
CTTGTTTTTCACTATTATCAACACAAGGTACAAAGCGCCCTGGTGGCACGCACTGTGAGAGGCGAGGAAGGGGTAGGCCGGCCTGGTAGAGGGCCGCTTCGAACAATGAGCCGCCTGACCTGTCCCTGTGCAACTCGGTGTAAACTTGTTTCACAATGGCCATTAGAGACCCGAAGGAAGTGTTGATAAGCTCCGCGATTCATGCAAGGGCCAAGGTTAATTTTTATTTATTCCCAGGTCATCACAAACAGAGGCAGATGGTGGTGGCATTTCCTTCTGGCCGGGAGCTCAGATACGATCTGGATGGATTTCAGCAGGCTTTGTGTCCGTTCCCTCTCAGCACAGCAGCTTTCCTGGACGGAGCCCCAGCCACCCAAGCTGCAGGCCGATTTTATTTAACTGAGATGACTTGCGGTAAGTAATTGAGGTCACTTGGACCTGGCTGGAGGAAAGCCAGCATGGCCAAGGAGAAAGACTCACATCGTTTATCCTTCGGCGGCTCAGCCTTTAGAGGATTTATTTTTGGTGACCCATTTAGGAGGTAGCTTCCTAAGCTTTGATGATCAGTGTGTTGAAAAGTCACTTTCTCTGACTGCTACTGGTATCAGGTGACTTGGGAAGACTATAAGACGACAGAGAGTGGCATCTACTTACAGAAAACCATAGGAATGATCACGAAGGGGCCTGCCCAGTGTTGACCTAACTGGTTTTCTGCCACACTGCAGTAGAACATGTAGCTCCTACTTTAGGCATAAGTTCTCATCCAAGTGAACAGGCTGTAGGATAGTACTCGTGGGAAAAACCGTAGTACTCATTGGGAAACGCTGAGGCTGTAATGCAGGCTCTGGTCAGTGTGTACATCTGTCTGGGCTTAGAGGTTCACAGAAAGCTGAGGATAGCACAAAGAGGTACCTGAAGAGCAACTGCTATCTGCTTCGTTTCAGGCTGGGCAGAACCCAGTTCACTTCTCTGAGCAGAGCTCCTGATAGATCTGAAACAAAAACCCAGATCCCATCTAGTCTCGCCAAGTGGACTTGGCAGTTGGGTTCTGTACATCGGACACGTGACCAGCTACAAGGAGCACACACCCTAAATCAGGCTCAGGAACAGACAGAACAGAGAGCACTGAAGTGAGACCAAATCCAGGGCCTGGCCTCCAGCTCCGTCCCCAGTTCACAGGGCCCGGTGGTTGCCAGTTGCTCCCCTCACACCAAAAATGCCACTCCCTTTCTGCAGGGAGGGATAAGGAAAAGGTGAAGGGAACGGTCTTAGTCCTGCTGTCCTGCTGCCATGGAATGCACAAGACTGGGCAGTTTACGAAGAGCAGAACTTACAGGTCTAGGAGCTGAGAACCCGAGCTGGAGGGGTTGCATCGTCTCACGGAAGAAGGTGGAAAGAGAAAAGAGTGAGTGAGAACGAGAGTGAGAGTGAGAGAGGGGAAGAGTCATCAAACTCATCCCTGTCTAAGAGACCCACACCTGCAATGGTGGCATTATCTAGTGATGAGGACAAAGTCCTTATGGCCTGCTCACTCCTTAAAGATTGCATCTCTTGGATCTGTCACAACTGTTAAATTTCTGCATGAGTTTGGGTGGAGAAAAACATTCCAAACATAGCAGCAAGAGTGAACTGCTATCATGCCAGTATCACTCCCTCCTAGGTTAGAGCTCAAAGTCCTTGCTGTGGAAGTGGGAAGCTGCGAATGAGCGTTTGTCTCCCAGGTGTAAGTTCAGAGCAGAAAGTCAGAGATGAGAAGGCGTCAAGGATGAAAAGACTTGTAAGAATCAAGACCTGGAACCAGGACCTACTTCCCAGGTAGGGGAGGCTCTGGTTGTCCAGAATTAAAGGTTGTAGAGGGCAGGAACCTGGCCTGATGAGGAATATGTGGTGTCCAGAGTATATTGGGAGGGAGTTCATACAACCAGATAACATCAGTGTTGTCCAGGCAACTGGACCAATCAGAAGGACATTGCACTGGCAAGTAGGCAATATTCAGAGAAGCAGGGAGATCATGAGGCAGGTAAAATGGTTAGCATCTGAAAAATTGGACACCAAGTACTATGGTGGTGCTTTAGTCAGACTGAGCGAGAGGTGATGTGCAGAAATTGCATTCCAGTGCTGGTGTTGTGGCATAGCACTGCCATCTGCAGTGTCGGCGTCCCCTGTGGGCACTGGTTCAAGTCCCTGCTGCTCCACTTCTGATCCAGCTCCCTGCTAATGTGCCTGGAAAACAGTGGAAAATGGCCCAAGTCCTTGGGCCCCTATACCTATGTGGGAGACCAGGAAGAAGCTCCTGGCTCCTGATGTCATCCTGGCCCAGCTCTGGCTGTTGCAGCCATTTGGGGGAGTGAACAGTGGATGGAAGATTCTCTCTCTCTCTCTCTAGCTCTCGCTCTCGCTCTCTCCCTCCCTCCCTCCTTCCCTCCCTCTCTCTGTAACTCTGCCTGTCAAATAAATAGATAAATATTGAGAGAAAGGAGGGAGGGAGGGAGGGAAAAACTGCATCTCCAGAGGGTGCACAGGAGAAATGGGACAAGAGAAGGCATCAGGTAGGAAACAAGGCAGAGGAATAGTTTGCAGAACTGGGTGCTAGGTTTGAGGGCTCTGCGCAAACATGGTGTTGATACTAACCGCAAGTTCTGAGTTAAAGCTGCTGAAATGGGCTTAACAGTGGCTGGCACTTTTATAGGCTCAACAAAGGTCACTTCTGTTCTGTCCTTTGATTGGAAAGATCAAACTAGCTTCAGGATGAAGCCAGGGCTTTCTATTGCAAACCTGTTCTAAGTGGTCAACCCTACCCATGACCTCTGGATGAATCCAGAAGACAGTGTCCTCCCTCAAAGAGAGCAACCCTCAGCTTACCACTGCCCTGCTTATGAACACACAAGCTCTGAATATTCCATCCAAACCATGTCAGGGTTTTTTTCTTTATCAAGCCAACCCTTTTTGGTCACTGCTGTACTGTACAACATCATGAAGTTCCTCAAGAAATCTTTCCTGGTCCATATTGTCATCTCCTTGGCTATCATTTCTATGGCCAATAATCAGACCTGCTTTAAATTTGTCTGGCCTAAATTTGTCTTGAAGTATAAGTACAGAGAGAGCTGGATAGGAAGTGGAGCAGCCAGGACTTGAACTGGTGCCCATATGGGATGCCGGCACTGCAAGCAGTGACTATACTCACTATGCCACAGTACTGGCCCTTCTCTATCTCATTCTTATGAATGTTCTGTTACCTACTGATTTGTTGATGTTAATAGGAACCTACTTGGCAGGTTTGTTAGGAAGGTTGAAGGATTCACACTTGCTAAGGGCTTAGAAAAACGTCTGGCAAGCACTAAGCATGGTAGGTGGGTTAGGTGCTATTATCATTGTTAGCAGTAACAGCCATCGCCATAGTATTTTATGTTACACATCCCTCTTGACTGCTCATCACATGGGGAAGCTCCAGGGTTGATTAGAGCAGATGGAGCAAAGAGAAGACATGGCTAAGAACCTTTGTGGTGGTTTTCTTGGGGAAAATGAGGTAAGGCAGGGCAAGCAGGCTAAGCAGGTTAAGGAGTGGATGGTGGGCCAGTGCTGCGGCTCACTCGGCTAATCCTCTGCCTGCGGCACCAGCACCCCGGGTTCTAGTCCCGGTTGGGGCGCCGGATTCTGTTCCGGTTGCTCCTCTCCCAGTACAGCTCTCTGCTGTGGCCTGGGAGTGCAGTGGAGGATGGCCCAAGTCCTTGGGCCCTGCACCTGCATGGGAGACCAGGAGGAAGCACCTGGCTCCTGGCTTCGGATCAGCTCAGCGTGCTGGCCGTAGCGGCCATTTGGAGGGTGAACCAACGGAAGGAAGACCTTTCTCTCTGTCTCTCTCTCACTAACTCTGCCTGTCAAAAAAAAAAAAAAAAAAAAAGGAGTGGATGGTTTGCATAGTTCCAGTGGGCTCAAGGGTGTAGGGGGTGCAGGTGGTTGTCTGGTGCTTGCCCCTGGGGTGACTCGGGCAGGCTGAATGTGATGCAGCATGGAAGACCCTGTGACAGCTCAGTAGAGGTGGTGATGGTTATGGATTCTGGCTTGGCTGATTTGCATGTGAAAGGCACTCCCAGGCAAGTCCTTTACTCTCCTAGGAAAATTTGGCTGGCCTGGGAGGGACCGTGTCAGCAGCTCTCACCCCACGCCAAAGCAGCAGAACACAAAGACATGCTTAATACAACATGGCTTTGATAACTGATACGTGCCATGAACTGTGTTCCATGAAAAGTAGCATTTGTTTTGATCATTTCATCAAAATGTAAAAGTGCATCTTTATTAGCACACAGGCTGTTTCTTCTGTCTGGGTTTAACAACTCAGAGAAGTCCCACTGATTTTTCCACTACCACCTGTCCTGTGGAGCCTTTGCTGAACTGAGGCCTACAGGTGGATACCTTGCCCCAGACCTCCATGGCACCTTTCCAGTACTCTGAAGAAGAAGCATTTTTCACGTGGGTGTCACTGCAGGCCTGTCCTGAGCATTCGTTGGGCACACTGGTGATGAAACCTGCATCTTACTCAAGTTTTGCAGTTCCAACGTTGTATGTGCATCTGATAGGCAAATTGATGGCAAGTATGGTTAATAATTTCTCCTTAAACTCTGGGTTGTTCCTAAGCTGTGGGAGATTTCAGGAACAGTCTGTTAACAATGAGGAGCTAACATTTATTGAGCATCAAATGCAGGGCAGACTTTGTGCTTTGTAACAGCCTCATGAGACAGGGACCTGTCCCAGCTTTAGCAATTAGAAACCTAAAGCATGCAGAGCTTGTTCCAGGTCCAAAATCACAGCCCAGGACTAGATCCCTGGGCCCCACCACACTGCAGCCCGGGTATCATTACATCATGCGCTGACACCCACTTAGCTTCCCTCAGAGTTCACATGTGGCCTTGAACTTCCTTTCTTATATGAAAAGAGTCCCCCAAGCATATTCTACACTGGCTCCCCCCATAGGGGAAGATTCACTTAGGTGCACTTAGGAAAAGAACGAGCAAGTGAATCATCAGTGGGGTCCATTACCTCTACACTTCTTTTGATAACGAAAGCATATGGTTGCTTAAACTGAGGTATTCCCTTTGGCTTATTACACTCATTACTTCCTGTCAGTTAGAGTTCACCTGCTTCAATTTTACCAGAATGTGTGAATTGCATATTTCATATATTACTTAGGTGGGAGCCCACCCTGAGTCATTTTTTTTTTTAACAGAATGACAGTTGTAGAGAAGTCAAGCAGTCTTATTTGGTCTTATAAATGATTATCTTTCTCAATGGAATGCCAAGCAGGAGTCTAATTCATAAATGGTACATATAGCTATTCTGTATGTAGGGATATAATTCTATGTCTGGTCTTTAATGGATCCATAAATATATACCACATAAACATACAATTTCTCATCCCTTTTTTTCCCCTACCATATAATCTTTGGTTCTGAGTCATACGCCATTTATCCATGAGAGATTCTGGAAAAGTTGCATTACCTTTCTACTCTCCCCCGCCCCTTCCTCATGTATAAAATGGGGACATCAAGCATTCCCTGGTTATTGTGTGGATTTAGGAAGACAACATGAGAGGAAGCATCAAAAAGATTATGGGAAGTGGAATTAAAAGATAATGGGCATTTTCCCATGAACTTTTGAGGTCCTCTCATATGTAGTTTGCTGTCAATATTTATTAATTTAATTTCATGGGAGAACTTTGTACAAAAACACCTTGAAAATTTGGGGTTCAGAGTGAACATGTCCGTAAAAGTCAAAGCAACAAGAGTAAGCATTAGTCCACTGTTCATGGGTTTTGCTCAATCAAGGGGAAGAGAGTGGAGGTTGAATGAGTAGAGGAGAGGGCAGGCACCGTGTGGTACAGTAGGTCAAGTCAACACTCACAATGTTGACATCTTGTATTGGAGAGCAGGTTTGTGTTCAAGCTGTTCCACTTCTGATCCAGCTTCCTGCTAATGCACCTGGGAAGGTAGCAGAAGATGGCTCAAGTAGTTGGGTCTCTGCCAACCATGTGGTAGACCTAGATGGAATTCCTAGCTCCTGGCTTCAGCCTAACCCAGCCCTGGCTATTGCATCCATTTGGGAAGTGAACCAACAGATGGAAGATCTCCTTCTTTGTGTCTCTCCCTCTCTTCTCTTCTTGGTCACTCTTCCTTCCAAATAAATAAATAAACCAATGAACCAACATATAAATCTTGTAAAAAAAAATAACAACAAGAATAGAAGAGAGAGAAAGTGAGGGCAGCAACCATTGAGCACTTGGTGGGTAGCCGTTGTGATGTCCAGGGCAGCAGGAGCTGGTGTCCAATGTCCATTGGAAGCTGAGCTGCTGCAGGGGCAGCCATGCCTATGTCTCCCAGTTCAGTCCCAGGAAATTCCTTCTCAGGAGCGCTGGCATAAGAATGCTGTTTGCTGGTGTCTGGGCAGGGGAGGGGATGATCCAGATGCCAGCTATTCCTTTACTCACTGGCTCCTGTTGAGGAGCCTCTGTTTGTACTATGCATCAGACCCAAGACAGGACTTGTCAGCCATTCAAGCTCTCCGTGAAGAAACATTGGTGTCTGAAAAGACTTGTGGGAAAAGAAGAGGTTTATGTGGCCCAGCACTCAACAACAACCAAACTAAACCAAACCAAAACAAGAAAACGAGAATCAGGAATCAACATTGGGCACTTCTGATTTCCAGAATCTTTACTTGGTGACTACACAGTTGGGGTTGTTGCCTACTCTTGTCCTTACTTCTCTAGGGCAGAACCCAGCCCAGCTTGCTTCCCCACAAGAACAGTGCAAATTCCTTTCCTAATCTTAACTTTGGAAATTTAATTATCATCTTTTGTCACAAGAGAAGACCCTTGGGCCTTGTCGAAACCTTTCTTGGGGTGGATGTTTGGCCTAGTGGTGGTTAGTGTGTGGCATGCCCACATTCCATATTGAAGTACCTAGGTTTCAGGCTCAGCTCCATCTCCTCACTCCTCTCTCCTGCTAATGCAGACCTTGGGAAGCAGTAGGTGATGGATCAAGTAGTGAGTTCCTGGGGCTAGTGCTGTGGCATAGCAGGTAAAGCTGCCGCCTGCAGTGCTGGCATCCCATATGGATACTGGTTTGAGTCCCAGCTGTTCCACTTCTAATCCAGCTCCCTGCTAAGTGCCTGGAAAATCAGCCACAGATGGCCCAAGTCCTTGGTTTCCTGTACCCACATGGGAGACCCAGATGAAGCTTCTGGCTTCTGGCTTTGGCTAGCCCAACCCTGGCCACTGTGGCCATTCAGGGAGTGAACCAGCAGATGAAAGACCTATCTTCCTATCTTTCTCTCTCTCTTTCTCTCTCTCTCTCTCCTTCTTCCTCTCTGTGGTTCTTTAAAAATGAATGAATGAATGAATGAATAAATAAAATTAGTGGGTTTCTGCCACTCACATGGAGTCCTGGATTGAATTCCCAGCTGCTGTCAATGCAGGCATTGTGGGAACAAACTGGCAGTTGGGAGCTTTGTTTGTATGTCAGGCTGTCTCTCTTTCTCTGCCTCTCAAATATATCAAAGCTTTCTTGCTCTGAAATGCTGCCTTCTCTGGTACACTAACACTTCCCCAATAGGTTCCCTATGGAAAGTGAAGTTTCTTTCATGTCTCTGATACAGTGCAGAGCAGAGAGAGACTGCCTGTGTTACTCGGGGCCCTAGTGCCAGTGGTGGCAATGCTGGAGCAATACTGTGAGTCCTTCTTCCCCCTCCTGGAATCCCTGACTGTAGTCTGGCCAGGGTTAGGTTTCAGTTTCCACTGGGCACAGAACAGGCAAAGTGAACTCTGCAGCCCCAGTGTCTGGAGGTCTACTGTGATCTGAGAGCAGTGCAACACTTGGTCCACAGGAGGAGTTCAGTAAAAATCAGCACATCTGTGGGTTCCCAGTCATGTCTGGTGTTGCCTTCATTCCCCTCAACCAAACTTAGCCCAGACAATAAGAAACCAGGCTGGTGGTCCCAGAAACTGCATTGGACTGAGACTGACACATACAGACAGCCTTGGGTGCATTTTGTTTTCACAAAATAACACTCACCCCCTTGTTTCTTTGAGTTAAATGGCACAATGATTCTCAACGGAATGCTCACAATTCTCCCTGGGACATTTGAATGCTTCCTGCAATTTAGTTAAACAGCTTTTAGATGTCACAGCGAAACTCATTACTCATGGAAGGGAAACGGACCCCGCGCTTGACTCGGAGACTGCCTGACATCCATCGAGGCCTCCTCCTGGCCATGTGACTCAATTTCCCAAACTGCAGTGGAGGGACAAGCAATACATGAGCTCTCTTGCCATTTGCTGCTGCTCTGTTTGCTGTTCCTTTATTTACATAACTGGAGATTCAACATTCTAACATGTTTTGCAAGCTGTCATGACACGAGAAACTAGTAATCTGCTCTATTTTGCTTGCTAACATATTTTTGACATATTTTAGCTTTTGATTATAAGATTGCATCTTTGCCTGCTACCATCTGTCTCGACTCCATGGAACTCCAGCATTTGCAAAACCAGTAGGGTGTAGGCTTTCTTATATACTTGACTCTACCAGATAACATGCTATTTTCAGTCTTAACCAATATGTCATGCTTTCACATGCAAAGTCTGAAACGCCTGATATCTTGCAAGATCTGCCAGGGATAAGGAAGGTATCTTCGCATCCAATTTGGCTGGGATGAGAAATATATTAGTGAGGAGAAGGGAGCCAGCTTCCAAATAGAGGTGGCCTTTTATGTGGTTTATTTCTCCCCACGATGCTTATCCCTTTATCAGAATGATTAAGATCTTCTGGGGAAATACATCTTCTTTTGGACTTTGCAACCTCTCAGCAGCCAAGATTCTTGGGAAATATGTTCCTGTGTGAAATAGTCATCCACCACTACTTGGCAATAAGGCATTTTCTTCCACGGTGTTCTTTTCTTGTTTCTATCTCTACTCATTAGGGAAAATTACTCCAGGTTTGACCCAAAGGATTAGCTTGGTTCCTGTCTCTACTGACAGCATCATGAGGGTTGCGTAACACAGAGAAATGTGACATTGTGTTCAAACAATGTGTCGGGGGAAAGGCCAAAAAATGCACAGGCCTCACATGCATTTATTCAACACTGAGCTTAAATGAATTTATTATGCTCCTGGATTACACCCCATAGGCCAAGAAGCTGTCAACTATTGACATTTTCTTTTCTCTCCATGTTCTGAGTTGAGTGTAAATATATTTGTCATGGGAATATATTGTGTGCTTGGTTCAGTATATGCTCATTTCATCAGAAGGAAAGCTCTTATTATCTGTAATCACAGTCAACATCTTTGTTGCTTTAAGAAAGGCATGGGCTGCAGATGGATTGGGTACCTTATCAGACCCCACGTGGAATGCTGTTTTAGCCTTCATCTTGAATCTGTGTAGCCTGAGCCATTTCTTATGCAAGCCTCCATTAGTGAAAGGCAATGTTGCCCAGACTGAGGGGGACTGCATCTAGCTGATTTTCTGCCTTGCACTATGCTGCTGACTGCTCACGGGCTCTGGGTGCTGTACACATCAAGGGAAACCATTACTGTTGAAGAGACCAGAGAGGGGCATTGTGGACATGCAGCTCCAATATCTGTGACTACAGGAGTCCACCCTGACCCAGGTCCCAGATGCCCTTCTTCACCTGGGCCATGACTGTGGTGGCAGCTGTTGAATCTGGAAAGGCTGAGATTGAATCCTTGTGTATTTATAAGTGTAATGGTGAATTTCTGAGGAGCAGGGAGCTTACACTTGCTTAGCATCTTTGAGCCTGGCATAGAGTAGGCAAATCGCTCATGTATATTGAACTAAGATCAACTGAGGTCTATAGTCAAACTATTAGTTCATAACATGTGTTTATTGAAATTCTTTGAGGTGACATCACTGGAAATGGTTGAAAACACACACGGACACACATACACACACACACACACGGAGAGCAGATCCCCATCTTTGAAAGATTTACAACCCAAGTAGAAAGACAAAATAGTTTTCAAGGGAATCACGATTTGCTGAGCTAGGCTGCAAGTGCAAAAGACTTTCAGAGAAAGGAACGAACAGGGCAGACAGAGTGGGTATTTGGGAGGAAGAAGGAAGAGGGACTTGATGTGGGACCACAGGACTGAGCAGGACTGAAGCATGGAGGGTGAGGAGGTAGAAGATAAATGTGGAAAGAGTGGGAAGAGATAGGCAGGTGCTCCAAGGAAAGGAAGGGGCTTGAAGTGCAAAGGAGGATGGTTTGGCTTGACTGAGTAAAGCCGGATGATTTGGCTTGAAGCTGGATGAGTGGGGCTGGGTGAGGACAGGATTCTGGAAAGTCAGAGCAAGGGACAGCTCTGTGTGACAGGCAAAGACCCTGACTGCAGCTTTTGTGGGAAGGAGGCAGGGTAGAACTATTACGAGGGAGTGGTACAGAGAACCAGAGGGATAAGCAGGGTAATGGAGAAAGGCAGTAATTCTAGAACTCACATACAAGAGTGTCAGTTAAATAAATATAATAGCACAATCACTTTCCTATATAAGGCATCTTGGTTTTGGAAAAACTATGCACAGATTTCATTATTTTTTGGGCTAATATAAATTTATCTTTTAATTTCCTATTTCCATGAACTTTTTGAAGTACCCTGGTATGTTTCATGTATTTTCAGCCATTGATACAGTCACTAGAAATCCCACAATAACCTGTAAGCATACTTACCTTCAACTTAAAGAGGAGAAAAGGCAACTCAGACAAGCAAAAATTAGTCTTGTGGGCTAAATGATAGCAAAGGAGCCAAAAGGGCCAAACTCTGTTTAATCTGTGCTCCTTTTCATCCCAGTTCCTCTGGGCATCATGGTATTTATTGAATGTGAAAATGATGTGAAATAAGTGTTTCATAAAGATTAACACGGTGGCCATGTGCAAGGAGAATCAGAGAAGGAGGAGATCAGAGGCAAGTAGAAGAAGAGGATGCCCTGATGTCCTTAGCAGTGCCCCACCATTAGCAATGGAAAGGGGGCAATAAACATAGGAAATAATGCAACATGAGGCCGGCGCCGTGGCTCAACAGGCTAATCCTCTGCCTGCGGCGCCAGCACACCAGGTTCTAGTCCCGGTTGGGGCGCCAGATTCTGTCCCGGTTGCCCCTCTTCCAGGCCAGCTCTCTGCTGTGGCCCGGGAGTGCAGTGGAGGATGGCCCAAGTCCTTGGGCCCTGCACCCCATGGGAGACCAGGAGAAGCACCTGGCTCCCAGCTTCGGATCAGCGCAGTGCGCCGGCCACAGTGCGGCCAGCCTCAGCGGCCACTGGAAGATAAACTAACAGCAAAAGGAAGACCTTTCTCTCTGTCCTTCTCTCTCACTGTCCACTCTGCCTGTCCAAAAAAAAAAAAAAAAAAAAGCAACATGAGACATGGTAGCTGGAGACTGATAGTCTACTGATTGAAAGGCAGAGGAGAATGAAGGCTAGAGAAAAGAAAAAAAAAAAAAAAACCACAACAGAAAGACTGCATGGTGAGATGGCCACTGGTGAGTGACCTTGGAGAGCACGTTTTCAGTAAACGGATATTGATGACTGATGGAAGCCAGCCTGCAGGTGAGTCAGGACTGAGTCAGTGGCCAGGAAATGGAGGATGTGGGGGCAGACCACAGATTCAAGAAATTTGGAAGAAAATGAAGGAAATAAATAAAACAGTCTTGTAAGGAAGCTTCAGGGTCAAGCAAAAGATTTTTTTTTCTTTTAAAGGAAACATGTAGCTATTTGAAAACAGAAGGAAAGTATGCCGGCAGGAGGAAGACACTGGAGGAGCTAGGGAAAGGGGGACTTCTGTACATAGAAGGAGTTGGGCGGTGGGAACCGCAGGTGTGCCCAGTAGAACTTGGCCCAACAAAGATAATGTTCGGTGTCTGTGCTCTCTCCCATGGTAGCTTCAAATCCATGTTGCACTCAACTGAGCCTTCAAAATGAAATGTTTCTAGTGAGGGTGAGGACTGACTTTGTCATTGTGTTTACTTTCGATAGCCACATATTTACTAGTTTTATTTTAAAATTAACATATAGTAATGTAATTGCCACATATTTAAATAGCTATCAGTTGCCATGTTGGATAGTGCATAACCCGTAGAAAACCAGAAGTCTTGCCTCCTATAGAAGGGACCAAAGTTCTTTATCTGACGCAGGAGAGGAGAGCCCAGGAGACAGACAAGTGATGTTTCAAATGAGTTAGTGCCAGTTAGTGATTTTCATTGGCTACACCTTGATGATAGCCACATTATTATGAGACATTTGAAGATTCTCACCCTTGTCTGGACATTGTGGTCTGAATTGTGCTGTGTGCACCTGCCAGATGAATTGAGGAACTGCCAAATTTCAGAGGGCACCACACACACTCACCCCCATCGTGGCCCCGATCAAGGTGCTCTTTGTTCATGCAACACAGAGATGCCGCAGGATCTGGAATGAAGAGCATTTTAAAGGTAGGTTTTCTGGTTTCCCATTTCTGATTTCCTAGTCCCCATTATGCTTCTACATCTCCTGCTCACTTTGGATGTGAGTATTTTAAAGCCTAAAGGAAGTGATTCCCCTAAGCAGGATTTCTCTCAGACTCAAGACACTCAAAACATGGTATTTTCTTTGAGAAGTTCCTACCCAGAGAGATGGGCATATGTCTTGCCCACTATTCCACAGGGCGACCAAGAGAGAACCCCACATGGGCACCCGTGGTTTCTGTGGGGTAGCATCGCCCATCATTGCGTGGGTGCACCCTGCCTGAGACGGTGGCGTGTGCTGTTTGGGCTGTTTTTCATGGCCTCTGCAGCTGGGAATTCAAGATGCTATACTTAGGCAGAAGTCCATGAAGGAATTAATTGATATGAGCCAGAAGTTGATTGCCATTTAAGTACTCAGCCTTCACCATTGCCAAGTTTCCCTCTTTGCAGAAAGAACTGAGCTTGCCTGCAAACTGGCTCATTCAGGATGTGAGCACAAGATGGAATTCAACCTTTAATATGCTGCAACACCTGCTTGGAAATAAAGGGGCTCTGTGTTTTTCCCCCCAAGGAGTTGACAGCTGACTTCATTACAGAGGAATCTGGCCGAGATGGTCGTGGCTACTTGTCAGTCTCAGGAGGCACTCGCCCAGGAATGCAGTGCCAACCAGACCTGAGCTTTGGGATTCTGCCAGAAACTCACGCTGGGCCATTTTACCCCAAATCATGCCTCTTCCTTGAACTCTAGTTTTCAGTACCTTTGGTGGGAGCTTCTGACACACAAGGGAGGTGGTGAGAGACTCTGGCCTGCTGAAGCTAAGTGGAGAAGCGTTTGCAGGTGTTCTGTAATGGGATCTGGATTTCTAATCTTCCTTTCTCAAGGGTTCTGCAATGTTGCACCTCAACCGGCACAAATAGACACTAAGTCAAGGCTGCCATGCTCTGTAGAGTGGAACTTAAGGGTTCACCGGAGTCCTCGTCCAAGTTCTGCGACAGACCCAGACCTGTTCTAAGAATACTGGCCCGACTAGTGGGTCCCTTAGAGGGTCTCTGACCTTCTTTTGTGGGCTGGAACACTGGTTGTGCTTATCAGTTTTCACAGCAGAATGCCAACTCCAGCACTCATCTGCATGATTTCTAAAGCATGTTAACCCGGCTTCCATTAGCAATGTACAAAATAACATGTCTGACTTGCAACAGAGAATATGAGCATTCTAGTTATTATTCTTCTTCAATTAAAAAAAAATCTGTCTGAAACCCAACTGGCTAGGAACAGGAGCATAGTTAACAGAACATAACTATTTGGCGAAGTAACACTCAGTTTTTTTCTTTTTTTTTTTTAATTTATTTTATTTATTTGAAAGACAGAGTTATAGAGGTAGAGCCAGAGAGAGAGAAAGAGAGAGAGAGAGTGGTCTTCCCTCTTCTGGTTTACTCCCCAAATGACCGCAATGGCCACAGCTGAGCTGATCCGAAGCCAGGAGCCAGGAGCTTCTTCTGGGTCTCCCACATGGGTACAGAGGCCCAAGGACTTGGGCCATCTTCCACTGCTTTCCCAGGCCATAGCAGAGAGCTGGCTCAGAAGTGGAGCAGCCAGGACTCGAACTCGCACCCATATGGGATGCTGGTGCTGCAGGCTGGGGCTTTAATGCGCTGTGCCATAGCGCCGGCCCCAGCAACACTGTCTTATGCAAGATGAATATGGAGACTGCAGAACAACTTAAAAACTGCATACAATGCTAACTTAAAGCAAAATACGATTGAAACCTTGACATGTAAGAAGCACATGGTTGTTTCAAAACAAGCATTTAAAAAGGCCAGAATGAGGATGATTAGAAAAAAATAACAGCTGATGTTAGAAGTCAAGATGGAATCAAGGATTGGGCCAGGCCTGAAAGTGTCCGAAGTGGCCCATACAGTGAGGGTCAGCAGGGTTTGAAAAAGAAAACATAGAGTTGGTGGCCCACACTAGGAAACTGGCCCAGAGCACATAACCGCCCAGACTGCTGGCTCCTCTTGAGACCTGGGCAATCTGGCACTTGGAGAGAGGGCAGGTACATGGCACATTTACTTGCCAGATTGCCAGAGCCCCACTGGCCCAGATTTTTCTTCCTCAAGTTTGTAATCCCTGGCCAGGCATAAGGATGATGAGCTTCTTTCCCCATTATTTCCCTCTTCACAAACTTGCTATTATTACTTTAGAGCTAAAATAATCATTAAATACCTGGTCATAAAGAGTAATGTTGAGTAATGAGAATGTAAAGCCCATAGCACTTCTCCACTCCTTGGATGTGACAGTTGTCCCTCATTATCTGTAGGGGACTGGATCCAGGACACCCTGTGGTTACCAAAATCCACAGATGTTGAAATCCCTTCCAGAAAATGCTGTACTAGTAATATTTGCATTTAACCTAAACACTGTACACTTTAAATAATCTCTAGTTGGTATAGATGCCATGTATGGCAAATAGTTTGTTCTATTGCATTGTCCAGAGAATGACAAAAGAGTTGGCACATATTCAGAACAGATGTAAATTTACATATATTTCTGACCCATGGTTGATTGACTCCATATAAGGCAGCCAGTAGTCTGGACTCCAGTAGTCTCCACTGAGAACATCAACTTGACCCAGGAGTTTCTTGACACCACCGCCTTAGAGTCATCCCAGGAGCTTTGGATCCCTGGTCTGCACTCTGGGCCAATGAATTCAGAATCTCTAGGGGTGGGACTCAAGCAATGGAACTTTTAAAGTTCCCCAGGTAATTCCAATGCAAAAAGGAGCTAGACTCTTGGAAAATCACATAAAACTTTGCATTAGAGCAATTTCTTAGTTCAGTACCTCGGGGCCAGATAATTCTTTGTTCTGGGGACCTATGCTGTGTATTATAGGGCAGTGAGCAGCATCCCTGGCCTCTCCCCATAGGGCAGTAGCATCTCCGCATGCAGGAACCACTATAGTTAAGTCTTTTTTTTTTTTATTAAACTTTTATTTAGTGAATATAAATTTCCAAAGTACAGCTTATGGGTCACAATGGCTTCCCCCCTCCCGTAACTACCCTCCCGCCCGCAACCCTCCCCTCTCCCGCTCCTTCTCCCCTTCCATTCATGTAAGGATTGATTTTCAATTCTCTTTGTATACAGAAGATCAGCTTAGCATATATTAGGTAAGGTTTTCAACATTTTGCCCATATAGCAATACTATAGTTAAGTCTTAAAACTATGGTTAGGAAGAGTGGCCACCTACCCGGTCAGAAGGCCTCCAAGAAACTTCTTTTGGAATTGAGTGCTAGGAAAACATTTTCTCTCCTGAGGGACTGATACAGTCCTTTCTCTCTGGTGGTTGTTTCCCCCACTTTCTTGCCAAGAAGCTCAAATATGCTAAAATACTCTCAAAACCAAAATTAAAGCATACAACAGGGCAACCACATTCATGTATTCCCTCCCCTGTGACTTCACATGGTGCTGATTCTCCCATTCATATTTTGTTAATCCTTATTTTATGTTGCCTTGTATCTTCAGGGAATAAGCTAGGATATAAATATAAATAAGGTGACAAGCCAAAGGGGGGATGACTGTGCCAATTGCTGTTTAGTGTTTTCTATACGATCTCGAGGATGATTGGTTGTGAGGACATGCTAAATACCAGCTAACTCTTAGTCATTTGGAGGGTCAATCAGTTTTATTGAGCAAATCATGGTCAACTCCTCTGGCTTCCCAGTTCTGTCTGGGAAGGGACTGACTTGTTTCTGTGTTGGAGGAGCCTAGTGGCTGGCCATGAGGAGGCCTCGAAGAAGACTGGTGGGCGCAGTCTTTATGGCTTCCTAAGAATTCTAACTCCCGCTGTCGACTAAGGTGGGGAAGTCTCTGGGAGGCAGTGCTGTTACAAGCAACCTGGGATCCCTCTCTGGCTTAACACCATCACCTGCTTTCCATAAATACCCAGCAGCTTACTTTTTTTAGTAAAATATAACCCACTCATTAATAACCAGAAGTTTTAGAGCTTTTAAAAAATCATTATTAAGTGTGGCTATTTCATTTAAAATGCAAACTCCTGAATAGACCTGAGATCTTAATTTTTTAAAAATATAGCCGGGTATTTTAATTATGGATGTACTTGCATATTCTCAGCATACTTCATTATTTATGTAGCTAGTGAAAAAGCTTTTTAATTAAATAGCATGCTGGCAATCCATTGTGAAATGTATAGATGTAGGTTTGCCTACCATTAAAAAGTTAAATACACACAAATAGACCATTCTGGCAAGTATGCATACCTTAATCACTATAAAGTACTTGTTTTTGAGTGACTTGGAAATTTGATCAACTTTGTTTACATTGGTAACAAACAAATACAAGCATACTCCAAAGAGTTTAAGCAACAATGGAATTAAAAAATAAGTTTATTTTGGTGCAAAAAAATTTAAATCCATCCAGAGTTTCCATAACACACATTTAACATGAATTTTTGGAAACCCCTCGTAATATAATGTGCCAGCAGCATGTTTAGTTATGTACACTGGATGCATTTAATTAACTTGGAAATGAGGCAGAGTAGTAGTTCCCAAGTGTCTCCTCCCCCACACCCCCAGCTGTGTCAGCATCACCTGGGAAATGCTGAGAAAGGCACAGGATCAGCACTCCTGGAGGCTGGGTCCGGCACCCCATGCTGAAGTAGGCTAAGGTTGGGGATCCCTGGGGTGGGGATTGCACCTTGTGGGGCTGGTAACCAAGGTGTCCTGGTTGGATCTTCTGGGGACAGATGGTCACAATGTATGGTGTCCATACTTTAGCTCCACCACAAGAGTGCTAAGGATTCTATTCTTTTTTTTTAAGATTTATTTATTTATTTGAAAAGAAGAGTTATGAAGGGGGGAGAGGAGGGAGATAGAGAGGTCTTCCATCCCCTGGTTCACTCCCACAATGGTTGCAACGGCCATGGCTGGGCCAGATTGAAGCCAGGAGACAGAAGTTTCCTCCACGTGGATGCCAGGGGCCATCCTCCACTACTTTTCCCAGGTGCATTTGCAGGGAGCAAGATTGGAAGTGGAGCAGCCAAGACTCGAACTGGTACCCATATGAGATGCTGGCGCTACAGGTGGAGGCTTAACCCACTATGCCACAGTGCCGGCCCCAAATTCTTGCTTGTTTAAGGCTTAAAGATCTGCTTGCATTCTTCAGCATTTAAAGGGGTCAAGGTGCTCACAGTTGGCTAAGCATTTTAGGTATGATTTGGATGAAAGGTGCCCATGTTTATTAGGTGTATCATTGCCAATATAATTGTAAACATGTGTATCAGGGTTCAATGTACACATCGCTCTTCTCTCTTTTTAAAAAGATTCTGTTTTTAAAGTTCTGAGATTAGAGGTTCTACTTATTCACCACTTTGTGGCAGGTAGTGATGACAGCAATCTTCCAGAGGAGCGCCTCACCACCCGCCATAGGCATGCTGATGACCAACTTCTGTTACCTTCCCCGGCCAGGCGAACCTGGACAGGCAATGTGGCGAGGAACCCCCTGGGAGTCAGTGGCAGCACCAGAACTAACAAGCATCTGACTTGCCACTCTGTGCTTTGTCTTCTGAATGAACAATGCTGCTTCTTAAGTACACATAAGCCAAACTGCCTCTCAAATTGCTGCCATCTACTTGGAGTTCAGATTTGCACAGCATGACATGAATTGGGCTGCAAATTATGCAGAAAACAGCTATCACATCCATCTGTGATGTCAGAATCCTCAAGTACAATGTGACCTGTTAGACTCTGAGAGCACAGAAGTATGTGAGGTCTGACTCCCTCTCTGTGCACTATGATGAATATCCTCCCCGCTGCATTTGGCCCAGTGTGAAAAGGTTAAATATGATGGAGGGGATGCCTGTGATATGCTCATAGGCAGATCTTACATCCAAGGGTGTAGGCAATTAGACTTTCCTAAATGGTAGAGCAACTACCGAAAGAAAACACTCAAACACACTCAATACCTAATGGTAAACTGAATTTATTTCCTCTTGGAAAACAATTCCAGTAATCTCCAGGTTCAGACCGCAGAGTAAACATTAATAACAATAACATACAGGTTAGTTCAACTGATTCAAGAATTTTGGCTGTGTGAAATCATTAAGGAAAACCTTGAACACTCAAAGCTTCAAATGGATCCAGGAAAAAAAAATTCTTTGACAGTCTACATAACAACTATTGCATATATAGTGATGCTACCTGTCACATTGCAAGGCTTACAAATATATATACGGGCCTTATCCAGCGCTGGGCTTCTGTTCTGTGAGGACATCTCTTCTTGGTTTGCAAGAATCTTCAGCAATAAAAAATAGTCTTGGATTTAACCGTTGATATACCAAAAGAGAACTGCTAGGCTTAAGTATAAATAAAAGGAAGTCCAACCACAGTCTCATGGGTAGCAGTTGTTTTTAATCTGTCTTCCTTGAGAATACTTTCTCTTAAGCCATTCTGCTCACACTCTGTTTAAAAATCTTGCCTGAATAGGGCCCAAGTCCACTTGTCTTCATAAGACCGTTTTAGTATCAGACGACATAATACATGTGCAACACTTTATATACAAGGAGTCAATCTGGTGCTCAGAAGTTCAAACACATGAACATCCAACAGTTTTGATAATACAAGTTTTATGGTACAATACAATGCTTCTGAAGAATATACATTAACAATGAAAGTTTCGTGCAAAGAGTAAAACATGTTCCCTTTTTGTGCCACCAAATTCTCCTTGAGAGACGGTACTTGCACTAACTGCTGTGTTGGGTCATCGTGTGGTTCTGAAAAAAATGAAAAGAGAGGGAGGAAACATAAGTGATTGTACCTTCATCAGACGCAGCATCCGTTAACGCTGATGGCTTTGTAACAACGTGAAGGGTGTTTTCCTGCACACCCGTGAGCAGGTGCTCAGTGCCCCCATGGAGGCACAAAACGCAATAGGGGCGGCAGGAGGATAGGGCAATGTTGCTGTCTCTGAGTCTGGGAGGAGGCAGGGCTGGGAACCTCTAGGACACGAGATGCTGGCAGCCCTTTTCCTCCTCTCTGCCTGTGTCATGCCTTCCACAGTACCTCCCAGCCTCTGCCGTCAAAATACAACCCATTTTCTTTTTCTTCTTTACAGGCAGAGTTAGACAGTGAAAGAGAGAGACAGAGAGAAAGATCTTCCTTTTTTTCCGTTGGTTCACCCCTCAAGTGGCCGCTACAGCCAGCGTGTTGCAGCCAGCACGCTGCGCTGATCCAAAGTCAGGAGCCAGCTGCTTCCTCCTGGCCTCCCATGTGGGTGCAGGGTCCAAGGACCTGGGCCATCCTCCACTGCACTCCTGGGCCACAGCAGAGAGCTGAACTGGAAGAGGAGCAACAGGGACAGAATCCGGCGCCCCAACCGGGACTAGAACCCGGGGTGCCGGCGCCGCGGGTGGAGGATTAGCCTAGTGAGCCACAGCGCCGGCCAATACAACCGATTTTCAAGGACAAGGTTAGCCCTATTTGAAAAGTTTTCTGTACCTTTGCATTACTTCTATTGATTGCATTGCTTTTGTTCTACTCTTTCTTAGATACTGAACACCCTGACAGTTACAGCTCTAGCTGTCCTTCAATACAGGTATTAATGGCATGAGCTACCCGCTGATGATGGACAGGAGGCAAGAGGTGAACCCAGGCCCTGCCCCCATGGAGGGCAGGGGGCTGCGGCACACCATGGCCCAGGATACTCTTTTTTCCTCTGTGGGCGTGGCCTATGCTGTAGTTTTGGTTCTCTCCTCTCTTCCTGACCCACACTAGCAAGTTCCATTTCTGGGTGAGCAAATTCTTTGTAAATCGTGACAGGGCAATTGGGATACCCAGGCAGGCTCTGAGGGTGAAAACTTGGTGGGCAGGTTCCAGACCCCAGGAGGCCTGTGGGATGGTTCCATCTCCCATGGAGGATGGCCACAGACATGAGGGACATTCATTTAGAGAATAAGCCTGAAGACGACCTCTTTCCACACCCTTCCCTCCCCACCCCAGCACTTTTTATCACTCACCTTGCACAAGCCCCACTCCCCAATTCCCTTCTGAGCAAAACCTGGGGGCTCAAAACACCAAGGGCTTCTGGGCTCATCCCATCTAACCTGCTCTCCCTGCTTTGTGACTTCCTACTGCTCTGTATGCTGCTTCTATTGAATGATCTTAGGTCTTGTCTCTCAGTTTTTTGTGGGCCTGGCTCTTGCCTTGTGTCGGAAATTCAGATGTTCATCCTTTTTAAACAGAATATGTAATTTATCTGAGAGGCAAAGAAAGACACACACACACACAGACACACACGGGGAGGGAGGGAGGGAGACAGAGAGACAGAGAAAGAGAGAGAGAATCTCACATCTACTAGTCCACTCGTCAAGTGTTTACAACAGTCAGAGCCAGGCTAAGCCAAAGCTGGAAGCCAATAATTCAATGCAGGTCTTCCATGTGGGCAGGGACCCAACTACTTGAGCTATCACCTGCTATATCCCGGGGTACACATTAGCAGAGCAAAGACTTGAACCAATGCACTCTGACATAGACATCTCACATGGCATCTTACCATTAGACCAAACGCTTACTCAATTATTTTTTAAAGATGTATTTTCTTTATTTGAAAGGCAGAGTTACAGAGACAGAGAGGGAGAGGCAGAGACAGAGGTCTTCCATTCCAAATGCCCACAACAGCTAGAGCTGGCTAGGCGTCAGGAGCTTTTTCCAGGTCTCCTACATGGGTGCAGGGGCCCAAGCACCTGGGCCACCTTCTGCTGCTTTCCCAGGTGTATTAGCAGGGAGCTGGATCAGAAGTGGAGCAGTGGAGTCTTGAACCAGCGCTCATATAGGATGCGGGCATCACAGGTGGCAGCCTTACCCACTATGCCACAACACCAGCCCCTACTCGATGTTCATTCATTCAGTGCTTCAGAAGTACCTATAGAATACTTGTGTCACCACTTGGCACAACTTGTACCCTCACATGCTCAGGAGAGAGGATCTGCCCAACTCTATGACTGACTGACCAAGCAAGTGAAGGTTAAAGAAGAGAAAAACATGGCCCCTGCCTTCACCCCTACAAAGCACTCACAGTCTAAGAAAGTCACATGGCCAGGAGACACTCATGGGCAGAGACCGCAAAGAAAGAACATGCGAGGGATGTGCATGGACCTGAAACTCATTCAGATTGGGTAAGTCTTTTTTAGGGTGTTCACAGTCAGGAGCACTGGAGAACAATGAAGAGGGCAGCTGGTCTGAGGCAAGATGACCAGGAGCCTTGTGTACCTGGCTGAGGAACAGAAACTTGGTCTCATCAATGAAGAGAAGCTACCAGTTTATTTCCTTCCCTCTCTCCCTCCTCCCTTCTTCTCTCCCTTCTTTCAAGATTTATTTATTCACCTGAAAGTCAGAGTTACAGAGAGAGAGGGAAGACAGAGAGAGAGCTATCTTCCATCTGCTAGTTCACTCTCCACACTGCTGAAACGGCTGGGGCTGAGTCAGGCCAAAGCCTGGAGCTTCATCTGGGTCTCCCACGTGGGAGCAGGGGCCCAAACACTTAAGTCATTTTCTGCTGCTTTCCCCGGTGCATTAGCAGGCAGCTGACTGGGAAGTGGACCAGCTGGGACTTGAACCAGTGCCCGTATGGGATGCCAGCATCATAGGAGGTCTTACTGGCTGAGCCACAACACTGGCCCATTGGGCAGTTTTAAGCAGAGGGCTTTGTCTTAAAACTCTCTGTAATATTTTCACGCCCCACAATAACTAGCAGTCTTCCAGCGGCACAGAGGCTGATGTCTGCCCAGCAGGGCTGAGGGTACTAGTGAGACAGCAGATAGACCCACATGGAGGACCGGCGCTTCCTCCTCCCCCTTTATCAACTTAGCTCACGTTTCAAGAAGGATGAGAAGCATAATGTCACTCCCCTTATTTAAAACATATCTGATTTTATTAATTCAGTGGAAAACAAGCTTTTCTCCTTAGTAGTATTAGCCTCAAGGCACATCTGGTAGCAATCTTGCATGGGTATTGATTTTAAATATTTTTGAAAAATATATATATATATATTTTTAGTTTTTGACAGGCAGAGTGGACAGTGAGAGAGAGAGACAGAGAGAAAGGTCTTCCTTTTTGCCGTTGGTTCACCCTCCAATGGCCGCCACGGCTGGTGCGCTGCGGCCGGCGCACCGCGCTGATCCGATGGCAGGAGCCAGGTGCTTCCTCCTGGTCTCCCATGTGGGTGAAGGGCCCAAGCACTCGGGCCATCCTCCACTGCACTCCCTGGCCACAGCAGAGAGCTGGCCTGGAAGAGGGGCAACCGGGACAGAATCCAGTGCCCCGACCGGGACTAGAACCCGGTGTGCCGGCGCCGCAAGGCGGAGGATTAGCCTATTGAGCCACGGCGCCGGCCTTTGAAAAATATTTTTCACTAGTATGTAGACAGGGTAATCAAAATACTGATGAAACCCCAAAATTCTCTATTTTGTTAAAAAATCAACACAATTGGGCCAGACATTATGGTGCAGTGGGTTAAATCTCTGCTCAGGATGCCTGTACCCCATACTGGAGTTCCTGGTTTGAGACCTGGCTACTCACTGCTTCCGATCTAGCCTCCTCCTACTGTCCCTGGGAGACACCAGATGATTGTCCAAGTACTTGGGCTCCTATCATCCATGTGGGAGAAATGCATGGAGTTCTGGCCTCTTGGCTTTGGCCTGGCCCAGCTTTAGTTGTTGGGAGCATATGGGGAATGCACCAGTAGATGGAAGACAGATCTCTGTTTTGCTCTCTTTCAAATAAAATAATATTAGAAAATCAATACAATTATGATTAGAGAGGATACAGACAATAAAAAGTTCAATTGCTCAAAATACACTGTCCACTTTTTTTCCTACCTCTTGCCAGCTCAGAGTTAAAATCTGGCCTTTTAAAAAGTTTTTTTAAAACTTAATTATTTTAAAAAATTACAAGAAGCTATGGCAGTATTTACCCAAATGACAAGATACTGATGGGAAGGGGAGTGATCATTTTTAAAGGCTTAAGTGCTGTGATGGACATTCCCTAATGGATAGGACTGTGGGAGCTACCACCGCTGCACCTGTGTTTTCATGTGTACTTGCACTGGGATACTGCACAACAAGCACCTAAATCAAACTGTCTACAATGATTGGCAGCTGTGACTTGGATGCTTTCATCCAAAACCAAAGCCATACAAATGTTTTCAGAGGAGTCAGGGAATGAAGAAAAACACACACACCACTTACTGCAGCTTCTACAAGGGTGGGTGCTTTGTACAGACAAGAGGACAGAAATCGTCTGTGAGAAGGTAGAGTGTGGCTTGTGCAACACAAGCTTCTACAAAAACAGAGTCCCGATATAAGTACCACCAGAGTGGAAAAGCTGGTGTGAAAAATGAAAGCTAAGCCCTCTGGTGTGGTGATGCCTGCATACGGAGTTCTCTTAGTCCTGGTTTATTTTTCCTTTCTTTCTCTACTTCAGTTCAACTGAGGGTCAAGACAGGGTCTCTCCAGCCCTGACCACTGACTGTGGCTCTCTTAGTGGGAAGGGTGCATCTTCCCAGAGGTTCTTGGGAAATGGGCATATTGGTGTTGGGGGGTGGGCATCAGTGGATTCTGATCCCTCCCCAAGGGCTTGTCCCCACGGACTCTGACAATCCCTGAAGTTGTGTCTGCTCACTCCCCTCCACCGTGCTCCAAGTCCACGGAAGCTACAGATGACCCGACTTTTGTTCCTCCAGGAAGGGATGGAATGTCTGAGGCACACAGTCTGTTCAGGAAGGACCGGTGTGAGGTCATCCTCCAGACCTGACTTATGGATACCCTTAGAATGTTGTAAAAACCACAGACATCACGTCTCTGCAAAAGGAAGAAGCCATTGGGAAAGATAAAATGTAGACAACAGAAGAGAAAAAAAAACTAAAAACAGAGCCTCAGGTAGGCTCTGGGGTACGGGAGCTCTTGCCCCGGCCACCGGCCCCACCACAGAGCCAGCCCGAGATGCCGAGGAGAGAGTGGGAAGTACCACAGGCCTCCGGCAAGGAGCCTTCTCGGGCGCCAGTTTCCAGCTCTCTGGGTCCAGAGGAAACCAGTGCACTAGAACCAAGCGGTGGGTAATCTCACCAATTTTACACAGCAATTCACAGTCCCCAAAGTACTGTAATGCAATGACAGGTTATGAGAAAAAATATCTGTTCCAATGAAGGGAAAGTGTTTTACATAATCGAGGAGAACATCAGTGCGACATCGGTGGAGGTGGGGGGTGATGACAGAAAAGGAAGTAGGAAGAGAGGAAAACTTCTGTAATCCCACAGAGAGCCATATTCTACTCTGCAAAAAGCCATCTCCGGGAGACCCCATGTCTAAGTAACTGAAAATTGCAAACC
Source organism: Lepus europaeus (assembly GCF_033115175.1). Classification (NCBI taxonomy): domain Eukaryota; kingdom Metazoa; phylum Chordata; class Mammalia; order Lagomorpha; family Leporidae; genus Lepus; species Lepus europaeus. The sequence continues at coordinate 73,241,129 of NC_084835.1, forward strand.
ATTAATCCCAGTTATGAACAGTTGTTTTACACGAGGGGGGCTTGTGTTAAAAAAAAAAAAATCAAATCCACAGCACACCTCGAAGCTTACAGGAAGATCCACCTAGGTATGACACCTTAATAGATCTCACAACCACCTCCTGCACAGCAAAGGGCCCCATTTGGAAGGAGTGCGCTTTATAATTTTTTCCTCTATAAATCTGAAATTGAACTTAGAAAACTGAAAAACAGATGAGGGCCTTACAAATTCCCTCCTAGCACGATGTATTTCTTTTTAAATATGAGATGCCTTTCATTTTACAAGGCTGGAATCCTCATTCTGGGCTTGGCGCTCTAACAAACGATGAATTCAGCCTCCTCCTTTCTGCGAGCTGACCGCATTTGCTGGTCAAACGGTTTAATTCTGTTTCAAATGCAATCCAAGAAAAATATTTTTAAATCAAAATAAAAACCTATGATCCTCTGAAACGGTTGGCTCAGGGATCCCACGTTCCTGCAATCTTGAGGCGAATTTGAATTTTTGCACTTATACTAATGATGAAGTGAAGCTCGGGCGGAAAGCCAGGGAGAACCAACCTTCCCAGGGCTGAAAAAAAAATTAAATTCCCACCCCACAGAAGTGTTGCCCACAAACTGTCCCAACTTTTCCAATTCTTTGGCAGGGGCCACGTCTGTGCTTTGCAGACCTCTGTTGGCACCCATAAAATGTTAAGTAGCAACAGTCATAAAAAAAATAACCCAGCGGCATCTGAATGGAAGTTTTGTGAAATCTGTTGATTCAAAGATGTTCATCATTTTTTTACCGTGGTCTATTTATAGCCTTTTGTTTCAAACAAATTCTGACAAGCTTTGAAAACCAAGCAAAAGAGCCAGCATGCTATTTTAAAAGGGGATCAGAAAAAAAAAAAAAAAAAAAAAAAGCAATCCAAGCTTTCCACTAATTCACTGTGCCATTAGAAGCCTGAATTTCAACTGCAGTTGTATTCAGTTTAAATGAGATGTTTTCCAACCAGATGAAATAGCAGGCAATTGTGCCTCCCAAACAATGCAAAGCGGGAAGAAACGAAGAGATATCAAGATTAAACGTGGTGGTTTCTTTCAACAGATGGTGACAGTGCTGTGGCAGTGTGTTGTTTTTTCTTTAGTTGAAGAACACAAACATCGGTAATCAATCATCACTGATTAACTAATTATATTACCCTTCCTTTTATCACCGGGGTTGGACCTTTATCTGTAAACACTGAGGATGAACGGCTGCTCTTATTTTTCCAGAAGCATGTTCCAGTTCATGTACAGTCAGGCGTGCGGCTACGTGCTGCAAACAGCGTTCGACATTACCGTCCACCTTTAGGTACTCCTGCTTTTTAATTTTTTTTTAATTTATTTTTTAAACAAAAGCAATTGGTTTCCAACAGGCTGGATAATAAGTCTTTTGACCTGCATTCTTCTTTGACCTGTTAAGGTCACCCCTGTGCTTGGGCACAGAGCTGACTTAGGAAATGCCTGCAAGTCCTACATTTCATCTGCCCACTCAAAATAAAGCTTTCTTTCAATGTGTCTGTGTGGGTCCCTGAAGGCCAAGGAGGCATCCCTGTAGTGGGCAATGCAGGGACAGAAGCTTCTGCCTTTATTAATGAATGCAGACCATTATGAGTCTGGCTGGCTCCTTCCCTGTTCCCAGAAGCATATACTGTACGTGACTTAAAATGCTAGAATATTGACACAAAGCGAGCCGGGCACCCCTAAGGAAAATTACTCCTTGGATATAATGTAGGCTCGTAACAGCTATTAGAGTACAAAATAAAACCCTCCGGGATCAGACTGACATATACCGCATTCTACCTAGTCCTCAAACATTAGAAGAATTTCTTTGTGAAGGCATTCTCAAGGACAGCATTAAACTGACTTTTGTAGCAATCTGCAACAGCTTTTTGGCTTAGAGCTTTTAGTACTAAATCTCTGGTTTGAATCAATATACGTACTATATCTTCTACATTAATCAATACATTTGGTTCAATACATGTTCTATTAAATTATACTTTCTAATCAAGATTTTTACATTTCTACTCCCTCTCTCTTTCAGTCCCAACTTCCTCTGCTGGTGCAATAGTTTTAAAAGTGTATACAGCTAATGAGGACAGGATGCTGAGCTATCTTCTCCTGTATGCCAGAGGAAAAAATCATCGCAATGGCAAAGGGTGAACGCCAAGCATCTCAATAAGGCTCCCAGGATGGGGATGTTAATAAATTAACACTTTCAAAGTCCACACAATTATAAAGTCCTCATAATTTTAAATTAATTAAAAATGAATCGCTATAGCTCTGGAAGTATGATTAGGGAGGTTCTAAAGATTACACTGGAGACCCAAGTCACCCAATATACCATTTATACCCTGCTTTGCCACCCCAAGGTTGCCACTGCCCACAGATGCTACACTTTGTGGCTGGAGAAATTTGGGGTAATTGTGTTTTCATGTACCTCACCTGAAAAGCATCAGGAGTACAAATGGACATATGCATTTTGTGAGATACAGCTAAGTGAATATTTTTTAAAAGAATATTTATTGGGTATGTAACATTTTCCCAACATGGAGTGAGAATACAGAAGATTATGCATGGTGGGTTTTTCATAGCAGGGATGTTGACTCACAATTTTTACAGTTGTAGAATTTACTAGAATGAGATTCTACTCTTTTATTGTGACACAGCAACGGCATTTCCAAAACCGTCTGTCATGATGTGCTCTTGCCCCTCTCCTTAATGCCAGGGATGTTGCATTCATGATCATGTTTGCACTGTCAGAATTTCCCTTTTTATTTTTTCATATGGTAATGTCATCACCAGCAACTTACAGAGACACTGATGCATTTTCTTTTGACATTTAACAGTTCACATGGGCTTGGGCTGACATCTCAAAGCATTTCTGGGTGACACTAAGCTATATTAAAGCGAAAGGTGAAACGGCGTCATCAGAAGTGATCAGGAAAATACAAGATATTCAAGACGGGAAAGGACTATTAGGTTATTTAGTTTGTCCCCCTGCAGGAACAGAGCTGTTTTATAAAGTTTATACTCCAGGCCAGTTTTAAATGATTCTGGCAATGACGTTTCCATCACTCCTACCTTAGGAAACAAGTCCATATTCTAATCAAACTCACTGAAGGGCATTTTGTTGTTCTTGCTCCCTGGACATTTATGCTAAATAACCCAGCAAAGGGGGATCCAAGACATCTCTGAAGCATGTGGACATTGGCATGTCCGTGAGATTCTGTTCAGAAATCTGGGCCATGGGGCCACAGTATAAAGCTCTTTCTTATCCCAACTACATCCAAAACAATCCAGGAAATGATCTCCCAGTAATTATGCAAAACACAAGTCATTCACCTGCTGGGTTCTAGGGAGAAGCAAAAAGCTAAATAAATCCTAGAAGGCCAGGGAGCCTTGGGGTCTCCCTCATGGCAGAGTTTCCCAGCCTCAGCACTCCTGACGTTTGGGGCTGGTTGGTTCTTGGTCCTGGGAGGCTCTTCTGGGCACTGTAGGAGGTCGGGCTGTCTCTCTGGCCTCTGTGGACCACACACTAGTGGCACTCCCGGCTGTGATGACCAAAAGTGTTCCCAGACATGGCTACGTATCACTCTCCATTGAGGACAACCGCCTTCCACGTTTGAATAAATGAAAGCTTGGCGACAAGGAGAGTTCTGCACTGAAAGGATCTGAAGTTGTGGGCAGGGAGGAAGTGATCCACAGGGGAAACAGGGATGCTGGCCCATGCAGTGTTGAGGGGCGTGAACCAGGAGGTCTTGTTATTGACCTGTCTTATTACTAATAGGTTTACCAAGATAATTAGAGATCAAGTTCATGAACAGGTGGGGGTAGAATTGACACGTAGTTGCTTTGAATTTACTTTGCACTGAAAACACTTTCAGGGTGCCATGCCATGCTTGGGTTTACCACTTAGTCTTCATTCAAAGAGGTATCTTCTCCAACAAACACATGGCAAAAGGACACACATATGCCACATGCTATTGTATTACATGACATTTTCAAAGGTAGTCAATGGGTAAAAGTGGAAAGTTGTCCAAACATTATGGCAGGATTCTCTGAGCCATGGAATAAATGGCATCGTGGGAAGCACCGAGTCGAGAAATGTTCACTCCTTTAGACTCACTAAGACCTGCATGTGCCACAGGGGATCAAAAGCAGGGCATTTTCATGGCAATAACTGCTGCATCAGGAATGTTTATAATCTAACAGTGTATGAAAGGACCCAAATATTAAGCTCTGGAAATTAGTACTTCGGGTATGGGACAACGGCCATTTGAAAGAATGATGGTGGGCGGCGCCGCAGCTCAATAGGCTAATCCTTGACCTGTGGCGCCGGCACACCAGGTTCCAGTCCTGGTCGGGGCGCCGGATTCTGTCCCGGCTGCTCCTCTTCCAGTCCAGTTCTCTGCTGTGGCCCGGGAGTGCAGTGGAGGATGGCCCAAGTCCTTGGGCCCTGCACCCGCATGGGAGACCAGGAGAAGCACCTGGCTCCTGGCTTCGGATCAGCGTGGTGCGCCGGCCACAGCACGCTGGCCGCAACAGTCATTGAGGGGTGAACCAATGGAAAAGGAAGACCTTTCTCTCTGTCTCTCACTGTCCACTCTGCCTGTCAATAAATAAATAAATAAATAAATAAATAAATAAATAAAAAAGCCTGGGACAAGGTGTGCCTGGGGCCCCTCTCTTCTTAAAAAAAATGAAAGAAAGAAAGAAAGAAAGAAAGAAAGAAAGAAAGAAAGAAAGAAAGAAAGATGTAGCCACCCTACTCGATTTGCTGGTCTAGATTCAAGGGCAGGTGCAACTCCACCCCCAAGTAATGCAGCAGGGAAACCAAGACTTGGCTTCAGGACCAGGGGTGCCCTAGCAGCACCTCATCCAATATCTCATTGCATTGATGAGGAAACTAAGCCCTAGAAAGTTTAAGCCAACTTTCAAGGTCTTATGTCTAGCTCAGCTAAGCAGACCTCCAGCATGACAAAGGTGGGACAGTGGGCTGGCTGCAGAGTGGAAGGATGCTCACCGCCACAGCTGGCACCATCCACCGAGAGAACAGGGTGTGCTTTTGCGGGACACGGAACAAGGGCCCTTCACCTGTGGGCTGAATTCTCAGAGAAGTCAGCTCTAGCTGAGCTAGAGCAATGCAGAGGCAGAATGGAAGTGAACAGGGAGAAGAGAATCAGCAAAGCTGAGGGTCTCAGAGACTGCCTAGGAGCTGAAGCCTCTGGTGGGGCTGAAGATCCATCCGAGCTGTGCAGAAAGGTGGGCAGCCCGTTCAGAAAGAGCCATTTTCTCCATGTTCCGCTTTGTTGTTGTTGTTGTTTACAACAGCAAACTGATCTGGAAAGGCCCACGGTGGCCAGAATATTAAACTAACTAGCCAAGCCTTCATCTAATGTGAGTCTTCAGAAGTCTGAGCAAAAACTAATTGTTTAAATAATGCAATGTCCAGGTTGCTAATGTAGAACTAGTATTTTGACAAACATTATGGAAAAATTAAACAAGTCTCTTGTTCCATCTACTTCACAGAGACAAATTCTACGACGGGGTTATATACGGGAACTATTACCCACACAACAATTCTATTTCCCATGAAGAACTTGAAAACAGCGGCGAAATTTCAGTTGTGAGCTGACCCCATCTGTTTTGCATACCTGACAGGCTTGAAAATTATCCTCTTTGGCCTGACAATAGCTTATACTATCTACTACCTTGTGAGGGGAAGAAAATAGCGCTGCATTGGATGAAGAAGCTTAAAAAAGCAGAATGACATAAAGCTTATTTTTCTTAAAAGAAAACAAAGCATTGAGCTCCCTGTTTACATGCAAAGAGCCCAAAGAAAATTTAAATGAAATGATACAGAGGCAGCAAAAGTGACAGGGAAGCCAGGACATAAAGATTCTGCTTGGATTCAGGAGATGCAGGGTCCCAGCGTATTGTGGCGTAGAAGGCTTTGATAGGCAACACTGTCTAATAAGATATTCAGGGATTAAGTCAGTGCTGCACAGACAGATGTGTCCGTGCGCCAGTTGTTGCTAAGCTTTAATTTTTCCCCTGTAATGTTTAATTTATCACACTGGCGCTTTCTAAACTCGAACATCTGTAAACAAGGTTAAGAATGACCTCCTTCCAATTTTACATCCACTAACAGTGCCCCTTCTTCGTGCTCTAATTTTAGATACCTTAAAGGTAAATAAATCGGTGGAAGGAAGGGGGAGGAAAAAAAGAAAGCTTGTCTGACGCTGTAATGTGTTCATCTTGGGCGAATACAAATTTCCTGTCTGCCAGGCTCTGGGGTGCACACACTGACTCCTGATGCCGAAGCCATATTTGGGCATCCTTTTCCCAGTCAAGTGCAATTAAACAAACTTCTGCTAATTATTTAACAGCCTTGTGTAGTAATTAGCGGCAAATAATGGGAGCTTACATTGATAATTACTCAGAAATGTCCTCTCCCAAACATTACAAATTTCCTGCTCCTCCCCTTTCTCTTGCATTTGGAATCCCGGAAGGTTGTTGAGAGGATTTAGCATGTGAAATTAACCATAGTCCCAACACTTAGCCCAAGGTCTTGCAGAGAGAGTGGGATGCTTGGCCAACGGTTGCCAATTTTTCCACCAGCATTACTTACTTCACTTCCATGTATGAAATCCACTGAAATCTAGTTATGTACTGAAAGAGTTTGGAGTGGGGCATTGATTTAAAAACTGACTGGCAGGCTTAGGATTTAAACTCTGGTCCACTAGATTCAAAAGGTCATCTGATTAGCATGGGAGAAGCACAGGGCGCTGTAATTTATATTCCAAGGGTAACCTTTCTGGAAAGAAGGAGGGAACCAAGACTCTGCTTCTCCACTGGACGGGACAAGGATTCCCTTTGCCCAAATTCCAGTAATTATGAAAAATATTTTGTTGAACATGGGCAAGGGGCAAAAGAAGCACCACTTCCTTCTAGTGCATTACTTCCTTTATTAAAAACACTACCACACTCTCTAGGAGGTAAAAATGCACATTATGGGTAAGTCAAACATGCTGTAAATCATTAAGAATAACAGAAAACATCTTTCTCCACCGTAAGCAACAAAATGCTTGTGTACTAGGGCATTTGTTTTAGTAAACATACCTAAAAATGAAACCGTTGAAGGACAACATATGGATTTACATAATTAAACCCTATAAAGTACAAGCCACATCCTGAGAATTTCATGCCTAAGCAAGACAGTGTGTGTTGCATGGAGCAGAACAGAGTTGTGTACATGCATGTGTCCAGCAGGTCAAGACCCCGGTGTTTACCCTTGTTCTTTCTGTCCCCGGGGAACACAATCCTCCATGGGGAACACAATTTGACGAAGCCCTAAGTAGCTCTTGTTTTAAATTTTAAGAAAGCCCTTTCAGAATGTAAATACTGGGGCTGGCACTGTGGTGTAGCGGGTAAAGCCACTGCCTGCAGGGCCAGCACCCCATATGGATGCCAGTTCGAGTCCTGGCTGCTCCACTTCCAATCCAGCTATCCTCTGTGGCCTGGGAAAGCAGTGGAAGATGGCCCACATCCTTGGGCCCCTGCACGTGCATGGGAGACCCAGAAGAAGCTCCTGGATTCAGTTCGGCACAGCTCCAGCAATTCCGGTCATCTGGGGGAGTGAACTAACAGATAGAAGACTCTCTCTCTCTCTCTCTCTCTCTCTCTCTCTCTCTCTCTCTGCCTCTGCCTTTCTGCAACTCCGCCTTTCAAATAAATACATAAATCTTAAAAAAAAAAAAAAAGTAAATGTTTCACAGGCCCGATTCTATCTGGTTGCAGAAAAGAGGACAAATTTTACACTCAAGTATGATACATTATTTTCTCTTGCTTGCCCACTTTTCTGTGCGCTTTCTCTGGCTGGTTTTGTGTGCTGTGCAAAGTTTCAGCTGCCCATTTTCAGTAACAATCCTCAGGCCTCCTGTCTCCCCAGATTACCCTTGTTTATCAGCAAGCTCCCAGAGGCACCCGGAGGAATCAGAATGCTCAGTGTAGTTCTCATTCTCTCCTGAACCCTGGCCTAAGACAGAGCAGCACTGTCTCTGGTCCACCATCTCCTCTTGGAACGCTGCAGGTCTACAGATGGCACGGCTGCCCCGCTCGCCGCTCTGCCAAGAAGTGCTTCTACTTGCTTCAGAAGCCCCTGCGTGAAGCCCCCTGCCTCTCACCTCCTGGGCATCTTTTCCGGCTTTGCTTCCTCGTCTCGGTGGGACCATTTCCTCACCCCTCATGGTACCCAGAACTCCTGGGAAGCCAGCCCTTTAATTCCCCCAGACAAAGATGTGCGGTAGCTATGGTGAGAGTAATCTATAACCCTCACATCCTTATATAATTTGCTACTCCATGTTAATTTTGATTCATTATGATAAAGCAATATAATTTTAAAAATTCCTCTTTAAAGTGAAGTATTTACCATGATCTTGGAAGAAAGACAGTCCCCACGAACAGAGGGCCGGGCAGCAGGCACGGTGCACACGCATGTGGATTCGAAGGTGAACTGTAAACAAGTCCACACGGCCACACTGCCATGCATAAAAGGGCCCAGCGACGGGGGGCCTCATTCTAATCAGTCCTCGGAGGAACCTGCCACACAGAAGTGGCACTTATTCTAATTTAAAGCCCTCACGCTTGCTTCAGTGTTGCAAAATTTATAAAAGAATAACTTCATTAAACCGCCTGGTACTTCAAACACAAACGCAAACCAGCCACAACACAGAAGGGGCTGGACAAGAGGAAGAAGAATATTCCCAGGGAGTTGTTTGCTCCGATACTGAAATCAAGTCTGCATTGTGGGGCTTCTCTTTTGGAGCACGTGGCTCGCCGTACAACTCTGCCACCAAAGCCTGGGGCCTGCTGCTCCTGCGAGCCTGCTCGCTCACACGGAGCAGCACTCGGAGCCGCTCAGCAAGCACGTCGCACGCGCATATCCACCTGGTAGGCGATAAATGCACACCATTCAGCGCTCCTCTGCTGGTCTGCAAAGGACATGGATTCTGAACACCGCTGGGGCAGTGCCCACTTACTTGCATAATATATCAGACTCACCTAAGTCGTTGAAAAACTAATGGCAATTTTTTTCCCCCTCTTAACCTTGGCACTCAGGAAAGCAAGCTCTAAGGAGGGCTGAGTGCAAACAGTCTGCAGAGTCCATGCCCCGAGCGGGAGAACCGTTTTGGTCCCAGTCTACAAAACAGTCTTTGCAGGCGGCTTCTCAATCACAGACATGCTACAGTAACACGACTTCAGGCCGGCTTCCTAAGCTACAATGCGGAGTGTGTCAAAACACACATCACTTCAAGCTGAACTGTCAGTGTACTTCTCCAAGTCATTTCTTCTGGACTGCAGTGAAAAGATGAATCTAGCAGCCTGGATAAAAACACCAAGTCTCTGGGAAAGGCTGCGTCACACACAAGTTGGACTTGAGAGAGCCCGACGGCGAATGCTTGTTCTGTGTTTCTCACCACCCAAGTACACACTGGGGCGCAGCTTTGCTTCCAGGAGGACAGAGTGAGTGGTCAAAGACCTTGAACATGGCAATTTGTGGAGGGATGAGAAGAAATGGCCTGAGGGCGAGTAACAGGTGACTCTCCCCAAGGGCTATAAATGACAAAGACTGGGTTTTGGGGTGTTTTGCAGTGGGATTCTCACTGCTGCCCAGAAAAGAGGCCTGTTGGAGGCAACTCCAGTCAGGCTGGTTGAGGACAGACGGACACAAGAGATGTGGGAATTAAAGTTCTCACTGAAAAACATGCGGTGTGATGGATCTCCTGTTGTTCCTAAGATAAATAAATCCTGAAATGGGTCCTCTATTATCCGCACACAATTGGTTTATAGTAGCGGCTCCTTTGCATCCAAAGAACACAATCAACGGATGAAAGTGAAGTTTGCACTCTTTGTCCTCTCCATGAGTAACACAGGGCTAATCAGATGGACTGAATGAGCTAATTCAATTACAGGCAGCCTTTACTATATAATAAAATATGGATTATTGATCTTGTGAAGCTGGTGCTGCACGATGCAAATTCAGTGAATGAAACTTTAAGGATCTGAATTTAAGACCACTTTTAGTCATGCTTGAATTGACTAGAACTGTTTTGCTTTGGAAAAACCAAACATACAACAACACTACAACATACAACGACACTAATTAAACCCAGCGTTCCACAAGGGGGACAAACCCAAGGTTAACAGAAAGGCCTGGGATGGCAGCAGTCTGGGGAAGCCCCCTTAGTAGGGGCAGAATCCCCAGTTGGAGGCAGGCTCCCTGGGCCTGGCTGCAGAGTGGCAGTGCGAGTGGGGAGAGAAGGGTATTCGGTAGATGGAGATCTACTGCCCAGGCATCCTGCTGCACGTGCAGCCTGCTCCCCCTGCCAGAACAACCGTGTTGCTGTGAGTTTTGCGCTTGTGAGATGGGCTTGGGCTTGTGTGGAGCACAACGCTGCACCATCTTAGCAAAATGCTTTTGTCTTAAAAAATGCAGAAATCAACCCTGGTTAACAAGAAAGCGGCTCCGACTAGCAGGGTCACGTGCAAAGGACGGCTGGTGCAGCAGCAAACACCACGGGGAGGTGGGGAGAGAGAGCAGGTGAGCTATGACAGTCGCCACATGTCTCCACATCTCAGCTCTGCCTTCCCACTGCCCTCAGAAACCTATCCCTGGACGCCAGGGCATGCTGCCTGCGCGCTGATGCCAGTGCAGGCCTGGCCCGCTCCCGTATTCCTTACCAACTTCTCCCAGCGCTCTCTTCCTCTGGACTGAGACCGCATCCCCTCTGCCTTGTTATGGGCCAGGTCCGCCCGCCCCCTAGACAGCCTCCCCAGGACAAATTCACTCTTTCCTCTGCTACTTTTCCTTTTGAAGTGCAGAGGCGGGGCGCTGCGCGTTGGTAGGCAGCCTTCCAACACCTAGGTCAGCGTCCCCGTGCTATGTTTTCGCCGAAGAGTCCAACGAAAGGGAGGAATGAGGGATGCTAAACAATGCTGCACAAACTTGCAGACTGTTCGGCTACGGTCCAGAAAATGAATCCAATTTTTCATTCTGTCATTATAAATATTTCATTGCAAATGGTACTGATTTTCTGCAACTGTGGTTAAGCAAAGGGCCTCTGTGTGAATATGTAAGAAAAAAAAGAGAGGGTGGAGAGGAAGACAACAAAGCAGAGGGAGGGGGGATTAAAGGTTAGCAACCAATTAATTTCTTACTTTAAATGTAAAAGACGCCAGGAGAAATTCAACAGTTATGTAGTGTGTGACTCAAAGAAGAAGAAAAAAAAAACATTTACTCTGCTCTTCTTCTGACAGTTTCTCATAAAATATCTGCAGTCCATCTATCTTTTAGTACTCCAGGCTCCTCTGGAGAGCAGAAAATGGTGGTTTAAAGCTCACTTCAGTGCCAGTCTGCGGGAGATTGCTTTCCACAGGACCCCCGCTGATGGAGGCCTAGGGGAAGAGGCCCAGGAGTTATTCAATCAGCCCGAGACTCTGGGGCGGCTGGGGGTCCTTTGAGGGCTGATTATAAAGCTGCCCTCCTGTTGCCTGCCTCGGAACAGAACGAAATGAGCAGCCTCTTGCTGCGCAGCTTCTGCAAGAAGGAATTTCACCTGTCATGGAGTTTGTCAGAATTTCAGGATTTATCTTGGTGCAAAATTAATAAAATACCAACCAGGATTTCAGGCTGACTACTCAGCTGTGTCATCTCAAAGTGATCTTTCACCCAAGAAAGCCTGGCCGGTGCGCGCGCGGCCATTCCTGCCCTACTTTTCCTTGGGAGGAAGCGCGAGGTGACGGCGCAGGTACCGCCCAGACATCAGAGCGAGGCTGTGCACCAATTACACACAAGGCTGCATTACGCGTGGGGGCCACTGTCTGCATGCGCGACCTCTCACCTCGCCGCGGTGGTTCTGAAGCCTCTTTGGAATTAGCCCGAGTGTGAGGCATAAAAAGGCCATTTCTGCAGTTTATAACACAGTAGGTCCCCCATGGCATCGCATCTGTTAAATTCGTACGCCGGCGTTGCAGGACTGTCTTTGATTTATCTTTTAAAGGGAGTACTAACAACGGACTATGTTAAGGGCACTTATTATATATAACACGTTGCAAATTCATCTCGAGTCAGCCACCACACAAGGCACGGCTTCAGCTTTCGTGGAAACACACCTTCCTGCGAGTCCCACTGCCCCCTGGGCTCCCAGCAGAAGGTGGGAGCGGTGGGGGCAGCCGATGAGCAGGAAGCGATCACGCAGGGCAGGACGTGGAGGGAGCAAACGACCCATTTCTGTGGGCCTGGGTGGGCTCTGGGCTAAGAGGGGTTGCACCAGCTCTGTTCCTTCCGCTTCAACTTGTGGTGTATGCCCAGCAAACCAGCACGGCTGTTTTTGGGTGAAATTCTGCACTGAGGCTTGTAGAGTCTTGAAGCAACCAGCTCTGCTTCTCAGATTTTGGGAGGGCAGAAGGCCGCGCACGGCAGCCCGAGCCACTGGCTGCCCGCGTTGGTGGACAGAGTAGGCAAACATTTTTCAGGACCCTGGTCCATCTGCAGGTTGCAGTTCCTGGGCACGGAACTCCAGTGCAGAGCAGGACTGACTTTTGTTGCCACGCACCCTGCATGTGCGTCTTTGGCCTCCCACCACGCTCAGGCCATGGGCACCTCTTACGAATTGGTGACTGGCAGCAAATCCCAGCTGTGAGTCAGAGATGGGTTGAAGACAATTGGCGCCTCTGTATTTCCAATCGACGTTTTACTAAATGAGACATTACACGGGGCTGTGAGGTGTTCCTCCTAGCTCTAACCTTCGTTAAACGACAGCCCTATCATGGAGAGCCACCTTTACCGACCAGTAGCAATCTGACAATATCAACACTGAGAGATCTCAGGGAAAAGGGGGGGGGAGAGGGGGAGAGAGAGAGAGAGAGAGAGGGAGAGAGAGAGAGAGTTGGTGAGTGAGCGCACAGATGGTGGGGGGCCACAGGGTGCTCCCAGCAGGCTTCAGCGGAGATGCATTAACTCCACACAGGGAGAAGGGCTCCCACCAGTGCTGTCATGAATTATAACTGAGGATGGGAGTGAGGGCTTGGTGCCTGTCTCACTGCAAATATACTGTTCCCTGTTCCTGCACAATCACCTTTCACCCTTATAAACTCACAGCACAGCACAGCTCACCGCCCGTGTTTAATGGTATCACAGTAGCCTTTTCTGTGTCTGGGAGGCACACGAGCCTTAGCAGCTGTGCCCGGTGCTGTCAGACAATTCTGAAATGAAGTTCTGGCACTGGAAGAAAGGAAACCCTTTAGGGGTGATCCGGGCTTCCAGCGGGAGAGGATCTCGCTGCCGCATGCAGGCGGGGCCCCCCGCACAGGGAAGATGCCACCTCCCTGTCTCGGGCTCCCCAGGAGAAAGGCTCACTTGCGCAAACTTTCCCCTCCGTCAGGAGTGCGGTTCCTGCCCGGTTATTTCCCTGCTCACTCATTCAATGAAGTTATCAATGGAGGAGCCTTGTTATTTTAGGCAGTTGAAAATTTCACCACTTTTAAAAAGGACCCGTTTAGTCTGCCTTTCACTCTCGTTTAAAGCCTCGGAGTTGCTGTTCTAAATGACAGCACCGCGAGCGCTGCTTTTAAGCACTATTCATCTCGCCCGCCACATTGCGGGCTTTCACAGAACACTGCTCTCTCTCTCCAATAAGGGGAACTCACTCCTTCATAGCTGCAGGGCAGAGCCTGTTACGAGCTGTAGATTCGCTGCAAATATAACAATAAAGGATACAAATGTGAATTCCTCTTAAAATACACGTTGGGCTCTGAAGCTGCCTTGCCTTAGCAAACTCGATCAAGAGCAGCCTATCCATCTTGCTCCAAATGCACACCACAGCTCATTTCGCACAGCCGTCCAAAGCATTGCCACCCCTACAGATGGAGAAGATGCTGGGCTGAATTTTTTGCTCATTGCCAGGGACTCTGCGATGGAGTCCAGGATTGCCATCTCTCTTACTCTAACTGTCCCAACAATCGGATTCGGAAGTGAGGCTTTCCGACAGTCAGAAGTTTGCAAACACAAAGGGTCTGGCTCTTGGCATATGGTCTGGGAGTTTGGGAGGAAGAAAGTAACCCACGGGTGGAGCCAATCTCCAACATAAGAACACACTAGGGATTCCACGTGCCTCTCGGAATTGTAGAACATTCTAGAAATTTGGGTTTCCAGCTCTCTCCAAAGGATCTCTTTACAAGATAGCTGTGCCTGTGGCTGCCCCTTGCTGGAGGCTGTGGCAGTAGGCTGTCTTGACGAGGTGGAGGCTGGCAGGGGCCAGCAAAGCCCAGCCAAAGCAGACTGTGGCAGAGGTGATGAGCATTTCCAGGAGGCGGGGAGGGAGGGGTGCAGAGCTGGCCGCAGCGCTCCTCAGTGCACCCTCGCTGGATGCCCCATAAAGTCGCACTGATGGCAGTTCGCAGACGGCCATCTGTCGTCAGCTCTGGGCCAGACAGAAAAGAATGTAATGGCAGCTCCGAACAACAGGGCTGCTGGAGGAGGGCGCGAGTCCTCGAATGAAGAGGAGGTGCTCCCTCTTTTAATGGCACCAACCAGTCACCGACAGGAACCATCAAGGAATTAATGGGTGGAGAATTTTTAAAAACTGAGCTGGGGGGCTGTAGCAACGATTCAAATGCAAATAAAGTCGTCTGAGCCGACTGCAATTACCTATGTTGCCTTTACTTCAGGCAGATTCATGGCTCGATCCTGGAAAATTTGAGTACCAGGACACATGGCGAAGCCATGAGGGCCAGATTTAGGAAAAGGTGAGCCCAGGTTGCGCCTCCAAGCATGCACATGCAGATTAGGCGTTTATTGGTACAAAACGGGTAATTGAAAATGCATTTGCTCATTTAGTCCAAATGAGTTCATTGTGACAATCATGCTTGTCTTTCTGTATGCTTGCTTAACTTCTACACGCAGTTTTATTAAAAAGCAAAATAAAACGACCTCACCTTTAGTTGCATTATGAATGCTATAAAATTGCAAATTCCTTTCTTGGCTCAAGAAAAACCCTAGCTTTATCGCTACTGCATGGATGGTGGTAGGGCGTGGGGAGACAGAGACACAGAGAGACAGAGACAGAGAGAATATAAGTTAAACTGAGGTTATGTTAGCTGTGCCTTACTTCTGTGGCCTATGTGATTAACTTTCTGTCTCCAATAGGGAGGCCAATCAATCATGATTGAATTATCCAATATTAACAGCTGAAAGTGATCAAAACTAATGGTGAAAACATAGCAACAATCAATAACTCAATGCAAAGGATTCAGTTCCTGGAGATTCGATCAAATAAAAGCGATAGATCAATTTAACCACTGAGCAAATTAAGTGGAAGTTGCTGTAGTATCAATTTACTTCCAAAGCCTCTCCACAGGCTCACCAAGCAAAGAAATGAGGTAACGTACAAAATGGACCAGTTCTAGAACTACATGCTTATTTGACACCATGTAGACTCCTACAAATCCCGGAGTCTCTGTGATGTGCTTGGGGGCTGAGATTTCAGTTCCACGAACAAGAGATGCACAGAGGCCTGGCCGATCTAAGGGTGATCATCACAGAAGCCGGATGGGCAGGTCTAGAATTGGTGATGGGCAAATACTTCTGCAGGGGAAGACAGCAGGACAGGAGGTGACTGGGTTTTGAAGTTTATAGCTTGGATGGAGATAATGGAAGAAATTCTAAGTTCTGTCAGAAATAAAAATGAAACACTTGGAAAATCAGAGAAGTTGTATGAAGACAGGTGCAGGAGGTACAACTGCTTCATCCAGCTACGCACACTATGCATTTTTCCATTCCTCCTGTTTACACAAGAGGACTTTTGAACCTCACTTGGAAAAAATAAAAACAAACTAAACTAAAACAAGCCCCTCCCCGGACCACACCCAAATCCTGCCTGGTCTTTTATGGAGGGACCAGACCAAATCTTTTCACACTTCCTTATTGGAGGGAGTGTGTCATCATTTTTTGAAATACATTTCTGAAAGCAAATAGAAATATTTAGTTTTATAGCTAGATGCTAACAAAACAAAAGACCCTTGGTCACTTGACAAAGATGAATGTTTAAAGAATTTGGGGGGTAGGTGTTTGGCCTTGCAGGTACGACACCAGGTAAAGAGTGCCTAGGTTCTGGTCCTGGGCTCTGGCTTCTAACGTCAGCTTCTTCCTGCTAATGAAGACCTTAGGTGGCAGCAGGTCATGGTTCAAGTAATGGGTCACTGCACCCATGTGGGAGACCTGGACTGAGCTCGTGGCTCCTGGCTTCAGCCTGGCCCAGTCGCAGCACTTCTGGGCATTCGAGGAGTGAACTAGCAGACAGGAGCTCTGTCTGTTAGTTTGTCTCTCTCTCACTCCATTCTCTCTGCCCCTCAAATAAGAATACATAAATAAGTAAAAAAAAATCTGAATTATTACATGGTAACCACAGCCAATGTGAAACTATATCAAGGTGTAAGTAACTGGGAAATTATTCTAGTTAATGCAACAGAGAACTAAGGAAGATTCTGATATGTCTAGGATAGATATTTTATTTCCAAATAATGATGAATCTTGATTTTGCTTACTTAGGTCAATACTGGGAATGCAGGAACAGGGCCAGAGGACAAAAGTTCAATGACTGCCTCTTGCCTATCCTTCAGAAATATCTTACATGCCTCCTGCAGGGCTCTCCCAGCTGAAGAATAAACACTTCTCTTGGAATACTAACAACAATTGATTACTCGGACCTCTTATAATAGTTATGAATACATGGATATCTTATTTTTTGCAGGTGACTATAAATATATTTCTATTTATTTTTGGTATGCCACATAGCACTTTCCCCCATGGTGAATTTGTATTTTTAACAGTATTTCTAATACCTATAGCTATTTATAGTATCTCTTATAATTTTGATGATTAACAAAGTCTCAGTACATGTATTTTAATAATTTTTGACATGAATCTCTGTGACCTTGACTGAAAGGCTAGTTCAGGGACAGTAGCAAAGTTAGTGAGTGACCCACTGAGTCACCCAGCAGCCACATTTCAGCATAGTATTGCTGTCCTGCAGGGCCCATCCCATAGCCAGGAATTCATTCTTGTTTCTGAAATATGGCCATCAAATGCAAGCATCAGTTAAACTGTGATGTGAACAATGTACACCCAAATCAGGTGATTTGGTGTAACAGTGACTTCAGAAAGAAAAATCAAAACAAGAGAGACAATGATGTATTTAAATTTTAGTGATATTTGAAGTCTTAGCATAGCCCTCAGGATGCACAATGATTCTGTATTTTGGCATGCATGCCAATGAAGGGGAGGAGTAAGACTCAAAATGCCCTTTCATTCTCTGGAATTCATGTACCAGAGCCTCAAAGTTCACTGAGGCCATTTCCCTTATTCACCTTCCCCCATTCCAGGGGTTCCCTCTTCTCCATTAAATTTACAACATGGCTCCGAATAGCTCTTTCCATGTGGACACACCAGGAGAGGATGACTTGATCATTGCCATCGAGTTGTAGCTTTTCTAGAGGCACCAATTAAACAGCAATTAGTGTACTGGAAGAAAGTGGCCTATTCACCAGGATTTTTACAAACACACCACATGCTCACACCTGTATAAACCACTTTGGATACAAATATGCACTGTAGGATATTATTCTTGGACCATACTATTCTCTCTCAAAGCAGCTTCCTTAATTTCTGCTGAAAGATTTTGAGGTCTATTAGGAAAACATGTGAAACATTGGACATATTCATTCATTTCTAAAATAATAAAATGTTCATTGGGTTCAAATACTGGACTTTCATTCCAAGCACCTCCCCCCACCCCCTGCCAGCATCTCAGACAGCCTTTGAGGGATTCACAGATTTTCTTGCAAAAACAGGGGGAAATTCTATTAAAATGAAAAAGATTATATCTTGATAAGAATTATCCATTACATATTTATATCTATGTATCTATCTATGCATATATTGGACTGGAATTTAGAATGTTGGTTAGGAAGGCTGGGGGAGTTGTATGGAGAACACAGCTTCCCCATGGGCAAAAGGTGTGTCCTAGACTGAGTGGTCCTTTGAAATAGTGGCTTCTTGTTGCCTAGTGCTAAAAGAAGTTGTGGTCTGTGACCCCAAAGGATGGTCCCTGAGTATTTCTGAAGAACTGTTTCAACTGCAACTAGCTTTGTGGGCAAATGCAAGTGACACACCACCAAACATGTATGTTCATACACAGATACACACGCGCGTTCTGTACACACACACACACACAGAGTGCAATTTTCATTACCGTTACCTCTCTCTCTCTCCTTCATTCTCCCCCATATAAACTTTATACCCCACAAAGCACTTCTACACACACACACACACACTCACAGACTCATACTGCTTTTGTGTTTTAAATTAGGTATAAAGAGTAAAAGAAATGTAAATAACCTAGTATGGTCATGAAATTTTTTCTGTACCATTAAAAGATACTCTGTAGCGAGCTTACTGGGTCTGGAATGCTTAGCTAACCCTATTATTTTCCCTCTGACCTAAGAGCCAACTTGTATGCTTTAATGTCTCTAACAGAATTTCAGCTCCTGGATATTTAGTTTTATGGTCGCCTATGAGAAGTTCTTTCTTCTAAACTTTAGTGACATAAAAAGTAGGTAAGTTCAAGTGGTTGAAAATTTATACTTATGGCCGGCGCCGTGGCTCAACAGGCTAATCCTCCGCCTTGCGGCGCCGGCACACCGGGTTCTAGTCCCGGTCGGGGCACCGATCCTGTCCCGGTTGCCCCTCTTCCAGGCCAGCTCTCTGCTGTGGCCAGGGAGTGCAGTGGAGGATGGCCCAAGTGCTTGGGCCCTGCACCCCATGGGAGACCAGGAGAAGCCCCTGGCTCCTGCCATCGGAACAGCGCGGTGCGCCGGCCGCAGCGCGCTACCGCGGCGGCCATTGGAGGGTGAACCAACGGCAAAAGGAAGACCTTTCTCTCTGTCTCTCTCTCTCACTGTCCACTCTGCCTGTCAAAAATAAAAAAAAAAGAAAAAAAAAATTTATACTTATTTTATTCACCAAAGCATGAACTACAGGGAGCTGATAACATAATTTCTTTTATCTACTCCATTATTAATTTTGGCTACAGATCTTATTTTCTTTTCTTTTATTTTTTATTTATTTATTTTTTAATTTTTGACAGGCAGAGTGGACAGTGAGAGAAAGACAGAGAGAAAGGTCTTCCTTTTGCCGTTGGTTCACCCTCCAATGGCCACCGCGGTAGGCACGCTGCGGCCGGCGCACCGCGCTGATCCGATGGCAGGAGCCAGGTGCTTCTCCTGGTCTCCCATGGGGTGCAGGGCCCAAGCACTTGGGCCATGCTCCACTACACTCCCTGGCCACAGCAGAGAGCTGGCCTGGAAGAGGGGCAACCGGGACAGGATCGGTGCCCTGACCGGGACTAGAACCCGGTGTGCCGGTGCCGCAAGGCGGAGGATTAGCCTAGTGAGCTGCGGTGCCGGCCCGCAGATCTTATTTTCTGTTGTCATCATAATTGCAGTTGACTTTCCCCTTCATCCCAGCAATTCATAGAACAAAGTGTCATGGTTTTTGTGTATTTGTCATCCCTATTTGCTATACAGGAAATAGTTCAGTGTTGTAAAATTATATTAATGCCATCTTCCAAGCCTTGCTGTAAAGGTAATTTGAGTAGTGAAACAAAAACACAGGACTATAAACTCCTAAGTTTAAGAACATAAAGAGAAAAACATTTTCAAAACCAGGAAAAGAAAAGTTAGCTTGCAATCCATTTTTTCTTACTGTGTCAAAACTGTAGCTCCTGCCATCACTGGGGATTTTAGAAAATAGACTCACCCAGATATTCCGATGACTGCGGTTTAGAGTGTTGTGAAATACTGACTGAGAGTCAACATTTTATCTCATGTCCATGGCAATTATTACATACTAACCATAAGTATTGTTCTTATCTAAGAAATGAGGCACAGATGAAGCCTGAGCCTTTATGTCTAACCAAATACATATGATTCTGATTTGTGAGACTGAAGAATAACGCTCATAGCTTTGGCTTATGGAACAGCCTTGTTGTGGCCCAGCTCACCATCTCAATGAGAGATGCGCACATGTTTTGGGAGATATTTGACTTCGTAAGGTCAAAGACTCACAGAGAGTTGTGTGTGCTAAAACTTCTATACCAACTGTTTTCCAAATGGGACCCAGGGACCTATGTGGTCTTTTGGACACTTCAAGGAGCTCTGGAAGGTCAAAACTATTTTCATAATAATCTTAGATACATGTTCTTTACAATTTCATACTGGAAGCTCTGAAGACAGAGGTGGGATAATGGATACCAAAATACAGTTAGAGAGCAGGCACACGTCCTAGGATTCTCCAGCACAGTGAGGGGACAACAGTTCACAATAGCCTGGTGTATTTTCAGAAGAACTGGTGAACAGAAGCTCAAAGACTCCAAACACAGAGAGGACAATGATATGGAAATGGGAATTTTCCTAGTTTGATCAGTATACATTATCTATATGTATTGAATGATCATACTGTACCCCATAAATAGGTATGAGCAGTGCATGTTAATAAATTTTAGAAAAACATATAATAGCCTTCCGTCCTTAAAAAGAAAGTATACAATGGAGTTGTCTAGAGCCCACATGATATGCAATGGTATCATTTCTCTGACAGTAAATAGCAAATGCATAAGTACAGTCTTCCATTTAATGCATTTCTAAGTTTTGATTTCTAATATGGAAAATATTGGTATGTAGTAAAAGACATAACAAAGCCCTTTGTGGTATTCAATAATTTTTAAGCATGTGGGGGTGGACATTTGTCATAGCTCTCAAGGTACTACGTGGGACATCTATAGCCCTGATGGAAGTGCTGGGGTTTAAGTCTCCTTTCTGTTTCCAATTCCAGCTTACTGCTATTGAGCACCCTGGGAAACAGGTGACAACTCAGGTAGTGGGGTCCCTGCCACCCATGTGAGAAACCTGGATTGAGTTCTAGGTTCCAGGCCTCATCCTGGTGCAGTCTCAGCTGTTACAGGCATTTGGGGTGTGAAATCAGCAGATAAGAGAGCTCTCTTTCTCTGTCTCCCAAATAAAACTCACTAACTAAATAAATGTTTCAAAAAATTTCTAAGAGGGGCCAGCACTGTGGCGTAACAGGTAAAGCCACCACCTGCAGTGCCGGAATCCCATATGGTAGCCGGTTCAAGTTCCGGATGCTCCACATCCCATCCAGCTCTCTGCTATGGCCTGGGAAAGTTGTACAAGATGGCCCAAATCCTTGGGCCCCTGCACCCACGTGGGAGACCTGGAAGAAGCTCCTGGCTTCTGGCTTTGGATCGGCACAGCTCTAGCCGTGGTGACCATCTGGGGAGTGAACCAGGGGATGGAAGCCTTCTCTCTCTGTGTCTCTGTCTCTCTAACTCTGCCTTTCAAATCAGTAAATACTTTCTTTAAAAAAAGTCCAAGAACGCAAAGCCACAATGAGATGAAAGAGTTTTAGAACAACTGGTTTATACTAATTGTAGAAAAAAGTGAACACTGTATGTTCCATGACTTCCTAAACTATACCAAAGAAACCTGGAGCCCTGCAGGAGGGACCTGGTTCTGTCTGCTCTGCATGGGCACAGCCCACCACTGCTATAAGTCTTTTTATTTATTTATTTATTTATTTATTTATTTTGACAGGCAGAGTTAGACAGTGAGAGAGAGAGAGAGAGAGAGAGAGAAAGGTCTTCCTTTTTCCGTTGGTTTACCCCCCACGTGGCCACTACAGCTGGTGTGTTACGGTCAGCATACTGTGCCAATCTGAAACCAGGAGCCAGGTGCTTCCTCCTGCCTCCCATGCGGGTGCAGGGCCTAAGGACCTGGGCCATCCTCCACTGCACTCCTGGGCCACAGCAGAGAGCTGGACTGGCAGAGGAGCAACCAGGACAGAATCCAGCGCCCTGACCAGGACTAGAACCCGGGGTGCCGGTGCCGCAGGCAGAGGATTAGCCTAGTGAGCCATGGCGCCGGCCGCTATATGTCTTTTAATGGAAGACATTGAAAGCATTGCCATGCTATAATCTAACACAGTACAAAAGCAGAAGTCTGTTGTAAACATCTTTTTTTCCAGAACATTATACAGACATCTGTCTCTACAGAATCTCTAAAACTTTGATTTAAATTATTACTTAATTCTGCTTTGCAGTTTAAGCACTAATTAACAGTATCACTAAAGCACACTGATTATATCCTTTATAGATTCATAAACCCCAAGCCAAAAATGACTTATTCTTTGACACCTATTGCAATAAGAATATAATATTTTCACAGAAATGTAGATTATCTTAATGAGACATACTTTTAAACAATAATCTGACTAGCTCATCTTGTAAATTCAGTCTGTGAACAGATGTGACAGAATTTTTAGAAATGACATACTTCAACAACTAAATGGTTCACTTATTTTTGCATATATTTTTCATTTCATCTGTTCACCTGTAGAATGATAACAGATGATACAGCACAAATTCCTCAATTGCATGATTTGTACACATATGGCTTCTCCAGAGGCCATGGAGCCACAAAACTGCCCCTGCCCTGCTATGGGGCACTGAGGAGTGGGTGGGCTTCACTTCTATCAGATTAACCAGTTCAGCTCCTCTTCTGTTTCAGGGGTCCGACATGAAAATTAATGGTACTTCCAATCTATCCTTTATACCTTTATTGTTAATAATAATGTTTATAATAAATAATTTTGACATCCATTCTGTTTTCCCTCACTGGTACCAACAAGATTTAACAAAAGGCTTGTTGCTCTTACTTCATTCCATCAGAAAATTTAGGTTAAGATACTATACCTATTTTCCAGATTAAGTAATAGGAATAATCTTATTTTCCTTTGACAATAAGTGAGATTTCTGCAATAGAATCCAAGCCTTTGAATCCTATTCTTAACAACAGCCTATTGCCAAGAATAATTTTTGGGCTTAATCCTTTTTATCTTTATTTATTATTTCATTTCTACCTTACAACAGCCCTGAAGTGTGTGAACTTTGCTATTTCTTCAAATTTGAGATTCAGAGAAGTTACAGCCCAAGGGTGATCTCGCATTTGACAAGTGGGATGCTCAAGGCTATGACCAACATCATTGGATACCCAGATTTTCAACTGTAAGGCTACTGTTAAGTAATAATTATTCCATTCTAGTAAATGGAAGAAATATATATGGGACACGAGTACAACCTCTTCCTTCTCTTTCCTTCTCCCTTCCAATTTTAAGCCCCTCAGGACAACAATAACCTGGACATCCATCCAGCTTGGAGCCCAGTGGGAACAGCACATGAATAAAACAAGACTTGAGAGAATGAGCATGACAAGCGAGGTGAATGATCCCACAGTCCAATAAACCTGACCCCTAAGTCTATCACACTGGGTCAGAAGGTCCAATTATAGGTCTGTTCTAGTTCTTTTTATGATTGACAGCAGCCAGAGGCAAAATGACTTTGGTGTCTATTAATCCAGTCTCTAATTTTCTCTTTGCCCCAGTACACACAAAGCATCATGGTGGCCCAGGGTGAGAGAGACAGTGAATCCAGATTTAAAATGCCCTTGTTTCCTGTATGAATAGCAACTGAGTTCAGTCCCAGTACACCCCATGAGGACATTACCTGCAGCTCTGTTTGGAAGAAAAACTTCTGTGGGCATTGTGTACAGTCATAGATCTTGTCTTCTTGTCCATGGGCGGAGAAAATGTGCTGCTGCAACTTGTTTGCTTGAACAAACACTGAAATGATAGAAAGAATGATGAACTTGGGCTTCTGAGCTTCTGAAGTGTGTTTGGCCGTTGACTCCTCCTGCACAGATGGAGCAGCCTGAAGGGTGCACAGAGGGCGCACCTGCTGGGTAGGCCTGGCTGCCGGAGACGCAGCGAGAGTGGAGGCGCACTGGCTCCTGGTTGGGTCTCTGGCTTTTGTTAAGATGCACTCTGCCGAGCACCCAATTCACCCCAACAGCTCCAAAGTAAAGGTTTATGGAGGCCCTGCTCCCCATAAATTTCTTTTAAAAATAAAGCAGAAAATTGTCAAATGCACAGCTCTGTCTCCATAGAAATGACTCCTATTTCTCAGCAACCCACAGGTTAAGAAATCATAGTTGCCAAAATCCTGTTTATTGTATTTGCCTAAAGTTATAGCTAGCAAACAGCTCTCTATTTAAATGTGTTAATGCTAAAAATTATATCCCACAGCTACTCTGGGGCACTGTCTAAAAATGTGAAACAGAACAGCAGGTAAATTCTCTTTGGATACTTTAAGATCAACTCAGCCTACACACCGAATGCAAGGGTTTCAATAATATAAACATGTTCAATTTTAATGACTACAAAACAAGGCCCTAAGACTGTGTAACAGTTTACCTAGGAGACATACTATTAATAATTAAATTGTATATGCCAGAGGCGGTGTTTGGGTTGGCAGAACTGACTTCTGATGGATGCCTGGTGCACTGTGACCTAAAAAAGTTTGCATCTACAATATTAATCTGTATAGGCAGGGAAAGGATTTATTAAAGATGTTGGCATTCGACTTTGACTCCACTCTAATCATTAAAATTATTCTAATTGCCAGCCAACCTAAAATATTAGAATATTGTTCTGGTGAGTCATACATTTTAATCACATTTCTCATTACCTTAAAAACTGCTCAGATTTCCTTTCCCACCTAACGCGCTTTCTATTGGAAGGTTGTTTTCTTTTTTTAAATTGTTATTTCTAAATTACTTCGAGACACACTGAAACAATTCAGGTCTGTCTGCACAGAAAATGCAGACTGTTCATGATTCATGTATTGTTGTCTCTATCCACATCAACAAAAGGAAACAGGGTTTTTATACAGCTTTGCAACTATTCTCCATATAACTTAATACATTTTATGAGGCTTCTGGCTACAACATGAAAGAACTGTTTTTACTGGGGAGTTTTAATCAGGAGGAGACCTATGACCCGGGCCTACTTTCTGAAGACTTATTATGAGCTTTTATAAAGGACCCAGACTCTTGACCTGTTGGGTCTTCGGATATAAGCTACTGATGGTAAAAAACAAACAAACAAACAAACAAAAAAAACAAACAAACAAAAAAAACATTTTAAAATACAAAAATCTGAAATAAATAAAAAAGAGTTCCAAAAGAGGGAAAGGTTGTGACTGATGGAATTATTGCACAAACAGGGCCGGGCTGGCTAATGTAGAAGGCAGAGCGACTGCCATGGTCAGCTAGTACTGTGCTCCTTGTACAATGGACAGGGCCCCTCTCCATTTTATTGCTTAACAGAAATCTATCAGCTGAATGCAGAGAAAGTAAACAATCAATGCTTGGAATTTTGCTGCTTTGCAAACAAAGTCGATTTTAAGTGGGAAAATATAATTAAAAGATAATTTTATTTTGGTGCAAAAAATGTTTAAACCTATGCGCAGATGTCTCAAATCTGCAATTTTCATACAATTCTTAAAGACACCTCACCCCCATGTATATGCATTTTCCTCCAGCCACATAAGGATTTTTCTAAAAGGTCATTGTTGTGGGGAATGCCAGAAACAAGTGAGACCATAGTTCAACCCCCCTGGGCTTCAAATGATTGTTTCTGATTGACATTTTGTTTTGTTTTGTTTTGCTGCTGACAGTTGAAATACTAAAGCATCTAATAAAAGCTACTTTTTAGCCACAAACATTTATATTCACTTTTACTTTAAAAAATCTAATTTTATAGAAAACACATATCTCATCCAATCTACTTTCTAGTTTGAAAAATTTGAGGGAGAATTTTAGCCATGTCTTTTTTATTTCTTGGGGAGAATGCCAGAAAATTCTCCAGGCTTAAGTAACAGACACGCGTTGACAGCATGGCCACACTCTGAGTTGAACACCTTGTGATTTAAAAGCAGCTTTGTGCAGGCAGCCTTAGCCTCGGTAACCTTTCAACATCGAGAGAAAAAAGTGAACACAACATGGATGTCGTTTTCCAAATGGAAAAGTGCAAACTTCTGAGAGAACTTCAAATGCCATTTGTTCATCCTGACAGTTAACCTTCCTGCCCATCTGAGCCTATAAGTAGTAGCAATCAATAATGCTAATATGCAGAAATCAAACATCTTCCCCCAAATTGCACCGAAGTCCTTTTCTGTAAAAGGCCATAGCAGTGGGAAGTAGGCTTTGGTGGGAGAGACATGATGTGGCCAGAACACTGCCCCCAGTGTTGTTCTGAGATGAGCTTCCTACCCGTAAAGCAGACTGGACACTTGAAGGTGCCTCCCATCCCTTCGAAGCTGTGCTCTATCAGGTGGCACTGGAGTTTGGCAGGGGAGTCGAAGGTCTGGCTGCAGAGTTTGCATTCGTGGTTCAGCCCTTCATCTGTTAAGCAAAAGACATGAACAGAAATGTGTTAATAAACCAGTGAGTGGATGATCACTGCATACATTAAACTATTCCCATCACCTGACATAAATATGTAGTAGTATGGATGGTTTCTGGTTAATTCACATTATTTATGAATTTTTTTAAATCAATTTTAAACATTGCTGGAATTAAAAATCCAAAGAGAATCAGAAGTCAGATTTTATCTTAGGGCTAATGCATTTTATTAAGCTTTTCAAGTATAATTAGTATGTCAATAATGAGGAATCTCATTTAGTTATCTTTGATTTTATAGGCTCTATATTTGCCAAGTCCTGAAATAAAGGACCCATAGAAAAGTGGGAAGCTTCTTCCTCAGTGTGTTGTCTCTGGTTTATCTAGAAGGTTCATGAAGTTTCTATTTCTCACCACAGGGTTTGCTGTGGTGTTCTCATTGACAGTCTTTCTATTTAGAAGACTTTCTGACAGGTGTAACATACTGGTAATGCTTGCAGTACCTTATCAAGGCTCTCTGCCCTGTGTCCTCAGTTCCCACACTCTTACCTTCCCTTCCCTTGATGCTACAGTTTAATTTTACCCCCAGATCCAGGCTCTGCCTGTCTTTCTCCAGAGCACTTTTATGAGCTCTGGGCTCATTTTTGACTTGTCCAGGATTGTGCTTTGATATCTTGGGAACAAGATGGTAGAAAAATATTTTGATGTACTGGCAATTGCGATATAAGCTGAAGACTTTGTGATAAAGATAAAAGCTCTGATTTTGATGTGGCTTTTTCCCCCCTCATTAAAAGCTTTGTGAAATTTAACATTTAGGTTGTCCTAACTTGTTTCAACCTGCCATCTGTAAGAAATGGGAACCAGGAGCACAGAACCAGCAGCCTGGTTAATACTCCATCAGAGCTCACTGTGGTCAGACTCTGCTGTTCGAAGGGCTTCCAGATATGAATTCATTTAATGTCACAACAACCTTGAGAGGACTATTATCATCAATCCTGTTTTACAGATGAGAAGATTGAGGCCCAGACAGTTTCAGTAAGTTTACACCGAATCCACAAGGACAATAACTGGAGGAGTCAGAACTAAAGCCCGGATTCAAATACAGACACTATGGACTCAAAGTCCCAAATGTTTACAGATATGCTAAGGCATACACCTGCTACTCTCAAGATTACTTATCAGGAGTAGTAAGTGGCAGGAGCCACACTTTAACATGGCTTGCTGTCAGGTTATCTTATTTGCAATGATTCTAATGCCACCAACAGAAGAGGGGCAGGTGTTTGGCTCTGTAGCTAAGATGTCACTTGTGATGCCAGCGTCTCCTATCAGAGTGCCTAGGTTTAAATCCAGGCTCTGTTGTCTCCATTCGGGCTCCCTGCTAACGCACACTGGGATGATGGCTCAAGTGGTTGCTTTCCTGCCCCAGCATGGGAGATCCAAATCGAGTTCCATGCTCCTACGTCGGCATGGCCCAGCCCCGGCCTGGCTCACATTCCATGTTGAGGGCATTTGTGGAGTGAATCATCAGATGGATTGTCTTTTCACCTTTCCAATACATAAAATTTTTTAAAAGTGCTATTAATGGATACCTGCATTAGATATCCTAGGTCTAGGGCGTGAAAGACATAGGCACATGGTGGGGGGAGGGTGGTTAACAAGTCTACACCCTGAAGTGATTTCCTTTCATTCAAGCACAACAGGCCTGTGCTAAGTACTTTGCTAGTTGATATCATTGGCAATACAAAGGCCCAGTTACACAGTGAGTTATTATTCGTTAACTAGGAGTAAAATCACTCTATTTGTATTCCTAATCTTTTTTCTCACACAAGTATGAGTCTTTAGAAGCAGAGGATTGGAATTTGTAAAAAGAGAAGCAAAGCACTAATTAAGCCACCCAGTACTGTCTACATTTCACAAGAGATAAAAACCTACTCTGTATTTGGGTGGCACAGTAAATTCCTTGATTATAATTATGTAAGAGGGAGTTTAATTGTGCATACTGACATGACAAGGGGTTATACAAAGGGCTTTAGGGATTATATAAGATCAAGGGTTTTTCATCTGTTCCTTTCTTTTATTTAACCCTAAAGTCATCAAAAATTTTCAAATTTCAGACAATAAGAAATATCCTAAACTCTATTTATTGTAGGGAATTGGATTAGCAAGTTAATCAGCAGAAATTATTGCCAAATTAAAACACTATCTACTTCCTCAATGCGTCATACCTTTATTTTGAATAGTAAGAAGAGAACTAAGAGTTTTAATCTCATTTTAAAATTATATCTGCTTCGTGCAAGAGCCAAGATGCAGCCTAGGGGTGGGAGCTGGTACATATTTCTTGCAGAGTTCGTAACTGCAATAGTTGTGAAGCAACCTGTATAGACTGGATGGGGTTTTTTTCTTGGAGATAATTGATTATTTATATGAACACAAAGTGAACTACGCATGTTTGGGTGTTCTAAAGAACACCCAAAATCTGATTTTATGGATATTTTCTTTGTAAAAAATAACAGAAGCAAAACTACATATTTATGTGTGTATGACTGGAAGAAAAATATTCCTACCATTTTTATTTATTTCTTACCCAAAGAAAAAAGAGGGTGCATCTTAAAATGTTAAATAATCCAAATTTAATCAAGTGAATTCATGCAGGTATTTAGGCATTATTAGCACATACTTGATTTTCACTTGTTTTACCTTTACTTGTGAGAGGACCAAGTGACAACAACGACAACACCACCCAGCATTTTCAGAACTCGTTTTTTTTTTTTTTTTTTTACCAGTTTAAAAGTACATTGTAATATAGAAAAAAATATCAGAAGTCCTATTGTATTTTCAAGTTATATAGTGAGGTCATATAAACTGACATCCTAGTTATATGGTGAGAGACAAGATATATGTGAGTGGTGACTCAGCCAATGATAAGATAAGCACAGCCCAGATGCTGGAGGCAGACAAGGAACACCTCTCTTCCCTGTGTTTACTTCCTTGCCCCACTTCCTCCCCCAACAGCTGTTTAACTTAGGTAGGGGTTAAATAATAATGAGTAAGACATGGGGACCCAAAACATTTTTACAATTGGTCAATATAACCCCTTTTCCACATTCTTAACTGGAGAGGGGCCTAGGCAGTAACAGGAAACTAATAAAATTTATATCTAGGAGGAATTTGAAAAGTGTAACCTGACCCAGAATCTCTGTTTACCTGTCTGTCTACACTTGTGCATCTTCCATATTTACCTCGTGTAAAGGTTTATTTGTTTATTCGAAAGTCAGAGTTACAGAGAAAGGAGGAGAGACAGAGAGATACTCCATCCACTGGTTTAGTTACCAAAAGGTCACAGTGGCCAGGGCTGGGCCAGGCCAAGACCAGGAGTCAGGAGCTTCTTCTGGGTCTCCCACATGGGTGGCAGGGGCCCAAGCACTTCGGCCATCATCCACTGCTTTCTCAGGCCATCAACAGGTTGATGGACTGGAAGTGCAGCAGCTGGGACACGAACTGGTACCCATATGGAATGCTGGCACCGCAGAGGGTGGCTTAACTCACTATGCCACAGCGGCGGCCCTAATTTTCAAAGAATTTCTAACAACCCTTAGTACTGAAGGGCTCTGGTGTTCCTTTTCAAATCCAGTGTTCATAAGGTGACTTAACACCATGGGTTTCAGGTGAACCTAAGACTTAGACACAGATTTTGCACACAAAGCCACAACTTACACTTCTCTTTCCCCTTCCTTTTTCCTAAAGGTGCCAAAAGGCTTAAAAATTCAATCAAAGTAACCATTTCTGCTCTCTGGAAAGGTAGTGGCTGACAGTAATTGGATAATACAGTCTGACTCATTTATTAAAAAGAGATTCTGAGTCAATTGATTTAATAACCATTCTAATATTCCATTAAGGATATAATAGGCTAGTGCAGCCCCATTTTTTTATTATTAAGGGTTATGGAGGGGATCTTCAGGTGCAACTTCTAGATTTTTCTTCCTCTTTTTGCTTATCTATATTCTCCAGGTTACTTAGAAATTTAAAGAGAAAAGAACCCCCTATCCTTTCTATAATGTATTGATAAAGATCAACTATAACAATGAAAATTTGATAGCCAAAAAAAGTTAGGAGGAAGTGTACCATATTCTGGAGGCTAGAAAAACTCCAGTGCTGCAGATTAGAATTAGGACGGAGAGCAGAAATGAGCACAAGGAAAGGGAAAACACAAACATCAGAGTACAAATTAGTGACCAGAAAGGAAGGAGTAGCAAGCTTTCTGTAAAAGCCGGCATCTTCCCAGAACCCACAGAAGAGCCTGCTCTGTTGTATGTGATGAGGGCACGTGTGTGCTTAACAATGTCATGTCAGTGGGGAGCCTTGGCCACCCAGGACATCCTGGAGGCCAGCAACCTCCTGTCCAGTCTCCCACTGCAAGGCATGACCAAAGACGCCTTGAACACAACTGAGAAATAATTTCACATGTACAGAAATTCCAACTACAATAATTATTTCCATGTGTTAATCTTCATTTACGTATGAACATAAATGTAAACAGGAATCAAGTCTACATAAAAGAGACTGATGCTAATGTAAATATTTATTCCAATATTAAATGTTTCAAAGGAGAGAATCTGCATACATAATTGGAGTACACCCTTGCTGCTTTAGTAGGGAACGTGACGATCATTTGCAAAACTTCGCACGCTAAGAACACAGTCTGCTTGTGGAAAGCCAGTTTGTTTCTCTCTCTCTCCAATTTCTAAAGCCTGGACCCATGTAACTATTAATGAGCCGGTTTGATAACAGGAGAAATAATAGTTACCATTTGGATGCTCAAACACAATTCAAGTTATGAGCTCCCACGTGGCAATTACCAGTTTAGCACAAGACACTGACATTTCAATATAAGCTTTAAACAAGAGAAACCCTTTAAGCAGCCTCCAGACCGTGTGTCCCATGTTTATACTCCTTTTCCTTCAATAAAAACAAAAATCTAGAGCAGCTACAAGCAAATGTTCAGTGGTTGACTTACACGCAGCTGTTATCCCAGGAATCACTGGGGGCCTGCTTCTATCGTCTGATCAACACCACAGCCATTACTGAGGACCAATTTGTAACGGTTTATAAGTAGAACTCCTTCTCTCATTCACCCTCGAGACTGGCCAGAAGGGTCCTCCAGCCTCTTCCAGTGTATAAATCTATAGGCTAAAGTCCACAGATAGAAACCCCTCCTGGTGCATCAGCATAGGCAGGGGCCAGACTTAAGAGCTCTGATCTGAGTAGGAGTCAACTCTCTGCCCTAGGAATCCAAAGAGAGGAGTCAAACGGCCTGCAGTTGTAATTTCTCTGCTTCGAATATGTGCACCACTATATCCATATATATATGTGTGTGTGTGTGTGTGTATTTTTTAAATCCAAGAAAACTATGCCCTAAACCAATTCCCAACCCCCCACGCTTTCCTTTGCTTCTCCTCTTCCCCGAGTTAATTTCCAAGCACAACATTTATAAGCCAGGGATCTGAGGAGTAACAAAGAAAAGGCATACATGACAAAACTCACCCCTCGGCTACGTTGGCTCACTCTAGAAACCAGGAGGAGAAAAATAGGCAGACTGCGCTGTAATTTGCCATGCACACAGCCATCACATTCTTTCTAGGTCCACAGCACCATGGCCACCGTAATTTGTTGCCTTGTGTGCCGCATATATTTCAGAACTGTAACACAAACTCGCTGAGGTGCTCATTTGGCAATGGAGACTATGACTTAGGCTTCAAAGTCTGCCGGTAGAAGATTCGTCATGGAGCCCTCCGAAAGTCAGGCACATGTGGACAGCACTGAGCATGTGTGAAGCTTTTTTGTTTGCTTTTCCACACCAGTTAAAAAGTTGTGCCCTTATTCTTTGGAGCGATTTAACATGAAAATGAATGTTGGATGACAACACCAGCAATCCCCCTGGCTTTGTTCATGGGCAATACAGGAATGCCTACCACTGTCAGTGTTTCTGTGCCACAGGAGAGGGGACCCTGAGACGCAAACATACAACTCTTACAGTAAGAAAGCACAAGAGTAAGTGAGCCAGCGCCGGGTACCTGTCTGCGCTCAAAGGGTCTAACCCTTAGGTAGCTCAAGAAAAGCCAAATGATAGACATCTCCCGTGTCTCCACCAGAATTCTACCCTCTAGGCTATCTACAAGGCGCAAGGCTACATTGAATGCAGTTGCTGACTGTTTTTTGGCCAATGGATTAAAGGTTACAATGCTTTTGGACTCTATAAGCAAAGCCACTGATGGTGACACTATTATTTCCCCTCTTGAACTTCTCATTATCAGCAGGGCTGGAGCAGGAGATGATTCAACTGGGATCGGCTGAATAGTACCCAGCAGATTTGAAAGAGCCCAGGGGTTGCCCAGATTCCCATAAACATCAGCAGCTTGGAAACCAGCAGGAGGTCCAGGTGTGTAGGAATGGGAGAGGCAGGCACAGGAATTTTAGATGCTCTCAGATGCAGTATCGTCCAATTCTTCGGCTGTTATTAAGGGGTTGTGAGAAGTACTTATTAGAATACTCTTGTGGAGGAGAAAACATTGGAACGTTGTTCAAACAATAAACAATGTAACAAACAATGCACCAAATAGGTGGCTTCCCCCCGCCCCCCCCCCCCCCCCCCGGCCGGGATAAGTGGCTGCGGTGCGGAACTGTAAAGCAAGCAGACTAGGGTATCTTCCACACTTGACCCATAACACACTGGCACCTCCAGTTCTTCTCTTCACTCTCTGAATTAAACATGCGCGCCACTGTTGAATTCTTAGTGAAAACATATAGTGACAGCAAATAGCTTTCACTGTAAAAACTGCACATGCTTTGTTTTATTAGAAAAAAATTTTTCTAAAAAGGGTAATGACAAAATCACTTTGAATGCCTCCTTCAAGAAAGAAACATACTTAACCAAGACAAGAAGGAGTGAGTGTTTCTTAGTAAAAATCTCAGTAGTCCTGGGAGGGGCATGGGTGGAGGATCATGATGACAATGAGGACTGAGATCAAGAATACTGGAACTGCACCCTCAGAGTCTACTTAGAAATTAGAGTTGGTTGGAAAAATTGAGCTTCTCGTGTAAAGCTTGCACTTCTGTCTACACCACTGGGCTCCACTGAAAGGGATCCAGTTTATGAGGTCAGTTTCTCCTCTCCTTTATTCCCACTTGAGTACAGGGAAGGATGCCTTTTTCTTGTAGAAAGTTTTCCACAACTACAGCTTTAATGCTGTTCTGTTCTCAGCCTTAACAGAAAGTTTGTAAGCACACAAAGGCAGGAAAGATTCACTTCCATTTTGCAAAACAGATTCATTGTACAGTATGATTGGAAAGAGCATGTTTCCAATGCATGCATTCCAGCTTTTGCCTTGCCTATTAAAGAGTGGTGGATGGCAGCCCAGGATATCTTCCTATCAAGACAGGGTCAAGAACCAAGCTTCGGATTGTTTACCATTTTTTGCTACAGGGCAAGTTTCAGGAGGGCAAGGATACTTGCTTTGCTCATTGATGTATGACAAATACCTAGAACAGTACATGGCTCATTGCTGGGATTCAATAAATACTGAGTTTACAGGGAATACAAGAGTACTTCCAAATAACTGATAAGTTGAATCAAAAGGTGTTTATTTTTGTGCAAAAAAACTGAAATCCATACATATGAAGGGTTTTCAAAAATTTCACACAAAAAAGTGCATATCATGGAAGAACTGTATGGATTCAAATTTTTTTTTGCATCGAAATAAATTTTACTTTTACTTTAAAAGTACCCTCACATATATTTAGCTAGTCCTATATCTAATCTTGTCAGGACAAAAGCCAAGACTGACACCAAAACAATATTATCAGTTGAGTTTCAAAAGCTGTTCCATTCCCATTAGGGCGGGTGTTTGGTGCCATGGTTAAGCCTCCACTTGGGCACCTGCAATTCATATCTTAGTGCATGGGTTTGAATCCCAGCTCTGCTTTTGATTCCAGCTTTCTGCTAATGTGCACCCCGGGAGGCAGCAGGTGATGGTTCATGTCGTTGGGCTCCTGTCACCCTTGTGAGAGACTTTGAGTTCTGGGCTCTAGCCTGGCCCTGTACCAACTGTTGCAGGCATTTGGGAAGTTGACCAGTGGATGAGAGATCTCTGTCTTTTTCTGTCTCTGTGCTTTCAAACAAAATAACTACCTATATAAATAAATTTTAAAGGCTGTATAACATAGCACGGTAGCCAAATTTACCCTACAGGGGTTGGCTTTATTACTTTCTGAAATAAGGTGAAAATATTCTGCAACTAAAGCATCAAGTAGCTATCTGATTTGTCAGCCCATCCTGGTAGCAAGATACTGATGAATGAAAATGTAACCCTTATTTCAAGGAGGAAAACGTTAGGTATTTTCTATCTGAAATACAGAAAAGTAGCATACAAAAGAGAGGATAATTGCATTTTTTGTTCCAAGTCGTACAGGAATTTCTGTATCACACACTCATGACCCCATAGCTCATGTTATAATCAATTTTTCTTAATGGGTTATATGTTTTTTATATCACAAAGCTTCATTTTTTTAAAAAGCTAATTGATTGAATCAGATATAAGTATTTGTTACAGTCTTTGCTTAAAATTTTTCTTGTTTGACATCAAATACCTATTTTTCCACACCCTCCATCTGAGACTTCTGGAGGAAGTACAGGTATATTTACCTTTGAGTATTGTATGAAAACACCCACAAATTGGTAAAATCGAAAGAGGATAGTTCATGCAGCATAAACTAAATGTGACCTTCTTTAAAGTTAAATCCACTGGGAAAACATCTTCGGGCACTGAGACACTGCAGTAGTCAATATTAATTCCACACAGCAGTGCCCGGCCACACTCACCACAGACGGGACAAAGCACTCATCAAGCATGTTTTTCTGTTACTGTGCTGAGTTTATGGCAAGGGCCAAGGTCTTTTTTTTTTTCTTATTCTTTTTTTTTTAATAATCTTCTTCTTGGCATAAAACCATTAGTTATCTGGAGGAGAAAGCCTCTAAACACTGGACAGCTCAAAAGCATGACTTGCCACTGCTGATGATTTCAAGAAGAAAGGAGAAAATACATATCAAATCAACAAAAAATGGAGTAAGGCTCAACAGCTGCTGTACATGTTACAGATCTCAGCCACCACGGGGAGGTATGTGCCCAAAGGCCTAAGATAAGAAGCTAGCTGGACATTTTCAAAGCTAATCACCTTTCTAAGGAACTACAGTGTTGATGACTTATTGTATATATGGTGTTGTCTCTCCAAAATCATGGTGTTCACCAAACACACAAGTCCTGTCTACAGTGGCTTTGGACATGTTAGGGAGGCCAGAATCTCTCTAGTTTCCAGGGGATTTTATCCTGTTTCTTCTCACTGTGTGGCAAGGCTGAGAAAACCATTAGGCAGCAATGTGAAAATCACAATACTACACATTATTTGCAAATGAGTCACATTTTTATTGTTCTACTGGTGTGACCTTAGAAAGTTGGCCTTGGAGCATAAAAAAAGGTAATGGCACGATAAGTGCAATAAGATTTCTAAAAACAGTTTATTGGAAATGTGCTGTGAAACTTGAATTCTTCTAATCAAACGATGCCACCCCTTAGAGAAATTGTCCTGTGCATTATTAAAGTGATATACTGCAGTACTAGTTAGAGCTCCATAACCTTTAAATTGCCTGATTGTAATTAAGGCCACTAGTTTTATTTAGGAAGGTTCAAGGAGGCTCAATTTAAGTTGGCTTAACTAGTGTGAATTTAATGTCACACTGCCAGAGGCAGAGGAGCTCTCCGGCCGGCTGCTGCATGGCACCTGCAGCTGGAGGGTCACAAGTTCTAAATCACGCTCGGCTTTAAAAACAACAGCGACCCCTAAGTGGCTGGGTGCCTGTAAGTACACATCCTCACCTCTCAACAGCATGCATTCAGTCACTGGTTCAGTCATTGCATAAACTGCCAGTTCCCCAACTTGGGAATCTACATGCAATTTTTTTATAGTGTGAATAGAAAAGGGTTGTAGTTGTTCTTAAGGGCATAATGACCACTTTCATGGAAAGGAGGGGCTTCGGGCGATGTCCAATTAGCAGTAATGATTTCACATGAAATGTGCACGTAACGAAGTTGTAAAGACAGGAATGTTATTATAAAGAAAGTCTAAGGAGGAGAATTTGTAGTTAGGAATATGAGGAGAACTTTGGCCATTGAATGGGGTGCTGAGAACAACATATACACTTCACTGAACAGGCAGCAAATCAGGGACTGAAACCAAAGATGAGAGAAAACGAAGGTACTCAAAGCACAGACCTGAGACAGCAAAGGGCAGCAGTGGAGGAAAGAACACACTCCAAGATTTGACCCACGTTCAAAATTTTACTGGATGTGAACTCAAAAGCATTCATCTCTGGATAGAATGCTGGCAATTTCCTGTAGCTCCAACAGCAATAATGATAAATGAATTTCTTTAGAGCCAAGTGGCTCAAGCCGCCAACGACGTTACCACTATATAATTAATAACAATAAGCAATTAAAGAGAACAGCAGGTTACAGCTATAAGGTGTCAAAATATATTAGCAAAGGAAAATACTGCAATAGCACACTTCAGAGAAAAATAAACATACGGCATGTGAATCCACATATAGCATCTTCATCCAGACTGGATTTTGGGTAAAGCTTTTATGCTTGAAGAAAAATAGAGGATGACATAAAACTACTGTAAGGTGATTAGCATCCCTCCAAAACCAAATAATGCTCCCCACGCTCAGGGAAATAGAAAACGTGATATGGGAAATGTGATTTTGAAGGCACAGGAGAGTTGGCTGACCACTATTTGCCATTATCCATTTACTAAGAAATATTCTAATAAATACCACACAAAACTATTTGTTGGCTCCAGTATTTTCAAAGATCCTGGAACATTTGGCTTTTCCCTATAAAACAGAGGAGAAGCAATAAACAAGGAAAGTATAGGGAAAAAAATGTAAGGGCCAACGGTGTATATTTAGTTAAAAGCTGGAGCATTTAATAAAAGTTAGAAAGGACTTTGGAGACGAACTATGGACTTGTTTAAAAGTTGAGAAAATTGAGCTGAAAGATATCAACAACATGCCAACGACACAAAAGAATTACAGTCGTGGCCAGTAATAGAATCAAGCTTCTTGGATCCAAGACTCCATCGGTACTGTCCTACCAAACCCTCACTGAAAAAAGTTTTCTAAGTACGAATCCTGAAGTTGTCAACGAAACAAAACTGTTGACTGTTTTTTGGATTTCTTATTAATGTGCCAGGAGCTATTCCCATTTCCATGACACTGGGCTGCTCCTTTGCTCCCAGACAAACCCAGGTCCAAATTTATTCCTGTCCACCTCACCCTGTCTGTCCTAAGCAACTACTTTTAAAGCTTCTCTTGCCCAGGAAAAGCTTTCTTTTCCCTTTAGGAAATCAAAGCCTTGGCTAATATGTAGCACCTGTTTTTGTGAACTGAGACATTTGGTAATGGAAAGTTGAATTCCCCCTATTTTCAGATTTTCCAGAGGGACCTGAACACCATTCTCAGCACAGTGCCCTGGCCTGAGCTGTCAACCTGGAAGAAGCATTCTTGATTGTACAAGCTATGATGTAGTGGATGGTGGCTGATGTTTTCTCGTGCTGGCAATGATGCAATGATTTGGTTACACTGTCACCTGGAACCCTGTGGAGCAGAGTTTGAGTCCCCCTTTAAGGAACTACAGTTATTCAGAAACTAAGGCTGGTTCCTTATCACTGCTCTGTCACAGCTACTTGTCCTTCTGTATGCATTTCCTGGTATAGTGTTAAATTGAGTATCTGGGAAAATCCGAGACTACCTGCCCATTCTGAAATGTATGGCTTACTAAAAAGGTAACCCCACACTTATGTATGGAAAAGAGGTTGGCTCAATCTCTTCCTAACCTACCTTTGTCTCTTGAGCATCATTCTGGGTTATGCTAGCACATGTAGACACTATTTGCTGAAGCCAATATGTTCTTGGCATACCAATGAATCATACTCACTTCTATTTCCTTCTGCTGTCTCCTGTCAGTCAAGAACAATGTGAGAGAGTTATTACCCACTGGAATGGGTAGAGAGGAGAGGAAGGGAGGAAAGAAAGAAGGAAGGAAGCACAAAACAGTTACACTTGGACAAAGATTTCTATCTCATATCTACTTGATTTTAAAGTGTAGCAAAGAAGTAGATATCTCGACGTGTTCTGTTAGTTCAAAAACTGGAGCCAGACTATGAAATAGGGCCTAACAAAAATCCTGGATTAGTTACTAAGTGTATCTGTTAAATGAAGAATGGGACATAATAATTATGGCTAGCTCTTTCTCAGATAGTAATTCCTTACATTACTGTCTGCAAAGCTATTAAATATCTCCCAGACTATAATGCTAAATTATAAAGATGCTTTGGGCACAATAAATTTTTAATCTCCTATCTTTATGACAATTTTTCTAAAACCTGAACTAGCCTATTCAAGATTTGTTTTAAAAATTTAAAAATTGTATACTGTGTCAATATAATGAAGGCTTATAATGGATCTCTTACCTTAAAAGGAAATCTACTGAAATAATATCACTAAAATATCTGCCAGTGGCCTTAAACATTAGATATATTAAAAGTTCTGCTCTGCTTGCATGATTTGTGATGCAATCAACATAGAATTCCAATGCTATCTTAAATAGTCTACATAGAAGTCTGATATGCACCAGTATAAGGTTCTTAAGGTTTATTAATTTGAAAGGCAGAGTGACAGACAAAGATCTTCCATTTGCTGGTTCACTCCCCAAATGGCCGCAACAACCAGGGCTGGACCAGGCTAAAGCCAGGAGCCAGGAACTCCATTCAGGCCTCCCATTTGGGTTGCATGGACTCAAATACTTGAGCCATCATCTGCTGCCTTCCCAGGTGCATTATCAGAGAGCTGGATTGGAAAGCAGAGTAGCTGGGACTTGAACTGATGCTCTGAGATAAGATGAGGTATAAGCTGTTGTGTCCTAACGCCCACCTCCACTGTAAAGTTTATGTCTTTCCTCAGTGCATGTTATATTTGGCTCTCCTCTTAGTTTCATTCTTAGTAAATAAAAACATCAAAGTCTAGGTCAGAAGGTGAGCTATAGTGATGCTAGGGCCTCTTACACCTCATTTTCTTCTGAAAAACAGTAGCGATATTTGGTTTTTTTGAATACAAGAAAATTGGCAAGAGAATTTTTATATTTGACGATCTGAGAAAAGTGTATACTTTATATAATTTTGTAGGATAGCAATTATTGGATAAACTAGGCCAGGTATGGTCCAATCTGAACCAGCAATGAAAATTTTAAATATTGAAGGAAAGACAAGTTGAGAAATTAGAACAGGAATAGGTAACAACAACAGCATTGTTATAACGATGCATAAAACAATACATTTCATATTTAGCATATGTTCAACCAATATTTTAGCATATTTTCAACCAACAGCAATAACTTAGCACCCATCAATCCTTATTATTAGAGAAAAATGTCTAGTAACAAAATAAATTTTCCTCCCTGGCATGGGAAGAGAAGTCTCTTTAACTAAAGACTGACCTCACCCACTACAAAGAATTAAAAAATATAACTGGATCAGGCATAATGATGGCTGTCTCAGGAAGAGAGCAGATGATTGATAGGAGGTAGAAGAGTATTTTGGCACCTTCTTCTATCTCCTATAATAATACAGTTGGACACCTCTAAAAGGAAATATCAGGACAAGTGAAACAATGCACCTGAGTGACACACTGGATCTAGAATCTGGGCATCTCTTTCGAAAGGAATGTTAGAAATTTTGTCTGAAAGTGATAACAACTGGGAAATACCAAATCAAAGTAGTCACTGTGGCCTTACCTCACCCGATTAGATCTAAATGTGATCTCATCTACTACAAAAGATCATACTTTGTGATCAGGCCAATATACTGTTTAAAGGCAAGACACAGAATGAAGTGTCTACACCATTCAGACGCACACATCCTCTGATTTGGAAGGTCCCACCATCAGGAGGCTCTTATCACTAGAAGAGGATTATAATGGTACCTTTCCTCCCATTATCTCTGCCTGAGGATGAGGTTGGGTAGAACAACCATGTATTCATACGACCTTTGACAATTTCACATCGCCACATCGGTAAACACACTGACTCTTGGCTAATCCACTCAGTAACACGGATTGGTCCAGGTAATCTGAATCCTCCAAAAAGCTCAACTGATTTGCTCAAACTCGGTCTGAGCACAGGTAGTTTTTCTGGGCCCAATTCTGGGTTTAGGGTCCAAGTTAGCAGGAAGAAAACGAACAACATTTCAGTCTGGAGCCAAGTTTTTAGTTAAATCATCTATGATATTTAGTTTGCTGGGGCTCCATGGTTTGGAAGATATGGAAAAGATCCTCTAGCAACTTGTGCTGGTAATGTGTGCTAGTTAGGGTGGTGAATGGTAATACAGAGAAAAACTAAAAAATATACTTTCAGCTTGGGCCTTTCTGACTACCCTAATGGTATATTTCAGTGTCCTTTTACAGTCTGATTAAGGCCAAAAATATGACACCCTTTTTATCGTCGCTGTCATTTTCAAGTTCATCAAGATTTAGTTCAAAACTTGGCATTCCACAATCTGACTAATACATGAAGAAATAACATATTTCAATTTTGCTGTTATGGGTATGAAAACTGATATGATTCATTTTATTAACAAAACCTGTTTTTAAAAACCAAAAAATGTCATTATTTTCAAACTGTGTGAAACAAGGCAGAATCATTTGTTTCCAACAAATGGTACCAGTTAAAAGCTCTTTTCTCTTTCTCATGTGGAGAGTTACACATAGACTGTTAAATTTAACTTACTGAGTTGATTTGGAAAATACCAAGAAAACCATACACTCTACAGCTCAAATGACTGGAGTTAACGAAAACAAACAAACCCTCCCCAGCCCCCAGAAATGTAAATAAAAAGTTAGATTTCCCTGTACTACATTTGATTGCATTAATTGATGTTTAAAAAAAATTGGTTGAAAATAAAGCCCAGCAGTAGCATTTTTCTTTCCTAAATCACAATAGCAGCACATTACAAACATTACCAAAAGGTCCCCTGGCACGATTGTAAAGTTCCACTCTGGCAGGAAAATGCATCTACTGTGTGTTCTGTTTTCATCTCCACCCTCCCAAACATATAGGAAAGCAGGTCACAAATGCAATTAAGCCTGCTTGCATATTGCTTAAATATTAATTCCCAATGAATACTTCGAAACTGAATGGTCAACCACTGAATCTTTTTTTAATACTATGTACAAAGCCTTTTATTCTCAAACAGAGCTTGAACTCTGAAAGCAGGCAAGCCATTACTATTGAGTGCAATTTTGCAATCTACCATCTTTCCACTGTCACAAAAGTTGCTTCCACAGTAGGAGAGACATTCCTGGTACACAAGGCATGCATCTGGTAGACCTGGCTATCAGCAAACTTAGGCCTTCACCACAGGCTTATGCTCATTATTTATACTGTAGTAGGTAGAAGAGAGGGATAATTTGTAAAAATCATCATGGGCATTACGCCCAAAGTGCTTCTTCCCATGCAACATGGTAGAGGGGCTTTAGGGTCTCAGACTCTGGATTCACTCAGTAGGATGCCGAACTCTGCCAGCAACATGCTGTGTCATCTCACACAGGTTATTTAATCCTGCCTTACTGACTTCGATTAAGTGAGGGTATCAAGTACTTCTGTCATAGGATTGAAGAAGCAAGACTCAGTCAAGATAATATACATCAAGTACTTAGCACAACACCTGGCCTGCCATGACACTCAGTAAATATTAGCAATTCTTGTTACTAAGCATGAAACAAGTGTTTTTTTCCATTTGTTGAAATAATATCAATATTATCAATAATATCAAGTGATTGTTAAAATAAACTTAGTTATTTGAGAGGCAGAGAGAGAGAGAGAGAGAATAGGGAAGACCACATGTGCTTCCATCTGCTGGTTCACTCGGCACTAAATTTCCACCAACAGCCTGGACTAGGCCTGGCTGAAGCTGAGAGCTAGCAAGGCAATCCCGGTCTACCCCACTGGTGGCTGGGACCCAGTGACACGGGCCATCTGCTGCTTCCTCTGAGGGCCTGCAGAAGCAGGAAGCGGGAATCAGAAGGGAAGCTGGGACTCGAACCTAGGCACTCCAATGTGGACGTGGGCAGCCTAACCCAAGTCTTAATGGCTAGGCCAAACCCCTCAAGTGTTCTGAACCTTTGGAATTAATTTACTCATTTTGTTCCTCGACATCTTTCCTCTTCCCCTTCATACAGGAAAACGAGGGAAGAAGCGAAGTCGAAGGCTGTGGGGCAGAGAAGAGCACTGGTTGCCGGGTATTCAGACACAGCTGCACGGAAGTCATTCCCCTCTGTGGGCAGTTGTGTCAGCGACCCCAGTGCAACACCAGGACAGTGGCTCCAAGGGCAGAAACTGAGGCTGCTCCCCTGAGCGGCCTCTGGGAGAGGTGGGCCTGTCTCTCCTGCCCCTTGGCTCCCAGCGAGGTGTCACCCTGGCCAGGCTCCTAGACATGTGGGTGGACTGGAGCAAGTCCAGCAGAGACCTTTTGTTAGTGTTTAACTTAACCCAGACATTTATGAGGAAATCCCAACATATGGTAACGATAAACTTTAAAACAATACTCAGAAGATGTTAATGCTGTGAAATTATCCACTTTTGAGAACGCCTTCTCAAGGCACTGCCGCCTTCCCCCCAATCCCTCCCTCCCCCGCCCCGACACCGTGTATGTGTGTGTGTGTGTGACTTCGGGTGCACAAGCACTTGCACATAGCGGGGGGAGGGGAGGGGCCATCCATCGGTGTGTTTGTGGGACTGAGGTGGAGATGCAGCTGGGGAATGAGGAGGAGCAGCACGGCTTCAGT
This sequence comes from Lepus europaeus, assembly GCF_033115175.1. Classification (NCBI taxonomy): domain Eukaryota; kingdom Metazoa; phylum Chordata; class Mammalia; order Lagomorpha; family Leporidae; genus Lepus; species Lepus europaeus. The sequence goes on from NC_084835.1 coordinate 73,284,548, forward strand.
GGGAACGAGCTGCCACAGCGTCTGCTGTTCCTTGGTGGCCACAGGCCCCTGTCACGTCCCTTTCCCTCCTTCAGAGTTGATCTCTCCTCTGCATGCCCAGTGTCCTTTATGGGGATCTCAGGGCAGAGGTCACAGCCCCTGGCCCAGCGTACATGGATACCTTGGTCTCCCCACAAGATGCATTCTTGCTGGCTGACCTGCATCACTGACTAAGGCATCTTCTCAAGACAACGGTGGTTTTTTTTTTTTTTTTTCTTTAGTTTTTGTTTGGTTAAATGAATGTGTGGCTGGGGAAGAAGAGAGAAGGAGGGAGGGAAAAAGGCAGAAGACCACTTTGGTGAAGCTCCTGGGTTGTGAAGGATTCTGAGGTCAGTCATGGACTGGGCAGGAGTACATAGTTCTCTGTGGTTTCCCAAACAATCCAACATGGAGTCCGAGAGCCTTCCTCAAATGCGTATCACTTCTCTACCAGCGATGTGCCCCTTGCCCAGCTCTCTAAACTTCGAAGTCCAAAAGATTTATAAATAAAAGGAATTGTGTGGATAACCCTCTTCCTTGTACCTATTTCTGTCTTATCAGCGACACTACTTTCCCTTTTTTTGTAGCAGGGCCTCCTTACTGCCTGCTAATGTTCTGGTCAACTCCATTTTCTCTTAAGAAGCAGAGAAACGGTTCCCTCTGCATTCTACACTGAGCTGCTACTGTTTCCCAGGTACTGACCTCTACTTAGTCCTCCCTGCAATGGTTTCTTTGTTTTATGACATATCCAGGAGGGAGAAGGGCATCAAAAGGATGGTCTTAATCAGCACTCAGATGCCACACTGTCCCCACTCATCTGTGAGCCATCCCAATGGTCTCTCTTTAGACAGCCACTTCATTGGAACCTCTAGATAATTACAGGATATTAGAAGTTGATGGGTTTAAAAAGAAATCCTGAGGACGGGTCGGATTTTTAAAACTCAACAATTACTAAGGGAAACTACATTTCAAAAGTGTGCAGGAGACAGCTGCTCGGGTGTCTGCATTCGGCTAGTCTCTGAAGACCGCTCCCCCTTAGCCAACTACCAGGGTGTCTGGCCAGCTGTTCTCCGTAAAACTGACACCCCTGGTCAGGAAAGAGGTGCCTGGCGCCGTGTGTGCACTGGGTGCTGCTTCTCTTTTTAAGGGGCTAAACTGCCTGTTCATTAGCCTCTGCAACTCTCGCGTTCCCAGGCACACGCTTGGGTCTTCTCATTAGCACTGAATTCGCTGCCTCTAAGAAGAGCACAGATGTCAGGCAGGCCTGACCCAATATCTGGCTGATCAGATGCTGTTTACTCTCCTAAGCCCGAGGTTTCAGCGCGTCTTGAGACGAGGCGGTGGGGGTGGTGGGATGGGGGGATTCTGCTCTGGCTCTCCTAGTGGTGGCGGAGTAATGGAATGCATGACAGGCTCGCAAATGGCCTGAGCCCACGGCTGGCCACGAACCCACAGGAGCAGAGAGGCTGCTGTTTTTTGCAGGCAGCTTCCCTAAAGGACAAAGGGTGCAGATTGCTTGTTGGGAAACAAAAGTGTGCAGGAGGCTTTGGTGCCCTGGAGCTCCCCAGCAGGCCGCGGCACCCTCAGCCTGGGGCAAATGGCCCACTCTCTAGTACCCTTCAGAAAATGTTCTTTGTATGGAATTAAATAAATAAGTAAAAAAAAAAAAAGCGCATACATACATGCATACATACATACAAATCTGAAATGAACCTCTTTAATAATTGCAAGAAATCATCTCAGCTCGTGGATGGAGCGGTCGTTAGGGGCCTGTGACAAAGGGGCCTCTGGGTTTTCTCTCTACCTTTGATCTGCATTATGAAATGTTAATGCTCAGCCCATCGGAGCCCCTTCTAGAACCGCACCCTTCCTCCAAAGACGTCCGCCCGCCCGCTGCAGCGTCCACTCGGCTTCTCCGTTTATACTCAAGTGCTGACCTACAGCTCACGCCCAGAAGCACTGGCATTTTTAAACAGGACGACCTAAACGGCTAAATAAAATTTATTGCTGATCAAAGAGCACAGCCGAGATTAAACTGTGGCCATTTCACAACCCACTCCCATCCGTGCATCTTGACATCTGCGTGCACTTTACGCAGCAAACTTCACTCTATGCCTTGTGTCTCTGGGAGGCGATGTGGGGTGGGGGGGAGTGGCCACCGAAGCTATCGTGTTGTGTTGATTAGGTAGGAACAACCACAAGCACATATTTTGATATCTCTATTAACAGCCTGTTCATGTCTAACTGCAAAACTTGGTTGCACTTCTTTCACCATCTTTGCCCAAGACAGACCAGTAAACACAATTCCTCTCTCTATAATTAGCCTTTTCTCTGAGGGCCCTGAAGTAAGTCTGCATGCCGTAGATTTAATATCCAGTGCTATATCCATATGTGCTGCCCTTGCCTGGTCCCAGAGCATATAAACTCCCCTATTAGCAGCCTTGACTGCTTAATTATGCAGATTTTTTTTGTACCCGCCTGCCTGTAAAATTACTGTGTCTAACCTTTTTTTTTTTTTCCCTCTTTGCACCATGCTGGCCATTCTAATGAAATCGGCATAGGGGAAAGGGCCTGATTTGCAGTTATGGAGGCTGGATCGCACTGGCAATCTGTCCTTAGTGGGAGTTACAAAAGAAGTCAAATGCCTTCATCTGGTTCTACCCTATCATCCCCAAGGTGATTGAGTTCACTTCCCGATGCTTCCCAAGTTTTCCTCGGGCTGTCCAATCAGCAGGTCCACCAGGGAGCCCAGCCTAGCTTGCAACAGTCTCTGTATCTAGTTACAGCCCCACCAGGGACAGTCAACCATCCACCCCCAAGCCTTCAGATGAAAACCTTTTCTAACAAGGCCGCCTAGCGCCAATGAAATAACACACATCTGCATATCCACTGGGTCCCATGTTTCTTGTGCTCATGGATTATGTATCTTGCAGCCTCTAATAAAGAAATGCAGTTCTTTGTTTAATGTTTATCTTGTGCTTGTTAAGCAAATGCTAATGTTGTATCAGAATGCTTTAGTGCTATTTGGGTTTTTGGTGATTTACTACAAGACAATCTGCTGTGAAGTAAATTTAGAGAGGGAGAAAAGGGGAAAAAATCATTCTGGTTGAAAGGGAGAAAAAGAAAAAGGTTTGACAGAAAAATCAAGCAGAAGGGAACCGAGAGAGTGGAGAGAAGGGAGAAGGGAGAGTGCACTCCAGAGGCAACAAAAAGCCTGAGATGGAGACACACAGGCGGATGGAGAGACAGACACCCAGGCACACATATACACACACACACACAGCTGGGGGTCAGGAGAGAGCAGGGCCCTACATAAATCCCCCAGAGCCAGGCTGACATACCCACTTTCTCTCTGGACAGTTTGAGACTCAAAGCTAGAGAATAAACCTAGCACATTTCCAAACGGGATGAGATGATAACTTCCCCTTCAGTGCTAAGGTAAACAGTGTCCTGAAGGGTAAACAAAAAATAAAAAAGGCTTTTTTTTGTTGTCTGCCTTTGTGCCCTGATGGTTGGTACTGTGCACTGTTATTCACAGACCACAGGGAAGCCCTAAATTTAATTGTTCATGCCAGCTCTGCTAGAAATAGGCAAAAATAATCAGAACCTCCCTCCTCCCAATTTCAGGGAGAGGTGGGGGCTGGGGAAAAAGCAAAGAGGGTGGCAGCTTGAAAGCTGATGAATGAATGCCCTTTATTTATCCTTTGGCAAGATGGGATATGGATATCCACAGTGCAAACCTTTCCTGCCTGCCTTCCGATGCTGCAACACCGGTAGGGAAGACAGTGTCATTTTTACACCGAGAGATTACACATTTCCACACTTCTCGACATTTTTGATAGGAGAGGTCATAATGCAATTCACTGAAAGTAAAATGGGGGAAAATTGAGGCTTATATATTCTAAAATTGCAGCTGTTATAATTTGACAACAGCATGTGAGGGCCATGAGGTCTTAGATTTCTGTGTTTTGTGCTGTGCAAAGACTAATTGTTAAGATATGTTGGCAGAGAAAAGAGAATGGTAGGTAGGATAAACAAGTATTTTTGCTCAGGAAGTTCACTTGTCACAAATCATAGTCTTTTCTTTTTTGTGCTCTCTGCACTTCACAAAATAAATCAATATATTTCCAAAAGGGTGAAAAAACTCTAAGTGGGTAAATGAAAAGCAAACATCTACCACACAAATACACACTCTGGCAAGTGAAAATTACATCCACGTAGAAGAAAGCCATATTAGCTTTCTTCTTGGGTAAACACCTCTCTCCTTAACACACTGTAGAAGCTGAGGATAAATTCAGAGTTCGTGATTAATGCAATTAATTACAAGCACTCTGCTTCTTCAGACATACTTCAGTGATGTCACAGAACTTTCTATTAAAAGTGCTAGCCTCTGCCTTGGAACGTATTTGTATAATATACTTTACTCCTGGTGAAAAAAATCTTGAATGCTTGTTTCACTTTTCGTCAGAACATTCTAGTGATGTCCTGCTGATATATGAAGGCAAAGCTTAGAGTTCTAGCAATGGACACATCAGAACGACAGTGCAGGCATCCATTTGCTACCTCAATAACAGGAAATCTCAGTCTGGGGTTCCCAAAACTATTACCTCTTGAGTCCTCTATGGCTCTCTGCAGAGAGTGAAGCTTAATTACTGCTGGGGGACATGGCTTGGGGATGTGACACTTGTTCTCTGAGGTCTCACCAGAAGTCGCCAACTGCCTTCCATGATTTCACTTCATTAAACAACCTGATCGTGACAGACTTCATTGGGGCTTGAAGCAAACCCTATTGCTGAAAGGTCTCTCTTCCCATTGTCTTAGCCACTTGGTCCCCGTTGGGGGCTATTATTAGAATTGGAATTTAATGTAACTCTTTTCCCCTTTAAATTTAACAGAGGGTCAGAAAAGACAGAAAAAGGAAATCGATGGCACATTTCATTAGCTGGTTCTCGTACCTTTGCTACGCTGTGAATCATGGGCTTTGCTTTCCAAGTATTACAAAAACTCTCCAAATAATAAATAAAAGCAACGTATGCCATGTTTGGATCTGTCTTCTCAGTGATTAACAAGACTTCCCATTATATAGCCATGAAGTTAACTGTGTTCTGGGTATTGTACTCTCCATTGTATACTCAAGCATACAGAAGTACTGCAATACTGAAAAAATGCACCTCAAAGATGCATGCTTAATCCCAGAACTACATTCACCAGGGGAGTGGGAATCAGGACTGAGTTCAGGCTGCCCAAGGGCCTGATGGCTGAGTAGCCACAGCTTGCTTTGAGGTGGAGCCTGACTCCAATGGGTTACAGAGAGCCTCACCTCCCCTTCTGTGTCAGAGCAACCTCAGGAATGCTCTTGCCACCCTGGCCTCGATGCACTGTCACTCAGTGCAGTGTATCATCAGAGACAGAACAGGCCTTAGGATTGAGGGGAAGAAAACGCGAGAACCTTGCACACAACTACATTTTCAGTCTACAACTCTCAGTGACCACAGTGACTGATGAGCAATGCGTGGGACTTCGGAGATTTGACAAATGTGGTGCTTTCCAGTGGCGCCAGGGCTCTGTAGAATATGGGTGCTCAGAATTTTAGGCACTCCATGAAGACAAAAACATTGAATGAGTGGTGTCACCTGGCAGCTACATTCCCCGCTTCTGGACCCTTTGTGAAGGAAGAGAATCCAGGGTGAGAATATGAGATGGTGTTGATTAAGGGACTGGGATAGAATGAGAAACTTTGATCCTTGGGCTGGGGCAGTTAGAATTCAACAATAGGTTGTACTGGGGTTTAGGTAGATTCCAACTGTGGGACCTCTTGCAAACTACTTTATTTAGAAATAGACAACAAAAACTGACAAAATGCAACTGCAGAAGTTTGGTTTGAATTGGTGGAGTAAGCTCCTACTAGATCAAACCTTCTGTAGATAATAACCACACAGGTTGGATAAACATAAATGACAATAAACCTGAAGGCACTGGTATGTGAATAAAAGCAGGCAGGGTCTACAGAAAGTCCACACTTAGAAGATGAGAAGGTTAATTTACTATTTTCCCTTCCTTCAGATTGTATATGCACATGGAGTCAACTACTCCAATAGGAAACTGTAGCATCCTTGTATTGAAGAAGACGACACAATTTGAAGCAAGCATTATTACTGAAAAGTAAAAGGGGAAACCCTGGAAAGGAAAGAGCTTGAGAGGGGCAGGAAAAACGCAATCCTGTGTGCAAACTCTTCCCAAATCTCTAGCTAATACTTGAAACATGTAAGTGTGTGACTGACTGCAAGCAACCCAATCAAGAATTTTAAAAAAGTATTGAGAGGATATCTGAGCTGCAGTCCAGGGGAGTTTGCAGTTTGAGCCCAACAAAGTTCCCTGCCTGCTAAAACAAAGCATCAGTCTTCTCTTGAAGAATATAACAGAATCCAGAGTGCTACAACATAAAATTCACTGTACCCGAGTTGTATTTCAAAATTACTATACATAAAAAGAAAATGGAAAATGCTGTACATTTTCCAAAACAATTAACTAAATGCTGCAATTATTGTCCAAAGATTTTAAAGCCATTATTATAACTATGCATAATGATATCAATGAAAACATTCACATCTGTGAATAAAAACATAGGAAATAAAAGGACCCCTTTTATTATAGGAAAAAGGATCCCTATAAAGAGGTACCAATTAAAAATTCTAACACTGAAAATTAAAATTTATCAGATAAAATAATCACTGTATGATTTTAACAGTACAATAGGTGTGATAAGGGAAAAAGTCAATGAATATGAAAATAGATCAATATAAAAAATTCATCCTGAAGACAAAAATGAACAGAGTCTCAAGAACCTAGAGGGCAATATCAACACACAAATAACAGTGGTAACAAGATGAATAGCAAGAGAATGGGAAAATAAACTTCTTAAGAAATAGTGGCTGAAAAAGTCCCAGATTTAGTGAAAGAGAAATCTACAAATGTAAGATACATTAAGTATATAGTAGTCAAATAATTGAATACTAAGATAAAAAAAATCCTTAAAAGTAGTAAACAACTCCTCCTCCTTTTATAAAACAACAAAATGCAAAGGATCCATAAAAATAACAGGAGAAAACCATGACTTGAATGACTTCTGACTTCTCCCTGGAAATGATGGATCCCAGCAGACAGTGGACTGACACCTTTAACACTCTAAACAGCAGAAAAAAAAGTCTCAACCTATAATCCTGTATCTAGCAATTAAAAACAATCATTTAAAAAGGAAAGTGAAAATAAAATATCTCAATATAACGAAAGCAAAAAGCAAAAAGAATCTGTCGCTAGCAGAACTGAACTACAAGGAATACTTCTTCAGACTGAAGGGAAATTATACCAGATGATAACTTGGGTCTTCAAGGAAGAGGGAAGAACATTGGAAATACTAAATATCTGATAAATAAAAGTCTGTCTTATGGGTTTTATTACATATGTAGATATAATACATAGCAATCTATGACACAGATGGGCCTCTATAGTTATAACTGTAAGCCTATATAGTTCTAAGTATCTACATTTAATATAATTTGGTAAGACAATAAGTAGACTTAAAAGTTAAGGATTTATATTGTAATCCCTAGAACAGCCACTAAAATAATTAATAATGCAAAGAGGTATAGCCAAAAATCAACAGATAAGGGTTGGCACTGTGGCGCAGCAGGTTAAGCTGCCACCTGCAATGCTGACATCCTCTATGAGTGCCGGTGTATGTTCTAGTCACTCCACTTCTGATCCAGCTCCCTGCTAATGCATCTTGGAAAGCAGAGAGAGCTGGTTCATGTGCTTGGGATCCTGCCACCCTCATGGGAGACCCTGATGAAGCTCTTGGCTCCTAGCTTTGGAATGGCCTAGCCCTGGCCCCTGTGGCCATTTGGGGAGTGAACCAGTGGATGGAAGATTTCTCTGTCTCTCTTTCTCTCTCTGTAACTATGCCTTTCAAATCATTTTTTTTTTTTGACAGGCAGAGTGGACAGTGAGAGAGAGACAGAGAGAAAGGTCTTCCTTTGCCATTGGTTCACCCTCCAATGGCCACCGCGGCCAGCGTGCTGTGGCTGGCGCACCATGCTGATCTGAAGGCAGGAGCCAGGTGCTTATCCTGGTCTCCCATGGGGTGCAGAGCCCAAGGGCTTGGGCCATCCTCCACTGCACTCCTGGGCCATAGCAGAGAGCTGGCCTGGAAGAGGGGCAACCGGGACAGAATCCGGCACCCCGACCAGGACTAGAACCCAGTGTGCTGGCGCTGCAAGGCGGAGGATTAGCCTGTTGAGCTACAGCGCCGGCCTCAAATCAATTTTAAAAACTTTTTTAAAAAAGTCTACAGATAAATGATAACAGAATTATAAAAAATATTCAAATTATCTAAAAGAATAAGAAAGGAGGAAAAGAAGATTTAAAAGAAACAACATCCATCAGTTGTTGACCAGGTAAATAAATTATATATATAATTAACTGTATATATACATGATGGAGTACTACTACTCAGCTGTTAAAAGATGAAATCGCCGGTGCTGTGGCTCACTTGGTTAATCCTCCGCCTACGGCACCGGCATCCCATATGGGTGCCAGTTCTAGTCCTGGTTGCTCCTCTTCCAGACCAGCTCCCTGCTGTGACCCGGGAGGGCAGTGGAGGATGGCCCAAGTGCTTGGGCCCCTGCACCTGCATGGGAGACCAGGACGAAGCACCTGGCTCCTGGCTTCAGACAGGTGCAGCACCGGCTGTAGTGGCCATTTGGGGAGTGAACCAATGGAAGGAAGACCTTTCTCTCTGTCTCTCTCACTGTCTATAACTCTGCCTGTCAAATAAATTTAAAAAAAAAAAGATGAAATTCTGTCTTGCAACAAAATGGATGCAACTGGAAACCATTATACTTAGTGAAATAAGCCAGTCCCCAAAAGACAAATACCCTATGTTTTCCCTGACATGGGGTAACTAGTAGAGTACCTAATATGTAATGTATTGGAGTGAAATGGACATATTGAGATTCGATGACCATTTACAGCCCTTGTCTCTTCTGTTGAGGAACAGTGTTTTTTTCTTCATACTATTTGTTGAACTCTTTATTTATTGTAGGGTTAACCTTACTATCATTATGTAAAGTGAAAGTAGATCTTTGTAAAAATTAAGAGTAGGAACAGGAGAGGGAGGAGGAAGAAAGGTTGGAGCATGGGTGAGAGGGAGGGTAGGGTTGGAAGTATCACTATGTTCCTAAAGCTGTACACATGAAATACATGAAATTTGTACAATTTAAATAAAATTTAAAAAAACACATAAGAAACAGAGAAAAACAGCAAGTAGATAAGGAATGGTAGGCCTAAATCCAATCATAGTGATACCTCCATTAAATTTAATGCATTGAATACTAATTGAATGACAGATTTTCAGAATAAATATAAATGGAAATTATAAATATAAGTTTTGCAAAGAAGATAAATGTTAAAATATAAAGACTGGGGCTAGCACTGTGGTGTAGCGAGTAAAGCCGATGCCTGCAGTGCTGGCATCCCATATGGGTGCTGGTTTGAGTCCTGGCTGCTCCAGTTCTGATCCAGCCTCTGTTATGGCCTGGAAAAGCAGTGGAAGATGGCCCAAGTCACTGAACCCACGTAGGAGACCTGGAAGAAGCTCCTGGTTCCTGGCTTCGGATCAGCATGACTCTGGCCATTGCAGTCACCTGAGAAGTGAACCAGCAGATGGAAGATCCCCCCGCCCTGGTCTCTGTCTCTCTGTAACTCTGCCATTCAAATGAATAAATAAATCTTTAAAATAAAATAAAAAGGCTGAAAGGTTGAAATAAATAGATGAAAGAATACATATTAGAAAGACAAGTACCATAAGAATGCTAGAGTGGCTATATTGATACAAGACTTCAAGGTAATATTGTCAGAGGTCGATATTTCACAATGAAAATGGGTCAACTGATTAGAAAAATATAACGAATCATAAATGTGCATGTACCTAAAGAGATTCAAAATATATAGAGACAAATCTGACAAAATTTAAGGAAAAAGTAGAGAATCTTAACAATCATAGATATCTGAACACTTTTTTGTATAACTGACAAAACTAGGACATTATTCCTTCCTATTGCCACTGCAGGCCAATCACTAGAGTCACAGATGATCTGAATAACACTTTCAACCACCTTGACCTAATTGATAGCTATAGAACATTATACTCAACATCTGCAGAATGCATACTGTTTTCAAGTGCACATGATACATTCATCAAGATTGGCCATATGTTCACCCATAGAACAAGTGTCAATAAATTTAACAGAATTGAAATCATACAGAGCATGCTCTCTAATCACATGGAAATACGTTAGAAATCAATAGCAATGAAATATCTAGGGAAACCTCAACCATTTGGAACTTAAAAGACACACTTCTTTTTTTTTTTTTTTTTTTTTTTGGGACAGGCAGAGTAGACAGTGAGAGAGAGACAGAGAGAAAGGTCTTCCTTTGCCATTGCTTCACCCTCCAATAGCCATCGCGGCTGGCGCACTGCAGCCGGCGCACCGCGCTGATCCGATGGCAGGAGCCAGGTGCCTATTCTGGTCTCCCATGGGGTGCAGGGCCCAAGCACTTGGGCCATTCTCCACTGCACTCCCTGGCCACAGCAGAGAGCTGACCTGGAAGAGGGGAAACCAGGACAGGATCCGGGGCCCCGACCGGGGCTAGAACCTGGTGTGCCTACGCCGCAAGGCGGAGGATTAGCCTAGTGAGCCGTGGCGCTGGCCAAGTCACACTTCTAAATAGTCCATGGGTCAAAAAAAAAAAAAAATCACAATGGAAGTTATTGAAAGTTCAATATTAAAAGATTTGAGGAATAAAGCTAAAGCATTTCTGAGAAAAAATTTATAGATTTAAAATGCTTATCCCAGAATCTTAGTGTAGAATGGGACTGGGAATGGGAGAGGGCGGGGGAAGAGGGATGGGCGTATGGGTGGCGGGTGGTATTGTGGGAAGAATCACTATATTCCTAAAGTTGTACTTATGAAATGCATGACGTTTATATTCCTTAAATAAAAAGTTTCTTTGTGGAAAAAAATGCCTATCCCAGAAAGGAGAAAAAAAGGTCTAAAACTAATGATTTAATTTTTACCTTAAGAAGCTATAAAGAGAAAGGTAAATTAAACCTAAAATCAGCATAAGGAAGAAAATAATAAAGATAAAACTAGAAATAAATGAAATAGAAAAATTGATAAAATCAAAAGGTAATTCTTTGAAGAGATTGACAGACCTGATAAACTTACACAGACTGATCAAGAAATAAAGAGAATACAAATTACCTATATTTTGGATTAACTGGTATTACTATTGATCCCATAGACACTTAGAGGCCAATAAGGGAATATTGTAAACAACTTAATGTCAACAAATTTAATGCAAAAGTGAAAACAAAATCAGAGCACTCTTCTTGTTTATTAAAGAAATTGAATTCACAAAGAAAGGAGGGAAGGAAAGAGGGAGAGGGGGAAAGAGGGACGGAAGGAAGAAGGGAGGGAAGAAGGAAGGCAGACACACTCCAGGCCCAGACAGTTTCATTGGTGAATTCTAACAAGCATTAAATAAAAAAAAAAAGACACCAATCTAAAACTCTCAGAAGATGTTTTACAAGGGAGACATAACTCTAATACCAAAACCTTATACAATGTGTAGGAGTGGCCTACAGCCAGAACAGATTCATTCCGTCATATTAGTACACCAACAATTGAAATACTAAAGGAATATCGAGGATCCCGGTGATGGGACTGCAGCCATCCTGGTCTTCCGTGACCCTGACAGCTATCTGAAATCCAACAGGATAAACAAAGTCATCAGGATAACCTGTTGCTCTTATCTAGAATGTCTTTTATCTGATGCCTGGAAAGTCCAGGTGCACTCTGGTCAGCCAGGGCCACATTTTTTCTCCAAATCTCTTTATTATCTTCTGCTCCCTGGCACGGGGCTCCATTGTCTTACAGGTGCCCAGGATCACGCTTATGCCTGTAATTCCCTGATTCATTACATCTTGCATAATCCTGCATTTATCTGCTTCTGTCCTCCTCACTGCCCCTTTCACCTTTGGCAGTACTTCTTGTATATCAAGTTTTCTCAAAACAGAATAAAACTAATAGAATAATTTTCCTCTTTCTTATTTTAACCCCCTATCTATTTATAATAAGTAGATCATCCATTCTTTCAGAGTTGAAAACTGATCTGTAAACAAATGCCTTGGTACCCTTCTCACTCCTCTCTTCAGAAAGATGCTGAGTGGGGATGGTAACACAATATACACTTACTGCTCAGGAAGGTAAGAAAAACTTGGTTCTGGTCACAGGTCATCTAGGCTCTCAAGTCTGGCTTTCCCAGAGGTACATTACATAAGTGAGTCAAAAAGACTTTAGAGAAAAACCCAGAGCAAAGAAAATCAACTGTGTTCTTACTTCATTCCTAAACAAGTGGGATTAGGGTAAAAGAGAAAAAGAAAGATTTAAAAAAATTTATAAGCAGCAGGTGCTATGGCATAGCTGGACCGGGATCCCCTGTGGGTGCCATTTCGAGTCCAGGCTGCTCCTCTTCTGATCCAGTTCTCTGCTATGGCCCAGGAAAGCAGTAGAAGATGGCCCAAGTCCTTAGGCCCCTGCACCCGCATGGGAGACCTGGAAGAAGCTCCTGGCTCCTGGCTTTGGATCGGCGCAGCCTCGGTCGTTGCGGCCAACTGGGGAGTGAACCAGCAGATGGAAGACCTCTCTCTCCCTCTACCTCTGCCTCTCTGTAACTCTGCCTTTCAAATAAATAAGTAAATGTTTTTAAAAAATGTATTAAGACACGAAATATCTGCATATGGAAGTAGGAAGCACAGAGTAGGTTGACCACCACTGGAGGGGACTGCAAGGAACAGGAGTGGCTCTGAGAGATTAGAATTTCTCAGGAAAGTAAAGTTTCAAGAAATTCCATCCAAGGAGGCAGAAGAGGTAGACAGGAATGCCAGGAGTTCTAGGGAATGGATAAGCTTACAACCTCCTGGTTGTGAGCAGGTGTCAGGAATCCCTGTGCTGCTCACTAGGTGTCCCAGGTGCCTGATGGAGGTTGATGCTCCAGAAGTATCTTTTTGTGAGGGCCAGGGGAACACAGATCTTGCTCTGCAACCTGCCTCTTTGGGTCACAGAATTCTGTCCTCTTGTTAGGTCAATGAGCATTTAATTAGCAATTGTTCCGATCAAGGTAGAAGGAACTGGAACCAGATTTACACCCCAACCAGAAAAAACTTCAAAAAGGTGAAGGAAAATAAGTGAAATGGCAGTGGGAATGAAATAGTACAGGATAATGATCTCTTGTTGGTTAGGTAGAGTATTCAGAATGGCGTTGTCTCAGCAACAGGACAAAATCAGCCCTGAATTACAGGTTGCTCTGGCCCCAGCAAAAAGAACTGAACAAAAACAAGTCTCAAAAGGACAAAATGATTACCAAGTAACTTAAACTGCTTCCCAGAACAAAGCTCAACAACATTTATATTACTACAATACCATCTAGCTACTAGCAAGGTCAAAGTCACAATGTCTGGCACCTAATAAAGAATTGGCAAACACGTAAGGAAGGAAAATGCAACGCATAAGATGAAGACAAAAAGCAATCAATAGAAACATATAGAAATGACAAAGATGATGAAATCAGTAGATATGGATACCAAAAATTATATTGTATATACTCAAGTGGTAAAGAAACATTGAGTACATTTATTAGAGACGTGAAAGAGATTGATACTGAACTTCAAGAGATGAAGAATTCACTGAATGGAATCAACAGATAGGCATTGTGGAAGAAAAGATTAGCAAATTTAGTGACACAGAGATAGAAACTATCCAAAATGAAATGGAAAGAAACAGGACTGAGAAATGTAAGTGAGCAAAGCTTCAGTGAGGAGTGGGACAAATTCAAGCAGCCCAATATATGTGTAATTGAACTCTCCAATGAGGATGGGCATAGAGAGATATTTGAAAGTATATACTTGTTGACTGACAGATGTCACAGACCATCAGATGACATGGATGGGCTATACAAGTTGAGGATCCCTTATCTGAAATGCTGGCTACAAGAAGTGTTACAGATTTTGGATTTTGAAATATTTGCAAAGACTGCCAGTTCAACTTTCCTAATCCCAAAATCCAAAATCCATAGTACTCCAACATCTGAAATGTTTTAAGCATATAATCACATGCTCAACTTGTGATGATTTAAATTTTCATGGTTTTAAGTATGCAGTATTTTCTAAACACCGCACCTAAATTTTAGCATACCTGGATATGTGTAATTCTCAATAAGCAGGGTTATATTTGAAATTTGAAATCATGTATATTTTATCAAATAAACAAATAGCTTTTCAAATAAGACTAAGAGGCAAAATGAAGCTCTCATATGGACTTATCTGTACTTTCTATGGACTTGAATGCTGATATACTACTGATGGAGCAGTTAAGAAATTTTATTTCTCACATGGAGAAGGTTTTCTTCTTATCGGGAGGAAGGCATCTTGTGAATGTGAAGAAAAGAAAATTAAAAAATTCTGGTTGTTGGTTATAGAAAAAAATTGACAACTTGTAGCAGTGTTTATCACCAGAGAGCATGGTAACTGACAAATTTTAGATTACAATGAGAAAGTAGAAGGAGAGAAAAAAAAACATCAGGGACCAGCTTAAGTGGGAAATAAAACTTGAACCATTTAGGAAGGTAGCATTCATAGATGCTCAGACACGCATAAGTGTTTGTGTTTGATCAAATATGAAGCACTTAATTTAGGTGTAACCATTTCTTAATCTAGCAGTATTACAGAGTGAATATTACACCAAACACTGAAAATATGAATCAAACTTTCCCCTATTTGGGAACTGGGTAATTAATAGAGAGATATTCATAATTATTTGCATGGTGATTCACCTAAGGCAAAGATGCAGAGGAAATAGACATTGCCATTTGCTTTAAATATTTGCCTGTCGACCACATTGGAAGGGGTCACGGTAAAGTGTATTGTATTTTTTCCCCTACTCATCATGGTATTATTGAAGATGGAAATATTGAGCCAAGACTCAATTTAAAATAAAACTCAAAAATGACAAAGAAGGAGTGAGCATTTAGCACAGTAGTTAAGACACTTCTTGGGAAGTGCATATCCCATGTCGTTGTGCCTGGGTTCAAGTCCTGGTTCCATTCCTGACTCCAGAGTCCTCCTAATGCAAACATGGCAGGGTAGCAGGTAATGGCTGGATTTCTGCTATCCATGTAGGAGACTGAATTAAGTTCCCAGCTCTAGCCCTGCCTGTTGCAGGCACTGAGGGAGTGAATCAGTGGATGGGAGATTTTTCTGTCTCTCTAAAACAAACAAAATTTTAAAAGTGACAAAGAAAATAGGATAAAGATAAAAGGTAAAAACAAAAACTTCCTTGCCCAGTTTAAATGTCACAGTTAAAAAAAAATAAGATTAATATTCTTCAAGTCAAAAAACTTTAACACTGAGACACATTCATGCAACCTCTTCACTTCCTGATGGTGAAGAAATCAACCTAGGTTATGCACCTACTTAGCGTAAGGGAAGGGACCAAGTGGAAGCTCTCCTGACTCACGGACTGGCCCTGCCATTGTACCCAGCAATTTCCTTACAGCGAGAAGGGAGTGGGAATGCACTGTACACAGTTTTATAGGGGACTCCAAAGTACCTTAAAATGACATCAATGCTCTCAAAAATTAACCTTTGTTATATAACCTTGACCTATCTTGACCTAGTATACGTGCTATAACAAGCTCTAATACACATTTAGTTAGTAACAATCTTGGGTTCCCAGAACTTAGAAATGCTTTGCAGGTGCTGGCTTGGGTACCAAGGGCCCTTAAAAGATCTGTCTGTACCTTTTGCATAATGAAATGATCTCTTCTTTAACCATTTTAGTAAATTGTCCCTTTCTGCCTTATAAGCAATTCAAATCCACTCCACTGATTATTTTTATTAAGCAGTCATTCCAGAATCTTTAGGAGGCACACTGAGGAACGGGAAGCCAGGAAATCTATATCTTGGCCCCAACTCTACTTGGGGGTTGGGTAGGTTATGAAACTTCTATGGTTTCTATGTTTTCTCATAAGAACAAGAGGCTATCTCTTCATGAGTGGGATGGATTTTCTTCTGTTTCCTTATCATGAAAACAAAATTAACTAGCCTCATGGGAATATGATAGACAACAATCCATTGCTGAACATTAGTCTTAGTATTTAACTTATTGATTGAGATGAGATCTGTAACTCAACTCATGAGTTTGGCATTTTACATTTTTCAGTTTATAAAATTGTTTGATTAACAATAAACTTCAAAAGACTCTACTAATATTGAGAAAATTTGTCCTAATACTAAGAGATACTAAGGCAAATACTTTCTGTTTAACTTGTAGCTCAATTTTTCTTCCTAAAATGAAACAGTAACTGGTGAAATCTTCCCTGCACCCCTGTTTAAGTCTTTTCTTTTTTTATTTGACAGACAGAGAAGCAGAGATCTTCTGTCCACAGATTTACTCTTCAAATGCCTACAACAGCCATGCCTCGCTAGGCCAAAGCTAGGAACCCAGAACTTAATCTGGGTGTCCCACATGGGTGGCAGGGACCCAAGTACTTCAGCCATGATCTGCTGCTTCTCAGGCTACAGCAGGAAGTTGGTTCAGAAATGGAAGAGTCAGGATTCGAACCAGACACTCTGATATGGGATATGGGCATCCCAAATGGCAATCTCACTGCTGGACCATATGCTTACCCCTTTCTGAATGGTATGTTCATCTGTGTATGTTAAACTGGTTGAATTATGGATCAAGAAGACTGGGTCAGTTAGCCCTTTGGCTATATGGCATATAAATAAGCAGATGCTGCTTCAAGTAATTTAAAACTGACCAAAAATGTGGGTTTGAGAAAAGTCAATATGTATGTTTATATGTGTGCAATGTTATCATAAATTTTCTCTAAATAAATTCTTCAGGATAGGTTTAGTTTGCAAAACTGCTTTTTAAAATATGATGATGATTATTCTTTTGCTATTATCTGAGGGACAAATTTGCTGTTACTAGTAGTTGCTAACACTGTAACTTCTAATGTAGATATTAGCCCACATGTTTCCAAGTGTTTCACCATTTGTTATCTGAGTACAAAATCAGAGACTGGCATATTTGGTCTTACATTCTATGTCTAGTTATAGCAAGCTTTTGACCTTAGTGGAATATTTGTGTCCTGAATTGCCTTTCAATGGCCCTAATAAACATAATTTTTACCTCTTCTAGTTTTTAACGTTAAGAACTGGAGTCCTAGTCAGAGTCTCAAGAAGCAGCACGGGCTTCTGCCAGGCATCTTACAGGAATAAAGACTCTTGCGAACCTGAAAGTGGACTTGACTACCAAGTGATAAGGAGAGACCACACGGTAAAACCCCAGCCATCCGGGCCAACCCGTGATCCAGTTCTGCCAAGCAATCTGGTTTTCAGCACATGCCCCCTCTAGTTAAAGTGACCAGAAAGCATCTCCTTTCCCTCTCCCAGCTCCTAACTTTGCAGGCTGCAAACTCACAAATGAAGTCAGGCTGTTGTGATGCTTACATTCTACACAGTTATGTTATAAATTTCAATGAAGCAATATCTACTCAGTGTTCTAGTTCCTCAAATGAATAGTTCATTTCATATAAATAGCAGGATTATTAATAACCTCATTCTGTTTTTCTATTCCCTCTGTAGTTTCAATTAGTTATACAGATATTTACTTCCTTCTCTTTACCTGTGTAATATTTAAAAATCTTTATTCAACTGAAGAAGCTGCTCTGTTTTGTGGAATACGTAAGGTGACTCATGAGAAACATTTACCTCCTGGGGACTATTAAAGGGCTGAACAGGAGCCATGTACAGCCATTCTAGAAATGTCTATTCAAATGGGTAGAAGTCTTTTTATACTTTGAAATTTTCCTACATGGGAAACAAGCACAATTATATAAATATTGGGAATTAGGAGAACTTTCAGTCCTAATATGTACTGTAAGTAATGCATATTTGCAGCATGAAATAAAATTTACATTTTCTTTTAACAGCACAAGGAATTAAATTCTTGCAAAGACCACACTTGTGCTCTCTGGCCCTGTAGGAAAGGACATGTCACTCTGCGGCTGCCAGCGGCATGAACGTGGACACGCCGTCTGACCTCTTGAGGACTTGGTTTATTCACTGGGGCCAAGTGACTCAGAAGATCTGTTCCCGATTAAAAACACCCTGGGTGGGTACTATTGGTAGGGAATATTTTTAATAAAGCTCAGACCAACAAGTGTTGCAAAGCTCTACTTCAAATGCAAAGACATGACATATCATTAAGGAGCTGGAGGGGTGCTGGGTTGGCAATTGTAGGAGGAAAAACAAAGCATTAGCTTTCTTGGAGTAAGGTAAGTCATCAGTCTGAAGCAATATGGAGATTTTTGTGTGGGTAGACACAACAACCATACAAATAAAGACCAGGTTGTTGAAGACCTTAAATTCTAAAAAAGGGAGTTGAGATTCTGATCTACAAGTGACAGGGATAGGATAAGACATAAGAGGGGTTAAAAAAAAGACTCTCAGTGGGTTGGCACTGTGACATAGTGAGTAAAGTCACCATCTGCAGTGCTGGCATCCCATATGTGCACCGGTCCGAGGCCGGGCTGCTCCACTTCCTATCCAGCTCTCTGCGGTGGTCTGGGAAAGCAGAAGAAGATGGCCCAAGTGCTTAGGCCCCTGTACCCGTGTAGGAGACATGGAAGAAGCTCCTGGCTCCTGGCTCCTGGCCTTGGATCAGTGCAGCTCCAGGCATTGCAGCCATCTAGGGAGTGAACCAGCGGATAGAAGACCAATCTCTCTCTTTCTTTCTCTCTCTCTCTCTTTCCCTGCCTCTCAAGAAAATAATAAATCTTTTTTTTAAGACTCTCAAGCATATTAATAGTGTAATAATAGCTAAATTTTATTAAGTACTTACTGAATACCAGGCATAGTTCTACATCTTTTATATGTATTAGCTAATTCAAATGATGAAAATAATAATCCTTTTGTTAATAAGGGAAATGGGAGAAAAATGAGAATTTAAATAATTTGCCTAATCACAAATGCCAAAATGTTTCAGAGAAAGCCTATAAAGATGAAATCAGGATGATATGGAGATGAGCCAACAAATATGAATTTATTTTCAGAAATTTGGTTTTCAGAAAAATGTTCATTGTATTAAGAAAATCTGTCCACATTTTAAACGTGGCAATCATTTATTATAATGTTTTATTTTGAAGACAAACATATACATGTTGCTTTATAGTCATGTTTGTGAGTTTATGAGAGTGAATATATTAAAGAAAAATTAAATTTAAAATGAAAAATATTTCACCCAGTCCAAAATACATGTGGTTCATCCGGTCTCTGGAACATGTACATAGAAAAACAAGTAGTGAATTTGATCCAACACTTACAGAATGAATGATACCAATTCCCTACAATCTGTTTCAGAAAACAGAAGCAGAGGAAACACTTTCCAATTCATATTATGATGGCAGTATTTCCCTAATACCAAGGAAGACATTACAAGAAAGGAAAGCTATGGAATCTCTGACTCATAAAAAAATTCTGTATAAAATATTAGCAAATTGAATAGAAAAAGGTATCAAAAGAATCACATTGTATGAGCAAGTGGGATTTTTCTAGGTATAATAAGCAAATCTGACATTTGAAAATCAATTGATTCAATCAATTGATTGCATCATATCAATAAGCTAAAGCAGAAAAGTCATGATCATACCAATAGATGCAAAAATATTGACAAAACTCATCAAGAGCAGCTACAAAAAAAATCTATGGGTAACATATTATAAATGGTAAGAAACTAGAAGTTTTCTCCTGGAGATCTGGAGGAAAACAATGATGCCCACTCCCAACATTCCTTTTCAACATTGTACTGAAAGTCCTAGCAAATACAGTAAGAGAAGAAAAATAAACAAAAGGTATCAGATAGAAAAGGAGGGAATGAAGCTATTTTTGTTCACAGAGGATATATGACTGTCTAAGTAGAAAAAAATACAGAATCAACAGTGTAACTGTTGTATCCAATAAGCTATTATAGCAAGGTTGTAGGATCCAAGTTTAACAAATGTCATCCCTTGATATCCATGGGAGATGGGTTCCAGATACTACCCGGATCTTGGATACAAGAATCTGAAGATGCTCAGCTCCTTTAGGTAAAACAGCACAATGTTTGCACACAAATACTTTAAGTCACTTCTAGATTACTTATAATATCTAACATAGCGTAAGTAGTTGTCACATTGTAATGTTTGAGAAATAGTCACAAGAAAAAGTCATTTATTTGCAATATAAGTGCATTTTTTCCAAATAATTTGGATGTGCACTTGGTTGATTTAACAGGTGTGAATATATGGAGCTCATAGATATGAGGGGGTCAATTGTATACAAAAATCAATTCCTTTCCTATATGTAGTCAATAACCAATTGGAATTTAAAATTTGAAACACATCATTTATATTAACATGAAAAATCAAAATACTCAGGTATAAAAATAACAAAATATGTACAAGCTTTTACAAGGTAAAATGCAAAGCTCTGATAAAATAAATTTTATTAGCTCTAAATAAATGAAAAGATGGTCGGTGCCGTGGCTTAACAGGCTAATCCTCTGCCTTGCGGCGCTGGCACAGCGGGTTCTAGTCCCTGTTGGGGTGCCGGATTCTATCCCGATTGCCCCTCTTCCAGGCTAGCTCTCTGCTATGGCCCGGGAAGGCAGTGGAGGATGGCCCAAGTGCTTGGGCCCTGCACCCCATGGGAGACCAGGAGAAGCACCTGGCTCCTGGCTTTGGATCAGCATGATGCGCTGGCTGCAGCGGCCATTGGAGGGTGAACCAACGGTAAAAAGGAAGACCTTTCTCTCTGTCTCTCTCTCTCACTATCCACTCTGCCTGTCAAAATAAATAAATAAATAAATAAATAAATAAATAAATGAAAAGATAATCCATGTTTATAGATAAGAAGACTCAGTATTGCTGAATTGTCAAGTATTCTTAATTCCTATCAAAATTTTAGCATGTTTCTCACGGATATTTTAAAAAAAGGATTATAGGGCTGGTGCTATGGCATACTGGGCTAAATCTCCATCTGCAGTGCCAGCATCCCATATGGACACTGGTTCAAGTCCTGGCCACTCCTCTTTTTTTTAAAACTTTTATTTAATTAATATAAATTTCCAAAGTACAACTTTTGGATTACAGCGGCCTTTCCCCCCAATAACCACCCTCCCACCCTCAACCATCCCATCTCCCATTCCCTCTCCCATTCCATTCTTCATCAAGATTCATTTTCAATTATCTTTATATACAGAAGATCAATTTAGTATATACTAAATAAAGATTTCAACAGTTTGCACCCACACAGAAACACAAAGTGTAAAGTACTGTTTGAGTACTAGTTATACCGTTAATTCACATAGTACAACACATTAAGGACAGAGATCCTACATGGGGAGTAAGTGCACAGGCTGCTCCTCTTTTGATCCAGCTCTCTGCTATGGCTTGGGAAAGCAGTAGAAGATGGCCCAGGTACTTGGGCTCCTGCACCTTCGTGGAAGACCCAGAAGAAGCTCCAGGCTCCTGGCTTCAGATAGGCCCATCTCTAGCTGTTGCAGTCATTTGGGGAGTGAACCAGCAGATGGAAGACCTTTCTTTCTGTCTTTCCGTCTTTCTGTCTGTAACTCTACCTCTCAAATAAATACATAAATAAATTTTTAAAAAAGGATTACAAAGTTCAAAAGGCAAAAGAACAGAATAGTCAATACAATGTTGAAGAATAGGAAAGTGAGAGAACTGATGCTACTCAACTTAAAGACTCTATGAAGCTACAGGAATGAAGTGTGGCATCACTGAAAGAATAGACAATATTAGTGGAAGAAAACAGAGAGCCTAGAAATGACTCAAGTATAGTCAACTGATCTTTCAAAAGAGACAAAGTAACAAAAGTAATCAAATGGAAAAAAGTATAATTCTTTCAACAAACGGAGTTAGAACAACTGGACATTCACATGCAAAAATGAATCTAAATCTTTCATCTTTTAGAAAAATTACCTTAAAATGGATTGGAGACTAAATGTAAATGTAAAATAAGAACATTAGAAGGTTACAGAGAAGAAAATCTAGGTACCTGGGGTTTGGGAACAAAATGTATACATACATATGATCCACGGAAAATAAGTTGAAAAGTTGGACTTTATTAAAGTTAAAAACTTTTCCTTTGTCAAAGACAATACTAAGAGAATAAAGAGATATGCTACAGACTCAGAGAAAATATTTGCAAGTGTATTAAAGAACTTGCATCCAAATAAAGATTCAGTAAGAAAATGACTCAATCAAAAAGGAAAATGATGTGAACAGACGCTTCAAAGAGGTTGTGTTGATGAAAAATATATGAAAAGATGCTTAATATTGTTCATCATTAGTGAATTAGAAAACAACAATGAGGGGCTGGTGCAGTGGCATAGCAGGTAAACTTGCTGCTCACAGTGCAGGCATACCATATGGGCACTGGTTCAAGTCCCGGCTGCTCCTCTTCCAATCCAGCTCTCTGCTATGGACTGGGAAAACAGTAGAAGATGGCCCAAATCCTTGGGCCCCTGCTCCCATGTGGGAGACCTGGAAGAAGCTCCTGGCTCCTGGCTTAGGATCGGCCCAGCTCCAGCCATTGTGGCCATTTGGGGAGTGAACCAGCAGATAGAAGACTTCCTCTCTCTCTCAATCTCTCTCTCTCTCTCTCTCTCTCTCTCTGTCTGTCTCTCTCTGCCTCTGCCTTTCAAACAAACAAACAAATAAATAAATAAATCCTTTTAAAAACATATTGGGGAAAGGACAGTCTCTTCAATAAACAGTTGTCAGGAAAACTAGTTATCCACATGTAGAATAATGAAATTAGATTCTTATCTCACAACATATATGAAGATTAACTCAAAATGCATTAGAGACTTCAATTAAGACCTAAAATCGTGGCCCAAGCCACGGCTCAATAGGCTAATCCTCTGCCTGTATAGAACACCAGGTTCCAGTCCTGGTTGGGGCACCGATTCTGTCCTAGTTACTCCTCTTCCAGTCCAGCTCTCTGCTGTGGCCTGGGAGTGCAGTGCAGGATGGCCCAAGTTCTTGGGCCCTACACCCATGTGGGAGACCAGGAGGAGCACCTGGCTCCTGGCTTCGGATCAGCGTGGTGCACTGGCCACAGCAGTCATTGGGGAGTGAACCAACGGAAAAGGAAGACCTTTCTCTCTATCTTTCTCACTGTCCACTCTGCCTATCAAAAAAAAAAAAAAAAGACCTAAAATTTTAAAACTGCTAGAAAAAAGTATAAAAAGGAAAACAACAATGAGATAGGCACCTAAATAGAATGGCCAATTTCCCAATGATTGCAAAGTCAAGTGCTGATAAGGATGAAGATCAACATTGCTCATTGCTGGTGGGAATGCAAAGCAGTACAGACACATTGGAGGTTTTTTATAAAGGTAAATAAAATAATAACATATGAATCAGCAATCCCCTCCACAGTATTTCCTTAAATGAGTTGAAAATTTACATCCACAGACAAACTTGCGTATGAATTTTTATAGTAGCTTTATTCATCATTGGCAAGTTTGAAACATCTATGATGACTTTCAACAGGTCAAGGATAAATATACTGTAGTACACCTTTCCACGGAAATATTATGCAACAATACAAGAGATGTGTTGGGGGCCAGCACTGTGGTATAGTAGGTTAAGCCTCTGTCTGCAGCACTGTCATCCCATACGGGCAACAGTTCGAGTCCTGGTTGCTCCACTTCCGATCCATCAGCCTGCTGAAGGCCTGAGAAAGCAGTGGAAGTCGGCCCAAGTGCTTGGGCCCCTGCACTCACATGGGAGACCCAGAAGATGCTTCTGGCATAGGCTAGGCTAGCTCTGAGCATTGCAGCCATTTGCGGAGTGAACCAGCAGACAGAAGACCTCTCTCTGTCTCTTCCTCTCTCCTCCTGTTAGTCTGCCTTTCAAATAAATAAATCTTTTTTAAAAAAGAGAGAGAGGTGTGTTAGCCATAAAAAGATGTGGAGGAACCTGAATACCTACTACACAGAAGGCAGCCAAAGAAGACTACATACTATATTCCTCCAACTATGTAACATTTTGGGAAAGGCAAAACTGTGGAGACAGTAGAAAGAGCAGTGGTTAATTAGGACTCAAGGAGGAGGGGAGAGGGATAAGTTGGTGTAGCAGACAGTTTGTAGGGCGCTGAAACTGCTTTGTGGTCCTGTAAGGTGGCCACATGGCTTTATGCATTTCTCCAAACCCACAGAGTAGTGGAAACCAAGAGGATGTCCTTTTGTACATCACAGACGTTACCCATATTGATTCATCAGCTGCATGCGCTGTGCCACGCCAATGCGAGATACTCATCCTACGGGGGCCCGGAGGTGGATGCAGACTACATGGGAACTCTCTGTGCTTTCTATTAAACTCTTCTATAAACCTAAAATTGCTCTAAGAAACAGTTTATTAATTAAAAAAAAATCCTACCCAATCCAAAACAGACCTTTGGGGTTTTTGTTTGTATGCTTTTTTGGGGACTTTGGCATACTTATGTGGAAAAAATGAATAGTGTTGTCAGCACATGTTGGCAGCAGCCAGAGAGAACCAGAGGGAAGCAAACACGAGAAAGCGAATATTCCTTTTTCCCGCTCCTCTGGCTCCCAGTGTTGTCCCTCAGTTCGCATGGATGCCAAAAGACCCTGTTGCAAGAAAATCTAAATAGTCACCCTTCTGCTCACAGCCCTTGAGAAAATTCTTGGGCTGCAGGATAAAACCTTCCTGACATCCAGGTCCAGAAGTGTTGTGGTAAGGCCCTGCTTCTCCATGTGTCCTGGAGGGTGTCCTCCCAACACCACATGGCCAACTCCCCAGGAGCTTTTGTACACATAGCAAAGTCTTTCTGTGGCCTTGCAAACTCACACCCATTCTTCCAGTGTCAGCTAGGGAGTTCTTTCCTGGTAAAGTCTTCTCTGAGCTTGCCAGGTAGCCTTAAAGCACTTCCCCCCGCGTCCAGTGGACCTTGGTACCTAACTCTCAGAAGTCAAGGACCACTCTGGGATACAATTATTCATTTGCAAGTCTGCCACCTCATTTGACCCAAGCTCCCTAAGAGACCGCTATGTTGTATCTGTCTTTATAGCCTTCATGTCTAGCACAGAGCCTGGTATATAGTAAGTATTGAATAAATGCTTGTTCAGTAAACACCAGGAGCTGAATTTTCAAGCTCTGATTCACTCCAGCTTATATTTTAATAGCTCACACTTCTCTAATTAATTCTCACTTGTATATATAGTGAACTCTTGATCGCGCACCAGAGGATTAGCCATAGTGTAGTTTCACATAGCAAATCTTTTTTTTTTTTAATTTTTTAATGAATATAAATTTCCAAAGTACAGCTTATGGATTACAATGGCTTCCCCCCCATAACTTCCCTCCCACCCACAACCCTCCCCTTTCCCGCTCCCTCTCCCCTTCCATTCACAGCAAGATTCATTTTCAATTCTCTTTATATACAGAAGATCAGTTCAGTATATATTAAGCAAAGATTTCAACAGTTTGCCCTCACATAGCAACACAAAGTGAAAAATACTGATGGAGTACTAGTTATAGCATTAAATAACAGTGTACAGCACATTAAAGACAGAAATCCTACATGATATTTTTAAAAAATTAATTACTTTTCTATGCAATTTCCAATTTAACACCAGGTTTTTTTTTTTCATTATCAATTATCTTTATATACAGAAGATCGATTCAGTATATAATTAGTAAAGATTTCATCAGTTTGCACCCACACAGAAACACAAAGTGTAAAAATACTGTTTTAGTACTAGTTATAGCATCACTTCACATTAGACAACACATTAAGGACAGATCCCACATGAGATGTAAGTACACAGTGACTCCTGTTGTTGACTTAACAATTTGACACTCTTGTTTATGGCGCCAGTAATCTCCCTAGGCTCTAGTCATGAGTTGCCAAGGCTATGGAAGCCTTTAGGGTTCATAGACTTTGATCTTATTCCGATAGGGTCATAGTCAAAGTGGAAGTTCTCTCCTCCCTTCAGAGAAAGGTATCTCCTTCTTTGATGGCCCCGTTCTTTCCACTGGGATTTCACTTGCAGAGATCTTTCAGTTAGGTCTTCTTCTTCTTCTTTTTTTTTTTTTTCCAGGGTGTCTTGGCTTTCCATGCCTACAATACTCTCATGGGCTCTTCAGCCAGATCCGAATGCCTTAAGTGCTGATTCTGAGGCCAGAGTGCTATTTAGGACATCTGCCATTCTATGAGTCTGCTGTGTATCACATAGCAAATCTTGCTTTTAGCTTCTTGTTGAACATCACCAGCTGTTTACTTATGTCCTTTACTTACACTAATTCCATCTACTTTCACTCCTCCATGCAGCAAGAGCACAGCAGAAGTTGAAAAGAAAGATATTTTTTTTTTAAAGAAACAAATCTTTATTTGACTTTTCCTACCCAAGATTCTGGGCTTAAAGATGGGAGAGTTCCCAAAGCCAGAAAACGGAGGCTAATACTGGAAGCGTGGCAGAGCCCACGGAAGGGGTAGCTGCTACAGAGAGTGTGGTGGGAGACTGGGGAAAACACTCTGGGAAAAGGAACTTTATCACAAACTTCAAATCTTTGATTGCTTCCGGGATAGGTTCTTTAACAAATTACACCACATTTCTACATACTACACATTCCACGTCCATTATCCTAAAACTTTACAACTAATTTTTCAATGTATTTTGATTCAGTCAAGTTGATTGCACCAAACAGTGGCCTGTTTAGGATGAAAACAGTCCAAAAATAGTCGCACCTTAAGAACCACCTTTGATTTTGGAGTGCTAGTAAAGATGAAAAAAGAAACACTTCAATCTCAGGCACTGTTCTTTTTGTTTTGTTTTATGTTTCCCTGAGCATGTGATATGAAACTATTTTTTAATGTCATTTACATTAGGCACTGGAGCTGCTGACTGTGTCTTAGAGCCTTCTGAAGGCCCCTGGTAGTGATTCCTCTTTTAAATTTAAAAGCCTAATGAACCCAGATTTTAAAAAGTAGCTAATATTGGGTTGAGGGCCAAACAATATAATGATGCAGAGCTACTTGCATTATTCCTGGAGCTATTTGATTTTGACAAGCCCACATTTGGTAATTAACATGAGAATGCCCCCTTGGGCCGTTCTCCTGTTAGCTAAAATATCTTATAAATTACTGTAATAAAAGGGGGAAAAAAGGAACACGCTGCCTGTCAATGTTTCAACTTATCTAGCAAGAGGAGAGACAAAGCCCTGATCTGGAAACATGCAGGTGCCAGAGAAAGCCTAATTCCTACTGCCTGCCCCGATGGAAGAGTCGCCTCTTAATGGCAGGAGGCACGCAGAGCACCCCCTGAGCTCCCAGAACAGAGGGGTGCAGGCCTGCCAGACAGGTGGGACTTTGTATGTGTCATCACCACAGCTCAGTCAGTGATGTCACACCACCTACTGAATGCAGCTTCCCGTACTCCACTCTATGGTCTCTTGGCAGTTTAATAAATAATATCTCCTACTAGTGATGTCAGCTACAGTCTAATGTATGATCCTAATGGAGATGAATGTGTGTACGTGGCCATGACACAGGCTCCATGTGCATCTGTGGTTAGGTATCAGACATCTCTCCAACTACCTCTTTGCTCCCACCTGGCGACAAGCTTCTAGTCACTACAGGAATTAAGGGTGGACAAATGAGGAGGTTTTACAGATTATTTTCTTGAGGCTGCGATTCAGTGATGACGGGATTTTAATTTTGGCGAACAGAAATAATGCTCTGTGACTATTTCCTTAAAATTGCCTTTTTAAATTCTTTAAGACTACACTTTATTTTTTCTGTTTCACCCACATATACACTTACCAATCTATCACAGATGTATAAGTTACTAAGAAATAATTATAACACAACACATAATAAATCCTTCAGAGTTAACGGAGATGACCGCGTGTCTAGACAGAGCTGGACTGGGACGCTCTGCATATCAGGTAATCAGGTAAAGGCAAATGCAATCAATGCACCCAGAAACAAACTTCATTCCCTCACACTACAGTTCTACCTACTGTTACCAAATCAACTTTTATTATCATCCATTTATTTTAATCTGGGACATTAACCACATTATTTTCAGTCGACAGCAGCTGCTGATTGAACAACAGTGTTCACTGTTCTATTACTTAGGGTTTTTTTTTTTGTTGTTGTTGTTTTGTATCTCAGTTAAAGGCCTGAGGGAATCAATGGGTATAAAGTGGTAGACTTATTGATAAAAATTCCAAGCCTGCAATAGAATATAGCTCAAAAATAGCTGAGTTTAATCCACAGCAGACGTCATCTGCTACCACTGCTGAATTTTCACAGGAACAGAGCCAAAATCATGTCAGTGTTCCCATTTTTGTGCCACAGAGTAATGACATTTAATCAGGAATATTACTACACTCTCTTGGTGACAGCTGAGACACAAAACCAGCCAGCTGATGCAATTCCTGTCTTAGTGCTGGCAGCCTATAAACAGCCGCCACAAACAGGAAGCTGCCTTACCTCCTGGCTACCAGCGGAGGAAATTTTAAAGGACAAGGCTTGTGGGTGGGCTGCGATGGGAGTCTATGGGGATGTTAGGAGCCACCCTACAGTCTCCCCTTGTCCCCATGACCAAAGGAAGCTTAAGGAAGAAAATGTTCTAGGTCTTTCCATGCGATGGTGCTGCAGCGACCAGGTGTGAGGCAACGCGAGGCTTGCAGAACACCAAACGCCATAGCTTGGGCGCAGTTAGATCGATGGCCTATAATTACCTGGGAATTACTTGGGCACAAATCAATGGTGTATTACGTCCCGTTCATAATGAGCAGGGTAACTTTTGCCTAGTCTGTCAACGTCATCTGCTTACTGTGCCCGAACTGCATCTGACGCAGCCCGGGAAGCCTGGGAGACGGGAAGAGGACCTCAGACAGTAAGGAACCAGGGGCTGTGTGCGTTCCAAGCTACTGCGGATGGACATTGCAGGTTCTCACTGAGCCCGGATCTGGACTGAGACTGACATCTCAGATAAAAGGCTCCGCATTCCATTAGATGTCATCAGCTTGGCCAGCCCCCCTCCCCGGGCCACACCCCAAGGGATCCAGGCACATTTTGATGACATCCATCAAGCCCACGATTCCAGCTCAACAGTTTGTAGCTCCATCTTACAGCTATCACGGCAAGAGGGGTGGGAGGCGAGGATACAGGCAAGTGGCGGGGAGGGGGTGGCTCAGTGCTATTTGATCAAACACCGATCACGCAGCCCTATAACTAAGCTGCCACAAACACACCACTCCATCCTGCAATACTTCTTCCAAGTGAGGGAACAGAGCTTGAGTCCTGCTGGATTTCCCTTAGCAACCTGACAGGAGCCCACAAGGTCAGCTAGCAGGAAGCGTAGAAAATTATACAGTGGGGAATTATCAGCTAAATTATTTCACTATACTCAGGATTTTTACTGTTCTTCCCCAGACAGTGGCCTCTTGCTACCCAGATGAGAAATGTGAATAAAAGGACAAGAATGACAAAAGGAGGGGAAAAGGAAAGGAAACGTTTTCGATGGCGTATTTATCTTATTTTATTATATCTACTATATCTCTATATATGGCTTGGCTTTGTTTGAATGCGTCTCCTCCAGGCTACTGTCCAGGGATCCAACCTGCCTGTTTTCTTTCTCTGGCTGCACTGCCTTCTCCTCCTTTTTGTCTAGGGGTGGAAGGACGATGGGGGTGGGGCAGGAGGAGACTGCCTCACGCTCAGGTTTGCCACACAAGCTACAGCAGCAGGAGCAAGCATGATTTATCAATTAACAGGTAATGAAAAAAATTCTCTGCAATTAAAGATATGATTTTGCTCAAACAGGAAGCAGCACCATACAACTGTGTACCCCTCGGAGGAATACTCAGCTCCTGTCACTAATGTGGAACACAGCTAATTTTAACAGAGTGTGTGTGGGCCCCTTGGGGGACTCCATGTTGATGAAGGAATATACAGTGGGGAACCCCCAGAGGACCTGGCTGATTGGAGAGCCCCAGGATAGGTGTAGGGAAATTACATTTCCCGTTTCTTAGGAGAGTTATTAAAGGGGAAGGCAGCTTTAATCATTGAAAGACCAGTTGCTGTATTATTTTTGATTTATATACCAAAACAATACCCTTTATTCCTTGGTTGCTTTTTAATATATATGTCAGCTTAGTCAATATTGTATTTCAGCATAACACATAAACAGCTGTAAGATCTTGTTAAAAATGTGAAGAGCGCTGAAAGATTATATAATATAAAATATATTATTGCTACTCAACAGGAAAATCAGAGAATATTAAACTGGACAGAATTTCTCTCCCCCCCCCTTTTTTTCAGGTAAATCAACAAGATATTTTGCTAAAAGAAATGCACCATGAATTTTCTAATGACATAAAAATAGTGGTAGTGGGATTCCAATAGTTTCTTCCTCTGGATATATACACAGTTTCCTCAGAAAATTTTCATTTCTGTGCAATAAATGCAGAAAGGGCAGAGTGATTTGTTAAAATCATGTTTATGTCAATTTGCTTAAAACGCTTCTGTATAGTCAATATTTTACATCAATAATTTAATAAAATTTGGAGACGGAGGAACATTCAGATCACTTAGTCCAACCCTTTCAACTTTCAAGGTAGAAAAGAAAAAATTTGAAAGGCTAAGTACTACTAACAAGAAAACAACAATAACCAAACAACAGCTTCTAACACTGGGTGGATAATTATTCTGTTAGGCGCTGCTCTGAGCTCTTTGCATGTATTTAATTCTTTCAACAGCCCTATGAGGTATTACTATGAATTGCTGCAGTTATTATATCCACAGAAAGAGATGCTCAGACTCAGAGAGAGAGGGAGGAAGTCACTCATGGCCACAAGGCAAGGGCAGAGGCAGGACGGGGCACCAGGCATTCTCAGCTTCAGGGCCAGTGCTCCTAACCGCCAGGCTATGCGGTCCCTTCTGTCCTGCCCGATCACAGAGGCATCACACTAGGTCCCAGGGCCCCTGATTTGGGGTCTAGCAATACAAAAGAAAACCATTTGCTAGCTATTGGATTATGCTGAAGGACTCTGCATCAGTAAATCACCCCAGTGTTGAATTTCAAACAGAAAGTCCCAGCACCAATTTCAACTGTTGATGCGAATGGGATATTATGCGTGTGTCCGTGTCCATGAGGGTGCTGACTGTGGCTGTCACACTACTGGGGCGAAGGGGAATGTAGATGACACTGGGGGAGACACAGGCAGGGAGGCTTCTGCTCTACCTTCCTCTAATTCACCCCCACCCATCACCCCCAGGTCAAGCCTCCCCACTCTACACCCGGTTCAAACCTAATTACATTTATAAAAGCAAGTGTGTTCCATTTCTCATGCTTTTAAAATTTAATTCAAAGATAGTGTGTTCCTAAAACAGTCAAAATCTATAATGTGTCTCGCTAACATCCTCACTGCACACACCTCTGCCTGCCAAAGCAGAGCTGACGACCACGGCGTGCTGCACGGTGCAGAGGGCTTGTCTTTTAAAACACAAGCTGGAAACAAAACAAAACAAGAGCCGGCTGCAGTCTAGCAAGTGTGCGTGATGGAGAAGGCGCCTTCCAACCCTGCTGTGCACAGGGCTACCTGGGGCAAAAGTGGCCTCCTCGGTGAGAACGGGCACATTTGGAAGGCAGATGCCCTGCCAGCTCTGCTCGCGCCTCTTTGGAGGATTCCTCTGACAGTTCCTAACTGCATTATCAGGATTTGTCTCGCTGGTAATGGCCAATTCATTTGTATTACCACATTTAGACCTTACACTAAGCAGGCAATCACAGGTAAGAAGACGGGTCCCACGGAGTCGGCGGAACGGAAGGGACGGCTCCGACTGGGCTGTGAGGAAGACGCCGGGGGGAAAGCAGGTCTTCCTCATTCCTGCTGCCAGGATTCCTCACCCCCTTACAGATGGGCAGACAGACCGACAGAGAGCACCTGTGCGCGTGTGAGAGCACACACACCCCGTCAACCCCGGCAGTGAGCCTCAGCGTCATCAGGGAAGAACCGGGGCAGCCATCGAGTCCAGTGCCTCCATTTAGCGGAGGAGGAGGAAGCCAATCCCAGAGAGGATAAGAGAGCGCAGTGCGTTCGTTAGTAAGTGGCAGGGCCGGCGCTTGATCCTAAGGACACCTGACTGCAAGCCCACGGTTCTTTGTGCAGCATGATTTCACTAAAAGCAAAAAGAAGTCCTTCTCCATCAGTGGGATATTCTCAAATGTCCTTTCTGTAAGCCTTTGCGTGGTGACAACACTTTACAAGTGATCCCTTTTTTAGCCCCTCCCTCCAAGATTTATTTATTTGAAAGGCAGAGCTATAGACACACACACGCACACACACACATACACACAGAGAGAGAGAGAGAGAGAGAGCGAGCTTTCACCTACTACTTCACTCTCCAAATGGCCACAATGACCAGGGCTGGGCCAGGCTGAAGCCAGGAGCCTGGAATTCCATGTGGGTCTCCCATGTGGGTGGTTGGGGCCCAAGCACTTGGGCCATCCTCGGTTATTTTCCCAGGCACACTAACAGAGAGCTAAATCAGAAGTGGAAAAGCCAGGCCTTGAACCAGTGCTCATATGGGATGCTGGCATCCCCCTGGGCTTTCTGGAAGGCTGAGGTCCCAGCAAAGCCAACCCTCCCACAGGCTTTGCTCCCTGCTCCAGTCACCTCCTGGGGATTCATTTCCACCATTTTAAAAACCACCAGGCATAGGAAAGATATCCACTCTCTTAGCATCTAAAAACACAGGGAATCAGAGATCTCAACACATTTTTAAGAATTTGTGAAGGGAAATAATCATCGGAAAGTTATTTAGAGGTTCAAATTTTGAAAAAAGAAAGATAGCAGAGTCATGTTCTAATTTTTATAGGTACAATTTGTACCTATCTTTCAGTAGATGAGAGAGGTGGCACACGAGAAACGGATCATTAAATTGTAGTGTGAAACCAGGGAAATTAACCAGCTGCTGTGAAAGCCACCTCTCTTATTCTCTGAGAGAGGATAAGGTGGGGGGAGGGAGGAGAGCACAGGAAGAGCAGAAAGAAAGGTGCTGATTTCACCAATAATGCGCTAACTTCGAAGTCTGTAGACTGTCTTTAGACTAATGAACAGAAAATGTTTGATCAAACAATATTAGTTGTATGTGACGGATCTTTCATGCCTTTTAAACTGTAATGATTCTGTCCTGGAAAAGCCTTAAGGATGATTTCATCCAACGCCCTGATTTAACGTAAAAAGAAACTGAGGAACTGAGGTTGAGAGAAGAAGACGGGCTTGACCCCATACTGCTGGATGCCGAGTTGATGGCAAGAGCCTGGCTTTGCAATCCATCTTGTGTTTCTACCCACTGATCTGCACTGCCTGACCATTCTGCAGGCCCAAAGGCCCTAGAGGGCCCTCCATGAAGTTAATCAAGAAAGGACATTTTCCAAGATGGTTGGGGTTTGGCTGCTCAGACGACAGGAGGCAACTTCTCTACTGCGAAGTATAAGTTGATACTGTCGCCATGGACACATCCCATGTGCATCCAGCAAGCTGAAAAAGACAGCAAGTCCTTAAGAGCAAAGGAATCTGTAACCAATGACCACGACATAAAAGTCAATGCAGGCAAGCTGTCGTGGGAACATTCAGACACCAGGGCTTCCAGTCCAGAACCTCTGGGAAAGCCATGACAAACATGGAAGGGGAACTGTCGTCTGCTGCGTGCCTTCATCACAGGTGCCAGACACCTGTTTCAGATGAAACCGTCAAGGTCAGAATGTGAAGGATCTGTCTCTTTCAATACACAGGGAGCCCATACTGTAGCTCAG
Organism: Lepus europaeus; assembly: GCF_033115175.1. Taxonomy (NCBI): domain Eukaryota; kingdom Metazoa; phylum Chordata; class Mammalia; order Lagomorpha; family Leporidae; genus Lepus; species Lepus europaeus. The sequence continues at coordinate 73,318,609 of NC_084835.1, forward strand.
GCCCACTCCAAAGTATAAGTTTTTCTTTTCTTTTTTGAATCATGGTCCTCTTCCTCCTACCCATAAGTGCTCTGTATTAAATAATACAGCAGCTAGGTCTTGGGTGCAATGGATTGAATGTTTATGTTCTGCCACTCTGAAATGTATATGTTGAATCCCTAACTTCCCAAGGGGTAGCATTTGGCTTCCGGCAGGTGATGAAGTTCACGAGGGTGGAGAAGAGAATCCATAGCCTTCTACAGGACACCTCAACTGACTCCCTGGTCCTTTCTACAGAGTAGGGACACGGCAAGCAGATGTTGGCTACCGGGAAGGGGCCCTCAGACACAGAATCTGCAGGGGTCTTGATGTTGGCTTCTCGGCTCCCAGAACTGTGAGGAATACAATTTCTGTTATTAAGAACACAACCCAGCGTATGATATTTTCTTGTAGTAGCCTGAATAGACTCAGACACTGGGGGAAAGGAAACTAGATGGCATCAGTCCGGGCTCTACATCTTGCTTGCTTCGTCAGCCACACATGCGGATACTGGATGGGTCGAAAGACAGCCTCTTCGTCGCTTCCCTTTCTTTCCCAACTTGGTGAGTGGAAGATCAGCAAGGCCAGTAGCCAACCTGAAGGAAAGTAACATCTCTAGGCTAAGACTGCTGTGCCAAAGAAAGAAAGCAGGAACAAAGTAACAAATTATATTGTCAGAGAAAATGTGAACTTTTTGATTGGGGATGACATTTATTTTAAGTGTGCAATGACGGCAGGAAATCTGTCATGGTAAGACATGGCAGAGGTTTCAGCGTTTGTTAAGAGTGTCGTGGGAATTTCGCTAAAACTGTTAAGACTGACACCATTGGCTTTTGTTAACACATTAAGCATGGGAAAAGCGCCAGTCAGCATATCCTCCATAGCAGCAGTTCAGTTAAATTATCTGGAAGATGCATAAAACTGGGCGGGATCATAACGGCTGCATTTCCCAACATGTGGGGAGACAGAGAGGCTGAGGCCAGTGCCACACTGGTAAGCTGGATAAATGATTTTTTGTAAGATCTAACTCCCTGGGATAGGTGTTTGGCACAGCAATTAAGATTCTGCTTGGGACCCCCATCCCATAGCAGAGTCCCTGGGTTGGAGTCCTGGCTCTGCTTCTAATTCCAGCTTTCTGCTGATGTGAACCTGGGAGGCAGCAGGTGATGACTTGTGTGGTTGGGTCCCTGCCACCCACATACAGGACCCAGATTATGTTCTGAATTCCTTGTATCAGACTGACTACTGTGGGCATTTGGGGAGTGATCAGCCCATGGGAACTCTCTGCATCTGTCTGTCTGTATGTCCCTGTCTTCCAAGTAAAATACATAATTTAAATAATATTTCAATAATATATTATATTAATATGATAATATGAATAATAATATAATTTAAATAATAATTAAATAACTTTTAAAAATGAATTTTTTAAAGAATATAAGCCAGAGCCTCAAACAAGGGACACTGGGAGGGGAAGGCATTTCTTTTGGGCTTACTAATATTCCTGAAGATGTTTTAGTGGAGGAAACGAAGTTCACACACGCTTGCCAAGAACTGTAGAAGAAAATGACCTCTGATGAACACACTGGATTTGGCTGATGTGAATCTGGAGACCATTCTCGAATATTCTCCTTGAAAATGACTCAATTATTCCTTCAGCATTAGGCTAAGTGACAAACAGCAGAGCTGTAGTTGTGGACCCGGTGAGTCAAATGCAAAGGTGTTCTTGCCTCTTCCAGATACCTTCACACAGACCCATTAAGCTGAATCTTGCCTTACCTGGTGCCTCTCAAGCAGATCCAAAGAAAAGAAAACTGAAACCTTAACAATGACATGTCTTCCAGCCATCAGACAGGGACCAGCTGTCGCTGACCAGAAGAACGTTAGAGTGAAATGGCAGCCGAAGCTTATTTGGACTGATGCTTCAACTGGGAATAGAAGAAGGTAGTTCTCAGCACCCTCTCACTAGTACATTAAATATAATGTGCTGGTTTCAAAGAAATTTCAGGGAAAAAACACTTGGCGTAGATGTTTGAAAAGCAGAAAAGACAGTGCTAAGGTGCGCTAAAGAATGCAATGGCTTTTTAAATACACACCACTCATGTGCTCTGCAAGACCTTAGGAAACGCAGTCCATGCTGGAAAGGGGGACTTCCCTTGGAGACTAATTGTCCATAGGGTACAGGAAGCTAAAACTCACTGCTAGGATTCTCTCACCAGTTCTACAGTGCAAGGGAAGCCTTGGGTTTGGCAAGTCGATGTGTGGCAGATGACGAACAGCCCCTGGCAGGGAGTGGAGCCTGTCTGTGTGGACCTCGGCTTCAGGACACACTCTTTGCCTTCTACAGAGGCTCAGGGTTTGCTGGCCATCTGACTTGGGATTTTCTGGTTAGCTTCCAGGAGAGTGTTTATTGTCCCCAGGTTAGGGTGTGTTGAATTTAGAGCTTTTCTTGGCTTCCTGGTTATCCTGTAAATGACTCCTCCATGCTTAGATTTTTCAGCCATAGACTCTAATGAGTCTAAATAAAATAAGCCCCAGTTTTCCAATTATAGCACCCTGACCCTTTTAAAAACAGTATCTGCCTAGGCCTGGAGGTGACCAGCGTAACTTTGCAGCATTCCATGTGCTAGGAAGTTTTTGCTCCTTTGCGCCCATCTGGTTTAGCTGATAAAACACAGACACCGAATTAAAGGCAAAAACATAGAAATATGCTGCCAAGAACTGTCTCTCCACTATGCAAACATCATCTTGTGTAGCTTAAAACACTCAATGTTTTTCCTAAAGCACTGCTTCCGCCATCCTCCCCCATCACACCAAAAGGGGAACATATGGAAGGAAAGCTTGGACCAAAAGGAGCCTAGGTTTTTTGGCTACGAGAGCAGAGCAGTCAAATGAGCACAGCTCCTCATCAAATAAGCCATCCTGACACCGTTTGGACTTTCCCAACCTAATTTCCCACATCGTGTAAGTCCTTTCCTCCATCTAAGGTGGTCACCAAGCACAGGGGGCTTTACCAGGCACCGTACCTGGGTTATTCACATGCATCTCTGTCTACTTTTTCAGTTAATTAAAAAAATAAGATCAATCAGTTGCCATAAGCATTGTCTATTTTAAAAAAATTACTTCTCATTCCCAAATAAAGCTACTTGAAATAAAGTCACAGGAACTGGCCTCATTATTGGTGGTCTTCAATAGAACAGTGGCTCACACATGGCCTCATTCCTATCAGTGTTTCCTTGCTGCCTGCCCAGGACTTCTTCCTGAAGGAGAGCAGTACGATCATGGAAAGATGGAGGTCCCACGTCTTAGACTACTTAAGTAATGAGACCTTAGGCCTATAAAGCCCCAGAGGGAGGAAAATCAGAGCCAACTGATGGCAAAATTGTCATCTATTTGAACCAATTCACAGACACTTGATTTTGTTTTCTAGACGTGCATAGATCCTTTACAGTATTTTTCTTTTTTGCAAGTTAATTTTGGCACCTAGGAAAGGTAGTGGAAGTACTCATTCACACAATTTTGAAGAAGTTGCATTTAGGAAACACAATTCAGCAGATTCCTATTTCACATGTATTCTTTGGTTTTGAAGCAACTCTAAGTAACTACTCCAATAGGTCATGTTAATTCGGTTGCAAAATTATTGGTCTGCCTACAAAATCACACCTGCTATAGATGTTCACATTGTTACCATCAGCTATGCAAAACTCCTTGGTAAGGACCTTCCCCTGACACTGACGAACACAATAGAGAACCTGGCAAGATCTGGTGTCTCAGAAAACTTTGAAATAACACATCTAGTGTCAAGTACACGTTCTCATATTTTCTACACTTATACACTTTGCTAATGCGTACTAAAAAGTGGGTTTCCTCCAAAGCTCATTTGGTAGCAAATATCATAGTTATAGTTTGTGACATCACAGATGTTTCCTTAATAACTATGTACTCCTAAACAGAGATTTAGTATCCTGTGAAGCTGAGCATAAGAGATGAGGTCATAACCACCAGGTATGCAAGAGTCTTGTTTTCAGGTAAGTGTTTGCCTTTAGGAAAAAAACAGATGGAGAATGAAGGAAATCAAAATTGTGGCTATAAAATAATGAGACAGATGTTCTTATGGGTCCTGAAACTGGCCCTAGGATAGTTCAAAGGTCTTTGAGGCAAGGTGGGAATGACTTCCAGGAGCAGCCTTCCACTATAAGCTACAGAGCACTTCAAAATGCTCACCGACAATGGAATGAAAGGATAAGCTTATTTAGGTGCAAAAAAATTTTGAAATCTATGCATAGCTTTTCATAATATGTATTTTCCATGAACATTTTAAAGTACCCTCATGCACACAGATTTCAAAAGATTTTGCATCAAAATAGATTGATCTTTTAATTCCAATCTTTATGAACTTTTAGAAGTATCTTCATATAAGTACCACCAATTGAAAGGCTAAAAGTGATATTAAATATATTCACAAATTTTCTGTAGAGCTTTCTTCAGCTACTTTGTATCAAATAGGTTAAATAGGACAGGGACATTTCTATTATTTACACACTTGAAGTTTTTAAAAACAAAAGGTGGAAAAAGGACACTAAAAAGAAGAAACATTTCCCCCCAGTGACAAAGGCCTATAGATACTGAAAGTTGCCACTCAGCTATCTGTCATAAATTCAACCATCAAATTTCACATGATAGAAATATTTTATGAGGCAATTTTTCAATTTGTCCTTTTATTAAGTGACGAAATCAGTTATACCAATAAGATGGTAAATATTTTCACTAGTATACGAGCAACCTTCTGGTTGGTTTATAATTACAAGAATAATGCTAACTGAATCCCTTGCTTTGTTTCAATATCCCTTGTTAGTGCCACAGACCTCTCTGCCTCTCTTGTTTTTCTCAAAAGCAATTTAGAAAATGCTTGTATTTTAGACAAAAGGAGAACATTTGGTGAAAGAAAATTCATCATTAGGTATCTAGAGGTTTGTTAATAGAAAAGGCAACTCCCACAGTGTACCCTAGTGCTCAAGCCAGACACACACGCTCAGGACCAGCAAGCTGCCTTCACAGTGGGCCAAAAGTCATTATCATAATTTTATATTACATAGACTACATTGAAAATTTAATATATCCCAGCAAAAAGAGACAAAAGACATTTTGCATAATGCTTCTGTGAGCGCACTCTCTCTTGCTACTCTTTTAGCCACCCCATGCAGATAATCACACCAGGAAAAAGAAGTTCATTACCTAAGCCAAATCAAAATTAGGCTTTTCTTTTTGATAGGGAACTTCATTAGTAAGCCCTGTCTTATACAGCTGGGAGATTTGATGAATCTATCTTAGAGTAATAATTCAGCACAATCAGCCACAATTTTACTTTAAGTTTTACATCTTTATTAAGAAAAGTAGAAATATATATACCGGAAACATACACATGGATTCTGAAAGAGGTCAAATCAAGATGCTAACTGAAATCACTTTTGGACACTGAAAACATTCCAGAGTGATGGAAAATCCAGGTAAGAAATACAACTCTTTGCCACTTGGTTATCCAGGATTAAGGCTTTCAAGGAAAAAAAAAATCAAGGAAGTGAAGGCTAAAACACTTGAAGTAAAGAAAGGCAGACATGTATTGAAGCTATTCAAATGAAAACATCTTCAAATTTTAGTTAGCCTTTGATTAACAAGAAAACACAGGAGGAAAAAGTCATTTTAGAATTCTTCTTAAGATAAAGGCTAGAGATCTATTGTCCCTACGGGCTGTCCAAGAAACTATCCACTGCAGTGCTAAGCCCTCGTTTATATCATACAAAACTCGGTGATCCCACAGACATGGAACAAAGAGCTCCATTCTCCCCTTTGTGTGACCCACATATGTAAGTGAGTTCACCAGCATGCAGGAGCTCTGCTGGCTGCAGATGATTGTCTGTGGAACTCCTCCAAGATTGCACCCTTTCATGCTGAAAAACCCATCTCCATAGCCCCGGTGGTGGACATGGCTTTCCACACTGTGCTTGACGCCGACCTTGACTTTTGTAACCAGGCTGATGCTTCGATATCACGCAGGGCCTCTCTGGCCATTGTCCATTATGCGTTCTCTTAGCCATGCAGAGCCAGCTAGCCTTCAAGAGGAATAACAGTCTCACTTTGCCATGCCCCCCTCCTTGCTGACATGCATGGATTTCTCCAAATATTTACATCAGTATTACTGAAAGAACAAGGCTCCTAAATTCCTGAAGGCTAAGCCTTTTTAAAACAGTGAACTTCATTTCCTACATCTCTTTGGTATTATCAATCTACATATTTTTTAACTCTCAATAGGTGTAGAGTTTGTGACAAAAAACCTGCCACCATCAATGAAATAAAACCAGCAATTTTTTCCATCGGATCATGTTAGAAGTCCCTTCACCTGTATTTGAAGATAGGCATGTTCAAAGAAACAAATTCCACTTGACTTAGGCTTAGTCATTTAGCACAAATGGCCCAAATGACAAAACTGGACTTCTAATGTTGTGAGATCAGGAGTGCCTTTTTGAGCAAGGACAAAGTGTTATTAAAAAGTACCTGATCTAAGAGTTGACAGGAGTAAATACTTTCTTATCTGTACAATGGCATAAATTGTAGTCTGGGTATTTTCAGAAACACATACAGCATTGTGAATTCTACCTCTTTTTTAGGTTTGATGTAGTTTTTACAAATTAATAATATGCCCAATTTTTTAATCTCCTGGGAAACACTACAGAAAATGGGAATGGAGCTGTGTCTGACGTTTCAGGATATGCCACCACGGGAAACCTTTAGAAAGGAAGAGGATCAAAACATCACAACAGCTGTCATTTATGCGGTTTTAACCATGTTCCAGGTATGCAGCCAAACCATTTTCCCATAGATTATTCAGACCTTAAAACTACTGTATTAGATAGCTACCATTGTTATTCCTTTTTTTTTTAGAGGTTGTCTGTCTTTGCCAGGTTGAGGAACGTGCTCGAGTTCATGCAGTTAGCATGTGGAGAGCCTTGCTTTCCTGCTCTAGCATCTGTTTACTTAACCACTGTGCTTTCCAGCCTTCACGAGCAAATCATGAATAAGAAGCAATTCTAAGACATTAAAAAAAGTTATTTAATTATCCCAATTGTCACAAAAGTAACTTATGAAAATACCCATGGCCGGCGCTATGGCTTACTTGGCTAATCCTCTGCCTGCGGCGCCGGCACCGGTACTAGTCCCGGTTGCTCCTCTTCCAGTCCAGCTCTCTGCTGTGGCCCGGGAGGGCAACGGAGGATGGCCCAATTCCTTGGGTCTCTGCACCCGCACGGGAGACCGGGAGGAAGCACCCAGCTCCTGGCTTTGGATCGGCGCAGCAGCTATCGGCCATAGCAGCCATTAGGGGAGTGAACCAACGGAAGGAAGACCTTTCTCTCTCTTTCTCTCACTGTCTATAACTCTGTCTCTGTCTCTGTCTCTCTCTCACTGTCTAACTCTGCCTGGCAAAAAATTTAAAAAAAAAAAGAAAAAGAAAAAGAAAATACCCTTCCAGGTGTCTTTTGGGGAAGGAGACAGAAAAGGCACTTAGAGCTAAAGAAAAACAAGTAGGGAGCCCTAAACAAAACTGGAAAAGACAAGACAAAATCTATGAAATTCAAGTATGGGCATATTTTATGTCTTAACTTGGTTTGTTCTGAAAAAAAGATGACCAGTCGCTGCACTAGTCAATTTTATTAGAAAACTAACTTTCCCTTTTATAATCCTTAAACTACCTAGCCAGGTTAATCATTATAAATACTTCCTCAAAGTCTATGAAAATGACAATGTGTCATTCTTTCATTCTCCTTTCCCTAAGCAAAATAAATAAATAAATATTGAGTGGATCAAAGTTCAGTTCAAGTCCTTTTCCTCTTGGATGACTCATATATATGAGTATATGAAATATACTATTCTTTTATTGTCTCTAATTTGTCTTTCTTGTGTGACTTTTTAAAAAAAGTATTTTTATTTATCTGAAAGGTGGAGTAACAAAGAGAGAGAGGCAGGTGCAGAGATGCATCAAATACATTTGGTTCATTCCCCAAATGGCTACCATGGCCAGGGCTGGGCCAGACCGAAGTCAGGAGCCAGGAGCCTCATCCGGGTCTCCCACGTGGGTACATGTGGGTGCAGGAGCCCAAGCACTTGAGTCATCTTCCACTGCTTTCCAAGGCACATTAGCAGGGAATTGGAGCAGCTGGGGTTTGAACTGGCACCCATATGGGATGCCGGCAGCAGCTTAACCTGCTACGCCACAGTGCTGGCCCCCTCATGTGACTTTTGACTCACGTTACACTACATTGAGATTCTCTCTTTATAGGTGAATCTTGTCTCCCACTCACAACCAGATGCTACACTCCTTGATGGCAGGAGTCACGTCTTACATGTTTGCATGTAGAACAATACAAACAAAACTATGGGTGGTAAAGATGGTGGGGGATTTCACAGGCAGGCATCCTGTAGGATATGTAACCATAGCTCTTTCTGCCTTGGTTTTCTTCTTCTAAATCTTTGAAGGATACAGAACAGAATACATATGTTAAAGCTTGGGATTTATAAAAGCAGCAATGCACACCATGCCCAGTTAACAAAACAACTGCAAAGACAATGATCAAAAGCAAGTCAATCAACAAATGCCAACAAGATCCAATTTAACAATAAGGTTAATAACTTACATATCAAGTCAAAACAAGTCTTGAGATTTACCTTTTTTATCAAGGCACAATAAGAGTCTACAGGGAAATTTCTTTCTATTTCATTAGGAAATGTTCAGTTATATGAACCATTGGTTCTTGGACATAAAAACCAGTCAATCGCCATTGAGAAATGGACTACATATAAATTTTAAAATTTGCCTTCACATTCAATTGCAATTTAGTCCAAGTTCAGAAAATCCGGTTCAGCTATTTTCTTTTTCAACAGATTTTCCACATGTTATTAGAAGTACACAGTTAACCAGGTTTCATGCAGTAGACAAAATGGCATTGTGGGATTACATTAGTTCGACAGCTGCTTTATGACTATAGCTTCCAGACCAATTTATTTAATATTGATCTTTAAACAAACATCAGTACAAATAAATTTGAGCACTCCAGTCCTGAGATTTTATATCTATAAAAGAGGCCCATATTCAGAGAAGCAGGGCTGCTTGTATTTCCCTTTGATTCTGTTTTCTTTGATCCTACCAGGTATCAAATACATCAATGCCAAATTAAAACAAATCCATCTTCAGATAACACTCTGTTTATAATCTTTCGTGCAGAAAGAATTTTTCTATCAATAACTTCCAGCAAGCGTTTTAACTGATCTTTTTATTGCTTTATTCTGACTACTACAAAAGGCAGTAGTACCCTGTCCTGACTGACACCTGGCCCAGCTCTACCTGGATGTCTGCTGAAAGGTCCAAGTTCTGCTTCCCCATTTGCAGGTAGCCTGCTCTGTTTAACAATTCCAACCCAGAGGCAGAGATGCACCAAGACCCGGCCGCCCCCTACTGAGAAAATTGCTGCACAAAGCCAGGGGTTTGGGAGGCCAATCTCGAGACTTTTACGGGACTACAGTTGACCATTTGGAGGAGGGGACAGCTGGGTGCTAAATATAAATGGGAAAAAGGACTTAGATAGGGAAATAGATAATGAATCCTGGGATTAAACACTCGATTCAATTAGGCGGGCATATATGAATGTGAGGCATAAATGGACCCAACATAATGATTTGCACAAGACTTATTTATGCCTGTCTTAGTTATCCTGATTGAGTACAGACACGAGGCTCACCAGGGGATGGATATTCCTGTGGTCTGGAACTGGGATCAAGTTCAAAGTTTTTGGTCACAATTTATTCACATCTGTCATCTGTTTTATGTTCATCGTGCTCCATGCATTATATGGATCTTTTAAAGAAATGAACATTTCTTACCACTCCTTTCCTTCTCCTCTCCCCCCACCTCCTCCCTTTCCCCTCCTTTCCAGTCTTCTTTTAGGTATAAATATTCTGAAGACACAGTAGGGTCAATGGATAAATCTTCATGGGAAATTAAAAAGCCCTTCAGCAAAATATTCAGGTTTGTTTACAGATACCCCGAACCTGTACTAGCAAAGGGTGGTGTACCTGCTGTGAAACTGCAAGACAACTGCTTTTTGTGTGTGAGAAATTTTGGTCAGAGCTGGTGAAGGATTGGTGTTCAGAGCACTTGAATTTAAAAAAAACAAAAAAACAAAAAAACAAAAACTTCATATTTTTAATACATTAAAGGTCAAAGAGGGTTTGAAAGGACTTGATATGCTAATGTTTAACATCAGAAATGAATAAATGATATAATTATTTAAGACTACTATTCCTTGGTCAATATAATAGCTTGGTGCTACAAATATAGCAACACATCAATTATTGATACAAGCACCAGCTTCTGCTGTGTCCCTTTCCAGTGTGCTGACATAAATGAACTTGGAGCTTAAAGCAAATGTACAGGAAAGGAACCATATCTATTGTATCATCCTAATTTGAAAGGATGCTGCTTTCTTCATCATACCCTTAAAGCTTCATACTCTGGAGATAGATGGAAATGCTCATGTGGTCTGCTCTCTCGTGCCTGGAGAACAGGATGAGGAATAAGGCATGGTTCTCTTTGCCCACGTTGCTGCTGAATCTTACAGAGAGGAGGCAGCTCCTGCAGGTAGCGTCAGGTCAGGAGAGATGCTGCTGGTAGCTTCTTCATTTTTTTTAAAGATTTACTTATTTATTTGAAAGTCAGAAATACAGAGAGGAAGACAGAGAAAGAGAGAGAGATCTTCTATCCACTGGTTCACTCCCCAAATCACCCCAATGGCCAGGGCTGGGCCAGCCAGAAGCCAGGAACCATGAGTTTCATCTGGGTCTCCCATGTCACTGCAGGGGCCCAAGGACTTGGGCCATCTTTTGCTGCTTTCACAGGCCACAGCAGAGAGCTGGATTGAAAGTGGAGCAGCCACAATGTGAAAAGGTGCCCATAGGCATGCAGATGGCAGCTTAAGCTGCAGACAGCAGCTTAACCTGCTACACCACAGTGCCAGCCTCAACTGCTGGTAATTTCTAATATGCTAGGATTGGGCCAGCACAAAGGTCTTCTTTCAATCTGTGTGTTGTGAGATGGGGAGAGAATGTTTTCTCACAGAATTATTGAGACAATTAAATGGTAAAACATGTAAATCTGCTTTGATAAACAGAAGCTATCAAGTCAATACACAAGGATCATACCCTTTCATAATACATAATTCTTATTATGAGATATGTATGCAGGCAATGATTTTATTAAAGGAAGTCCATCTTTTATGGCCAATGTAGACTTCTATGTTGGCTGATGTTTAAACCATACCCAAGGCCAAGTTAGGTGCAAAGCTGATCTTATCTCTGAGGTTCCCAATGTACTGTATACACACTGCTCCCTGAATTCCTACAGGCATTACTCTGGGCATTCTGGGTCTCTTGTATGTCATCGTCATTGCACCCTTCACTTCCCTGATTCTTACAGAGGTGGGAGCAGGCAGTGAAATGAAGATATGCCCTGGTTCTAGGTGCTTACATCATAATTACAGTCCATAATGAGAGATGAGTCAGTGGTGCCCAAGAGACTCTGCCCCCTGGATGACCAAGTAACTGATGGTGTAAGTCAGGGATATCAGTGGTGCCACAGGCAGAGAAAATGCTGAGAACCACTCCTCTAGAGACACTGCCATAAAAACCTCCTCTACAGACATCAATGCTTTTTCTTTCTTTTTTGTCTTCAAAGTTTTTAACCTACTGATGGTAGGCGCCCTGTCTTGGTATCCCTGGGTCATGGCAGAGTCCCTGGCACCTATCTGATCATAAACAAATGAGCAGAGGCCAGAGCAGCAAATTCAGAAGAGACGCAATGACGGTTTTTGAAGCTGGGACATATGAGCAGAGTTTGAAGGAACCAGAGGATGTTGATTTTGGAGAAGGATCAAGAAGAAGGAATGTCAGCTGCGATAAAACACACGAAGGATTCATGGTAGACAAAGGATTTTACTTCAAGCAGAGGAGTGGATGGAAATTTTGGATATGGACTGGAGGTATTCTGGGATTGCTTCTTTTTGTTTATCACTCACATCTACTGGGTCATAACTTCCAAATATTTCTCAGTTTGCTTTCTTCTCCACTTCCACAACCACAGTCTTAGTTCTGCTCCTCCTCTAAATCTCCTGGGCTGGTTACTCTTCCCAGCATGTGGTCTCTTGCCTTGCTAATCCTGTTCTCTTGCCTGCTCCGGGTCTTACAATGGTACTGCTGCTCTTATTGAGATCTCCAAACCTCTCCACTGCCTGCAAAATAAAACTCAATTCCCTTGTCTTGGAACGAGGGTCTTAGATAAGCCAGGACCTCCCTGAGTCTTAGCTGACAGCACGTTTTATACATGCTCTTCTCTCTCTGACTCAACACCCTCGTTGCCTGGCCCTCCTGGGAACTTGTCCTCATCTCTCAAGATTCTGCTTGGAAGTCTCTTCTTTTACAAAGTGTGTTGACCCTTGGAGGCATGTTCATTCAGTCCCTTCTTACCTTCTCATAAGACCTGGTGATTTCATACATTACAATGATTTCTACTGCTAGGACTACTACCATGGGAGAAAGTGATATTCTATTTATCAGTGTACTCCCAACAAGTTGTTGAGTGAATAAATGAATGAACAACAGAATGATTCACTCTTTAAGTAGAGGTTTAAAAACTGGACCAGGCTCGTTTTGAAAGTGCTCCCTGGACTTTATCGTGTCTTCCTGTCTTTCCTCCTCACAGTTCACACCCTTAGGGCTTGGTGAGCTGCAGGGGAGGAGAGGGTCAAGGCAGGCACCGTGTGAAAGTTTTATCAGAGTGTGAATTTGGCAAGCAGATGAGTCAGAAACTCAAAGCTCACACTTATCATGTGCAGGTAATAACAGAGTCCCAGATCCAGGTTTAAATACTGGGAAAGTGGTCCTAAAGGAGCAAAGAGTGCCAATCCTAGAGAGGATTTCACTTAGGGGATTCATGCTGCACAAACCATGAGTGACTTAGAAACAAGACTTAGGGAAAGTCCAGTTCCTTCTTCTGGGATGGGGGTTGGCAGATCTGATCCTTTTGATGTTGGCTATTGATGGTCATTTTTTACATGAGAGAAACACTAACACCATGCACCATTCTGCTGCCTGCACTGATTTCCCAGAGTATTAAAAAGCAATGATTCAAAAGCACGATTTTCATGAACCAACACTATGGAATCCCCTACACATTATTAAAGCCCTAGTCATCTGGTAATAGCCAAAACTTAATGTCCCTCCCTAAGAGTCTCACCAATTACCAAGGGGATCCTATTACTGCTAGAGAGAATTTAACTCAGAAAAAAAATTTTTTTTTCAAAGGAGAGCCTGGCAAAGTATCCCTTGTGTTCTAAGTAGAAGAATATCCTTTAACAGAAAACTGATTGCCTGACTAAATTTTATTTTGACAGGCAGAGTTAGACAGTGAGAAAGAGAGAGAGAGACGGAGAGAAAGGTCTTCCTTCCGTTGGTTCACCCCACAAACGGCCGCTACGGCCAGTGCGCTGTGCCGATCCAAAGCCAGGAGCCAGGTGCCTCCTCCTGGTCTCCCATGTGGGTGCAGGGCCCAAGCACTTGGCCATCCTCCACTACCCTCCCGGGCCACAGCAGAGAGCTAGACTGGAAGAGGAGCAACCAGAACAGAATCTGGCACCCAAACCAGGACTAGAACCCCGGGGTACTGGCGCTGCAGGTGGAGGATTAGCCAAGTGAGCCGCGGCGCCAGCGCCTGACTAAATACATCTTGAAGTTTTGCACCTAGGTCTGAGACCTGCTGCATATTTAATTCCTTGAGGAGTGAATTCAAACTCTTTACTCTTAAATGTAGCCTTGGACTATGTCTGATACTTTCTTAGTTTAAACAAGGCAGTGTAGTCACTAGAGATAAGGTTAAGACACAAAGTTATATACTACTGTTTCTCTACAAGAGTCTGGGAAAGACCATGATGCGATGAAGTCACCCTTTGTGAAATTTTGACCCAAAATGCCTCAAAACACTATAAAAACGTGTAAGTTATCTACAAGTATCTTTAAGTGTAAACTTTGTGATCTTCTAAAAATAATTGCCTACAAATAGTAAGGCAGTCAGACCGAGCATTTTAAGTGCGTATTTTTTTATGGTGCTGAGTGTTCATTACGTGTTTTGGTACATGGAGTGATATTTCTAGGTGCATCTTAATGATGTCAGAGTACAGAATGTTGGTTAGCTAAAATTTCAAGTTGTATGTCATTTATGCTAATATTTTAAGCTTGGGTCATGTAAGTGGGAATCCCGTTACTATGGTTCTCTAATAAAAATCTGTGTTTTTGAACAAAGAAATTACTTCCTATACTGTTCATAAAAATTCCATCCCAAGCAGGATTTATGAAGTCATGGGAAGCCTACTCCATCCTGTCCCTCTCCTGTTATCTTCTGGTTCCAAGGATAATGAGAAGCTCCACAACATGGCTGCAGGTTTGAATTAAAAGCCCCGGTCTTGTCCCACTCTGATTTTATGGGGCCTGGCTGCTGCAACTTCACAGGACCTTGCTGAAACGACCTGTCTACTTCAACTCCACATGGTCCCAGTCTGGCTAGGTCTTTGGATCAAACCCTTCTCGTGTGAATACAGACAGCGTCTGGGAAACTGCGCTGCGGATGTCTCCACAGAGAATCACAGATGCTGTCAGGACCGAACTTCACACTCAAGCATTTGATGCATTTTAAAAAGGGATTCAGCTTCAGACTCAAACAGGCAGATGGATCGTCTAACGCTTCAAAGGCTTTAGCAGGATTGCATTTTTTTCCCCTTTGTCCCACAACTCATTCCTCTTCTCCTTCTCCCAACATGCCTTTGCACAGTTCTAAAGGAAGTGACAACGTCTTACCAGTCCTAACACTGAGAACACAAAGGAACAAGCACAGGCACTTTAACTCCCTTATATAATCCTGAGCCTTCCCAGTTCTACTATCAACACTGGGAAGGAATTAGGGTTGGGGTAAAGGGAGAAGAAGTCCTAGAAACTGTGAAAAGGCTAAAGAAGACGTGAGGAATGCTGAGTTCTGTATTCTGTTGTTCCACCTTCCGTGTTCAAACTCAATCTACCCTAACAGTCAGTTCCCGTTAGCAAAGTGAGGGTATTCCACAATGCAAGAATTGTTGGTTTCACTCTAGTTTAAGCTATTTAGGAGAAAAAGTCCCAAAATCCAAAATGATATTTTTCTTTATTTCTACAACTATTAAAGCAATGATTAAATCAGAAATGTTTTCTGACAGAGGCTGCGAAGCTCTATACCATCTTTAAAATTACACAGTGGTTTCCCCATTAATTAGTCACCAAGGTATACACAAAGTGACACCGATATGAACAAAAATTTTTCCTTGGAGATATCCAGAAACACGTGCATTTCTGAGTAATGGTACAATAAGGTAGAGGTGAGGGAGAGGGGGCTGCACAGGCAAAAGTGGACTTCAGAAGTCTTAATAAATCAGCCTAGAAATTCTTACCATAAACTGGGGTGCCAACTTCAGCCTAAGCACTACAAGGGAAAAAGAAATTTTATTTGCCCTCGAATATCCTGAAATTTAATAGAACCACTGATATATAACTCAAATGAGCCTCTTGTTAATAATTCCAAGCAGATGGCTGAGGACTGGCAGGTGTAGGAAATGTGAGATAAGCACTGTCTTCAAAGAAGAGCACCCACTGACAAGGTATGGTGGAAGACAGTTTTGTGTAAAACTAAAGGTTGATCTAGAAGGTACTTTAGATGCTTTCAAAAATACTGTGAAGTAAGCAACTGCCTCTTGTTGGTTGATGAGTTTATAATTTTAAACATGGCAACTTAAAGTCTTTTGTCATCCACAGTTATATATGATTTGCTGCTCATAAAACTAAAGCGTTGTTGGTTCTGTGTTTAGCTGTCCTCCTATGGACTTTTTCCAGCCACTTCTATTGTATTCAGTACTTTGGGATGGCTCTGTAGACAGATGAAGCCAATAATGTATTAACAGTACCAACTGAGAGAAAGTATGGTTAACTGAGGTTACTAAAAACAAAAAGCAATTCAAATCAATTGGCAATTTACAAAAAGAGTTAAAGATTTTAAAAGCTATTATTAAAATTGCTATATTGGTCTATTATGTTATATGTGTGTACATATTGTATGTCCACATGGGAAAATTATATTAAGAGTTTTATTTTAATTGGCTTATAGATAAGATTGTCCATAAATTTAAGCTGCTAAAATTAATCAAAGATACGTTTTAATTCATGTGACCTGAATCTCTGTATCATATGTTTTATACTTGTTGGTAGAAAGAAACTAAAAACATTTTATATGTTTGTGCTTAAGTTTGCTGGTTAAACAAACTACACCATGTTAGATATTTAAGAAGTGTTTCCAAATACATGATTCTTAAAATTTATAGAAGGCATTGGACCTTCTGGTAAATGTTTTCTTAAGTTGTTATCTAATGGTTGAAACTGTTTGCTAAGTATTCATGTGATATTGCTATTGTCAGCAAGCGATCTAGGACTTGCTCCCTCATTTCTCTATTCTAAAAAAAAATTACCTTAGAGATTATCTAGTGCAAAAACTCTCTAAAAAGCAGGTGCAATGAACTTGGGTGCAGTCCTTAGGTTGGCTAAGTTACCGTGAACATCCATTCCTATGGTCTTTCCACAGTGCCTTCCCTTTCTGCATTCTGTTCTGGGGATTTCACTGCACAAAAATCCAAGTCACTGTTCTCTATTTCAGAAGAAACATTTTCCCATGCTCATCTACCTCTTCAAAGGGGGAGATGCAAAATCCACACATGTGCATACAAACTTAAATACACTTTAAATGTTCTAAGGAACAAAGTACAAAGACAGGACCTGGTTTAATCCATTCAGGTCCTGATTTGTGTGTTTGTTTTGTTTGTAGATAGTCTTTTATTTGAGAAGCAGACACACCGAGAGAGACACAGAAAGAGCTCCCCCTCACTGGCTCAACTTCCCAAATGCCCACCATGGCTGGGGCTGGGCCAGGGTTGAAGCTGAACACTGGGAACTCAATCCAGGTCTCCCATGGGGGTGGCAGGAACCCAATAACTGGAGCCAACAGTGCTGCCATCCAGGGTCTGCATTGGCAGGTTCTGAACCCAAACATTCCAATGTGGGATGTGAGTGTCTAACCACTAGGCTGATAGCTCCCAATCCATTTAAGTCTTGGCTTAAATTTTTTATACTGATTACAGCCACAATCCAGGCAAGAGTATTTTCTTCATTTGTTGACTGCAGTAATTTACAAAGGCTAGTAATACATGGTAATTATATCTCTATTACATATATTACACACACACATATATATATATACACATGTATACAATAGGTATATGTATAGATATTCTATATATGTATAGTACAAGTAATAGATGTATAATTTAAAATGTACATATTGTATTTTAAAATACCTAAGAATTTAAAATATATGTACAATAAACATCATTAAAAAGGCAAATTTCGGGGCCAGTGTTGTGGTATAGTGGGTAAAGCTGCCACCTGTGACACCTGCATCCCATATGGACACTGGATCAAGTCTTAGCTGCTCCACTTCTGATCCAGCTCCCTGTTAATGTGCCTGGCAAAGCAGCAGAAGACACCAAGTGCTTGGGCCCAGTACCCATGTGGGAGACCCAGAAGAAGGCCTGGCTCCTGGCTTCATTCTGGCCCAGCCCTAGCCATTGCAACCATTTAGGGAGTGAACGGCCAATGCAAGATCTTTATCTCATCTGTCTGTAACTCTGCCTTTCAAATAAATAAAATAAATCTTAAAAAAGAGGTAAATATTATAATAAGAGTCAAAATGTCTCATAGTGTTCAAAATGTAAAGAGCTCTTGCAAATCAGCAATAGAATGATGAATGTTATTTTTTAAAGGACATTCTAAAATCTCTCTCTGTGTAACTGTGACTTTCAAGAAAAATAAATAAATCTTTTAAAAAAAGAAATTGTTGCTACACATCAAAGGGAAGTTTTTTTAAATTTGAAAAAAGCTATTTGAAAATGTTTGTTATTCATTGAGGTCAAGAGTGTAAGGAAATGGGTATTCTCATACATAGATGGGCAACTGTGTATCAGTACAACTCTTCCGAACAGAAACTTCAAAGTCCATGTGATGAATATTGGGAATGATCTCATTCTTACCCATAGGCATCTGTCTTAAGGAGTTGATCAGAAGTAATCCCAAGATTTATGGAGTATTCATTACATGGCTGCTTAGAGGAGTAACATATTGGTAATAATTCAAAATGTCCAACTCAGACTATGGAAAACGGCCAAAGGGAGTGCTTTAGGTGGGCACAAGTGCATGAGGGCAACCTTACACTCACTGAGGCTCATACAGAATCACTAAAACACAGCCTCTGGGCCTCAAACTGCTTGGGTCAAATATGCCAACTACTAGCTGTGTGACCTCGGGCAAGGCACTGAGCCTGCCAGTGCCTCAGTTTTCTCCAACAGAAGATGGGGATGTGAGTACTTATCAAGCAGAATTGGTGTAGGTTGGCAAAGCCAATTAATATACCTGACAAACAGATGCGTTTAATAAATAGTAATTATATATCTGATAGTATTAATGAGCATTTCATGAGAATATACATGTTATGTTCTAATGTTTTGTTGAGAAAAGCAGAAACAACTTAAAATATTATATTGAATAATAAGATCGCATACATTTTTAAAACACATGTGTATTTTATGTTTGTTTTTACACATTTCTAAAAAAGGCTGAAGAAATAAAATTTTGAAGAAAATACTCCAAACTGTTACAACTTGGCTCTTAGAGTCAGAGTTGTAATGAATTAATTTTCCTGTACAAGGGGTCTTCAGAAAATTCATGGAAAATGCATACTATGAAAAAAAAAACTACACATGGATTTCAATTTTTTTACACTAAAGGAAATACTTTTAACTCAATTTCCATGAATTCTCTAAAAGCTTCCTGCATACATTTTTACATTTTCAAAATGGACTGCCATCATAAAAATTACCAGTTATTCAAAGAAAAAACAGACATAACTTTTTTGTATCCTTATTCTCTCATTTTTGGGGGTGAAGAAATCTCCAGAGGGAAAGGCAACATCATTTCGCATGAAATCTAAAGCAGTAAATGGGAATAGTTTAGGAGGATTAAAAATATGGGGATTAAACAGGAGAAGGAAATAGAGTAAGAGACAGAGAGACTGTAAAGTTAAGTGAGGGGCCAGCGATGTGATGCAATGGGTTAAGCCACCACCGGTGATCCTGGCATCCCATAAAAGTGCTGGTTCAGGTTCCAGCTACTCCACTTCCAATCCAGCTCCCTGCCAATGCACCCATGTGAAAGACCTGGATGGAGTTATAGGCTCCCAGTTTCAGCCTGGGCCACTTTCAATTGCTACGGTCATTCGGGGAGTGAACCAGTGGATGGAGTGTCCCTTTCTTTCTCTGCTCCTCCCTCTCGATCACTCTGCCTTTCATATAGATAAAATCATTTTTAAAGAAACAAAAACCAAAAAAAGAACACAGCTACCACAAATGACAAGAATTGTCTACACATGTCCCCTGCTGTAATATAAAAGTTAAAAAGTTCAATGAAAGGAGGACCTAGCAAGCGCGTGTGGGAAGGGCTAGAAGATGAGTAGGAACACACTGACTTTGCTTTTCCCAGGTCTGCCCATCAAGAGTGACTGCCAGGTCACCCCTGTCCAGAGGCTTCCTTACATGGAACTGCAAAGTGCTACTGCTTGGGGATACAGTTACAAGAAAATGGCCCAAGGTAACTGAGAAGCTGATCATTATCAATTAAGTTGTGCTCACTGGCCATGGCGGGGTATATTCTACCAAGTGAGCTCAACACTTTCTTCCACCACAATTTTCTTTTTATTTCCTTCACAGTACATTTATCTGCTATGTTGCCCAAAGTTTGCATAATCCCAGCATCCAGGAATATCCTGGGGGCAGGGGAGAGAGCAAACGGGATGTAATGACAGGCATCTGGTGTTGGAGCGTTCTCCCAGCACTGGCTGAGGAGGGAATGTGGACAACAGGAGTGCTGCTTTCTGCAGAGGAGAAACCACTTAATACTGCAGAACAATAAGAGACCATAGCATTAATAATACTGGTCTTTTCAGGGCTGGAGAATTGCGAATTGATGACTAAATAACTAGCTCACATCTGTGGATAATGACAGAAAGTATTCGTTAGGCACAGCACAGATTCTGGGAGTCAGAGCAAAGTCCAGAGGAAACATCAGAGAGAGAAAAGAAGCCGTGAATGTTTGACGAGGCTGGGAAGAGTGAGAGGGCTTGAAGCAAAGGCCACGTCGGTGTGTGAAACGTTGAAATGTCGTACCTGGGGCCAGCTACATTTCACTTGCTAAGACGGGCTTGGAAGTAGACATGGGTTTTTTCATTTTAAGATTTATTTATATTTGAAAGGCAGAGCCACAGAGACAGGGAGAGAGGGATGGAGGGAGGGAGGGGGAGAGAAGAGAGAGAGAGAGAGAGAGAAAGGGGGGAAAGAGAGAGAAAGAGAATTTTCCATCTGCTGATTCATTCCCCAAATGGCTGCAATGGCCTCAGCTGGGAATGGTCAAAGCCTGAAGCCAGGAACCCCATCCAGGTGTCCCATATGGGTGCAGGGGCACAAGCACTTGTGACATTATCATCTGCTGCTTTCCTAGACACATTAGCAGGGAGCTGGATCAGAAGCTAACAGCTGGCGCCACGGCTCACTAGGCTAATCCTCTGCCCGCGGTGCTGGCACCCCGGGTTCTAGTCCCAGTTGGGGCGCTGGATTCTGTTCCAGTTGCTCCTCTTCCAGTCCAGCTCCCTGCTGTGGCCTGGCTTCGGATTGGCGCAGTGCACTGGCCATAGCAGCCACTTGGGGGGTGAACCAATGGAAAAAGGAAGACCTCTCTCTCTCTCTCTCTCTCTCTCTCTGTCTAACTCTGCCTGTCAAAAAAAAAAAAAAAAAAAAAAAAAAAAAAAAAAAAAAAAAAAAAAAAAAACAGCCAGGACTCGAACTAGGCTCTAGATGTGATTTTGGAAAAGTGACCTGTTCTCTCTCAGCCTCAGCCCCCTTGCTGTAACACTAGGGCAACAGGGCTGTGCTGGTGGATTAAATAAGACAATATGTGCAAAATGCCAAGCTTAGTGCAAAGCACTCTGCAAATAACAGCTGAAAACAGCCTATGCCTATATATTTTTTTCATGATTTCTAACTGTACCAGAAAACGCTTAATGGAAATGCTCTGGGAGGACTGATGAAAGGATGCAGAAGACACCAAACCGCTCACTCCAGGGGACACGCTCTTGGTTCAGGGTGGCGTTCTGCTAGTCACAGTCCAAGTTAGCCACCAAAGGGTCCCTCCAGCCCTGTGTTTCTCCTTTCCTCTTTGCTGGCGGGCAACATTAAGTGCAAAACACATGAGAATGAAATTGGGTAAGCGTTCACCCATCAGGGGATAGCACCTTTAACAAACAGTCAGCAGTGTACTTTGGGAATCTTGCCTTTGGGATGCTGACCTAGACATATTCTCAAGAGAATATATGCTTCTCTGTCACTCTCAATGTTAAGGGGATGGATGGATGGATGGATGGATGGATGGATGGAGTGATATTTGGCCAAGGTCTGCACTGCCTGATTAGCTTGAAGCAAGTGACAGAAAGACTCTTTTTAAGAATTCAGTTGCAAGGATGAACTCTTGCACATGAGCTCTTTCCTAAGAAGACATCTGTACTTACATACACACCATACTGCATACACACACACACACACAATCATATTTCCTTATCAAACCGCTCCATTCAGATGGGTTTTATTTACTACTCTTGTTGTCAGGTTTGGAAGTACAATTTCCACAGATAAGTTCACACATACGTGTTCTCTAGGTTTTGTGTTCTTTACAGCAGTTGATACATTCCCATAGTGAGAAGAAAAACAGAAATCCAGGTGAGAATTCTTTTGATATTTCCATTGCCTTTCATGTGAAACTCACAAGCCATATGCCATAATGGGAGTTGGAGATGGTAGCTGGGGAGGTTGCCAATTTTTAGGGGTGTGTAGTGTGTTGTTTTCTGCTACAGTTGCTATAGTAGATAATTTGAAATAAAATTCAGCAGGTCCTGATGTTAAATTTTGGATACCAAACTGAATTTAGGGAGAGCAGAAGTACCAGGCTTCTCTGGGGACCTGGTCTAATACCTCCGGAGGCCCCTGGCTCAGCTGTGGCAAGCTAATAAGGTTACCCTGAAGCAGATGCAGTTGTTAATACAGATGTGGCATGGGACCTCCTGGGGCAGGTCACAGTCAGGATAGCTCATGCTACTATGCAATCCACTCATTATGAAAGCTTGTGACGGGACCACCTCAAAGCAGAGGCATTGTGGTGTGTCACACTCCCTTTGTCTGCTTCTCCCTTGGCTCACCTGATGGGAGGCAGGCTGACGAATCATTTCCTTCACACATACACGCACACACACACACAATGGTTGGTGCCATTTCATTTGGGACACTTTTCCTTCAACACAAAAGATTTTAAATTGTTCTAAGGCAATTAAAGTTATTTGGGAAAGATGTATAGAAAATTTCATGGAAATCGAGTGTGACAGCTGGTGCTGGGGTCCAGAAAGTAGAAATGCCACTATTTATGGACACAATGTAGGGAAATGGTTTTTGGCAGCTGGTTTCAAGGTTCATGGTGTGTGGTGAAATGGCTAATATTATGGATGAAGGCTGATTATGAATAAAATGCTATGTTTCTTCAACTCTTCCTGCTAGTCAGCGTCTAAAATAATGCTTTGGCGAACACAGATATAACCTACTGGATTTAATATACTTCATGTTCTTTCGAAGAGAGTGAGTTGAGAAAATCATGGACCTCCTCAATGAATGGAAGATCAAACACACACACACACACAGAAGCACAAACTTGTGAAGGTATGAGCTGGTATCCTGAGCTACTGCAGCAAAGGGCAGAATCACATACACAGAGTAAGTTACACATTGAAGAAGGCTGATTTGCTTGCTATTTCCAGCTGAATACAGTACTTCTACCTATTGGACACTCATATTCTGATTTTTAGCCCTACAAGACAGACAAGCAGTTGACTCCTGAAATTCCCCAACCACTTCGTTAACCAGGATGGCGGGTTACAACACGATGGGCAATCGCTCCTGCACACACGGGAGCTTCCTTCTGTGGGATTTTCAAACTTCCCAATACTCAAGGGAGTGGGGGTGTGGGATACAAAATGTACATACAATTAAATCTCTTCTGTGAATCACATTTTCCCAGAGGAACTCTGTTGCTTGGGTCATCCTTTGGCTTGTCTGAACCAATTTTCCTTTCTCTGTAAGTGATGATGAGGAGAATGACTATTGTGCTTCAGTTTGAAACTAAATGTTCAATGTTACAAACAGTTGCTTCCATGAACTTGGAAGCAAGGGAGAAAAGTAATATTCCTACACAGGGATAATTATCCTTCTAAGGCATTTGCAAATGAAGGTCTACAACATGGATAAGCTTCCATCAAACTAAAGATAAGTTAAAAGTAAGGATAACAACTGAAAGACACAAAAGCAAAGCGTGACTTCAAATATATTATTATCATGTATGGATACGAGACTCTTTGATAATTCAGAAGGCAGTGTTTCTAAATACCTTCTGTATTACTAGATCTGTAAGTGGTGTCCAAACTGTTCATGGAAAATGTTTATAACTATATGTGGATTTCAAATTTTTTTACTCACAATAAATTTACCTTTTACTTCCATTTTCCACAAACTTTTTCAACTGCCTTTTATTTTGTAATACATGAAGTGAAGATAAATTTCGTCATCTAAATTTCCTCATTCATTCAGTCCATGAATCAATCAACCATTCCATGAAAATCAGTCATGCATTCAACAAACTTCTCTTGCAGGGCGATACATTTTTAAATGTTTTCCAAAAACAATACCAGGAATCATAAAGCAAGTTCAACAGGACCTGGCCATCAGAACACAGGGCCTGTCGTCTGATATAAGAATGCAGTGAAGAAGACTGCAAAGATGCTTCAGTCCAGTAACAAAACCCATGCCTAACTTGGACGTGGCTTTGAGGTTGAATGTGGTTCCTGGAAGGAAAAAGGGTAGTAATTGAGATAAAGTCAGGACTCTCTGCACCTGAAGTATTTTCATCACACAACAAGATACTTACAATTAGATATGGTTCTTTAAGCTGTATCTTACAGTGAGCACTAGGGCAGATTTTGGATGAGTAATTTAATAAGGCCTGTAGAGTTTCATAGGTTGAGAACTAATTCACGTGAGCCTTGTAAGATGTTTATTATATACTAACGATTAAAGATCAAAATAAAATAGCAGCTGTATATGTTTTTCTTAATTGCCCATCTCTATTTTACTCATTCTTAAGTGGGAAGAGAGGTTAGAAGAGATAATATTTCAGGCTCACACAGCTAGTTAGTAGCTGAATTAGATCCAGAACGCTTGCTTTCTAGTCAATGATCCATGGTTTATATACCTTAAGCCCTATGGTTCTGATTGGTTTTAAACCACCAAAGTTAGTATGGTCAATAGTATCAGAAGAAAAAACACAGCATAGTAAGAGACAGATTGCGGATTCACATTTGTATGTTCCATGCAATGCGGTGTGTTCTGATAGACCACGCGGGTAACTGTATCCTTGCAGTTCACAATGAATACAGAGAGTGGTATATTTTATGACAAAGATGGTTCAGAGATTTAAAAGTTGCTCAATGTCCTAACGAGAATTAAGATCGGCCTGGTTTATATCAAGCCCCTTTTTTAACACTGTGTGATTGGTTTGGTCCGACACCATCCCCTGCAGTGTGTGGAGACAGGCCAGGAGTGTGAGGGCTGCAGAGCAAAGCAGAAAGAAAATCAACTGTGAAATTGGTAATTTTATTGAGTTTCACGGGGGGCTTTGTTGTTAAGACACAATGCAACTGGAACAGAATGCCGGTGGTAACACCATGTACGCAGCACCCATTTCATGGCCAAAGGTAAAGTGCCTCTAGCCCAAAGTTACACGTGTCCACTCAGCCCTCTGCCAAGTGGGAAAGAGAAAAGGATCTGATGGAGGCCCAGCGGTTCCGGTGCAGGGAGCGGGGGCTTTGCCAAAGGCCCTGGTGGAAGGTGCGTGAGCAGGGTGGCAGGCATGCCTGCCTTTCCCCTCTCAGTCTCTCAGAAGGAGCCTTCCCCGAGTAAGGCCTGCTGCTTTGGGTTTACAGAAAAGCTGTCCTTTCACCAGAAATGATAGCAAGGTCCCAGAAGGAGTACGCGAGAAAGACAGGGGCAGAAGGAGAGGACAGACCGAAATGTAATGCCTGAGCAGCTGAAGTCATTTGGTATTCTCAATCCCCCAGGTGAAATAAGAATTACACATAGCTAACAGGATATTACTCCCAGTTGGAAAAGATCTGCTAGCTGGCGACGTGCGAGTGAGGCTAACAATGGGTATTTCTTCCAGGGTGGGGTCCCTTCCCCTGCTACCCCCACAGCCTGAAGTAGGAATAGTTAAATAAAGTACACCGTGGTGCACCATGGACACACAGTTGCAGCTCCTGTGCCTTCCAGGGCTGCCCCAAGGTGGGTTAATTTGGTTGAAGACGCAAGAATGGATGTTCAAAGAATGAGAGAGCAGGACAGCCAACGCTGGGAGATGAAGTGAAGTGGCGCTGAAAGCAGGGTCACTTTTCATTCTCTGGCAAGGGCCCGTGGATGTAACACACTTTCTCCCAGCCCAGCATGCGAATCCACACAGCCAGCTACCTGCCCAAGGAGGTCTCATTTTTACCAGGTTTGTTTGCACCACATTTTTCCAAGGAAAGAAACTAGGAAAACTGAAATCTCACGGGTTTCATGGGAAGCGCACGTGGGCGTGGCACTGCCTGGGGCCCCTACTGGGAGCACGCCTCTGGAGATTGCTGCCCTCACCTGGGGACCAAGCTGTCATGGTTGGCTTCTCCCCATACAAGGCAAACATTTGGGTCAGACTACATGTGGAAAAAAGGAAGGCAAAGGTGGTGACCCTGCCAAGAGATCCCAGTGTTGCCCATCCCTTTGCCCTCTCCCTGGGAGGGGCTCAGTTCCTCACATTGAATGCCACAAGAGATGACCAGCTGACATCGCTCACTCCCATTTATGCTTTGTGCAATGTGAATAATAGTTGCATCCAACAGTGCATCATCAATGCAATACACCTGGCTATGTCTAAGCTTCCAGAATACAGAAGAGGGACATTAATTCATTGTCGATAGAGATAACAACGTGCTCTGATGTCATCATGGTGCTCCTTCCAAAAGACACAAGTTGGGTGTTCGCGTGTGGCCAAGTATGTCAGAGCCTCTGTACCGACCCATATCACTTTCAGGCGTGCATTCAGACCAAAGCACTCTTCTAACACCCCTACAGTTTTTTACTCACACTGTATTCTAGGCTGCTTTTCTTTTTTCAAAATGCAATTAATGTGGTTGTGTGTTAAATGATTCAGTGAAAGTAAATCTTTTATATTCAGGTAAGCAATTCAGCCTTGTACGGTTTTATGGGAATTAGATTTTTTTTTTTTGAAGTCTGGGTTGAGCATGCCCATAACTCTGACAGCCCTGCAGGCTCTTGTCTTCACCTTCAAATCATAAGACAGAGAAATCAAGCTCCCTCTGTGCTCTCAATTATACCAAAAAACACGGAGCAGAAGTCTTCAGTAATTCAATCCCTGTGGAAGCTTCTTCACACTGTTTGCACTGTTGGAACTGCTGACAGCAGCAATCCCACCATCCCCCCCGGTAGACTGTCAAAGTTCCTCGTGCAGCGAGCGGCTCTGGGCTGTCCCACAGCTCCTTCTCCGGAGACCTCGGAGCACATGCATGACTTTTGATGCTCGCCTGATCCAGTGGCCAAGAGGCCCAGACACATCACAATGAGAGTTCTCATGCTCTTTCACGGTGCTTTGTACTCCAAGTAATAAGTTCTGTGGCTACATGTGGGCCTGAGCTGGTGTAATTTAATCACAAGTACAGCTGCATAAACACTGTACTCAGGAATGGCTGCCTGCAATTGGATTCTTTCTTTGAAAACACACTGTAGAAAATTCCTGAGTGCCATTTTCCATATGGTTAATGAGCAAATGTATCATGGCCAGCTTTTAAAAGTAATTTGAATTTATGAGTTGCAGTGATTCTAGCACATGTGCATAAGAAACTGCACGTACCCTGCGCTCTTCCTTATCATGCAACACCATTTCGCGTCTTCTGCCAAATGACACCAAGAAGAACCACTCTGTGTGTCGAATTGGCTTAAATCATCAGTAACAGCCTATCGTCGACATTCTAGCAGCTGCCGCCCTGTTTTTAGCCTATGCCCCCCCCCCAAAGCGCTAACAACACAAAAGTCCTATTCATTTCTTACAGTTTCACTTAATAAATATGGAT
The DNA here is from genome assembly GCF_033115175.1 of Lepus europaeus. Taxonomy (NCBI): domain Eukaryota; kingdom Metazoa; phylum Chordata; class Mammalia; order Lagomorpha; family Leporidae; genus Lepus; species Lepus europaeus. Next base: position 73,346,168 of record NC_084835.1, read on the forward strand.
TTGAAAAAAATCTTTAAGAAAAAACAGCTTCCTCACCCTGAACTCTGCTGTTACATTACATTCAAGTTTTTCTTTTCTTTTTAAGGAACTAAGAAGGGAAAGATTTTCCTACAAATCAAACCTGTTGCTATATATTTTATCCTCTACACTTTGACTGTATCGCAAATGGGAAGCATAAACAAAATGAATTTCTATCATGACATTCAAAATTCCAAAGTAACAGTAAACTTGAAAGTCACTAAACAAAATCTGTCATAATGTATACACTGAAGTTGATTGGATTTTTAAAACAAGCTTTGTATCATTTTGCCATCCCATGTTTCTTGTTCTAGATGGTTATGCCCACATACTAAAAATACTGCAACTCATTATTTTTAAAATATATAAAGATATATATATATATACATATATATGCACACATTACCCACCAAGATAATAGAAGGATATTTCACTGTATTATATAGTGTCAATTTTCCTTCTGTGTGTTGATATACTTTTAATATAAAAATATCAATAAAATATTTTCCCATGTTAGAACACAGCTTCTTCAGCATGCAATCCCCTGAATAACAGTAGAAACATTCAGGTCCCTGGTAGTATGAATCATTATAGAAAACATAGCTGGACAACTGGTAGAGTGAGGCTCCCTTTCCACCACTGCCCCATATAGTCGAATATTCTATGATTTCATTAGTCAACTCCACCTGTGACTTTACGATCACTGGCCCCACTATTTGATTTACTTTGAACACTCATATTTGTTGCAGATAGGGATCGATATTATATGTCCATGACAAGTTTTAAAGGAAGGAGGCATCCTGGGCTAATATGCTACTAGTGTTGGAAGATGATTTCATTTGTTTTCTTTTCATTTACTAGTGTTGAACTTTAATCGGCTTTCCTAGATATATTTTTTATCACTGCCCCTTTGCTGATTCAACCGTAGACAGCATGCGTTCCTTAAGTCTTGAGAAAGCGATGGCAAAGTGTTACCTTCCGAGCACAGGTAAACCCAGTTCACCTGGCTGGGTACTGGCTGTCTCCAAGGGAAAAGGTTGGTAATCTACACCATATCATGACAGTTCATCTGGAAGCCCTGTCTTAAATGCAGGTTGTTGTTTTACAGATTCACGTACCCCTCGATTCTCTCCATTTTTTGACTGGCTGCTTATTCCTCACCAGTCCAAAGTTCTCAGAATTTCAAAACACACAAAAACCTATCTTTTACTTAAGTGCCTCTGTAATTAATGGGCTGAAATATGAGGGGCAAGTAACTGTACTAATTCTAATGGTAACAGTCCAAAATGACAGAAGCTTTTTATCAATCCAATAAATTCCATGACACTGGAAGACAATGACAAAACTCACCGGACCCAATTTCGGAAGAACTACAACTACTACTTTGAGTAAATTTGTAATTGCTGTCATTTTTGGACCCAGGCAGATACTTGTTGTTTTGAATCTCATCAGTGCTTCCTGATCTTTGTATTAAAAAGACCAAAAACGGAAAAACAGCTTTTCTACTGCCAACGTGAAGAAATGCCTTACATTCGATCAATTCATGCCAACATTGTTGCAGGAGCGTTCTAGCTACCGTTAAGCAGGCGTTTGGTGGAGGAGGAGGGACTAAAAATTTATGATACAAACTGGAGTTATGGATTGCACTGTGGCTTTGTGCCCCATCTGTCAAACTGGGGTGTCTGAACGGAGAGAAAGCAAGAAATTCCCACAAATCACAGATTGCAGCGCTGTTCGCCTCCCTCACTCCTTTAAAGGTATGATTCTGTGTGAATAAAAAATGTACAGTTAGCATTCTGAAGTATTAGATGGCTTTTAAAAGCATCTAGAAAATATGTACGCGGCTGGAAAGGTCACTCGCATAGAAGAGGGTGTGCACAAGGTGAAAGCCTGATGAAACATTATGCGGTATCTTTTTTGGTGCTCAGAATAGCTCCAAGGTTAACAGACTCCAAGTCAGTCTTGTGCAGATCCATTTCCTCTCTCCAGGCTTCTCATGTTAACCTAGTGATTTAGTGCTCTGCATTAAGAGCAATTCACCTGCCTCTGGTGTCCCTGTGGCCCGTCCCTCTGGGGAGCGAGGTGGAGAATAAAAAGTTCCACATATGGTAAAGTCAAGCTGCTTGGAGCCTGCTGAGTGTCTGCTGTGGGGATAGCGGCTCCTGAAAGCCCCAGCTGGTACTTGGAAGAGATTCTGCATTACTACACCTCAGTGCCTGCCTGGTTCCCTTCGGAAACTGTTGGCTCCACATACGACAGCCATTTTAGATCTCTTCAACCCTTTTCTCCCGGTTCTGTATCCAACTGAACAGTTGGTCCTCTACTGCTAGATAATCAAATTCTTCCATCTGGTCCTATCCCTGTGGAACTGAAAAGGTGTAGTGTGCACCCGGTCCCAAACACATACCAAGAGAGGCACACACTTCCCAACAAAAAAGCAGTCCACAATAGACAACAGCGAAACCTGGATTTTTAAAGCTGGGGGACGAGGGGGAGAAGAGAGCTAAATATCTATAAAATTATCTCCGGAAAAGGCACAGTTGAAACCTGCCAATATGACTCCAGTGTGTGTGCTACTGTGAAATACAACAAGAACACATTCCCTACTCTTTGGACTCCTGTCGCAATGACCAAGCCAATTACATGAGCTATTTACTAGGCATGTGCAGGACCCTGCACTATCTTGTGTCGACGTCAGCATGACCCTACCGACGCCAAGGGTGAGCAAGCAGGGAACACAGGTTAGTATTTCTCCTGTTTGCAGTAGATTCAACATGAGCATAGCTCACAGAAAGACTCAGTACAAAACTCTATCATTAGGTCGCATATAACTGGTTTCTGTGTTAGGGGTGTGTGTGTGTCTGTGTGTGTATATATCGTATTGTGCAATGGAGAGAAAGAAGAACTGTCACAAGCAATAGTTTCCATAATGATCCCTCCAAAATCTTCCTGGCACTGTATCATAATTCCACGGACAGAATATGTACTTTGCTTTCCTTCTTAGAGTGGCTTGCTTGGCCTTCCCTTTCAACCATCCAATGATGGCTGTAACAAAAAGGTCAATTTAAATTTCACCTCACTGGTTTCTATGGAGCTTAGAGTGGTTTGAAGATATACATTTTTTGGTATAGCTAACATTTTCCTAATGCATTGTAGTTTTTAGGTAGCTTTAACAGGCTCTCTCAATTTATCTTCATGACAGTTATATAAAGGTGCCCAACACTGATATTTTCAACCGTTATTTGACAGATGAAGCAACTGGCCCACGCACTTGCTTGAGAGTGGACAGCTCGGAGGGAATGCAACTTGTCACAGGATGGCAGAAATCCTGGTCTAACAAAGGCCCAGAATTTCAAGCCATTGAAGAAATGATGAATTTTGTGTGCAAAGTGGAATGGTTTCAGGGTGAGATTTTTCTTCCTTTGGCTATTCTTTACAAATAAAAACCAGCCTAAAATAATTAAATACAATCTCTTCATAACTAAAGAAACCCAAGGGTCAGGGAGGTCAACTGAGCCTTGGAAGACTGTAAAATTGACAGCCCTTACATTTTAAACAAGTCAGAATCTGCAGTTTGTGGTTCTTGAAGAGGAGTTGCCTTAGACTTGCCTCCAGGGCACTGAAATATGGTGTGGAGCAGAGAGTGGAAGATGTTCAAGATAACTGAGTAAGTAGTTTTTGAAAAATGGAGGAAGAAATTCAAAAGGTAATAATCTTCTGATAAGGCCCTAGTAAATCTTCACTGTTTTCCTGCCTTGCGTATAAGTCACTTAGATCACAATCAAAATACTTTTGCTTTTTATAAAGGAAACTTAAATATGTCACTTCTATTCAAACAGCATACTAATGACACAATACACACAGACTGAGGGTATAATCATTCCCAGTAAACACTACTCCAATTAGGAAAATTAAAAGGACTGGGGCTGGCTCTGTGGGGCAGCAGGTTAAAACCCTGGCCTGAAGTGCCAGTATCCCATATGGGCGCTGGTTCTTTTCCCAGCTGCTCCTCTTCTGATCCAGCTCTTTGCTATGGCCTGGGATAGCAGTAGAAGATGGCCCAGGTCCTTGGGCCCCTACACCCATGCGAGAGACCTGGAAGAAGCTCCTGGCTCCTGGCTTCAGATTGGCACACTCCGGCCGTTGTGGCTGTCTGGAGAGTGAACCAGCGGGAGGAAGACCTCTCTGTCTCTACCTCTCTCTGTAACTCAGTCTTTCAAATAAATAAAATATATCTTTAAAAAAGAAAAGAAAAGAGAATAAAATTAAAAGGAGTTGATGGGATGAGCAATATAAGAAAAACTTACTTATCTCACTTACAGTCAAAGGTGTCATTCAGTGCTTAAGTTACTAAATCATCTGCCCTGGTTTTGTCATCACAGCAACTGGACAATCTTCACCAACCTGAAACGCCAGAACTGATGACCAGATTTAATATGACCTCATAAATAATTTAATAATAGACTTAGAGCATCTCATTCCCTATTCTGATTGGTGGAAAATCAATTGCACTGTGCTTGGAAATGACTGACTTCCCATTAGAGTTTTGCCTAATTGCAGCCAAATGCAACATCTCTGTCCTTCGGTGGAGCCAGACTACAAAAGTTATTGTTAATACAAGCTTCAATTCTTGTGAACCTTAACAACAACCATTTTTTATCCCTCTTAAATCAGTTCTGATTATGCTTAGTGATGAGTTTATTTGTGCACCCCATCGCTGGTTTCGAATGACAAGGCTTAACACATAAGTTGTTAAGTGTCTGTAATGACATGTAGTTGAATAATGATTTGGCAACACCCAATTTGATCTTATGTCTACTATTAAATTGTAGCCATGTGGTATACTGTAGTGTTCAAAGATTTTAAAAAGTAGGTAAAATTGGTTTTGAAGGCCATTCATATTTTTAAAGGTAAGACCGATCATACAATTCAGGTCTATTTTTCCCTTGGAATTTCAAGAAATTAATTTTTCACTAGCATCTACTAGCAGCTGTATTTTGGCACTTGTGCTTCTGAGTTAATAAGCTTGTTTTGTCTCTAAATAAGTCAGTTACCACCAGTGGACTTTTCATTGGGACAAGCTGATTCCATTATTAAAAAGTCAGGGGCAAGGCAATATAGCTTCATTGGTCCAAAAACAGTAAGAAGAAAAGGATGTAGCTCCTGTTTGTATCCTGTATTTCTAGTTTTAACAGGCAACTTAGAAGAACTGCACTGATAACTGTGCTGTGGAATTCATACATATCTGAAAACAAAATTTTTGTTTAGGAAACTTCCAATCTGATAAACGAAGGCTACAAGCATTCTGCCCCCTTCACCTTCGGTCCAAGTTAGAAAGTGTTACTGCATTGAAGACTTGCTCTCAGTAGCAGCTTCTTTGAATGGATTCCCTTTTGTATTAGAAGCCTGCCAGTCTTTGACAAAATCAATTAGTCACATTCATTAGGCCTCTATTTATTAACGTGCACTTTATAATGTGTGTACAGATGGAACAAAAGAAAAGTTATGAAACATCAGATATGTGCTATGATTAAGATCAGAGTCACAGAAGTAATGATCTTTAGTCTTTAACTGGTTACAAAGCCACTGTAAAGATTAGATGACTGGTGACAGATTTAGACTCTTTTCCAAAATGTAATCCTTACTAGCTTAGATTTTGTAATAGAAAAAGCAAGTGATTGGTTACAGGTTATTGGCTCCAACCATTATATTCATGAGAATACTGTGCTTCTGTCTCCTGAAATCCAAATACACAATATCATCTTAACAGATGCAATTTTAATCTGTATTGCACTGTTATAATAAAATGGGGCAACATAAGGCTCTTTACTGATATAGGGTTCAGAGTTAATTCAATGGTGCTAAGAATGACTGACTGGTATTAAAAATCAGCAAATAATTAAACCTTATGCTAAAATGAATGAAGAACAATGTTGGCATTCTGGCAGGGTGCATTCGGATGAAATTTACTGTCAAGCTGCCACCCCGAAACTTTCCACATCAAACAAAAACTACAGTTCGCCTCCCTCTAACAAAGAATGTCATATTCTTTATTGCCCCTGGAGCATTGCAGCACGGAAGCAGACATCCTCTGTCGGGTGGGTTCCTCCTGCTGGTGTTTTTGGGAGGATGAGGAGGGGACCAGGTGAAGAGTGTACCTATCATTTGTTTTAATTGGAAAGGTTATTAATTGCCTCTTGGTATTCAAATTCAAATATAGAGTGACAATATAGTTACATTATAACATTTAAACTTTGAGGAGAAAAACCACATACCCATTAAGGCTTGTGATTCTAATGGATACTCACAAATACATTTCTCTTGCCTCCAAGGGGTAAGCTTCTATAATGCTGCTTGTGGCTGTCCATCCTACTTTCCCAAAATTCATCTAGCTATTGGAGCCTCTCTCCATTGCTGACTTTGGCAAGCTTTCTATATTCCATCTACAGTATTTAAAGAAACTTCCCCTCAAATGGCTAATATGTGATGGTCTCGTCCAGTCCTCCACTTCAGTCATGACCTCTATGCTTTCAAATGAGTTTCTACTTCAAAAAGCTTACTGGCATCAAACCGATTGCCTTTTAGGAATATTATTCCCTTCTACTAAATCCCACTTAGCGTTTTCATTCCCCTGAGCTGAACAGACCTGAGTTATCAGTCTTCAAATTGCATCCTTAAAGCACTTTTTTGTACCAAAGCACCCAGGTACTAGGGTGATAGACATTACTAAATGCATTTTAGAGTAGATAAGACAAGAAAGAGAATGTGAAGGAAGCTGGCATGCTAAACAAAATTTCAAACGTAAATGGAAAGAGAGTTTCTTTACTTCCATTTCCATTTTTAGTGGTAGCATACGCTGTTTGCTCCTAAATCTTTTCCTGAAGTCTTGCTATCTTTCCTGGGTTTCACAGTTATCTGAAGCAAGCTTTGAACATGAATTGTAAAAGCTTACTCAAGGATGCAGGGAGCAATATACACTCGTACATATAAAATCTCCTCTATTAGCAGAGATCCTGTTAAAGTTGTGTGAATAAAAATCCCAAGGAACTGGAGCCGCATGGTGCTTTTTACTTACATCTTTTTACACCTTGTAACTCAAGTAGGCAGATAGGCTGTACAAAAATCTTGTGACAAAATACTTCGTTCTCTTTCCTAAATTCACTAGATTCAGTAACTCAGCAATGATGCGTGAGGTGCCAGTGCGTATGATAAAGCTGAGTGAGCCCGGGAGTGATGCTGGGGAGATCCATTTTTATTAAAATATGTACATTCCCACAGCTTGATTTCTTCCCCGCCCAGGGCTAGTGGGCCTGTGCTAATTTACGTGGCTGATGGCACACACAGGCTCATCAGGAGATAGGTGCTGCTTTGATGAGCCCTGGAGGAGGCCGGGTGCAGTCACTTCCTGATTAGCCATGCATTATCCGGACTGTGCATCAACCCTGGGACCTGGGCATCTTTCCTTCTTCACACCTCCCGCCCCACGCCCTTCTCCCTCCAATCCCTGCTGACTTCCTCTGGAGCCACTCATTGGGGGGGGGGGGGGAGGACGCTTTCTGTTAAGGTAGAGTCTGGGAAGACGTTTCCTTGTTACCTGACAGAGACAACCACTCCCTGTGAACTCCTCCCTTTGGGCTGGGAGAGCTGGGACTGGAGCTCAAGCACGCTGTGGTAGGCGGGAGTTTTCACGAATATCACTTGTATAAAGTGTCTGGGAATAAAAGACCCGTGCTTTTTGAGCATGATGAGTAAGGATAACTACAAACTGGCTGCAGGTGGAAACCAGAGATAAACCAGGCTGGGAAAATAAAAAAGGAAGTGATGCAAAAGGACTAAGGAAACAGCAAAGAAAATTTAAGGGAAAAAAACAGTTGTTGTAAAGTCCTATCTCTCTAACATAAGGACAGCCACTTCAAACGTTAGAAATATTTTGTCCGATTATCAACCCAATTTTAAAATCTAACTCAATAATTTTATTCTTCATTTCCTTACTCCAGGGGCAGCAGTCTAAAATACCAAGACCCTCATGGTCCATGTACGATATATTGCTTTCATTTTAATCTAGTAAAAGGTATCTTTTCTGAAACAGTAAAAATACAGAGAACTAATTAACTCTATAGAGTTAGCATATTTTTAGAAAAAAAAAAGAGTTTTGTTTCTGTGTTTTGGACGTGTTTTCAACTCCTTTTTGGCAAAACATCGCAGTCATTGCAACAAGTTTAAAATAAGAATGCTTACCTATTCATATACCTTTCTAGAATT